>NC_134360.1:91934973-92541973 GCF_048569485.1 Anomaloglossus baeobatrachus | reverse complement strand
GACAAGACATATGATGTTATGTTATTATGCATGATGTATTTTGCAGTGTTATAGTATATATGTTTCTGTTGTTTATATCACATTACTGATGAAGGTCCAGATGTGACCTAAATATTTATTTTGGATTGCAAACACCTTCATAATAAATATTGGAAATTATTTTCAAACCATTGGAGTGCCAAGTATCCCTGGACTTGCAAACATGCAGTCACATGCTGACTAGAAGTGTGCGGGCTTACTCTATACAAGTAAACTGAGCAAGTCTAGTTGGAATGTGGTTAGAAGTATGCAAATCGCATAGTTGTGGTTAAATGATTGCATGTTCCCAGCACCAGAGAATCCTAACAGTGCACAATGTGCTGGGAGAATTCACAAGTCTGCAGTTGCATGGAATAACTACAGACTTGTATTGAGAGTTTGCAATGACCACATTTCCAATTCTGATTTCTGTCAGGTGTTTTCGCATGTATGGATATAACTCACCCTATAATCACTGATATGGTATACCCAAGTGGCATAGACACCACTGGGATGGTCATGTTTGGGCACTTATAGGGAACACTGGTGGCATGGTCATTGTTTGCACAGTTATAGGGAACACTGGTGGATGGTCATGTTTGGGCACTTAGAGGAATACTTGTGGGATGGTCCTATTTGGGCACTTAGAAGAAATACTTGTGGGATGGTTATGTTTGGGCACTTATAGGGAACACTAGTGGCATGGTCATATTTGCACACTTATAGGGAACACTGGCGGATGGTCATTTTGATGCACTTAGAGGGAATACTTGTGGGATAGTCATGTTTCTGCATTTATAGGAAACACTGGTGGGGTGGTCATGCTTGTGTACTTGAAAAGATGGGTTACTGGATGCAACGGCGTAGTAAAAATGACTCAGTGGTGACTTAACAACAGATATTTATTTTTTACAATTGTTGGCGGAGTAAAAGCATAGCAGAACAGTACTGATGCTTATCAAGTGATAAATCAATATAGAATCAATAATGTACAGGATGCAAGTATAATGTTTTCACACTAAATTTGCTTTAAGTACTGAACAGAAATATAATCAAACGTTATTCTTGGTCCAGTTTTTCGTCTGTCAGGGAAGCGCCAGTATCACCCCATCTGTACCTCAATATCTCACTTATAACATTAAGTCACATGTATTTGTTAACAAACAGGGCCTAATGAACTATAACTCAACTTCAACTTTAGCAGGCAACTTTCCTTGCTTAGTGCCATACGTCGGGGTAGGAAGCAATGGGCTGGCTCACTCGGATTCAATTCTAGGGATGAAGATTGGCCTACACTAGTTAACTGGCATAGTTGGGTCTTTGATGTTTGACCACGAAGTCTGGGCTATGTGTTGTGAACACATTTGGACTGGGTTCTGGTTTGGGGCTCCCTCTTGTGGCCAGTGCTGGTAGTAGAGTTAGTCTGCTTAACAGAAGCCAGACAGCTGATGATGATTGGAAATCAGGTTGCTCAGACTGGGCCTATATATCTGAGTAGAGTTCTCTCGGCCTGGGCCAGTGATCAATGTTGTCTCCTGTGGTGCTGTGGACATTCTGGAGCCTGCCCTATCTTCTGTTTCCACCTGATCTCCTTGCAGATAAGTTTGTCTTTGTACCACTTGCTGGTTTGTTTCCACTTTTGTGTCATTTTTATTTCTGTGATATTAAGGCTTGTTTCCTGGTTTCTGTTTGTGTGGAGTTCTGGGTGGAGTTGGATTATTCCCTGCTGGGAATGTCTGTGTACCCAGCTTCATATTCTGCAATGTATTTTTGTTTTGTCATGCTTGATATTAATTTCAGTCCTTCCTCTATATTAGTGTTTTGCTTAGATCCCAGTAACACAAGAGTACTGATATCGTGGGGGAGAGATTGTGTGGTCTCAGTTTTTTCATATCAGGTGTGTTGATTTATTTTGTTAGGGTTTTGTGCTGCTGCAGACAGCGCTCTTTTCTGTCCTTTCCTATATAGATAGTTTGGGCCTCATCTTTGCTGAATCTGTTCTCTACCTGTGTACTGTATTTCATCTTGTCTCACCGGCTTTACATGTTTGGATGCTAGCTATAATCTTTGGGGAACTGCTCCGAGGCAGATTAGCTTTCTTTGTTTTTCTCTCTTTAGGAACAAATAGCTCTCCGGCTGTGTCGAGGCGGCTAGGTCATCGTAGGCACGTCCCACGGCTACTTCTAGTTGTGTTGTCAGTTAGATGGAACAATGATGGCATGGTCATGTTTATGGACTTAGACGTAATCACCTCAGTGTCTATGAGGCTGAAATTAAATGGGTTTTTCTTTTTTATTGTGGCTTGAGGTCACTCTATCTAGCTGCAGAATGATTGACCAATGCTGATATTGTTGATTATGCACTCTGTCAGGATTACCCTCAATCTCTACATCAAGTGGATAGTCACTTAACCGCCAGTATACAAAACACAGCTGCCGACTTTATTCTTATGATCCTCTCTCAATGTTCTATTGATCAATGTAGATGAGAATCTAGTCAGTGGGATTTTTGTGCTCAGTCTACTTTTGGGGGACAAGTTAAAAAGAAGTGTTGCCCAAAGTAAACAACCTTTTAAAATGTTTCTCCTCTAGAAAGCAAGGAGGTTTGTGTAGAGGTGAACGTGTTCTCAGCTGGTAACGTCATTGCTGGTTTTTTGTGACATTTCAAAACAGAAGAATGGAGTTGATTGTAAAGATGTCTCTCTATATATATATCCAAGCTCTGTGGGAGACAGTCAAAGCCAAATATTGTTCTGAAGGATTTGATTCCATTAAGTGTATTTAAAAAGCTTAGGTTATGTTACCCCCGTAGAGCACCAATGATTTTCTATTCTTTCCATTTCCATGTAGGCCATAAAGAACGCAGAGATAGATTATACCGATCCAAAACGCGCTAGAAGATATTGACGAACTGTAAATCCTCGGTCATGTCACGACATTAAAGAGATAAAAGTTGCAGAGTTGTAAACTCATTGTACTTTAGCACTTGAGATACATTCTACAAAGCATAATTTGGTATTATTTATTAATATTCTTGTATTTCAGTTGATTGATCAGGTTGAGGAGAGGAAAAGTTGGCTTTTTGGGGGCAGATTGTATCATGCATTATGGTAGTACCTACGCTGCTTCCATATATCATCTCCCATTTCTCCCATTTTCATTTTGCACTAGCTATTATTTCATGAACCATGACTTATGACAAATACTTTGGGAAGTGGAATAAAATTCCTTCACCCTTGGACAGAGTGGTGCTGAAAGGAATAGTCCTAAATAAATTCTAAAGAACTGTTTAAACATTTTTGTTTTCTGTTTATGACAGTAGCTTTGTGAGAAAAAGTATTCTATTGTTATTTCATTTGAAAGGGTTCTCTAGCCACCCAAAAAACCCAGAAATAATAAAATAAGTAATTGTCAGCTTAGTGGTCCCCTGGTGCTATCATAGGGAGACCTTCCAGATCCACTGTTGGTCCCTGTACTTCTAGCTCCATCTGCACTAACTTGTGACTCCAGTAGTCGATCACCATCAAGTCTTTCCAGATGAAGCAGGAAATTAATACAAAGCCTAGTGGGGGGACGGGACCACTGTACCAAACAGGTGGAACTGGAATTGGTGGATTGGGTAACATGATTCTTTATTCTGTTAATTTTACAAGATTCAGAGCATTTTCAAGAAAACCTCTTAGTTTTCTATGAATCTGACAAACTGGACTTAAAGGGGTTGTCCCCTTTCAGACAATGTTTTATCCCTGGCTGCATTATGTTAAAAAAATAAAAAACAAACCATGCTGTACTCACCTTCCCCCGGCGAGGGTTCACCACTATCCCTGGTGTGTGGCATTAACTGCAGTGCTGGAGTCACAGACAGTACGTTAGCCAATCATTGAGCTCAGCTTCTCTGCCCATGTAGACAGAACTTCAAGCTAAGTGTACTGATTAGCTGCTGCGCTGTTGACCTGCCATCCGAGCCATAGCAAATGCCAGAGACAGTAAGCAATAGTGGAGACTCACCCTTGGACTCGGGGATGGTGAGTACAGCATGGTTTGTTGTTTTTTAACATACTGCAGCTGGAGCAAAACATTCTCTGGAGAGAACAATCCCTTTAAATCACCATAGTACCCTCTTATGCTCTCATTCCGATTCAGGAGGTCTATGGTAGGTCCAGGTATTTCTTCTGGAAAATGTGTCTGCATTGTGTCATGTTCACTTGTTGCTTGCTAGTAAAGAAGCTGCTTACAAATGCAGGTTTTGGTGTGTTTTTGTTGTTTTTTTTGCTTTTTGCTGTGTTTTTGTTAATTCTTTTGCTGTTTTACTGCACATTGTGTCATTTATCTACACTACATGTTTAATAAAGTTAGTTTTATTCACCAAAAAAACAGCAGAAATGCATAAAAAGCAGCAAAAACACATGCTTAGGTTTTTGCCGATTTTTTTGCGCTTTTTTTTTCTTTCTATGGTGAAAAAACGCTGCAAAAACACTAAAAGAATTGAAATGCTGCAGTTTTAAAAAAAAAAGCAAAAAAAAAAACCAGCGGTTTTCCAATTCATTCAGGAAAAAAAGCAATTGTGTGAATGAGATTTCTAAAATCTTACAGCTTTTACTGACTTTGCAAAGAAGCTTTTAATTTGTAAAAAAAAAAAGCAGAAAAAAAAACATCGCACAAGCACAATGTGTGAACACAGCCTAAAAAGCATCTCAAAGGGGCTTCTTTTTGTCATAGTGGTTCATCAGTATTTTGAAATTAAATTGTAGTTGTGAAATAAAAATAGTAAAGAAATCCAGAAAAGTTATTTTGTATCTTAGAATTAGGGAAGATTTCTTGAAGTGTGGATAATACAGTTTTCTCTTTTTTAGCGTACAAGCCGATTCCCATAGGCAAACATTATAAGGTGTAATGGGGTTCCTGACTTGACAGTAACTGTTATAGGATCTCAGCATGGATCCTTACGCTGTGATTTTCTGGACCATAAATACATACATGCACCGATCCTTCCATCATATTACTGCCAAGACAATAACTGCAGCTCGGGAAGATGCTGAGCCGGGATCCAAGCATTGTGTCTTTTAACCTACTGACCCCGCTGCTGTCTGCGGGTCTTTAAGATAAGCAATCCAGTAATGGAGATCTCCATAGGGAGAGCAGCAGGGATGTTTCTACTAGGTGCAGTTATGTACTTAATTACTCTCTGAGGGATTTTTTTAACCGTTTACTCTCAGCTGAGTGCAAAGAAACGTAAAAGCGTACCGCTGCGGCATGTAGCCATTGTGTGGTTAAACGATTACAAGAAGGATTCCCATTTCTTATATATTCCTTTAGGCATTGTCTTCATGTCAGAGAATGATGTATAAATCAGTTATACTTTAGTTGCAGGTGATATTTATTGTATTCCAGCAATTTTATTCCATTAAAATATCTTACATAAGTATTCCTCAACAACTGGAAGGCCATAAAGAGTGTGTGCAGCATTTATCATAGGCTGTGAATATTGAAATGGTTACTGTATTTCAGGCAACTTAATCTCATTTGATATGCTAAATAGACAATGTGCAAATCACTTTATTTAAAAATTAGCGTATGTTGTTATTCCGCTGAAAAAAAACACTCCATCTCCTGTTCTGTCTATTAACCAACAATCAGAAATAAGAGCGAGGCAGGATTTCAATGTGCACCAGGCAAGCCATCAGACAATAATTGGAGTGATGAATGCTGGGAATGGGTGTCACGGCCTGTCATGGAGGTATCATGGCCGGCGGACAATCCAGTGGCAGTGAGTGCTTGAAGATCACAGAGATTGCTGGCACGTGTTGTTATCTGACAGTTCTCTGGTTCTGCACCCAGTGGACTCTGAAACCCTGAGGAACTGTCAGTCCTTCCTAGCAGTTGGTATCTTCTGACTTCTTTTATTAAAGGGAACCTGTCACCACTTTTTTTGCCTATAAGCTGCGGCCACCACCACCGGGCTCTTATATACAGCATTCTAACATGCTGTATATAAGAGCCCAGACCGCTGTGAGAACATAAAAAACAATTTATAATACTTACCTAAAGGTCGTGCAGTGGGCCATATGGGTGTCTCCGTTGTCTGGTGCCGGCGCCTCCTCTTTCGGCCATCTCTGTGCTCCTTCTTCTCTAGCCGCGGTGCATGACGCATCCGACATCATCCACACTCGTCGGCATTCAGGTCTTGAGCAGGCGCACTTTGATCTGCCCTGAGCAGGGCAGATGAAGGTATTGTACTGCGCCTGCGCAGGACCGGCGAGTGTGTATGACGTCGGTCGCGTCATGTACACAGGCTTCAGAAGAAGATGAAGATGGCCGAAAGAGCCGGCACCGGACAACGGAGACGCCCATATGGCCAACGACCGTTAGGTAAGTATTATAAAGTGTTTTTTATGTTCTCACAGCGTCCTGGGCTCTTATGTACAGCATGTTAGAATGCTGTATATAAGAACCCGGTGGTGGTGGCCGCAGCTTATAGGCAAAAAAAGTGGTGACAGGTTCCTTTTAACCTCACCATGGGGTGATTTCAGTGTGGTTTATAGTTTTCTCCTTGTTGTGGTCTGCAGTGGCAGTCCCCTGTTGCTCCAGAGACTACAGTGGTTGCTGCTCCTCAGATAAGTGTATAGCATTTATGTTTCCCCTGTATTGTTTTCTTGTGTCTTCCTTTAGTGTTAGTGGTGTTGACTAGCACTCATTCCCACCATCCTTAGTTAGGGTCTTTTTGCCAGGAGAAGACAAGGCTCCAGGTAGTCAGCTTGGCGACAGGTGCGGGTGCAGAACCTGTATAGGGTCGGTGAGGGCAGTGAGGGTGAGCTGCAGGTTGTTGTCAGGGGTCACCACTTCCCCTTATCCATTGCAATAATGCATTCCTCTCCGCTTCCTTTTTGTTGTTCTATACAGCTGGTATAGCCTCTCTCCCCTGCCCCGACAATGGGTTGGAGTTTCAGCACTTATAGTGCTAGCAGAGTACCGCTCTGTATGGCATGATACAGAGCATGAGAATCAGGACAGTACCTGTACATATTTGATGAATAAATGCACCTAAATCACTTTTAACTTGTGGGGTATGACGCCAGCAAGACTATGCTTTTAACAGGATACAGTGTGCGGACACAAAGGATTTAATACTATTTTACCTGCTTTGTCAGCACATTACAAAATATAATTTGTCATCTTCTCCACACAGCGCAGAGAAATGTTAAATGTTCTACAACTGTCGATTGTTTATATTGAAAAATGGAAGAATATTATAAAACAATTAGAATGGAGGAAAGGGACTTCTCTACTGTCGGACTTAAAGATTTTCAACATGTAGCTTCAATCACACTTGTAGATATGGTTTATAAAATTTCGATAAACAGCTTGGGGTCCTGAACACTGCACTCTTTAATTTATATATGGTATATTGATCCATGGACCAAATGTTTAGTAACAGTGTTGTAACTAGAGTCCAATGGGCTCCGGTGTAAAAATGTGGTCCTAAGCTTTCACCTGAATGTTGATCACATGTTTTGGCAATTCTACCATTCTAGATCCTATAAAGTGATACATGTTCACCCTCATGTAATTATGTCCTCCATCCTGGCCCCTTTGTGTAATCATGTCCCACATCATGGGTCCCTTTCTGTAATAATGTCCTCCGTCCTGCTCATCTTGTAAGAAATGCCCTCCATCCTGGGCCCCTTCCTATAGTAATGTCCTCCAACCTGGTCCTCTTGCTATAATTATGTCACCCATCCTGGTTTGTATCTTGTAAGAAATGTCCCCCTTCCTGAGCCTTTTCTTATGATAATGTCCCCATCCTGGACCATATCCTGTAAGAAATTTCCCCCTTCCTGGGCCCCTTTCTATAATAATAACCCCGTCTTTGGCACATCCTGTAAGAAATGTCACATATCCTGGCCACATTCTATAATACTGTCCACTATTCCAACCTGCAATCTGTAAGAAATGTCACCCATCCTGGGCCCCTTTCAATAGTAATGTCCCCATCCTGGCTTGCCATCCTGTAAAAAATTCCCCCCATCCTAAGCCCCTTCCAATAGTATTTTCCCTATCCTGGATACAGCCTGTAAGAAATGTCCCAAATCCTGAGCCCGTTCCTAATGTAATGTTCCCATCCTGGCCACAGACTGTAAGAAATGTCCCCCATCCTGAGCTCCTTTTTAGTATAATGTCCTCATCCTGGTTGCAGCCTGTAAGAAATGTCCCCCATCCTGGGCCCCTTCCTATGATAATGTCCACTGTTCTACTGCTCTTTTCCGAACATTAAAAAAATATATTAAATTATTGTATTTACCTTCCCACGTTCCCACAACATGCAGCATCCCCAATAGCTGGTGGAGTGGTCAGCAGCTGACTTCAGCTTCCCAGCCATTGCCATGCATAGCCTGTGACGGGCTTGCCGATGTGAACTACCGGTCTCTGAAGTGCCAGCTGCTTGTATTGTAGTTAGTGGTCGCTTCTTCCTTCTACCAGCTTTTTATCTTGGTGATATCCTCACTGTGGAGCGTGCACTCTGAGCCAGCATTTATCTCCAGAGGTCTCGAGCAGACGTTCTCTCTTTCCACCTGTATTACAAAGTAACCCCGTAGTAGTGCAGGACAGGTTTTCTCTTCGGTTGATACTGCTTTTATTGGAGTTCAGGGACCTGGTGTGTCTCTGCACCACATTACACTTTAGCTAAATGTACACACCCACATTCAGCTGGACACATAACCAGCTGAAATATGAACCCATGTCTGTGGGCTGCCTTACCACACCCTCTGCGACTGCGATTATTTCACATCTGTTTAGTACTGCAAAGTAGCAAAAAGTCTTGGCTAGTATTCAGGGGTAGGATTCAAATTTTTAACAACAGGTTCTCTGTAAACCCCGCCCAGTTGAAAACCACACCCATTCTGTAACCACACCCATTTTGTTAGCCACACCCATTTTCACGCACTTTCTTCAACAAAAAAAACAAGTAATTTAAAGTAAAATCTCTTTCTCCTTCTTCCCCTCCTATACAGTCACTCTCCTGTCCAGCACCAGTTGTTCCAGTCACTGTCAGTCATATTGTATTAAATGGGTTTTCTACAATTTTTAAAAATTATTACTAAAGGAGTCCTGCTAAAATTGGAATGGACGACCTTCCCCATACAGATCTCATCCCATGTGGCTGCTTTCCCCTACAAATCCCATCATGGCTTCTTTTCCCTGCAGATTTTATCCCATGGCTCCTCTTCCCATATAGTTTCCATCTATGCAGCCTCCTCTCCCCATATAGCTCTCATCTATGCAGCCTCCTCTCCCTATATAGCTCCCATCTATGCAGCCTCCTCTCCCCATATAGTTCCCATCTATGTGGCCTCCTCTCCCCATATAGCTCTCATCTATGCAGCCTCCTCTCCCCATATAGCTCCCATCTATGCAGCCTCCTCTCCCCATATATCTCCCATCTATGCAGCCTCCTCTCCCCAAATAGCTCCCATCTATGCAGCCTCCTGTCCCCATATAGCTCCCACCTATGCAGCCTCCTCTTCCCAAATAGCTCCCATCTATGCAGCCTCCTCTCACCAAATAGCTCCCATCTATGCAGCCTCCTCTCCCCATATAGCTCCCATCTATGCAGCCTCTCCCCATGTAGCTCCCATCTATGCAGCCTCCTCTCCCCAAATAGCTCCCATCTATGCAGCCTCCTCTCCCCATATAGCTCCCATCTATGCAGCCTCCTCTCCCCATATAGCTCCCATCTTGTGTGGCCTCCTCCTCTCCCCATATAGTTCCCATCTTGTTTGGCCTCCTCCTCTCCCCATATAGTTCCCATCTTGTGTGGCCTCCTTTTCTCCCCATATAGTTCCCATCTTGTGTGGCCTCCTCTTCTCCCCATATAGCTCCCATCTTGTGTGGCCTCTTCTCCCCATATAGTTCCCATCTTGTGTGGCCTCCTCTCCCCAAATAGTTCTCATCTTGTGTCGCCTCCGTTCCCTATATACCTGCCATCTATGCAGCCTCCTCTTCTCCCCATATAGTTCCCATCTTTTGCGGTCCGTTTCCCTATAGAGCTGCCATCTTTTGCGGCCCCTCTCCCTGCATCTTCGGTTCACTGAGCGCTTTACCTGTTGCAAGCACCCGCGGCCTCTCTGTCCTCTGTCCTCCTCCGCGGCTCGTCTCTGCACGCTGACGCTGACAGGCAGCAGGAGGAGGAGCTACCTCCCCACGTTGCCGTCACCTCTGCAGCGTCAGCGCGTCGCTGCACGCCGGGTCAGGGAGCAGACAGGCTCCACTGAACCCGGAACTGCGGAGGTACGGGGGTTCATTTGTACTAGTGTCTTAAAGAGACACTAACACAAATGAATACAGGGAACCGGATCGGCAAAGCTGTTTCTTGCCGGTTCTGGGAACCGGCTGCTATTTTAACAACCGGTTCCCCAGAACTGGACAGAACCGGCTGAATCCCACCCCTGCTAGTATTGATCAAATAGATTTCCAAAACTTTGGTCCAATGGTCACATCGGTGGTCTGTTACCCTTAGACCATAGACCTGCAAATCTCCTACTACTTTGAGGCATCTCTGGCTTCTCTTCAGATGCTGCACAGCACACGTATGACATGGGAAGACCTATTAATCAAAAGTGGTGCCAAGCATGTTGCATATAATAGGAGGTTTGCAGTGCTCTGACCTAATGGCCACGCTTGCTAGATTTTGGTCCTGCAAATCTTTTTGCTCAATACTAAATATGGTGTCATGATCCAGGAACGGTATTCTCCGCTCCAGAGTTTCCTATACTCGGCTTGTTCATGTCAGGGGCTAACTCCCATCAGCGTCATCCTGGTTTCAGGAGACACTATATCTGGTCGCTGCAGCTGCATTCCTGTGCTGGTTATAGTTTGGCTCTGGTGAGATTTCCTGTTTGACCTGACTCCTTGTTACCGTGAGGGGAGCCAGCTTGATCTGAGTGTGGCATGCATCAAATAAAAGTGTAAATTCACAGATTTATTCCTACTATACTATAATACAAAAATGAGATTTGTAGCAAACAATTGATCAGTTTTTTGAGTCACCCCTGCCACGTCACGGCAAATCTCAATAGGGGGGTCCTTCTCTATATTTTATATTTCATTGGGCCTTGCAGCCTCCTATATACCTCCTTGTTACTGTGCCCTGACCTGTATCCTCCCCCATTAGTTTGTTTGTCCCAGTCCCTGACTTCCCGCTCCTGTCAGTTGTTAACCCATCTTGGTTCATTCTCCTTCTCGTATTTGTGTCTCCTCACTCTCTGGTCTTGTCTTCTGGTCCCTGTGCCCTTTGTGTTTCCCTCTGCATACCTGATCTCCCAACTTCCGACTTCGGTTCTGTTTTCTCACCTGATTTTGATCCTCCCTTTGCCGTGACTTAACTTTCCTTGCTAGACTCTGACTGCTTGACTACTCTATTGCCCCCTGGTGGTTCGCCTGTGAACTGCCTGCTGAAGTTACTCTGCTGTACTTCAGCCTTCTTTCTGTTACAGTGTGACTTTGACTCTATTTCATTACTCTGCTGCCACCTAGTGGGAAATACGCTGTACTACGTCTTACCAGCCCCTTTTACAGCGTGACATATGGCCCATGTACACAATACATGTGGACCACAAACTAATGAGTAGGAGCAGCCTGGTGACTCAGTTGTTGGCAGAGTTGCTTTGCAGCGCTGGGATCCTGGGTTCAAATCCCACCAAGGATGAATGTTTCTTGTGTTTCCTTTCTATTCTCCACTGTCTTCCCATATAATCTAATGACATAGTGATAACAAATTTAGATTGTGAGCCCCGATGGGGACAGTAGTGATGGTGTGAGTAAAAGAAAAAGCTAAATCCTCCCAACGATAAAATGCTTGTTGATTGTGTTAAAGGGGTTATCCAGCTTATTTTAAGTTTTTTTCATTATTACCCTATTGGGCTACATTGGGGCAGGTAAGTAGATAGAGACCACTTACCTGCCCTGCTGTCAGCCCCTCTCCCCCGGCTCAGAGTGGTCATGTGACCGCTCCTGCCGCGATTTTGCTGCTTCCGGTCATTTCATGTCAACATGGGCAGGGCCATGTTGACATGCAAATCTGGAAACAGCATGTCGCCTCCCTGCTGGGCTGTACAGTGCGTGGAGTCCCCGCCCCCGTCCCTGCACCCTCCCACACATTCCCCCAGACCCCTTACTCTCCCCGCAACCTCCCCCTTCACTGCTGTGGGGTCCGTGACCAGGGGGAGGGGCCTGGCGGCGGCTGCCGTGGTGTCAGCGCCAGCACCGGGCCCCTGCTCAGGATCGCACATTCAAATGTACCGGCATCACAGATCACAGATGCCGGTACATTTGAAAGCGCTGATGAGAAGCAGTGCAGAGCTGCTTCTCATCACTGTCCCGCTGTCTGTGCTTTCTTCAGCACAGCGGTGACGTCACTACTGTGCTGATATGGCCAGAGCACAGACAGCGCGCGAACGTACAGGAGCGGCGGGGACCGAGGACGGGTGAGTATGTACTCCCTACCTTTGTTCCTTATGGGGGTGGGGGGGGTCGGTACAGAGCGCCGTGTGTGTGTGCAGAGCCTGATGTGTGTATGCGGTGCAGAGCCTGATGTGTGTATGCGGTACAGAGCCCGATGTGTGTATGCGGTGCAGAGCCTGATGTGTGTATGCGGTGCAGAGCCTGATGTGTGTATGCGGTTCAGAGCCTGATGTGTGTATGCGGTGCAGAGCCTGATGTGTGTATGCGGTGCAGAGCCCGATGTGTGTATGCGGTGCAGAGCCTGATGTGTGTATGCGGTGCAGAGCCTGATGTGTGTATGCGGTGCAGAGCCTGATGTGTGTATGCGGTGCAGAGCCTGATGTGTGTATGCGGTGCAGAGCCCGATGTGTGTATGCGGTGCAGAGCCCGATGTGTGTATGCGGTGCAGAGCCCGATGTGTGTATGCGGTGCAAAGCCTGATGTGTGTATGCGGTGCAGAGCCTGATGTGTGTATGCGGTGCAGAGCCTGATGTGTGTATGTGGTGCAGAGCCTGATGTGTGTATGCGGTGCAGAGCCTGATGTGTGTATGCGGTGCAGAGCCCGATGTGTGTATGCGGTGCAGAGCCCGATGTGGGGCTGTTATTTGCAATGCTGTAGTGATAACAGGTCAGTGCTGGGGCATAATATACTGACAGGGAATGTGTGTGCAGGGGGCGGGCAGGGGGCGAGGCTGGACACTGGGGTGGGGCTGGACAGTGAGGCCGGGCGGTGTCAGCTCTGACTGGGAGGTTTAGCACAGGAAGTGGTCAGTTTGCTTGTGCTGAATGTAAACAGAGAGCTGCAGAGAATAAAGGGTGAATTCAAGAGGAACAAAAGTTAGAAAACAAAAAATAACAATGTAGGGGTGATTTATATGACAATACAGCACAGATTAGCTTAAACTCAAAAATTTTTGTTATGTCGGACAACCCCTTTAATAATTGTTTGTGAACTTAACGATAACGCAGATTAGAAAAACATGGTAGTATGTAAACATGAAAAATTAGATCGATAGGTTTGATGAATTTACAACGCTTACATAGAGCATGACTTGTAAGAATATCTGGATGTTGTGTAACTGGGAGGTTTATTATAGAAGCTGCTGCCACGGTTGCTTATCTATGACCCACTCAGCTCCTAAGCTCTACATAGATAAATACCCTTATAATTGGCGCTTTCATACTTTCCGTTTTCATTATTAGGCAATTAGATTTATGAGCAATTCCCAGATGTACACATATTGTATTGCTGAATTTGTCATTTAACACTTTGTAAACCAGACAATGGGATTACCGTATCTGGTTTGGGAAAAACCTATTTTCAAATAACCTACTGAGTAAGCAGATGGCAGTAAGTCCATTGAGGACACTTATTTATCAGCCAGACCAGAAAACATCTGCCTCTCCAGGACCCGGAACATGTTTCTTTTTACAGTGAACAGTGACGTTGCACAAAACTTGAAGACTCGCTGAAACCTCTTCCACTGATAACAGTTGACTGCTGGGAGTCTCAGCGGGAGAAGGCTCCTGATCAACTTGTTCATCAGGGATCGTGCATTGTGGACAACATCTTCGGCTACAACGTTGAGGCTTGAATCACACATTCCTTCATTTTGTTGCACTTTTTGAGCCAAAGCTAGAAGTGGTTACACAAGGAATGGAAAATATAAAAACTTAAAGGGGGTGTCTGGAACTTTAACATTCATGACCTAGCCACCTGACACCCACACTGATTAGCTGTTCTCAGTGTTTGTAATGGCTAGAACTACTGAGCTGCACAGCTGCACAGCACAGGTGATCAGCTGGGGGGGGGGGCTTTATATCACACCCCCATAATCAGACCCAAGAATAGATCATCAAAGTTAAAGGGAACCTGTCACCTACTCACCTGCAGGGCAGTCCAGTCTGGTCCGATGGGTGTTGCTGGTCTTGGTCCAGCACCTCCTCTATCCTTGCAATCACCATCCTTGTCTTGTTTTGTGTGGATAATGCATCCTACATCATCATACGCAGATGAGTACCTTGTTTCCCCGAAAATAAGACAGGCTCTTACATTATTTTTTGCTCCGAAAGATTGGCTAGGGCTTATTTTCAGGGGATGTCTTATTTTTTTTCTCATGAAAGAAACAACAAAGAGCCAGCACCAATGTGCACTAAGGCATCAAATATTCCAAACTGCATTATAAAAAAATTTTTTTGAGATTTTTGGCAAAAATTTTTTTCTCATGACCAACAATCCACATCTATTCTTGAGCTAAAAAAAAAAATCAACATTTATTAAATAACTAGAAGGTGGCCCGATTCTAACGTATCGGGTAGTCTAGAATGTGTATGTAGGTTAGCAGATTGAATAATAAGGTAATGAATGGACTGGATGGGTTAGGTTTAATTTAGTATTCTTATAATTGTTTATTGGTTTTAAAATGACAAACAGCAGAAGGAATAGTTTTAATAGATGAGTCTAATGTTTAATGATGTCCATGGCTTGTAATGAAAGAAGGCCATAAACAGTGTAAAGATAAGTAAAAATATGCTGTGATGTGGCCCAATGCTGGTATGTGCCCCCATTGTGGTGCAGCCACCATCCTGACATGTGCCCCCATCATGCGGGATAAGGGAGCTTTCACATTTGCGTTCAGCGCAATCCACCGCTATGGAGAATGACGGAGTCCGTTAACGCACTGCGCTATTCTCCATAGACTTGTATTGACGACGCACTGTAACGCAAGTGTCTGCGTTGCATCCGCTGGATGACGCTGAGTCGTTATTTTGATGCAGTGTCGGGCGGAGGGAACACTATATGTAGTGTTTTTTGGGTCATTAAAATAACGCACATTGACAGATTCTGTTGGAATCCGCCAAGGTGTCTAATGATTATCTATGGTGGCGGATTCCGCCGCTATGCGCTAATCGGCGGAATCCGTTGACAAATTCCGTCACGTTCTACTGAGCATGCTCAGCATGTCCAGCAGAACGATCTAAATCATTTAAAATCACTCCTGGTCTCTCTCCCCCCTCTCCCCCCCTCTCTCATACTCACCGATCATGGGCGCGGCGCTGCAAGGCTGTCACAAAGCTCCGGCGGCTTTTCCTTTTTTGAAAATGCCAGCCGCTCATTATTCAATCTCGTATTCCCTGCTTCCCCCGCCCACCGGCGCCTATGATTGGTTGCAATCAGACCCGCCCCCACGCTGAGTGACAGCTGTCTCACTACAACCAATCACAGCCGCCGGTGGGCGGGTCTATATCGTGCAGTAAAATAAATAAATAATTAAAATAAAACGACGTGCAGTCCCCCCAATTTTGATACCAGCCAAGATAAAGCCACACGGCTGAAGGCTGGTATTCTCAGGAAGGGGAGCCCCACGTTATGGGGAGCCACCCAGCCTAACAATATCAGCCAGCAGCCGCCCGGAATTGACGCATTCATTAGATGCGACAGTCTCGGGACTCTACCCAGCTCATCCCGAATTGCCCTGGTGCGGTGGCAATCGAGGTAATAAGGAGTTCATGGCAGCAGCCCATAGCTGCCACTAAGTCCTAGGTTAATCATGGCAGGCATCTCCCCGAGATACCTTCCATGATTAACCTGTAAGTTAAAGAAAATAAACACATACACCCGAAAAAATCCTTTATTTGGAATAAAAGACAAAAGAAAACCCTCTTTCACCACTTGATTAAACCCCCAAATATCCCTCCAGGTCTGACGTAATCCACAGAGGTCCCATGACACTTTCAGCTCTGCTACATGAAGCTGACAGGAGCGGTAGTAGAACACGACTGCTCTCTATCAGCTCCACGCAGCAACTGATGTGAGCCGCGCGATCATCTGTGCCCTCATTCAGATGACCCGCGGACACAGATCTCGGGTGGAGGACTGCAGCTGTGGCTACGGGTCACCTGAGTGACGGCATCGCTGATCGCGCGGAGGATTTGTGGTTACCTCTCTTTCTCTCCTCCCAACCGCAAATCTCAATTTCCCAGCGAAACATTAAAAAAAAACAAAAAAAAACGCAAACGTTCTTTTACAGGAATCTGTTACTTTATTAGCTCACTATTTGCAATGCATCCGTCACATGCGTCACACAATGCACTGTGATGGATGCCTCACAACGCAAGTGTAAAAGCAGCCTAATGAGTGCGGGGGGCGGAGTGCGGGTGGGTGGAGCCGAGCGGGCCCATGGCGCTGAGGACATCAGTGACGGGGACTGCATAGCTGGGGACAGGTGTGTGTCTCTGTCTGTGTGTGTGTGTGTTCAGTGTATACGTGCGGGGGGTGGAGCCGAGCGGGGAAGTGATGGGCGTTGTCCTGTCGGCCGTAGCTCGGGCTGTTCAGTTAGGCTCCCTGCACACGTAGCCAGGTTAAATATCGGTAACTTAGCAAAGCGCTTTGCTTGGTTACCCGATATTTAACTTGGTTACCAGCGTACACCGCTTAGTGCTGGCTCCTTGCACATGTAGCCAGGGTAAATATCGGGTAACTAAGCCAAGCGCTTTGCTTAGTAACCCGATATGTACTCTGGTTACGTGTGCAGGGAGCCTTAGCTGAGCCGTTGGTTGCAGGCTCTTTAGCGCACGCGCTATGGCGACGGTTGTCACTGTAATGACGTCATTTTGGAGCAAGACAGACCGACAGAATAAGGCAATTATATATATATATATATATATATATATACATATATATATATATATATATATATATATATATATATATATATATAATATTGCATTCTGGAACATAAACATAACTTTCCAAACTGTTTGCTCTCCCTTCTCCCTAATGCCAGTCCTGAACAGCATTAAGGAATAACGTTTGGAACTCCATTCTATGTCTGAACTGGGTGCAAAAAACCTAAAAAACATCACTATGGGGAGATAAGGTATGCACACCAGTGACTATGGAAGGGGAATACATGGAATAGCAGAAACTGCTGTGTGAATACTGACATGAAAAATTCAATAGCTATTTGTAAGAATGAAATGTGAAAAATGGAACCTGCATTGCTGCCATGAATATATGAATAAAGAGAAATTTAGCTACTGAATTGATCAATGCAGAAGAGCCCCAACACTACGCCAAAGTATTTCTCTACGTTGGGGTCCCTAGCTTGTGTGTGTCCTCTCATGCAGTTAAAAAACTTACCGTGTATGGGACGCTGAGACCCAGGCTATATATGCGTATAATGTGGATTGGCAATAGGTGTGTATGGGGAGGGTTCACAAACGAAAAACTACTAACATTAAGGAATAACGTTTGGAACTCCATTCTATGTCTGAACTGGGTGCAAAAAACCTAAAAAACATCACTATGGGGAGATAAGGTATGCACACCAGTGACTATGGAAGGGGAATACATGGAATAGCAGAAACTGCTGTGTGAATACTGACATGAAAAATTCAATAGCTATTTGTAAGAATGAAATGTGAAAAATGGAACCTGCATTACTGCCATGAATATATGAATAAAGAGAAATTTAGCTACTGAATTGATCAATGCAGAAGAGCCCCAACACTACGCCAAAGTATTTCTCTACGTTGGGGTCCCTAGCTTGTGTGTGTCCTCTCATGCAGTTAAAAAACTTACCGTGTATGGGACGCTGAGACCCAGGCTATATATGCGTATAATGTGGATTGGCAATAGGTGTGTATGGGGAGGGTTCACAAACGAAAAACTACTAACATTAAGGAATAACGTTTGGAACTCCATTCTATGTCTGAACTGGGTGCAAAAAACCTAAAAAACATCACTATGGGGAGATAAGGTATGCACACCAGTGACTATGGAAGGGGAATACATGGAATAGCAGAAACTGCTGTGTGAATACTGACATGAAAAATTCAATAGCTATTTGTAAGAATGAAATGTGAAAAATGGAACCTGCATTACTGCCATGAATATATGAATAAAGAGAAATTTAGCTACTGAATTGATCAATGCAGAAGAGCCCCAACACTACGCCAAAGTATTTCTCTACGTTGGGGTCCCTAGCTTGTGTGTGTCCTCTCATGCAGTTAAAAAACTTACCGTGTATGGGACGCTGAGACCCAGGCTATATATGCGTATAATGTGGATTGGCAATAGGTGTGTATGGGGAGGGTTCACAAACGAAAAACTACTGGTGTGCATACCTTATCTCCCCATAGTGATGTTTTTTAGGTTTTTTGCACCCAGTTCAGACATAGAATGGAGTTCCAAACGTTATTCCTTAATGTTAGTAGTTTTTCGTTTGTGAACCCTCCCCACTCACACCTATTGCCAATCCACATTATACGCATATATAGCCTGGGTCTCAGCGTCCCATACACGGTAAGTTTTTTAACTGCATGAGAGGACACACACAAGCTAGGGACCCCAACGTAGAGAAATACTTTGGCGTAGTGTTGGGGCTCTTCTGCATTGATCAATTCAGTAGCTAAATTTCTCTTTATTCATATATTCATGGCAGTAATGCAGGTTCCATTTTTCACATTTCATTCTTACAAATAGCTATTGAATTTTTCATGTCAGTATTCACACAGCAGTTTCTGCTATTCCATGTATTCCCCTTCCATAGTCACTGGTGTGCATACCTTATCTCCCCATAGTGATGTTTTTTAGGTTTTTTGCACCCAGTTCAGACATAGAATGGAGTTCCAAACGTTATTCCTTAATGTTAGTAGTTTTTCGTTTGTGAACCCTCCCCATACACACCTATTGCCAATCCACATTATACGCATATATAGCCTGGGTCTCAGCGTCCCATACACGGTAAGTTTTTTAACTGCATGAGAGGACACACACAAGCTAGGGACCCCAACGTAGAGAAATACTTTGGCGTAGTGTTGGGGCTCTTCTGCATTGATCAATTCAGTAGCTAAATTTCTCTTTATTCATATATTCATGGCAGTAATGCAGGTTCCATTTTTCACATTTCATTCTTACAAATAGCTATTGAATTTTTCATGTCAGTATTCACACAGCAGTTTCTGCTATTCCATGTATTCCCCTTCCATAGTCACTGGTGTGCATACCTTATCTCCCCATAGTCCTGAACAGCAGTCTGTCTCCTGTTCAATTCTTCTAGATTGCAACTGCAATTAAGAGACCTATGATTCCATTATGTCACATGAATGTAAAGTCACCAAAAGTCCTTAAATAATCTTAACCTCAGAATACAACTGCTTGGGTCCCTTGAGAGTGGGGTCCCTTAGAAAATTCGCTGTTTGACTATCACTAATGCCGGCCCTACAATAACTAGGGCTTATTTTTTGAGTACGGCTTATACTTCAAACATTCTCCGAAAACCTTGTAAAATCATGCTAGGGCTTATTATCGGGGTAGGTCTTATTTTCGTGGAAGGTGGGTAGGAGACAGGTTCCCTTTAAAGTCCCAAACAACCTCTTTAAACTATTTCCTGGCTTTAGCTAAGAAACCTATTAAAACCTGATTGAAAACGGAATGTATGCTTCCAAGGCAAAAAGTATACATGCAGTTTTTGTGGCAGAGTTTGGTGCCATAGACGACACAAAAATGCAAAAGGAGATAAATACACTCCTGGGTCGCTCACCACTATCAGAGATAAATATCGGTAATAAATTAAAAAGTATCTTACTCTTTGCTAATATTAAGTGTTATTTTACTGTTATATACTTACCAATAACCTGTTCCTTTATTAATTTCAACAGAGGTTGCCTATTCCCATCTTTTACCTTGTACTAAAATATTTCTATTCTCTTGCATTTGTTGTATGTGTATGCACTGATTTGACACTTTTTGTTATATATCAGATTCATACACAACAGTAAAAGTGCCTTCACCCACCCACTTATAAAGACATACATACACACACACATAAGCCTCCCCCACCACATGACAGTACTAACTGTTCTTGCTCCTAATGGGACTCAAGTAGACAACACAAATGGAATTATAGGTATTAGAGTAGAGTAACACATAAAGGGTTAGGGTATAAGCAAACAAAATGGGTTAGGGCATGCACAGGAATATATGAATGAAGATAGTGTAAGAGATACAGGTATGATTGCTCTGCCTTCTTTCACATAACGCTGTGAATCTCTGGCATACAGCTAAACCCTTGCTCACATTTCAAATAAACAGACTGTGGAATTCAGTAGCCTTGATTTATTGGCTGGTAACGTGAACTTGATTGCAGTATACGTGGGATATACAGTCAATAGAGGAATATCCAAGGTACAGGTGAATATGGTATACGGAATACGGGATACGGTATATCCAAGATACAGTTGAATATGGGTCAAAACTATAACAAAAAAATGATTACAGTCAGTACAGTGTTAATACAGAGTTAACATAGCATAACAGTGCATGAGATACAGTTCTTATGAGAATGTAGGTGAAAGGTCACTGCAGCTGCAACACAGATAGAAAATCTTATCTATACAAGCAAGGCAGGGATGACACTAAGGTACAATGCATTTACTACACAATCTACCATCTAAGATTCTATCACTAACACATGTAATTTACTTTGCTCATCGGATTACACTAGGCAGGGGTGAATGTACAGAGAGGTGAATCAGCAGGTCCTTTCCTAACAAATCCAAGGAGAAAATGGCTGCAGGCTTCTTCAGAGTGCTCAGAGGGGCGTTTCTTACCCAGAATACATTTAGCTTAAAGAGAAACTCATTAATTCATAGAATAACAGCGACCTCTAGGGGTTGTAACAGAAATTGCAATGAATGACTATTAGTAGGCTGTCATAAGGCAGAACAATGATACTTATCAAAAAATTGGATAAGGATGTGGATCCGCTTGTGGTTTCAGAGGTGATTCTGGTGGAATCTCTTCTTTCTGTGTTTGTGTCTTGAGCTTGTGTCTGTGCCTTGACCTCCTGTGTGAAGTTGCTGGATATTGACAGGAACTTGAACACGCTGTTGCCTACGCCGATTCAGAGCCTCTCAAACATGCTTAATGAGTGACATGTCCGGTGAGTATGCTGGCCATGCAAGAACTGGGAGGTTTTCAGCTTCGGGAAATCGTGTACAGATCCTTGCAACATGTAGCTTTGCATTATCAGCTGTAACATGAAATGATGGTCATGGATGAATGGAACAACAATGGCCTCAGGATCTCATCACAGTATCTCTGTGCATTCAAAATGGCATCAATAAAATGCTCCTCTGTTCGTTGTCAATAACATACTCCTGCCCATACCATAACCCCACTGCCACCATGAGCCACTTGATTCACAACGTTGACATCAGGAAACCGCTCACCCACATGACACCATAGTCTGCCATCTGCCCTGTACAGTGGAAACCGGGATTCATCCATGAAGGGAACACCTCTCCAATGTGCCAGACACCAAAGAATTATGAGCATTTGCATACTCAAGTTGGTTACAGCTGCAAACTGCAGTCAGGTGTAGGCCCCGATGAGGATGACGAGCAGCAGATGAGCTTCCCGGAGACGGTTTCTGACAGTTTGTGCAAAAATCGTTTGGGAATGTAAACCAAATGTTGCAGCACCAGTCCAGGTAGCTGATCTCAGACCATCTTGGAGGTGAAGACGCTGGATGTTGAGGTCCTGGGCTGGTGTGGTTACACGTGGTCTGCAGTTGTGAGGCGAGTGGAATGTGCTGACCAAATTATCTGAAACTTGGAGACTGCTTATGGCAGAATGCAACAGCTCTGGTGGACATTCCTGCAGTCTGCGTAACAATTGCACACTCCCTTAAACATGGTGGTGGCAGTGTCCTTATGTGGGGCTGCATGAGTGTTGCTGGTGTCGGGGAGATACACATCATTGTTGGTATCAAGAATTCACAGATGTACTGATATATATTGAAAGAGAAGATGCTCCCATCACTTCATGCTACAGGTATACGTGCACTTTTTCAACATGAAAATGATTTAAAACACACTTGTTGCATTTCTGAGGAAAACCAGGGTGAAAGTGATTGAGTGGGTAAGTATAGCTCCTGATCTGAACCCAACCAAACACATATGAGGAATTCTGAAGAGACAAGTTATCATCACTCGCCATCTCACATCCTAGCTCTAAAACAGGTTGTTCTTGACGAATGGAAAATGATAAATATTGCAATATGCCGCCAACGTTTTCATTCAATGTTTAGTAGACTTGGTGATGTCCTAATAATTGAAATCGTACGAAATACTAGATGTGGTTGTTTTTGATGTGCGGTGTATTAACTTTTGCATTAACTAAATTTGACTAAAACTGAAGATTTTGTAATGAAATTTATTTATACTATTAACCGTCATGTTGTGGGCTAAAAAAATGTTTTATGACTAGCAGTCTTATAAAAAAAATTGGATATTGTTCTTTTTAGTGAGATTTTGAATAAAATCTTACTTTTTAATAGGGATGTACTCATTTATGCTGAGCACTGTACATATATATCACTTGTTCTTTTATCTTTATCTGCTTTATGGATCCACTCCTGGATTTGGCTAAAAAAAGTTAATCAAAAAGAACCTCAAGAAAGTGCATTTGTGATTCCAGCCTTAGTGGACAGTTAGCTTCTCTAAAAATAGGCATTCACACTTTTAAACTGCTACGTTAGAGAAAATGCAGCAAAATCTCCCATTCGTGACAGTTTACATTGGCATAAGCAGCTATTTAAGGAAGCAAACACAGAGGTGATTTTTATTTTGGAAAGAAATAAATCTCTGGGCAAATATATTGCTTACAAACTACCGCTGTACAAACTACTGTACTTGAACACTACATAGAGATAAGAACATATTTATAGACCTCGTCTTGACTTGGTCCCACATTACCAGTTCATTAATAATTAAATGTGTTATGCATAATCATTAACAGATATAAAAATGACCCAACCTCACCTGAACAATGTAAAGTCCTGTAGCACATAGCTGCTTATGTTTTCAGCTTGGCTCTTTGACAGAGGTGTTCTATCTCTGAATTGAAAAATTGTCAGTTACTTTGTAGCCTTCATTAAAATTACAGTTTATATCTCGCAGGAGACTTGTCTGCAGCTTTTTCTGTTTCTCAAGCACAGTCTTGTCAGGATCTCATTTTTTAGGTCGTTGAGACGGATGGCAAAAGAGAACAGTTCACAGGGGATCTAAAAGCAGGACAAATGGTAATATAAAGTCCTTTATAGGACCTCAACAAGACTTTCCTTTTTCTTTGGTCAATGAGTTTTTCTACAGTAGTTCTAGAAACTGCAAGCCTGGGGGAAGTTTCCATATTAGAAAAATCCACTGGGTGAACTGCGAAGAGACACCTTAAGAGTTCATTTTTATATAAATTGACCAGAACTCTCGGGAGAATCTGACACTTGTATCGTATGCAGAAGCTCCAATTATTTCCTTAGAAATACGTTCTGCTTCTCCTATTTCACTACCTGAAACATGAAAGTTAGATTGGATGTCACAATTATTTTTTTATTGTTTATTTTCATTTTTTGGTTGTCTCAAGACAAAAATAAAACTTTAGAGGTGGAAATCTTTAAATTTACTAAGCAATTCTGTACATCTTATAGATTTTATAGCAACAAGTATGGAGTCAAGTCATGATTCGTGTAAAAACATGGAGGTTAATATAAACATGTTGAAATAAATGTTAAGATATGTGTAAGTCAATAGTTATTTATTATGGACATGCATAGGATATGTCTTCACTAGAGTACTATGGGATGATCGTGCAGGCAAAGGTATTTATGCTTTATGAAGGTTATGATAACAAAACCCACAGTCCACAGTCTTCACCACAAACCAAACACATATGAATCTTAGGGGCACTTTGCACACTACGACATCGCTAGCCGATGCTTGCGATGCCGAGCGCGATAGTCCCCGCCCCCATCGCAGCTGCGATATCATGGTGATAGCTGGCATAGCGAACAATATCGCTACGGCAGCTTCACATGCACTCACCTGCCCTGCGACGTCGCTCTGGCCGGCAAACCGCCTCCTTATTAAGGGGCGGGTCATGTGGCGTCACAGTGACGTCACACAGCAGGCGGCCAATAGAAGCGGAGGGGCGGAGCTGAGCGGGACATAAACATCCCGCTCACCTCCGTCCTTCCGCATAGCCAGCGTGAGCCGCAGGACGCAGGTAAGGAGATGTTTCTCGCTCCTGCGGCTTCATAGACAGCGATGTGTGCTGCCGCAGGAACGAGGAACAACATCGTAACATCGGTCCTTCCGAAGTTATGGAAATGACCGACGCTACACCGATGATACGATTTGGACGTTTTTGCGCTCCTTAATCCTATCAAAAAGGATTTACACACTATGATATCGACTGCGACGCCGGATGTGCGTCACTTTCGATTTGACCCCACCGACATCGCAGCTGCGATGTTGTAGTGTGCAAAGTGCCCCTTAGAGTTTGTACAGACAACATCTGTCATGCTCCAAGTAGAAGAAGTCCGAATACATGGCGTGACAATTGTGCTCAGACCTATGATTTTCTGGTGCACTACCAAAAACATCACAACCAAATGGGGAACACCAGGGACACTATAACAATGATGGGCACTTTCGCTAGGTAGGGGGAAGATGGGACACCTCCTGCACTCACCTGAACCTGATGCTGAGCAGGATACCTCAAACCTTAGGAAAACCCTGCAGTAACTCTGGCTAGTGAACTGGCAGGTGAGGATCCCTAGTCCCCCCGCTGCACTAAGACAACACAAGGGAAAGATAGACACACAAGGGGGAAAAGGAAATAACACAAATGCATGGCTCAGGTAAAAACCCCAGCAGCTTCTTCCACTTAGGCGGTCAGAACAGAATGAATTCCATCAACAGCAAAGATTGATGGGTATTGCCACTACATAAAGGTGATGGGGCGTGGTCTGAGAGTGGCTGCACCTGACATGGACTGCAAGAAAGCTGCTGGCAACCATATTGACATTAACCCCTAATACTTCAAAGGAAAAATAAATACATTTAACCACCAGAGTCTTACAAAGCCAAGTGAGACTCCGTGCCCAAACCTGTCACAGATCTCCTAACATTGTCCATGACAACATCTTATAGATGCATTCTTACCTAAATCGTTTATGAAGTAGAAGACACTTTAGGAAAACACTGGCAGTTTTTTCTTGAAGTGTATTCTTTGATGCCTTTTTGGTGCCTTTTTGAGGCGGCTTTTTTCTTTTTCTTTTAATTCCATGTATAACACAGTGTCAGCTTCCAAGCAAAAGTCGCCAGGTAATTGAACTGGTCACTTCCTTTAGCCACTTTATGTCTTTCAAAGCCAGAAGTAGTTAAAAAAAGCTACAAAAGATGGGAACTATGTAAAAGTTGTTTCCACATTGCTGTGCATGTGTTCATTCTTTTTAACCTTTAGGCTATGTGCACACGCTGCGTTTTTTTGACGCTGCGTTTTTGTGCGTTTTTGGCCGCTAAAAACGCACAAAAACGCACCTGCGTCGAAAAAACGCGGCAAAAAACGCACGCGTTTTGCCGCGATTTGGTGCGTTTTTTGCTGCGTTTTGCTGCGTTTTTGCTCACTGCGTCCTTATGCGTTTTTTATCAGTGAACAAAAAAAAAAAGGTCTGATGTCATTTCCTTCTTCAATGTGTTCTTCATTCTCCACTAGTGTATGCAGAAGAGCAGACAGCTGCAGAACTACAAGGCTCAGCATCCTCGATCCAATAGTGTATGCAGGACAGCAGACAGCAGCTGTCGAACTACAAGGCTCAGCATCCTCCATCCAATAGTGTATGCAGGAGAGCAGACAGCAGCTGTCGAACTACAAGGCTCAGCATCCTCCTTCCAGGACTGTATGCAGGATTTCTCTGCCCCCCCAAAAAAAAAATTGACGTGGGCTTCGCCATATTTTTGTATGCTAGCCGGGTACAGCAGGCAGGTACGGGCTGCCCCCAACCCCCAGCTGCCTATTTGTACCCGGCTGGGAACCAAAAATATAGGGAAGCCCTTTTTTTTTAAATTATTTCATGAATTTCATGAAATAATTTAAAAAAAAAAATGACGTGAGCTTCGCCCCATTTTTGAGTCCAGCCGGGTACAACTAGGCAGCTGGGGATTGGAATCCACAGTGCAGGGTGCCCATGCTTTCTGGGCACCCCCGCTGTGAATTGCAGTCCCGCAGCCACCCCAGAAAATGGCGCTTTCATAGAAGCGCCATCTTCTGGCGCTGTATCCAACTCTTCCGGCTGCCCTGATGCCGGGTGGCTAGCCAGGTAATAATGGAGTTAGGGCTAGCTGTATATTATCAGCTAGCCCTAAGCCCGAAATTCATGGTGTCACGCCAATATTAGACATGGCCACCATGAATTTCTAGTAAAGATAAAAAAAAAACACAACACAGAAAAATATTTTTATTAGAAATAAAACACAACACAATTAGTGACTCCATCTTTATTGAAATAAAGAACCCCCCTCCGCAGTAATCCTGGGTTAGGGTCCCGCGCCGTCCAATCAGGATCCAATATCATCTGATCGGTTTGCTGGAAGGCAAAGCGATCAGATGATGTGTCAGGTTAAAGGATGTGAATCCCATCACACATCAGCTGATTGTATAAAAGCCGATTATACAATCAGCAGATGCATCAGTAGAAAAAAAAAAAAAATAATACTCACTTATGTGCTGAATTACCGGCAGCTCCCGGAGCGATGGGGCGGGAGTCTGATCCTGTCCGATCGCTGCAGCAGCTGCCGGTAATCAGGGATGAAGTCTCCTGATGCATCCGCTGATACCGGCCGGGCGCCCGCGTCAGCCCGAGACTCGATCAGCTGATGCGTCAGGTGACTGCATCAGGTGATCCATCGCCAGGTCCTGCAAGCAAGGTCCTGCCCCGGGGAGACTGCACACAGCCGGAGCGGGAGCGGCGATACCGTGACAGGAGCTGGGAGCGGGCATGGCACTGGGAGTCTGCAGACAGGTGAGTATAACTTTTTTTTTTTTTATTCTACTGTTAACTTTTGTTTTCGCAGCCGCTTCCACCTCCTGCCTGTACATGGCGCCGCACGGCAGCATACATGCCCAGGACGGGAGATGGACGCGGCGGTGACGGTACCGGGAGGATTCATGCTTCTGTCTATACTGACAGAAGGAATCCTCTTCCTGTACACGTCACTTTACTACCCACCTCCTGCGCTTATAGCTGCGTTTTTGGTCTTAGAAACGCACCAAAACGCAGCTATTTGCGTTTCTCATTGCGTCTTTCAACATCCCATTGAACTCAATGGATGAAAAGCGCAGTGAAAAACGCGGGAATAATTGACATGCTGCGTTTTTGTGGTCACCACAAAAACGCAGCTGAAAAAAAACGCTGTGTGGGGACAGCAAAAATGAAAACTCATAGACTTTGCTGGGGAAGCAAAGTCATGCAGTTTTGAGGCCAAAAACGCACCCGAAAAACGCGCAAAAACGCCGAGAAAAACGCACCGTGTGCACATAGCCTTAACCTAATCAGATCAATGAATCACGATACGGAAAAGGGTGAGGGAAGAAGGGCCTAGGGAGGGGGAATAACAGGCCCGAAGCTTTATCAAAAGACATCACACATGGAGGGGAAGGGGCGAAGACGGGTTTAATCCTCATCCTTGGGAGTCAGTCTAGCAGTCCAAAAAATAGAATAGTCTCTGAGCAGGCTGTTGATCAGCCTTCAGCAGTCCTGGATGAGCATTATTTCCCTCCTCAAGATTTGTCAGTTCCTGGCTACCCAGATCACGTCTTTAATAGAGTTGAGCGTGGTTCGAGGTTCTCCAGTTCGCGGCTCGAGTGATTTTGGGGGCTGTTCTAGATCGAACTAGAACTCGAGCTTTTTTGCTAAAGCTCGATAGTTCTAGATACGTTCGAGAACGGTTCTAGCAGCAAAAAAAACAGCTAATTCCTAGATGGCTTTCCGCTGTAATAGTGTAAGTCACTCTGTGACTCACACTATTATTACATTTCAGTGTATAGTGTGCGGGAACAGCGCATTCAGATCACTGCTGTATGTATAATGGCCATTTTTTTTTTTTACCTTGTCTTCCTTCCCTAAGCGCGCGCGTGTAGTGGGGCGGGCCAGCATGTCAGCCAATCCCAGACACACACACAGCTAAGTGGACTTTTAGCCAGAGAAGCAACGGCATGTGTGATAGGATGTCCATGTCACATGTCCCTGCATTATAAAAACGGACATTTTCCTCCAGCTCGCCATTATCTGCCTTCTGCGTCCTTGGTGTCAGACATCACTGGCGCAGCTCCGTCCTGAGTCCTATCGCCGATACTGCTGTATGCGCTCCATACACAGCGCTGGACAGCTTAGGGATAGCACTTTCTATCAGTCCTTTTAAGGGCTCATACCGGCAGGGTCAGAGCCATAGGTGACAGAGTTTAAAACAGAGTTTAACAGCTACACAAGATGACAGAGTCTGTGTAGCTAAGGTCAGGGATTTCCTCGCTGCATTTCCCCATTATGAGGGATAGAAAGGCAGGCTTCCTTTCCTCTACCCAGAGACCCACAACCCTGCCACTGTACCCTCCTGCCCTTTGCACACTCCAACTTATTGTTACTAAGCCATTATACTAGCAAACACTGAGTGAACTTAGTGGCATCCTAAACGTGGCTGTTTGACTTCTGTATCGTCCCACAAGTGCAAGGATATTTGCAGCACGTCTGCCTGCATTGCACACTCAAACTCATTGTTACTAAGCCATTATACTAGCAAACACTGAGTGAACTTAGTGGCATCCTAAATGTGGCTGTTGGACTTCTGTATCGTCCCACAAGTGCAAAGATATTTGCAGGACCTCTGCCTGCATTGCACACTCAAACTCATTGTTACTAAGCCATTATACTAGCAAACACTGAGTGAACTTAGTGGCATCCTAAACGTGGCTGTTGGACTTCTGTATCGTCCCACAAGTGCAAAGATATTTGCAGCACCTCTGCCTGCATTGCACACTCAAACTCATTGTTACTAAGCCATTATACTAGCAAACACTGAGTGAACTTAGTGGCATCCTAAACGTGGCTGTTGGACTTCTGTATCGTCCCACAAGTGCAAAGATATTTGCAGCACGTCTGCCTGCATTGCACACTCCAACTCATTGTTACTTACTAAGACATTATAATACCAAAAATTGAGTAAACTTAGTGGCATACAAGAACTGGCTGTTGTACTCCATTAGTGCCCCACTGGTGCAAATCTATGTGCAGCACCTGTGCAGGACACCTTCCTGCTCTGTTTTTAATAAGCTATAATGATAGCAAAAAATACTGCCATTTAGTGGCATCATAGAACTGGATGTTGTATTTCATTATTGTCCCACTGGTGCCAAGCTATTTCTAGCACCTCTGCATGACATCCTCATGCACATTTTGCTACGCTAATGTTATAGCAAACTCAGGGGATTCATTGCTGCATTTGATAATTCGAAGGGATAGAAAGTGAGGCTTCCTTTAGCTTTTCCTTCTGTTCATAGACAGCATCTCCAAGTCCACACCCGAAGAGCAATTTCTCCTCCACGTGTAAGTGTGGAGAGGCAGCTAGTGCGCATGCGTGTGCCGATTTACCCCAGCCGCAGCCTAACTACAGTGTTTCGCCTAGTGAGTATGCGCAGCCTGACTGTGCCATTCCTGAGGCTAAGTCTTCATTTCGGGATACAGCGCATGCTCCCACACTTAGTGTGAAAAGCCTCTTTGCACAGGTACTTGCATTCCGTGCCGGGTCTAGGTCCTGTTTTGTGCCGAGACACCATGCTAAAGCTGATAGTCTTTTTTCAGAGACTCTATTTCATGCAACTGACCATGCTCAGGCAGTTACTGCATCAGAAACTAGGTCCGGTAATGAACTCTTTGGCCCTGCCCCTGATGTGGGGGGGCCCATATAGACCACAGGGCATCAGGTGTCCTGACGATATGGCCAGGCCACTCCCAAATGGCTTGCAGAGGCCTGCCCCTATGACTTGTCACCTCATTATTGATGGTAAGACGATGACTGGTGAGGTATTTGTGTCGTGGCAGCCATGAGGTCATTATTGAAGTTGCGGTTCCAAATAGGACGCTAGTTATGCCACTCATGACGTGTCACTCTGCTTTTGTCTCCAGGAGGTGCATTGTGGTCCACCCTGGTTTGGGGCGGACCCAGGTTATAAAACGGGCTGGAGCCAACAAGGAGGTGCGCAGTCTTCTATTATGCTCCGAAAGAGCACACCTCCATGTGTTGAACCCATTGCGGCTTTAGGCCAGAGGTAGGCAGGGATAGGGCGTCGATGCAGGCCGCCACCACAGTTGGTAACGCCTAACGGTTAAGACCAGCTCCTGTCCTACCAGTCCTGCTTGTGCAGCCCAGTGGCATTAACAGGCCTGCTGCTGCTGATGCGCCTGCTGTCCACAGGTGTGGCCCCAATGCACATGGTCAGCGTACTCAATGGCCCCTGTGATGTTAACAGGGAGTTTCTGGGCTGGGTGGGCGTGTTGACCCTGTGACACTAACAGGGCTCCCAGTCTCCAGATCCGAGTGGCGTCTAACTCGGTTCAGGCTACTATTAGTTTCATAGCCACACAGATCTGTATCCTTCTTCTAACCTTCCAGTTGCCAACCTCTCCTTTTCCATCTGGGAGCACGGTGGACATTGACTGCTGATGGGGATATATACCTTTCTCTTTCTTTTCTTATTAATTTTCGTTATATAGCGGTAACATAGTATATACCACCTTATCCAAATCTGCCAGTCCCACCGTAACAGATGGTGTTTCTTCATCAAATATTACAAAAACTTTTTTCCCCTTTCCAACACACCTGTTCCCCTTTCCACCAGCATTTGTCCTTTTTCAACTCATTTGATATATGACCAAAAGTGCAACTCTGCAGGGACACCGTACTCAATGCCATCTCAGCACAGCAGCCAGCCCTCGGTCCCTCAGATGTGGACAAGTAAAAGCCCATTTTCTCCTATCCATGACAAAGCGTTGAGATTCACTCTGTGCAGCACTGGTGTTTACTGGAAAAGCAGATCTAAGAATCCGTACCACCTTCTACAGATACTCCTGTATACGTGCGTCCCTTTCTATGGCAGGAATTATTTCGCCAAATTTTGTCTTGTACCGGGGATCTAACAGTGTGGCAACCCAGTAGTTAGCATTACTTCGAATTCGTACAATCCGAGGGTCATGTTGTAGGTAGTGCAGCAAGAAGGCGCTCATGTGTCTTGTGCATCCAGGAGGACCAAGTCCTTGGTGTGTTGGTGGCAGAGAGGTGAGAATCGTGCCTCCTTCCTCTGCCCTCTCCCCCCAACCTCGCATAACCGAAATGTGGGCAAGCTCTCACTCATCTGCTGAGTCTTCCATGCCCATCGCCAGTTCGTCCTCCATTTCTTCATGGGATCCTGCACCTTCCTCAACAATTTTTGCTGATACTATGCGCCCTTGTTAATCCCTCTCCCCCACCGTCCATTGACTTCCGCCTAGGTGCCGCTCACCGTCTGGACCTTGTAGATCTTATTATCCCTTCTGCATATGACTCCTCCTGTACTTCCTCCCCTTCCTCTTGGACCAATACCTGACTCCGAATAATGCATACAGTGTGCTCCATCTTGTAGATGACCAGAATTGTCACGCTGAGAATGGCATCGCCAGTGCTAAAGATCTTCGTCGATATTTGTAAACTGTGTAGAAGGGTGCATAGGTCCTTGATCTGACACCACTCCAGCAGCGTGATCTGCACCACCTCTGGATCAAGTTAGCCCAGGGTATACGTCATACCATATTTCAGCAGGGCTCTGCGGTGGTGCCACAGACGCTGAAACATGTGCAGATTCAAATTCCTGCGTGTCGGAACATCGCATTTCAGGCGTTTAACTGCCAGACCCTAAGACTTCAGGAGCGATGAAAGTTGTTGAGCTGCTGGGTGCGAAGGATGAAAGTGAGCACATAGCAGCGTGCCCGCTGCACAAGGCCATGTAGGCCGGGATGGTATTTTAAAAATTGCTGGAGAATCAGATTCAACACGTGAGCCATACAAGGCCCGTGTGTCACATTGCCCTGATGAAGGGCCGCAGACAGGTTTGCATCATTGCCGCACACGGCTGTTAAGTCACCAACGTAGTCCACTCAATCAATTTGTACTCCGGTCGCCAGGTGACAACGTGTTCCTTTCGTGCATAGTGCTGATGATGGGAAAGGAGTCGATGCCTGCGGCGCAGGTGGACCCAAGTTATGGTCACCCACTGGGTTGCGTTACCTTGACAGATACAGAACCACAGGCTGAATGTAGGTGGTGGGTATCTCACAGATAAAGTACCATCATTCAGCTACAACCAATGGGAAGACACCACACCCTTTTTTGGCCCCTCCTGTCTGCAGACCACTGCCAGACAAAGCTATGAACCTCTTGTTACTGTTACCCCCAGTTCAGTTTTATGAGTTTGTGTGCTTGTTACCTGATAACTTTTCCTGCTTGCTGTTTATGTACCTCGTTGGCCGATCCGCATTTCACCTCTGCTTGTTTTCTGATTAAGTCCTGGCCATCCCATTCTGTTCCTCTTCCTCAATTAATGTTTTTGACCCTGCATGACTACTATTCTCTGGAACTGCAGCCTTCCACAGGTATTGATCAACTTGGGCTCTGTGTAATTCCAAATCACTGTATAGGGGTTAAAGGGTTTCAGGGTTCTGGGTGTCCAACTTGGTGAGTGGCTTGCCTCTAGCCTATCCTTTACAGCCCATCTGAGTGTGTCGATCCAGGCAGGCGTTACACCGTGCCCTCTACAGAAGGCCATGTAGGCCGGGATAGTGTTTTAAAAATTGCTGGACAACCAGGTTCAAAACGTGAGCCATACAAGGCACGTGTGTCACATTGCCCTGAAGAAGGGTCGCAGACTGGTTTGCATCATTGTCGCACCCGACCTTCCCTGACTGCTGGTTGAGTGTAGACAACCATTGATGAAAATCGGTCTCACTCTCCAGAGCTAACCATCCACAATTCCTCAGTGGTGTCTCACATTTCCCCTACATTTCAAAGTAAACATTTGACCGCCTGATGGCCTTGAGCTCTGCTGCCAGCATAGTAAGGAGGTGTGTGGGATTCCTTCGGCGCAGTTACAAGGAAGGGTGGCCTGACCACACAGGGTTTGGGCCGAGGTGGAGGACCCACATGAGGTTAAGCAGGCAGAAGCAGTGGAGGAACTTGTACATACAGCGGAAGGATTGACACACAAGTCGTGGGGACAGCAAGACTTGTACAGCAGACCCTTCTCCATCTATCACCATAGTTACCCAGTGCCCAGTCAGCAACATGTAACTCTCCTGTCCATGCTTACTGGTCCAAGTATCTGTGGTGAAATGCACCCTGTCACACACAGAGTTTCTCAAGGAATCGGTGAGGTTGTGTGCGACCTGCTGTGGTAGCGCGGGCACGCCTTTCTTGGAGAAGGAGTGACGACTGGCCATCGGCTCTTGGGGCACTGCAATGGGCATAAGGTCTGGAAAATCCTCGGTCTCAAAAGGGTGTAAAGGCAGCCTTTCTGTTGCCAACAAGTTGCAGATGATGAAACTCAACCTCTTAGGCATGTCATGCCCTTCGAAAATCATGTAAAACACAGCGAGGGGACTCCAACCACAGTCTCCCTCGTTGCCACTAATTGGGCCACACACACCCCACTTGACTGGCATCAGTTGACCCCCCTTTTGAAAAAGAAAAAGATGCTTTGCATGAAGCACTCTCAAAAATACGCGTGTCTTTCCCGTCCCCTGGATGACCCAGGGGAAGAAAAGTCCTCTGAGAGCCATGACTTGTTCATCTTGGTTCTTTTAGAAACACAGCGAGGGGACTCCAACCACAGTCTCCCTCGTTGCCACTAATTGGGCCACACAAACCCCACTTGACTGGCATCAGTTGACCCCCCTTTTGAAAAAGAAAAAGATGCTTTGCATGAAGCACTCTCAAAAATACGCGTGTCTTTCCCGTCCCCTGAATGACCCAGGGGAAGAAAAGTCCTCTGAGAGCCATGACTTGTTCATCTTGGTTCTTTTAGAAACACAGCGAGGGGACTCCAATCACAGTCTTCCTCGTTGCCACTAATTGGGCCACACACACCCCACTTGACTGGCATCACTTGACCCCCCTTTTCAAAATGAAAAAGATGCTTTGCATGAAGCACTCTCAAAAATACGTGTGCCTTTCGCCTCCCCTGGATGACCCAGGGGAAGAAAAGTCCTCTGAGAGCCATGACTTGTTCATCTTGGTTCTTTTACAAACACAGCGAGGGGACTGCAACCAGTCTCCCTCGTTTCCACTAATTGGGCCACACACACCCCACTTGACTGGCATCACTTGATCCCCCTTTTCAAAATGAAACAGATGCTTTGCATGAAGCACTCTCAAAAATACGCGTGCCTTTCCCGTCCCCTGGATGACCCAGGGGAAGAAAAGTCCTCTGAGAGCCATGACTTGTTCATCTTGGTTCTTTTTTCAAAAGCGAGGGGACTCCAACCACAGTCTCCCTCGTTTCCACTAATTTGGCCACACATACCCCACTTGATTGGCATCAGTTGACCCCCCTTTTGAAAAAGAAAAAGATGCTTTGCATGAAGCACTCTCAAAAATACGCGTGCCTTTCGCCTCCCCTGGCTGACGCAGGGGAAGAAAAGTCCTCTGAGAGCCATGACTTGTTCATCTTGGTTCTTTTTTCAAAAGCGAGGGGACTCCAACCATAGTCTCCCTTGTTTCCACTAATTGGGCCATACACACCCCACTTGACTGGCATCACTTGATCCCCCTTTTCAAAATGAAACAGATGCTTTGCATGAAGCACTCTCAAAAATACGCGTGCCTTTCCTGTCCCCTGGCTGACCCAGGGGAAGAAAAGTCCTCTGAGAGCCATGTCCACATTGTCAGTGGACAGACACGTGTGCTTATCTGCCAGCAGACCCCCAGCAGCACTGAAGACAGGTTCCGAGAGAACGCTGGCTGCAGGACACGACAAGATCCCCAAGGCGTACGTGGCAAGCTCAGGCAATTTATCCAGATTGGAAGCCTAAAATGAGCAGGGCTCAAGTTGCACAGTAATGGCATCGATGTTTCCTTGCATATACTCATATATCTGTGTCTCCTCCTCTTTATACTTGTCCAGCTCTTTTGTTTTCGCATGAGTATATGTCCTTGTCCTTTTCCCATGTGTTTGTGTTGTGTTGTGAGTTGTTTGTCACCTTTTGGACAACTTTGAGGGTGTTTTCTAGGTGTTTTTATGTGTTTGTGATTGCCTGCCATTGTTTCCTATGCGGTTCGAGTTCGGTTCGTCGAACGTTCGCCGAACTGAACTCGAACAAGACCTCCGTTCGACGAACCGAACTCGAGCCGAACCACAACCGGTTCGCTCATCTCTAGTCTTTAAACCAGGTAATAAAGCACCAAGCCTCCTGGATGGCTCAGATGGTGTAAGCCTCAGGAAAGAATCCATAGAGTACTGAATGGTACGATAGGCTCACTTTGGAGACAAAGTTCCTCAGGTGTTCCTCCAGGGCAACCAACAGGCGATGTGCAAATTTGCAATCCTAAAAGACATGCAGCAAAATTTCCACCACAAAGGGGCTCCTTAGGTAGTACTAGGTCTGACAGATCATGGGCATGCATGAATGAATGAACAGGCAGCCTGCCCTGTATCGCTATCCACGAAAGGTCCTTGTGTCTATTGGTCAACCTGTCTGATGACACATTGTTCCAAACACTTTCCGGTGTATCATGGTGAAGTCCTGTAATGTTCTGCACTTCATTCTTGCCTCTGATGAGTTTGTGAATAGTCTTTGGCTTCCACAAATCGGGCTAGAGTTCCTCCAGCTGATGTTCCTCCCTCTCTTGTTTCACAGTCCGGCGAACTTAGTCACAAAGGAGGACCGCAGGAGGATATCTTAAACACCCTTCCCACCCTTGCAATGCTTCTTTTACATGATGGTCTGCTTCAGTCAGTTCAACTTGTATTCTCAGACAAAGTGAAACACTGTCCTGGTAATGGCCCTGCACAAGGTGATGAGGCTTGGGTTGTATACTGCCGCATGGGCAGTACCTCGTTATACAGAACCATTGCTTTGCCCTCACAAGTGAAGTGGCTGAGGCTCCAGAATACAATACTTTGGTTGATCTTGATCAAGCATTCCTCCCAAGACTTGAGGGCTGCTCCTTTCTCTCCGAGCCAGTCTCCAAGAAGCTTGATAAAATCCAGCTGGATGTTGAAGAGGAAGGGGGAGGCGGCCAGCTGCCAGTCTCCGAAGAGCATTGCTTCTAACTTCCTGTAATTGACGTGGCTTGTCCATGAAGCTTATCCAAAGGTCTCGCATGTCTGGATAAGGACGTTGACTCAGCTCCTGTCCACACGGTCACATCGTCCATATAGATTAAGCACTTGACCTTGAAGTGGTCTGGTCCTGGTGTGGTGATTCCTCTGATCTTTCCATTGTGCCAGATAGCCTCTGCAAAAAGTTCTGTAACACAAACAAAAAGAAGAGGTGACAGGAGGCAATTTTGTCTGACCCAACAGAGAACCAGGAAGGGGTCAGTCTTCCAGCCGTTCAAAAACACTGAGCTGTGAATGTCAAAGTACATTAAACAGACATAAGAACAAAACTTGTTACCTCAGCGTATAGTAGACATCTACTATAAATGTTGTTTGTAGCTGTAAGACGGGCCCTGTGAAAATGTTTTCATATACATCAGCTTGGGAGCAGAGTTGGCTCTTCTTAAGGAGATCTGCTTTGCAATGAATTATTGGCAATGCGTTATAGAAAAAAGTATGCAAATTTTATTTCTTTCATAAAGAAAGGAAACTATCTTGCCAGTGCCAGCTTTTGGAGGTAGCTGTAGCGAGTTAATATGCAACTCTCTAAGAAGCCTCGCAACATGAATTAAGATAATAGTTGAGCCAGCTACCACTCTATGGACGGTTTTGTCAGGTTTGTAGCCAATCATCCATGTAGAATAGGGTTCTATGGTTATAACTAAGATAGCAATAGCACCTCATCCAGCCAGCTAATCCCTGCTATATAACTTTTATGATACTACATTCTGTTTTTGCTTTTTATGAATTGCATATTAACACCAGTCAGCCACATGGTTAAAATGCCACTTGCAGGAACTGATATTGCCACATATTTCTAATGTGAACAAGTGCAAACTGAACATGAAATTATAGTAACAAAAAGTAGACAGTTGCACTCTGTAGTGCGAAGATATGTACAGTTAGGTCCAGAAATATTTGGACAGTGACACAAGTTTTGTTATTTTAGCTGTTTACAAAAACATGTTCAGAAATACAATTATATATATAATATGGGCTGAAAGTGCACACTCCCAGCAGCAATATGAGAGTTTTCACATCCAAATCGGAGAAAGGGTTTAGGAATCATAGCTCTGTAATGCATAGCCTCCTCTTTTTCAAGGGACCAAAAGTAATTGGCCAAGTGACTCTAAGGGCTGCAATTAACTCTGAAGGCGTCTCCCTCATTAACCTGTAATCAATGAAGTAGTTAAAAGGTCTGGGGTTGATTACAGGTGTGTGGTTTTGCATTTGGAAGCTGTTGCTGTGACCAGACAACATGCGGTCTAAGGAACTCTCAATTGAGGTGAAGCAGAACATCCTGAGGCTGAAAAAAAAGAAAAAATCCATCAGAGAGATAGCAGACATGCTTGGAGTAGCAAAATCAACAGTCGGGTACATTCTGAGAAAAAAGGAATTGACTGGTGAGCTTGGGAACTCAAAAAGGCCTGGGCGTCCACGGATGACAACAGTGGTGGATGATCGCCGCATACTTTCTTTGGTGAAGAAGAACCCGTTCACAACATCAACTGAAGTCCAGAACACTCTCAGTGAAGTAGGTGTATCTGTCTCTAAGTCAACAGTAAAGAGAAGACTCCATGAAAGTAAATACAAAGGGTTCACATCTAGATGCAAACCATTCATCAATTCCAAAAATAGACAGGCCAGAGTTAAATTTGCTGAAAAACACCTCATGAAGCCAGCTCAGTTCTGGAAAAGTATTCTATGGACAGATGAGACAAAGATCAACCTGTACCAGAATGATGGGAAGAAAAAAGTTTGGAGAAGAAAGGGAACGGCACATGATCCAAGGCACACCACATCCTCTGTAAAACATGGTGGAGGCAACGTGATGGCATGGGCATGCATGGCTTTCAATGGCACTGGGTCACTTGTGTTTATTGATGACATAACAGCAGACAAGAGTAGCCGGATGAATTCTGAAGTGTACCGGGATATACTTTCAGCCCAGATTCAGCCAAATGCCGCAAAGTTGATCGGACGGCGCTTCATAGTACAGATGGACAATGACCCCAAGCATACAGCCAAAGCTACCCAGGAGTTCATGAGTGCAAAAAAGTGGAACATTCTGCAATGGCCAAGTCAATCACCAGATCTTAACCCAATTGAGCATGCATTTCCCTTGCTCAAATCCAGACTTAAGACGGAAAGACCCACAAACAAGCAAGACCTGGAGGCTGCGGCTGTAAAGGCCTGGCAAAGCATTAAGAAGGAGGAAACCCAGCGTTTGGTGATGTCCATGGGTTCCAGACTTAAGGCAGTGATTGCCTCCAAAGGATTCGCAACAAAATATTGAAAATAAAAATATTTTGTTTGGGTTTAGTTTATTTGTCCAATTACTTTTGACCTCCTAAAATGTGGAGTGTTTGTAAAGAAATGTGTAGAATTCCTACAATTTCTATCAGATATTTTTGTTCAAACCTTCAAATTAACGGTTACAATCTGCACTTGAATTCTGTTGTAGAGGTTTCATTTCAAATCCAATGTGGTGGCATGCAGAGCCCAACTCGCGAAAATTGTGTCACTGTCCAAATATTTCTGGACCTAACTGTATAACAATGAATATAGGAATATAGACCTGCTTTACTGCTATGAAAAATATGTAAAAACCGAGATACTTAGCACATAAAAATGGCTAGTTTTATGTGAGCCCAACAGCCAAAGGCAGTGATAACATCTTAGCACTACAGAGTGCAACTGTCTACTTTTTGTTACAATATTTCTATTGCCACATATTGTCGCCATGTCATATATTAAATGGTCTATTTTATACATAGAAGCGAGGAAACTCTACTCTCACATCTTCTTCCCTGTGCAGAGATGCTTAATTAAGTCAACCATAGGTCTATAGAATGTGGAACACAATGTGGTTTCAGTACCAGATGTATATTCTACCACCAAATCCGATAAGGTAGCTAGCATTTTATTACACAAAAAGCCGTGGAAGTGTAGGTAAATAATGACACCAAGAGGGAAGAATTTACTAGCTTTTCCTCCTACTAGGATTTCAATAGAAATCAATAGAGCTGGCAGCCTGAGGCAGAGAAAGCAGAAACATGGGATTTTAAACAAGCAATTTTGTTGTACATCCTGATTAGTACTTTAATTATTTGGAAATGTGCTTTAAATTTAGTGCAAATATCCAGATTCATCGGCAGAGGTGCAAAATGTGGAAAGATAAAGCTTGTATTATTTGAACAGACAAATATTAATTCAAACAAGCATTATTATGTGACTAAGTGCACATCAAACCTCTGGATTGTTTAGTCAATCAGATTGTTTTGCCAGTTAAGTCCACCAATTTCAACCATTTGTATTTACATCATAACCAACCTTAGAGGGAATCTGTCACAAGGTTTTAACCACCTAATCTGAGAGCGGCATAATGTAGAGACAGATACCCTGATTCCAGAGATGTGCTACTTACTGGGCTTCTTTCTGTACTTTTGATAATCTTTTGCTGATAGTGATATTATCACTATTGGACTAGTAAACCTGCTGCCATGTAGTTCTCCTCATTTATGAGCTTTCTTTGACCCCGCCTCCACCAACTATATACAGTGTACACAGAAAGCAGCCAATCAGTGGTGTGGGTGGGGTTATATGGAGCTCAACATTCAGAAAACTGCTAGATCTACAGCATATAAAACAGTGATTTTATCAAAACTGTAGTAAGCAGCCCAGTAAGTGTTACATTACTAGAATCAGGGTCATCATGCCGCTTATTGATGGGGTAGAAATCTGGTGAGATATTTTATTAAAAAGGCTTGTGGTAGAAAAAAAAATAGAGTCCTTTATTGATCCCAACAAGCAACATGGCAAAATGGCTGTCCCCATAGTAATGTGCAGAAATCAAAATACAAAATATATGATAAAATTAAGAAATCAAAAGATATAGAACAGATTATAAAATAAATTTTTTACTATCTGCTTTCAGTTAATAAGAGAAAATATATAGATGATTCAATCCAAATAAGAAACACAATTCTTTATTAATCATCAGCCCAATGTACTGCAAACAGAAGTACTGTGTTTCCACAAAAATAAAACACTGCGTCGCTCCCAGGTCCTCCTGATCCACAGTGGGTGTTCTTAGCAGGTCCTTTTGTGCTTCACAGTTGTCCTCCCATGCTTCTGGCCGGCATCCCTCCGCTTTTACACTTCATACACACACAATAACACACATCAGATTGCAGGAACATCATACATACACACACACACACATGCAAACATCCAGTGATACAGTACAGCTTTTGGCCGGCAGCGCTGTGGAACCTGCAGTGGAACGCAGGGAGGGCCTGCGGTGGGAATCAGTGATGTATTCTACTACAGGTCCTCAATGCGTTCCATCGCAGGTTCTCGCTTTCCACTACATCCCATGTCCTTGCAGCAGTGCGGTATCACCGTGTGTTTGTATGTTCATTTCCCTGCAAGTTCGCAATGCGTTCCACCTGAGGTCCTCGCGTTCCACAGCGACCAGTTTGGGGTCTTCTCAGTATGATTGTGGGGTCTGTCTTCTCTCTTTTGGGGGTATCTGCTTTCCATAATGAAGTGTCCTGCAGCAACTTTAACTTTTTTAGCTGCATGGACACTTCATTATTGAACCAAGACTAGGGCTTATTGTCAGGTTAGGGCTTATATTTAAGCCTTCCTCCAAAAAGCTAAAAATTCCTGCTAGGTCCTATTTTCAGGGCAGGGCTTATATTCAGGGAAACACAGTATCTACTTTCCATTTTTTAATCAAACGTGTTGGACAACTGATGCATACAATTCTGAGTTTGTGTCTTTTGGACCTGGTTGTGTTTGTGAATCCTAGATTGGCTTCTGTCAGTTCACTCCCATCTTTCATCGTTTTCAACAGGAAATGTGTAAAAAAAACAATAATAACTTAAATGACTGGAGACTAATATAGGCTTTGATTATCGAAATTTCTTAAGCAATAACCTATATGACGTTTCTTTTTTGTTATTCATGTTCTTAATTGCCAGGTTTTTTTGTTCTTTTGTCACAACTATTTTGTGAACTCGCTCTATATTTAACATTACTGTATGAGTGAAAAGGTAAAAATGAATCCCAATATGAGGCGCATTCACATATTGTAACAATATACACAATGCGAAAAAACTTCTATGATTCTGCATCTGGCCCCAACAGCTCAACAAAACCAGCTGGTTAACCCATTGTTTGCTGTGAGCACAACGTACTGACATTTAGAGACTAATGACTACGCTGCATTTATCTTTGCAAACTCCGATAATATCGACAATCCCTCACACCTGCTATAAACCTACTAAAAAAACACAAAATCATTCAAATATAGTTTTATTTAGTATTTCAAACAATAATAACCTATAATAATCTAAGTTTCTATTCTGTGCCCCATCACATTTTTTCTTCTCTCACATACTGTGTCCTCATACACTTCTCTTTCACTCCCCATACTGTGTCCTGATACATACCCCCCTCACTCATAATACTGTCTGCATCCATCCCCCTTGCTCCCTATACTGTGTCCTCATATATCTCCTCCTCGCTTTTCATACTGTGTCCTCATACATCCCCCCTCACTTCCCATACTGTGTCCTAATACATCCTCCTTTTCTCTCAATACTGTGTCCCCTCATACATCCCCATTGGTCCCCATAATACCTGTACCAATCCCCTCCCTTGCTTCCCAAACTTCATCCTCAACCTCCCCTGCTCCCCTCACACCCTATTCTGTATCAGCATCCTTCCTTTCCTCACTCCTCATTCTGTGTCAGCACCCATCCCTCCTTGCTCCCCAAACGATGTACTAAAATACCCCCGTTACAATCAACTTGATTATGCTGCTGACGTTGCAAGCGAACAAATAGGATGAAATTCTCAGAAATAAAAATGGGTATCACCGGTGCGCTGATCACCAATGTAAGCCAGGAATTGATGAATCCATGTCTTTATTGCATGTGCTAATAAAGGTCAACGCGTTTCAGTGGTCACAGCCCCCTTCCTCAGGACAATATAGCAGACAAGGAAAGTAAAAAATAAATAATTTTAAAAAATGACGTAGCACTCTACGGTAATTTTGATTCTCAGTGCAGATAAAGTGGACGGCTACGGGCTGCTACCCCCATCTGGCTGGCTTTACATTGGCTGGCAATCAAAATACAGGGAAGCACTTTTTTTTTTTTTTTTTTAATTATTTAAAAAAATTATTAAAAAAAAAAAAAGCATGGGCTCTCGCCATATTTTGATCGTCAGTCAGGTAAAGCCAGGCAGCTGGGGGTTAGGATTCTCTGCAGCCCACAGCCACCCTTGGAAATGGCGCAGTTTTTCTTACTGCTATTTCCAGGCGCTTTACCCGGCTCGTCCAGCGGCCCTAAGGCGATGGCACACTTGGTAATAAAGGGGTTACTACCAGATTTGTATTCTCGGATGGTACTAAGCCCAAAATTCATGGTGTCATACCAAATTAAACATGGCCACCATGAATTTCTAGTAAACAGTTAAAAAAATATGTGTGTAAAATAATGTCTGTACAACATTTACACCAGACTGGTCACATGGCTATGACATCATGGAAGGTCCTTAAACGCAGGGGCACAGCAATGATCGGACTCGGAAGCGAAAGCGCCGGGAGGCAGAGTCTGCAGGACGCATCGCAGGAGCGGTAAGTATAATGACAATGTTTATTATTAACTATATTCTTTTTTTACAGCCCCCCCCGCCCCATCCCATAATTTTAAAGCCTGAGATCAGTGATCGGACACAAGATCGTGTTATCTCGATCCCGATCTCGATCTTTACTAAATGATCGGGTGAGGCTCCCGATCCCGACCATCGAGGGGATCGCCTAATTGTGCGCAATCTGATATGTGTTGATGTGCAATCTGATCTGTGATTGTGCGTGATCTGATGTATGTGGGTGTGCGATCTGATTGTGTGCGTTATCTGGTGTGTGACTATGCGTTACACTGCAGGTCCTCCTGTTTGACGTTTCGTGAGTATGATTGCAGGGTCTTCTGTCTTCTTTCTTCTCCCTTTTGGGGGTCTCTGCTTTCTATAATGACGTGTCCTGCAGTTTTCTTTAACCTTTTTAGCTGCATTCACACTTCATAATTGAACCGCGACTAGGGCTTATTTGCAGGGTAGAGCTTATATTAAAGCCTTACTCCAAAAATGCTGAAAATTCCTGCTAGGGCTTATTTTTGGGGAGGGCTTATTTTTTGAAAAATACGGTTCTAAAGGTGTGTGCACTACTTGGCATATCTTCTGGCATCCTGCTTCTTTCCTTGTTTCTTTTTTTCTACTTATGTTAATTTTTCCTCCCTTAGACCCCCTTCTGTTGTGAATACATTTGAACTAAATTCCAGTTTGGGCACCCTCTTGTGGTCAGTGCTGGTAATGCAGCTGACTTGCTCAGTGGGAACTGGACAGCTGAGTAGGATTTGCAATCAGACCATTTGGTTTGGGCTTATATAACTATATATAACTATGTAGCTTCCTTTTGTTCTTGCCGGTGCTCAATTGTATTTCCTGTGTTCTAAGGACTTCTTGAAACCAGCCCTGTTCTCTGTGTCTACCAGAACTCCTCTCAGATAAGTTGGTCTTGTACCTTTGCTTATGGTTTTTCACTTTCTTGTGATTTTGCCTGTATGGAGTTCCTGGTGGAATTGGATTATTCCCTGCTGGGAGTATCTGTGTACCTTGCTCCATGTTCTGTTATGTATTGTGTTTTGTCATGCTTGGTACAATATTCAGTCCCCTCTCTATATCAATGTTTTTCTTGGATCCCAGTAACACCAGAGTACTGATTTAGCGGGGTAAAGCCTGTTCAGGCTCAGTATTTTTCCATGTCAGGCGTGCTGGTATTTATTAGAGTTTTTACGGTTGAAGTCAGTGCTCTTTCCTATTCTTTCCTATGCAGATAGTTTTGGGCCTCATCTTTGCTGACTCTGTTCTCTAGCTACGTAATGTGTTTTCCTATATCACAATAATCTTTACATGTGGGGGACTATCTATATCGTTGGGGACTACTCCGAGGCAGATTAGGTTTTCTACATTTCTCTCTGTTAGAGTATTTAGTTCTCCGGCTGTGTCATGACGACTAGGTCATCGTAGGCTTGTCCCATGGCTACTTCTAGTTGTGTGTCAGTGTAAGGTCTGCAGTCCACTAAGGCTCCAGCCACTCTGGTTATTTTCTGGTTTTCCGAGTTAGTGCTCTTTTTCTGATCCTCCTCGGTCACTGGATCACAACACCCTTCTAAGAATTTGCCAATGTCAATCAACCTCCTTCACAACAGTGTTTTAACTTCAGTCAGTTTCCTCAGCATCTGGTAGAGGAGAACATAATTGTGGTCAAAGAGTAAAGGTCCTGTCACACACAGAGATAAATCTGCGGCAGATCTGTGGTTGCAGTGAAATTGTGGACAATCAGTGCCAGGTTTGTGGCTGTGTACAAATGGAACAATATGTCCATGATTTCACTGCAACCACAGATCTGCCAAAGATTTTTCTGTGTGTGACGGGGCCTTTAATCTGCTAAAGGAGGACATAGCTGCTCAGAAAGAGTTAATATTGTAGTGGAGGCCATAGCTACTTATAAAGGGTTAATCTGAGTCACTACATACACAAAGAGCCTGCAGAGTCTGAAGAAATACAGCTACATGGAAAATACAGCCTATGGATTTTTTTTTTCAGTAAAAAAAAAGATCTCTCTAAAAAAAGGTAATCACAGCGCTTACTTTTTTTACATAGTAAAATGTTGGAGCCAATTTTAATTACATGTCAAATTACTCTATTAAGTACATCCAAGTTATTACCTATGCAGATTCATGCAAATTCATCATTAAATTACCAATAGACCTGATTACAGTACAATTTCTGCTCATCTAGTTATTATTTCCATTGCTTAAAAACAGAATGTGTGTCCAACTGTGAACACATGGGCTGTGCTATGTTCCCAAACAGTACAAAGAACTAAAACTCGTTGCCTAGCAATCCATGAGGTTTGCACCCACATACAAAACGAGATTACGTATCTGACTCCATACAACCCTCCTCTCCAAAGAAACTGGAATGAAAGATTTACAGTCGATAAATCATATATGTAGAAATGCAGAACTTTTTCACAAATAATTCATATTACTTTCACAGTTTTTACAACTTGTATTAATTTATTACAATCCAAATTAGTACAATGGTGCAAAGGGAATCTGTTAGACAGGTCAGTGAGCTGTCAATCAAGCAGGAAAGGTGGGACTGAATGTGGAATTGGGAAAGGGAGTCAAGGGCTTTTGGGTGCTTTGACACTCCCAGAGCACTTCAGCCTAATTTGCATAAGATTAAAACTGCCTCTTTTCAGTGACAAAGCTACTGGCTCCATAAGTGAAGGTCTGATTGATCCCACAGACCCATTGACTCGCATGGTGAATGCGATCAGATTTATGGAGGTCATTTAGGGGTGCACACTAAGGGGTTGCACGATCCTTAGTTGTTTGTAGTCCAAATTATGAGTCTGATTTACTGTATGTATGCATATACCCATGCAGTGATCAAATAATCAAAATTGGTCTGATAAAAGCAGGAAATAGACTGTTTATTTTAAGGAAGTTAGACACTTATATAACCGCAACTGTTTGGAAATAGGAAATAGGAGAGACATGTGTCCCAACATCTCTTAACACTATATTCTTCTAAGGTACGAGAAAAACAGAAGTAAGCTACATGTTACTGTCGTGGGCGGAGGAGGGGACGCCGCGCTCTCCCACTGGTCGGGTCCGGTCGCCGCTGCTGCTGCAGCCTGCTGCTGCTCGGTGGCTCGAGCGATGGGCCGGATCCCAGGGACTCGAGCGGCGCTCCTCGCCCGTGAGTGAAAAGGGGTTTGATTTTAGGGATTTATATTGTCCGTGATGCCACCCACGGTTGTGGTGATTTTTGGTAGCACCACCGCTGCTCTGTATGGGGATCCCGGGAGTGGTGACAGGGAGCAGCAGAGTTGTTAATTCTCCCCTCCGTGGGTAGGGGGTGGTTGTCCCGGGGCCCAGACATGAGGTGGGGGATGAGGGATGGCAGGGCCGGTGCAGGGCTTGGTGAGGTGCAGGGTCGCGGGGGCAGCGCTGTGGCCTTATGGCACGGTGGTACTCACTCAGCCTGAGACGATGACACAGTTCTCGGTAAAACACACGGCTGGAAAGACGGTTCCCACGGACGGCTGCTGTTGCTTTTCCCCGGTAGTTAACGGTGACTGTCACTTTTCCTGCACCTAAGTTTACTGTTGGTAGCGATGGACTCCCACCGGTAACCCGCTCCCCGACTTTGATATGGGCCGGAGGAGCCCCTCTTTGCCCGCATGCGCTGGCCCTGAGAAACTGGTGCCTTGGCGGTGGCGGTGTCTCTCTCATACGGTTGGACTGTTGCCTTCAATCGGGACTTAGTTGTTTGGAGACCCAGGAGGTCCCCTTCACTGACGGATTTGGCAAATTCACGGCGACTCCTAGCCTTGCCGGGATCCGAAAGGCCCCTGCCACTGGTGCTGGCTTCTCCTTGTGTACCGGTCCGGTACCGCCGGGCCGCCACCCGTCCGCGGTCCTTACGGCAACTCCGATCAGCCTCCACTGCAGACGGTCACCGCCATCTGCTAACCTTGCTATCTCAGTCCGGGGCACACACCCGGACCAACTTCAGGCTTTCAAACTGTCACTTTCCTCTTTCACTACTCTCACTGCACTACTGCTCAGCTCCTCTCACTTTCTCCTCCAAAACTCAACTACTTCCACACTGCCTGGTTTTCCCGCCTCCAGGACTGTGAACTCCTTGGTGGGTGGAGCCAACCGCCTGGCCCACCCCCTGGTGTGGACATCAGCCCCTGGAGGAAGGCAACAAGGATTTTAGGTTTAGCTAAGGTGTACCTAACCGGGGTGTAGGGTGTGGTGATGTCATTACCTGTGACCCCTGGCTTGCCCAGGGCGTCACATTACTTCATTCAGTGATCTCCAAACTCAGTTGACAGGAAAAATGTCTTTCAAGAGTCTCTGAATGCAAAATGGGTGCAAGGGCCATTTTGTCCTGTATTTTCGATATATTCATATAATCATGTCCATAACAGTCCCCCCTTGGAAAAACGTACCCTAAACTGCGTTTTTGTTTCCTTGGACAAACCCATTTCGAGGAAAACATCAGACTTGTAGACAAATAGGGCAGATCAAAGTGTGCATGCGCAGGAGCGCAATGGAGGCCTGCACACGGGGCTGGGCAGTATGACGGCGATCGAGGAGGCACTGGACCAAGACCAGCAACACCCATTGGACTAAACCGCCTCCTAGGTGAGTATAATAAACTTGTTTTTTACGTTATACAGAGCGGCCTAGGCTCTTTTATACAATATTCTGGAATGATATATATAAGAGCTCACTGGTGATGGCCACAAATCATAAAACCTAGTGACAGGTTTAACAGTGAAGGAAGGCAGAAAAATCTTGCTCCTGCACAACTTTCCGCCATGTCATGCCGATACTGGGACCCTCTGAATTTAGATAAGGGGATATTATATTCTTCTCCATAACAGGCATTTTGACAACAATGATAGACAAGCCATTTAAAGGAAGTGAATCATTTTGTAGAATGAAAAAATATTATTTTGCATAACATCTGTAATGTGTTATATTGTAAAAATGAAGTGCATCCATTATACCCGTTCAGTTACTGGAGACTACGGATACTGCAGTCTCGTAGGAGCACGCTGTAGATTCGGTGCACTGTATATACAGGATCATACATATATTACTGACTGCTTTCCTGCCTTACTGGTTGTCAAGGTGTTTTATTTATTCCTCTGCTTAAAATTTGCCTGCAATGAGTTTTCACTTACTCATAATCCTGACAGAGATAAGGCCTCTCCCATTATCTGTCTCATTCACAGCTACAGGGCTTTATTCACAGACACGTCTGGGGCTCATTACCTTGCAGTGCAGCCTCATTCATCATTCAAAGCGATTGTGTGCTCCTCCTGTATACAGCAAGAATTCACTAAGAAGAGGCTTCCGTGCAGCTCCCGAGTTCACTAAACTGCTTTTATGGGAGTGGAATATGTCTGATTATTTGTGCTCCTGTCACCTGTACATAAGGCATACTGTTGTATCACACTGCCATTCTCTGGATTTCTACACCATTAAACAAATGATAAACCAAAGCTCAGTTCTTCAACGTCTCCAGTGACCGTCTTTTTCTAGATTGCTCTGTTTTTATTGACTATGCAAAAGAATCAGCTTGAAAGTCTATCCTTCTTAGCTTGTACATAAGTTGGTAATCAAAACAGCTTCCTAAATCCAGGACCGGCATTAGTGGGGAAGACTGGGCAGTCACCCAGGGCCACATCCACAAAGGGGGCTCCCTGCTCCTGCTGCCCCTCCATGCAGTGTACAGAGGATGTACATCAGAGTAATGTACATCCGCTGTAGTCCTGGTGCATCTCTGTCTCTTTCACTTTTGGGTCAGAAGTTGAGAATTAGGGGGAAGGGCAGCACAACAATGTACAGACCCCAGGACAGGAAGCAGCCAGCATTGCTGCACGCCCCCTACTCCTCATCAAGACAGATGAGCAAACCCGTAGAACTTCGGTTTGGCACGTGCAACCTCTCCACGGGTTCGGACTTGGCCTGAACTACAATGGAAGCCACCCACCTGAAGCCAGTCATAAGCAGAGGGTGGGCAGGATTACACTCTACATATGATAACTCTGTTGTTACCCTCACTGTGAGCCATTCAAACACTGCAAGCAACTCACACTGGGCTGAGCACCGAGTGTACCTGAGCACAGCAATGCCAAAAACAAAACACCGAACCTTGGGTTCGCTCATCTCTACTCATCATGACTGACCCTTAACAACTGTCCTGGGACCTTAACAAATGAAGTAACAGTACCTGGCAATAGAGTGACTGCAGACTTGCTGCCTAAGGCTGGACAACCCCTTTAAAACGAACCTGTCACATGGAAAAATGCTATTAACCTGCAGCAATGGGGTTTATTTGCAAGCTAAGGGTAAGTTCACACAGTGCGTTTTTCGCAGCGTTTTTGCGCGTTTTTCGGGTGCATTTTTGACCAGAAAACTGCATGACTTTGCTTCCCCCATCAAAGTCTATGAGTTTTCATTTTGGCTGTCTGCACACAGCGTTTTTTTCAGCTGCGTTTTTGTGGTGAGCAATGAGAAACGCAAATTGTTATTATAGCAGCTATAAACGCAGGAGGTGGGTAGTAACGTGACATGTACAGGAAGAGGATTCCTTCTGTCAGTAAATACAGAAGCGTGAATCCTCCCGGTACCCTCACCGCCGCTTCCACCTCCAGTCCTGTGCATGTCTGCTGCCGTACGGCGCCATGTCTGGGCGTGAGGTGGAGGCAGCTGCGAAAACAAAAGTGAACAGTAGAAAAAAAAAATGTCATACTCACCTGTCTGCAGACTCCCGGTGCCATGCCCGCTCCTCTCCTGGTACCGCCGCTCCGGCTGTGTGCAGTCTCCCTGGGTACGTGCGATGGATGCAGGACCTGGCGATTGATCACCTGACGCGTCAGCTGATCGTAAGTCTCGGGGTGACGCCGGCGCCCGGCCGGCTTATCCTGTCAGCGGATGCTGTCAGGAGACTTCATCCCTGATTACCGGCAGCTGCTGCAGCGATCGGACGGGATCAAACTCCACTCCAGGAGCTGCCGGTAATCAGCACATAAGTGACTTGTTGTTTTTTTGCACTGATGCATCATCTGATTGTATAAACGGCTTTTATACAATCAGCTGATGTGTGATGTGATTCACATCCTAGAACCTGACACATCATCTGATCGCTTTGCCTTCCAGCAAACCGATCAGATGATATTGGATCCTGATTAGACGGCGCGGGACCCTTGACCCAGGATTACTGCGGAGGGGGGCTCTTTATTTCAATAAAGATGAAGTCACTAATTGTGTTGTGTTTTATTTCTAATAAAAATATTTTTCTGTGTGTTGTGGTTTTTTTTATCTTTACTAGAATTTCATGGTGGCCATGCCTAATATTGGCATGACACTATGAATTTCGGGCTTAGGGCCAGTTGATAATATACAGCTAGCCCTAACCCCATTATTACCCAGCGAGCCACCGTCACCAGGGCAGCTGAAAGAGTTGGGTGCAGCGCCAGAAGATGGCGCTTCTATGAAAGCGCAATTTTCTGGGGTGGCTGCAGACTGCAATTCGCAGCGGGGGTGCCCAGAAACCATGGGCACCCTGCACTGCGGATTCCAATCCCCAGCTGCCTAGTTGTACCTGGCTGGACAAAAAAATTAGGCAAAGCTCACGTGATTTTATTTTTTATTATTTCATGAAATTCATGAAATATTTAAAATAAAAAAGGGCTTCCCTATATTTTTGGTTCCCAGCCGGGTACAAATAGGCAGCTGGGGGTTGGGGGCAGCCCGTACCTGCCTGCTGTACCCGGCTAGCATAGAAAAATATGGCGAAGCTCACGTCATTTTTTTCTGTTTGGGGGGGCAAAGAAATCCTGCATACAGTCCTGGAAGGAGGATGCTGAGCCTTGTAGTTTGACAGCTGCTGTCTGCTCTCCTGCATAGACTATTGGATGGAGGATGCTGAGCCTTGTAGTTCTGCAGCTGCTGTCTGCTCTCCTGCATCCACTAGTGGATGGAGTATGCTGAGCCTTGTAAGTCTGCTCCCTCTGACTCACCCTCCAGCATACAGTCCTGGATGGAGCATGCTGAGCCTTGTAGTTCTGCAGTTGTCTGCTCTCCTGCATGCACTAGTGGAGAATGAAGAACATATGGAAGAAGGAAATGACATCAGACCTTTTTTTTTTTTGTTTTTTTGTTTTTCTCAACAATCTTTAATGGCAATGTTCACTGATATAAAAAACGCAGAAAAACGCAGTGAGAAAAAACGCAGCAAAACGCAGCCACAAAAAGCACCAAAACGCGGTAAAAATACATGTGTTTTTTAAGACGCTGCGTTTCTGTGCGTTTTTAGCGCTATAAAAACGCACAAAAACGCAGCGTCAAAAAAACGCAGTGTGTGAACCTAGCCTAATAGAGCTTGAAACCTGCCCGGTGCCTGCATATTGAAGCCCGCTGCCAGGAGGAAATAAACTTTAATCCTCCCAGCAGTATGCAAGTTTGAGTCACAGATGCGGCACTGGTGCAAGTTCAGTCATCACTCTGGCTATGGAGATATGGAGAGTGGTGGCTGTATCTGCGCCTCTTGCACGGCCTTACAGCTTCCTGTAATGTTGAGCAGTTGTCAGTATTGGGCGCAGTTACAGGCTCTACTCTCCATACTCAGAATGGTGACTGAACCCACTACAGCTCCGCTCCGGTAATGAACTTTGGCACTCATATGAGGAAGAATGAAAGTAGAGAGATCATTTTCATTTAGTTTGCTCTTTATTGTAATGTGTGCTCAGAGACATAATAAATCCCACAGTTCTGCTTAGGCATGGACCTTTAGCAAGGATATAAAGTCTATCGGAGCAATGGTGGTATAAAGAATCGTGTATACGTACACTGGAGCTCCTGCCTGCTCCATCATATTCTATTCTATGCTGTTACTGCCACTGCCATAGACAACCACTCATCTCCTGCATTTCCATTGTGTTTTATAGTTATACTGTGCTGCTGCTGAGAACCCTATCCTGCACAAAATATATTTAAAAACCTATATTATAGTGTTCCCGAAAAATTCTACATTTTGGATGGCATTTTAATAAGCTATTGCTTCTGCATTTTCTAAACAGCAAATCTACTGCTACTTCCAAAAACAGGAGACATTTTGGACAGCTTAAAAGCCATTTCTTTCTCATTTTCCAAACAACCCTGTTGCTGATCCTAAAAGAGGAATACTTACTGAAAGGCTTGATAAAAAGGCCTCTACTTCTTCACTTTCCAAACAACAAACCTGTTGCTCACTTAAAAAGAAGAGAAACATTTTGGAGGATTTTTTTTAAAAGCCGGTGATTCTTTGTGCGTTGGTCAAGAAATGTACAATTTTTGCAATAAAAATATTATTGCTGCCAAAAGAATTTCAGTTTGTTGTCATGGTTGAAATATTCTATGGCTTGCCATCCTTTTGTTTCAACCGGAAAAAAAATGCAAATTTTCTTTCATTATTTTCTTTCAATCTTATAAATCTGTCAAGGTTTTGACCATTTCTTAGCTTCTTCAGTTTTTCAAAAATAAACCTTTTTCTACTCCCCAAAAAAGAATGATTTTTGAAACAACCCTTGTCAAAAAGCCATGTCATCTTTCTTATGCAAGATGTGTGTAAACACTAATAAGGCATTCATCTCCCCTCCCCACCAAAGGGGATAATTTTTGGAATTTTTAAAATTTTAAATAGTATAAAAAGTACAACAGTGCAGTGTGTTTGTTTGTGGTTACCACCAGTTATCATCCATTTATCCATAGCCATATATGTTGATGCCACTTTGCCATTACTAAAGAGTGGGTATGCTAGGCCCCTTTCACACATCCATGTCTCCAGTATAATGATGTCCATTTCCACACATACCGGAGACACAGACACAAGTACAATGGGTTTGTTCACACTGTGTTTTGACACGGACTGCGTGTTTCCGTGTTTAGCACAGATGTGTCTAGTGCTCCACACAGCAGCACGTCCGTTTTTAGTCCTTAGTCCTTTAGTCCTTAGATTCCTTAGTTCTGATCAGAGCCGGCAGGAGAGTACACTGTCAGTATGCATTGTAAACATACCCAGCGTGCAGAGACCAGTGCCGCTGCCCCAGGTGACGGCGTCTTATTTCTGTTCAGAGCTAGCAGGAAAGTGCACTGTCTGTGTCCATTGTAATAATACCCAGCGTGCATAGACTAGTGCTGCCCCTACAGTGACAACTCCTTCTGATCAGAGCCAGTAGGAGAGTGCACTGTCAGTGTGCTTTGTAATTATACCCAGCATGCTGAGGTCAGTGCTTCCCCCACAGGTGACAACTCCTTACTTCTGATTAGAGGCGGTAGGAGAGTGCACAGTCAGTGTTCTTTGTAATAATACCCAGCGTGAAGAAGTCAGTGGCGCCCCCATAGGCGACGGCTCCTCTAATCACAGCTGGCAGGAGAGTGCACTGTCAGTGCGCATTGTAAGAATAATTCCCACAATGCAGGGAAGGCAGAGACCAGCGCTGCCCCCTGATGATGACTTGTTTCACAATCTCAGCATGCACTAAGATACTCAAATTAAGCATCATCAAAAGGAAGTAGTAAAAAAATAAATAAAATAAGGCACTAAGATATTGTAGTGAGAAAATTGTAGGGACTTTTTATAGTACAAATATCATCCACTTTCACTGGGTACTACAATCCGTTAATTTGGGACAGTAGATTAGATCCTCAGTCACACTGTGCTTTGTGGTCACAAAACTGGCCTATTACTTAAAGAAATAGAGTCCAATATTTCAGGAAATGTAGTGAGGGTAGTCATAAATGTAACTGTATGTGAGATGGCACGTGGCATATAGCATGTGTGGGATAAGGACGATTGGAGGAATGGGAGGTTGGATTTTTTCAATGCATATCCATCTTGAGTTCGGTTTGCATCTTGACGTATACTAAGCACGATGTGTTTCACAATTTGTTTGTTTTTCATTTTCTCTTTTTCCCTTGCAGTATTACTGCTTATTTCAAGCTGCTTCAGCTGTTGACCGCTCCATGCCTGTCAAAAATTTCTTCCTTCTGTTCTTTTTTTCTTGAAATTTTGAAGCTGAAAAGAACTCAACACCCTGCTGCCTTTAGACTAACGTTGCTGTAGCAACAAAACTTGTCTCTCTAAATTAGGACATTTTCTCCTCGCTTCATATTTCTATATTCTCCAGAACCCCCTCAACTCCTTTTTCCTCTTCACTCACCAAAGACTTTAGAGAAACATCTGACCCTTCCAATGTTGTCCAGCTCCCGTGTCTCCCATTGCGCGGTTGATGTATTGTTACATCAAATTTCTTAGACAGGAAAAAGGGAAATGAATCCTCAGATTCCTAATATCAATTATGTATGTTCCTTCCACCTTCAGTCCTGATTTCATTGTTACCTATGATCATTTCTAAACTAAGTAAGGATACATAAATAAATCAGAATGGCAATAGAAAGATTTTTTTAAAATTTAGCTCAACGTTCTCCAATTAGTGGTGTTCACGAAAAGCTAGTAGGTGCACAGGAGTAATGCGGGCAGGTCAGTCCACTTAAGCAATCCAAGAAGGGTAGTTACACTTTCCGAAGATCCATAAATTCAAAAATGTTATTCGAAAAAGTGACCATTGGTGCATAGTCAAAAAGTATCATGTTTGAAACTCAGGAGTACAACTAAAAAATGTTTTATACATGGAAGAGTTTACAGTTTGCTTTTTTTACTTGTAGTTTTGACTATCCATCGACCTTTTTTGAATTTTTTACGTTTTTGAGTTTATAGATCCTCTAAGTGTACCAGATTAGCTACCTTTCATGAATAGTTTTAATTATAATTAGTTCTTTATTTCTATAGCCCCAACACTTTAAAAATCAGAGGTGACATGCATAAAAATGATCAAACATTACATATCAAACGAGAGGAGTGAGGACCCTGCTCACAAGCTTATAAGCTATGAAGAAATAGAGGTGACACAAAAGGTAAAAAGTCTATAAAACACTTCATGAAACGGTCATCAGCAAGTATCTGCATATATTCAGATATAAAGTGCTACTGATTACATAGAGAGTGTACGAACAGATGATAGGAGGGACTAGATTTTGAGGAAAAGTTAGAATTACTGATGTGTGGTGGCCTGTCTAAAAATATTTGTTTTTAGACCACACTTAAAACTATGGAGACAGGGAATTAACTTGATTGTCTGGGGTAGAGCATTACAGAGCACAAGGGCAGCGCAAGAAAAGTCTTGAAGACAGGAGTGGGTAGTTCAAATTATAGAGGATGTAAAGGGTTCTTTAAACTCTGCGACATCACTAACGATATATCGTCGTGGTCACGGTGTTTGTGACGCACATCCGGCGTCGTTAGCGACATCACAGCGTGTGACAGCTAGGAGCAACGATCGCAAAAACGGCAAAAATCGTTGATCGTTGACATGTCGCTCCAAATCATAATGTCGTTGGTGTTTCATTCCGCAGGTTGTTCGTCGTTCCTGCGGCACCACACATCGCTGTGTGTGACACAGTAAGAAAGACGAACATCATCCTACCTGCGTCCACCGGAAAGGAGGAAGGAAAGAAGTGGGCGGCATGTTCCGGCCACTCATCTCCTCCTCTCCTCTTCTATTGGGCGGCCGTTTTGTGACGCCGCTGTGACGTCGCTGTGATGCCGAACGCACCTCCCCCTTAAAGGAGGGATTGTTCGGCGGTCACAGCGACGTCGCTGAACAGGTATGTGCGTGTGACGCTGCCGTAGCGATATTGTTCGCTATGGCAGTGATCATCACATGTCACATGAACGACGGGGGCAGGCGCTATCGCTCGCAACATCGCTAGCAATCGCTAGCGATGTCGCAGCGTGTAAAGCACCCTTTAGTCTTACATCATTAGAATATTCAAAGACTGTGGAGGAAAGACAGGAGCATAGGGTCTTAACTGATAAAAACAATTGTGAAAATTACAAGGTGCACTCACCTATAGATGTTGTGAAATAGTCACAACACCTAATGACACATAATCGCTGGTGGAGACAGTTGCAGACCCACAACAGTGGAAATGGATCTTTAGAGGAAACCGAGGATCACCTCCGTGTTTGTCACCAATGCCACTTAGTAATTATTGTTCCAAGTCATTTATTCAAAGAGCATATACAAGTCTACGTGTTTCAGGGGTCTCTGCCCTCTTCCTCAGGACAGTATATTAATGACACGGGTATAAATACCTTAGGTTGTACACGTCATAGGACAACCCACCAGTTTGGGTTTGATGTGTACAACCTAAGGTATTTATACCCATGCATATGATTGCTTGTATATCTTCTGTGTCATTAATATACTGTCCTGAGGAAGGGAGCAGAGACCCCTGAAACACGTAGACTTGATAAGGCTCTTTGAATAAATGATTTGGAACAATAACTACTAAGTATCATTGGTGACAAGCGCAGCGGTGATCTCCGGTTTCCTATAAAGATCCAGTCTTACATTATTAGCAGAATGTAAAGTGTGGGAAGGGTGGCAGACAGAGATGAAGGCGATGCAAAGGGTGTATAATTGTGGAGAGCTTTGTAAGTTAGAGTGATAAGTTTAAACTATACTCTGCAGTGGATGGGCAACCAGTGCAATAACTGGTACAGAGTGTAGGCATCAGTGTAGAGGTTGGATAGAACCTCGCTGCTGTATTCAAGATAGATCGGCCAATAGAGAATTTAGTAAGAGAGAGACTGACTAATGGAGAGTTGCAGTAATCCAGGCAAGAATGAATAAGAGTGATGGTAGGAGTTTTTGTAGTATCAAAGATGAGAAAGGAATGGATTTTCAAGATATTTTTGAGGTCAGGTGAAAAGAGCGAGCAAGTGATTGGATGTAAGGAGTGAAGGAAAGATCTGAATCAAATATAACCCGAAGATAGTAGGTATGCTTCTTGGTAGTTATGGTAGAACCACACATGAAAATGGTAATATTGGGTTTAGGTAGGTTGGTAGAGGAAGAAAACAAAAGGAGTTCAGTTTTGAAATGATTCAGTTACTGATCCCTGAGGATCCCAATACTAAGGGCGGCTTTGCACGTTGCGACATTCCACGTGCGATGTCGGTGGGGTCAAATCGAAAGTGACGCACATCCGGCGTCGCAGTCGATATCGCAACGTGCAAATCGTTTTTGATACGATGAACGAGCGCAAAAGCGTCGTTATCGTATCATCGCTGCAGCCTCCGACATTTCCATAATGCCGGTGCAGCGACAGGTGCGATGTTGTTCCTCGCTCCTGCGGCAGCACACATCGCTGTGTGTGAAGCCGCAGGAGCGAGGAACTTCACCTACCTGCCGCCGGCTGCAATGAGAAGGACGGAGGTGGGCGGGATGTTTACATCATGCTCATCTCCGCCCCTCCGCTTCAATTGGCCACCTGCCGTGTGACGTCACTGTGACGCCGCACGACCCGCCCCCTAAGGAAGGAGGCGGGTCGCCGGCCAGAGGGACGTCGCACGGCAGGTATGTACGTGTAAAGCTGCCGTAGCGATAATAATCGCTACGGCAGCTTTCACTATATATCGAACGTGCGACGGGGGCGGGACTATCGCTGCAGCATCGGTAACACATTGTTACTGATGTCGCAGCGTGCAAAGCCCGCCTAAGGGAAAGAGCAGAGGAGCAAGAATCAAGTAAACTTAAATGCTGCCATTCTTGCAAGCATTGCAGTGAATTTCAGGTTGTATTGCAGCTAAGGGAAAAGGAAGCTATTTACATTATCTTCCACTGTGAGTGGGAATGAGCGGGCGAGTGTGACTTGTTTCTAAGTGTGATTTGGATTAATTGTGTGGTACCAAAAAATGTATTCTATTAGTTTATGATTCAGTGACTTTAGATTCAGGGAGTTTAAGAGGGAGTAACTTGTACTGAATCTTTATTTTTTTAATTACTTAATATTTCTGTCTTGTGCAATCCCCTTTAGGAAAATGTGCCCCATTATTGACAATGCCATCCAGCATACATCTTGTCACATGTATGCTATCATTTAACAGGCATCTGAAAGTGCATACTGCTGTATGAGATGTGAGCACATTGTGCATTGGAAGCCCAGGAACTGGATCTAAATGAGCAGCTAGCAACACTTAGAGCCATACACAATATGGAAAGAGTTTGCTACTCACTGATGTGGTGGATGTGGGGGAGGGTCGTAGTAAGGAGCTGCAGGACAGTGTGGTTTTTGACAAGAATGAAAGTCAATTACCTTTCACATTTGGTTCAGGACCCAACAAGAAGGGGGCCACTGCTAAACCTAATATTAACCAGGACAAAGTAATACATTTTCATGTATCCTTTAATGGGATGTAGAGAGTTTACAATGACACTAAACTTCAGGAAGGCATATATTCAGCTTATAATAAATGCACTTACTGCCATACACTGGGACAATGTCTTGAGAAATAAAATACATAAAGCAAATGGGATACTTTTATATGCATCCGGAATAGGACCTGTGCACAATATATACCCTATGGGAATAAACAAGTTAGAAATAGGAGTAAACCACTATGGCTGAATAGAGCTGTAAGGCTATGTCTGCACATTGCGTACAGTCACTGCAGAAATTTCTGCAGCGATCTGAAGAGCACACGTGCGCTTCAAATCGCTGCAGAAAATGTCCGTAGTGAAAAAGAAAAAAAGCCGATTCCATGTGCTCTGACTGCAGCCCCTCCCATAGACAGAGCAGGGGCTGCAGGCAAAGTGCACGGAAGAAGTGACAATGTCACTTCTTAGAACGCGTGCTTCGGGCAGCAGCCGAAGCGCTGCGCTCTAAGACGCCACATGCGCACGGCTCCTGCATAATCTTTATAGATTTTGCAGGGGACGCAGGACATATGCAGCAGCGTAACTGCATGTAATTACGCAACGTGCGTACATAGCCTAAGGGGCGCAATAAATGACAAAAAGAAAACATTTAGAGAATTAAAGCAACAGGGTAATGCAGAGGTTTTAAATACTTATAGAAAATTAAATAAATTCTGTAATAAGCAATCAAGGCAGCAAAGATTGAGACACAGAGACTTGTTGGCACAGAAAGTAAAAATATTCTTTAACTACATAAACATTAAGAAACTCACAAATAATAGTATTGGCCCCTCAAGAATAGTCCAGGTGAAATGGTGGAGGAGGATGAAGGAAAGGCCAATTTGGTAAATGCCTTTTTCTCTACAGTGTTTAGACAAGAAAATCCCATGACAGATGACATGATCAGGGATAGTATAAATTCCCCATTAAATATCACCTTCTTAACTCAGTAGGAATTTTTGTTCCCCCAAATTTTGGGGGAAAGTAGGGGGTGCGTCTTATAAGCCGAATATACAGGGGGGGGGGGTATATATATATGTACACTGCAGGGTCCAGGGGAGGTGGGGGCAGCAGCTCTGGAGTGCAGGTGAACGCTGCGGGCTGCAGCCTTTGATCTCCTGCTCCCGCTCATATAATATGCACAGCCGCTGTCCATCTCCGGTGGTGCTGAAATCGAACGCAGTTTTGGGCTGGGGCAGTGGTGCATATTATATGAGCCTGCGCCCCCCTGTGATGGCACATGCCCCCCCCTGTGTTAGATTTGGCCCCCAGGCTGCTGCTCATTCAAAAATAAAAAAGCTTTACTTACCCCCTCCAGCGTTTCTCCCCGTGTCCCTGCTTCCACTGTGATCAGGCAGGCAGAGATCTCAGTCTGCTGACCGCACTGAGAACCAGGAAGTAAGGAACAGAAGCACGGAGGGAGGCAGGAGGGAGATCAGCGCTGGAGGAGGTAAGGAAAGACGGTTTTATTTTACTATGGGCAGCAGCCTGGGGGCGATATCTAACACAGGGGGACTTGTGCGATCTATAGGGGCCATGGGCAGCACTATGGGGGCGATATCTGACACAGGGGGACTTGTGCGATCTATATAGGAGCCATGGGCAGCACTATGGGGGCGATATCTAACACAGGGAGACTTGTGCGATCTATATAGGGGCCATGGGCAGCTGTATGGGGGCGATATCTAACACAGGGGGACTTGTGTGATCTATATAGGGGCCATGGGCAGCACTATGGGGGCGATATCTAACACAGAGGGACTTGTGCGATCTATATAGGGGCCATGGGCAGCACTATGGGGGCGATATCTAACACAGGGGGACTAGTGCGATCTATAGGCGCCATGGGCAGCACTATAGGGGCGATATCTAACACAGGGGGACTTGTGCGATCTATAGGGGCCATGGGCAGCATTATGGGGGCGATATCTAACATAGGGGGACTTGTGCGATCTACATAGGGGCTATGGGCAGCACTATGGGGGCGATATCTAACACAGGGGGACTTGTGCGATCTATAGGGGCCATGGGCAACACTATGGGGGCGATATCTAACACAGGGGGACTTGTGCGATCTATAGGGGCCATGGGCAGCACTATGGGGGCGATATCTATCACAGGGGGACTTGTGCGATCTATAGGGGCCATGGGCAGCATTATGGGGGTGATATCTAACATAGGGGGGACTTGTGCGATCTATATAGGGGCCATGGGCAGCACTATGGGGGCGATATCTAACACAGGGGGACTTGTGCGATCTATAGGGGCCATGGGCAGCACCATGGGGGCGATATCTAACACAGGGGGACTTGTGCGATCTATAGGGGCCATGGGCAGCACCATGGGGGCGATATCTAACACAGGGGGACTTGTGCGATCTATAGGGGCCATGGGCAGCAGCATGGGGGCGTTATCTAACACAGGGGAACGTGTGCAATCCATAGGGGACCATAGGCAGCACAGGGGAATGTATGCAATCCATAGGGGGCCATAGGCAGCACAGGGGAATGTATGCAATCCATAGGGGGCCATAGGCAGCACAGGGAACGTGTGCCATCACAAGGGGGCTATATTCAATATAAGGGGGCCATATCCAGATTAAGGGGGCTAATTTTAGGATGGGGGGCTATGAGGGACATATACCCTATATGATTTATTAGAGGGACACTGGCATTATAAGATGGACCCCATTTAACATTAAAAAAAAAAAAATTCTCTTTTCCTTCACCAAATTTGGGGGTGCGTCTTATAATCAGGTGCGTCTTATAAAGCGAAAAATATGGTATACTGTTTTCCTAAGCATGCAAAGAGTCATCCTCTCACCCTCTGTCAGCGTCATGATGAAGGGGGCTGACCGTGAGACTCGGTTTATTAGCTATGCCAACCCACTTCTCTATTACTGCCACCAGTGGCGTAACTAGAGTTTGATGGGCCCTGGTGCAAAATTTGGACCGGGGCCCCCCCTCCACGTACACAAACACTTAAGGAACGGGATAATGACACTGACACTCGGGGTACAGGATAATGATGCTGACACTTGGCTCTTACCCTCAGCACCCAGGTTTCCCATGATCTGAAATCCCTCTACCAGAAGACAGCTTTTCCATGTTCTGATATCCATCTTGTCCTTGGCACCCAGCTTTCCCATGCTCTGCTATACATCATTCCCTCAGCGCCCAGCTTTCCCATATCAGAGCATGGGAAAGCTGGGTGCTGAGAGAAAATGTATAGCAGAGCATGGGAAAGCTGGGTGCTGAGGGAAAGAGCCTTTTTCCCTCAGCACAAAACATTCCCATCCCCCCTTGTATATAGTTCTCCAAATACTATAATGGCCCCCACATAGCCGTCCATATAGTATAAAAGGTCCCACAAAACCCTTCATATATTAGAATGCACCACCATAGTCCTCCATGTATTATAATGCATTTCCCATAGTTCTCCATGTATTATAATTCACCCCATAGTCCTCCATATATTATACTGCACCACAGTCCTCCATGTACTATAACGCATCCCCATAATCCTCCATGTATAAAGTAGCCTCCATAGTCCTCCATATATTATAATATAGCCCCCATAGTCCTATATGTATTACAATGCAGCCCCATAAACCTTCATATTGTATTATGCAGCCCCATACTCCTCCATGTATAATGCACCCATATAGTCCATGTATAAGGTGTCCTTCATGTTTATTATGCAGCCCCATAGACCTCCATGTATAATGCATCCCCATAGACCTCCATGTATAATGCAGCCCCATAGACCTCCATGTATAATGCAGCCCCATAGACCTCCATGTATCATGCAGCCCCATAGACCTCAATGTATCATGCAGCCCCATAGACCTTCATGTATCATGCAGCCAGAACCCCTCCCAGGGCCTCCATGTGTCATGCAGCCAGCCCCCCCAGGGCCTCCATGTGTCATGCAGCAAGCCCCCCAGGGTCTCCATGTGTCATGCAGCCAGCCCCTTCCCAGGCCTCCATGAGTCATTCAGCCAGCCTCCCCCCTCAAGGACTCCATGTGTCCTGCAGCCAGCCCCCCCCAGGGCCTTCATGTGTCGTGCAGCTAGCCCTCCCCCAGGGCCTCCATGGGACCTGGCTGCAGGACACATGGAGGCCCTGGGGTGGCCCTGGCGGCTGGTTGCAGGACACATGGAGTTCTTGGGCTGCAGCCCATGTGTCCTGCAGCCAGGGCCCCCTCAAGGACTCCATGTGTCTTGCAGCCAGAGTCCCCCAGGGCCTCCATGTGTCCTGCAGCCAGGGCTCCCCCAAGGACTCCATGTGTCTTGTAGCCAGAGCACCCCCAAGGACTCCATGTGTCTTGCAGCCAGGCCCACCCCCCAAGGACTCCATGTGTCCTGGAGCCAGGGCCCCCCAAGGACTCCATGTGTCCTGCAGCCAGAGCCCCCCCAAGGACTCCATGTGTCCTCAAGCAAGAGCCCCCCCAGGGCCTCCATGTGTCCTGCAGCCAGGCCCCCCCAAGGAATCCATGTGTCCTGCATCCAGCAACCCCCCTCCAGGGCCTCCATGTGTCCTGCAGCCAACCCCCCCCAGGGCCTCCATGTGTCCTGCAGCCAGCCCCCCCCAAGGCCTCCATGTGTCCTGCAGCCAGCCCCCCCCCCCCCCAGGGCCTCCATGTGTCCTGCAGCCAGCCCCCCCCCAGGGCCTCCATGTGTCCTGCAGCCACGGCCCCCCAAGGACTCCATGTGTCCTGCAGCCAGCCTCCCGTGTACTCAATGATTTATAAAAAAAAACAAAACAAACAAGTACTCGCCTCTCTTCTCCTTCCACCGCAGTTCTGTACTCACCTCTACTTTTGTTTCACCACTGCCCGTCCTCACTTCTGTCCTCGTTACCCCGTGGCTCCGGTCGGCGTCCTCCTGCTTGTGCTCTCACCACACACAGCAGTCGCACAGGAGTGACATCACCGCAGGCACGGGGGAAGATTGATGATGCAAAGAGCGGCGCCGGCCGCTCTATGCAATATCAAAGCACTGCAGTGTGCGCGGTGACGGAAGCGCGGTGACGGGAGCATGGTGTGGTGAGTGATGGGAGCGCGGTGACGGAAGCGCAGTGCGGTGGGTGACAGGAGCGCGGTGCGGTGAGCGACGGGAGCGTGGTGACGGGAGCGCGGTGCGGTGAGTCACGGGAGCGCTGTGCGGTGAGTGACGGGAGCGCGGTGACGAGAGCATGGTGCAGTGAGTGATGGGAGCGCGGTGATGCCACCGCTGACACCAGGCGGGGGGGCTAGGTGTCAGCGGCGGCGACCAAGTCATATAGCGGCCGCCGCGCCGCGTGGTCTGCGGCAGAACAGCGCAGCTTCTCTCTCACAGAAAGGAGCTGCCTGCTGATCTGCCTGGCGGCCGCGGGCCCCTACCCTCCTGGGCCCGGTCGCAATCGCGACCGCTGTGACCGCGGTAGTTACGCCCCTGACTGCCACTAAAAAGGCAGCTAAAATAATGAACCGAACCAACCCCAAGCAAGCCTGCAAGGCTTCCAGAGAGTAGGTGTGCAATTGGGCTATCAGTTCAGTATGGACAATTAAAGTACACAAGTAAGTTTTAAGAATTTTCATTTATACAAGAAAATATTTTTTTGTATCTTTTATAAATTTAATTGAAAGATTTTACAGTCTAAAGCGGGCTTTACACGCAGCGATATCGCTAGCGATATCGCTAGCGAGCGTACCCGCCCCCGTCAGTTAGCGTCACGGGCAAATCGCTGCCCGTGGCGCACAATATTGTTAGGAGCCGTCATACGGACTTACCTGCCTAGCGACGTCTCTGTGGCCGGCAAACTGCCTCCTTTCTAAGGGGGTGATTTTTGCAACGTCCCAGCGGCGTCACTAAGCAGCCGCCCAATAGAAGTGGAAGGGCGGATATGAGCGGCCGTAGCATCCCGCCCACCTCCTTCCTTCCTCATTGCCGGCGGCCGCAGGTAAGCTGTAGTTCGTCGTTCCCGAGGTGACACACATAGCGATGTGTGCTGCCTTGGGAACGACGAACAAGCTGCGTCCTGAACAATCAACAATTTTTTGAAAAGGAACGGCGTGTCAACGATGGACGATTGGGAATTTCTATCGTTAATGGTCGATCGTTTGTGTCACACGCAACAACGTCGCTAACGATGCCGGATGTGCGTCACAGAATCCGTGACCCCGGCGATATATCGTTAGATACGTCGTTGCGTGTAACGGGGCCTTAAGAAGCTGTTTAGAGGCCACATTGAGCAAAAATGGTGACATCACTGTAAAGTAACTAGGCAGAAAGATCATGCAAAAATAATCCAAGACAATTTTAATTGACAGAGGAGAAATACTGTATAAAAAACCTATTTAGAAAGCATAAAAAGTTCACACTCAAAGACGTTTAACCATTATCTTGCAAATTGGCTTCACAGAAGGGATATAGGATGTGTCAAATACTCTCTAAGTGTGGATTGTTGACTCTTACTGGACAAAAGGCTCTTCTTAAAGGGGTATTTTCAAGGTGTCTCTTGAGCAGCTTAGAGCAATGCAATCTCCTTACAGTCTCCTCACTTCCTGGTTTCTACCGGGGGCGGGCTCTCCTACTTGAGTGATATTTCTGGTGAATAGTATAGTAGTAGAACTATAAAGTTCAGCACAGATTTTGCTGTAACACATTCAACCTCAATAGTTTGTTCTCGAGTGTACACTGTTATTGCTGTATATACACATAGAGATAACAAGGAATTTGAACAAGCACACAGCTCAAGAGAGCAAGAGCAGAGAGCCAAGATTAGGAGACCTGCTGTGAAAGCTGCGGGCTGGTGATTTTGTAAGATTTATAACAGCATCACTTCAGAAGATGAGAGGCAGAGGAGGGAGGGGAGTAGCTACCTGCTGTATAGAAATCAATGGGCTGGAGAGAGCTGACTGAGATGTTCCTCTCCTGGAATGCAACTTCATGTCACTCTTGGCCAGTGTCTGGTGGTGAAACTCTATGGAAACGGGCTGTACACTATATAAGATAAAAACTCTCATTGCAGGAGAATGACAGTAGACAAGAAAAAGTAAATCGCAAATGGACTTATCTTCATGCTGTCTGACTAATTAAAGTGACTTAGGAGCTTGAGAACACCCCTTTTCAATGTACCGCGGAAGCAATTTTTGTTTTTCTTTAATGTACAAAGTGTACATTTTCAATTACAATGATAACCAAAAGGAAATTTAGCAAAGGTTTGTAAGATATATGAAATCAATGATTAGTAGTGATGAGTGAGAACTACCATACTTGGGTGCTCAGTACTTGTTAAGAGCGGTCAGACTCAGATGGGAACAAATTGAGCACCCAAGTATAATGGAAGTCAATGGGGGACTTGAGCATTTTTCCAGAAGGTTTCTCGGAAAAATGCTTAAGTCCCCCATTGACTTCCATTATACTTGGGTGCTTGAGTTGTTCCCATCCGAGATTCCAACTGCTCTTAACAAGTACTGAGCATTGTAGTTCTCGCTCATCACTAATGAGTAGGATATATGCATGCAGGTACAGTATATGGGCCCATTTCAGCTCCTCATAAGGCACAATTCCAGCTCATTTGAAGGGTGAAATGGCTCCTCTTACCGATACAGCTGCACAGGTGGCACCAATGGTGGTACCTTGTCCATGCATTTCATTTCTAAAGTGTCCGGCTTTGTTATGGGCTTCCATGGTGACAATCTCAAGTTTTGGCGAAGCAAATTAAAATGTGATGGTGTAGTAGAAGCCACAAGGAGAACTTTTGCCGAATAGACACATCAGCTCGTCACAGACTAGTGAGTGAGATTGGGAATATGTTGGCTTGTTTGAATGTGACATTAATTTATATAGATAATTCCGTACAGTCATTTACTAAACTTTACATTGTTTTCTACCAACTTTAAGAAATGACACAAGAAATAATCCAATAATCTGGTATTGTGTATTAATAAACAGTAAATGATGTGGAGATGTTATTTCCACCGTGTTGCTCCATGGTCGCACAAACCCTCCTTATCTAATGTCATTTTTGTACCTCATGTTGTCTTTGTATTGTGGCTTTTAACAGCGCCTATCTGCTTCATTGCTTCTGTTTAAATTATGCATTTGCTTAGTATTGAAGGTTATAATGCCTTCCGTATAATAAGCTGGGTTTTATACAAATTTGTATAATGAAGTGTTCGTACTGTGCATCTCTGTAGAGACTTGAAAAGCCAGCAAAGTGTCTTCTGTAAGTTGAAATGTTAGGAGGGGGCTGCGTTCTGCGGAGATTCACAAAACCAGGAGCAGATTTGTATCTCTGGAGATCTGGAGTTGGCAGTAGGACAAGAAGCGAGCATTGACGAAATAACTGTTTCCATAGCAGCAATATGAAAAACATCTCCAGCTTCTCTCGCTCCTTGGAGAGATATACAGTTTACTCAAAGACTAGACCATAAGTAATATGTGCATTGCTTATTTAATACAAGAAACGGCACAGAGATAGAGGGACTCTGTTAATCAGACGGGCAATCAGCCATCGGTTTACGTCTTAGCCGTTGGTTATTGTCGGACACGCCATATTTCTGTAAATGTTTCTTTTGTACTCATCTCTGTAACTGTACAGATTGGTACAGGCCATTTATGATGTAGTATTCAGACAGCATTTATTCTGCTATTATTAGTCTCTCTTGATCCTGGTGCGCTAGAGGTTGGCGAAGAAAAAAATGCAAATTTACTTACGCAATTCTTCCCTGTTGTCCAAGCAGCAGCACATACATAAGGGGCCTAGCCTTCTGAGACCTACGACAGCTACCAAGACTAATGAGACCTCTAATTAGTGTCTAATCTTGTCACCCTTCCCTAATGTAATTTTCAAGAAACCAAATGAAAAACGCCAGAAAAAAGTAATCTTTTAGTGGATAAAAATCATACTATCACTTCATGCGTCTACAGGAAAGATAAAAAGGTAAAGTAGCACTTTCCTGGGCGTTTTTGCAACTGCTCATACACAGTCTTGGATAACGTCTTAGGTGCCTTCACATTGCATCCCATGCTCTGTTCAGTGGTCCCGTCGAGGCTTCTGTCCAAACTCCCCCCAAGACGGGTTTCAGACGCATGCACCGACAGGGCCATTGTCTATAAAGATACAGCCGGAGTCGCCATGTGCCCTGTCATGCACCATTTTTAGGAGTTTACTCTTTCTGGAGGCGGACACCCAGACAGAGTAGACTGAGTTTTGATATCCGTCTCCTTAAAGCATATACTCTGGAAAATGGTGCACGACAGTCAATAGCCCTATTGGCAAATATGCATCCGAAACCTGTTTTGCTAGGGCTTTGGATGGAAACCCTGACGAGACCACTGAACGGATCATGGAACGCAATGTGGAAGTGGCCTTACATTTGAAAAATATATTTCAGGTTGTGAGTACTAAATTCTGTGATGGGATATTGATCCACAAAAGTGGAGTTGAGAAGAAATCTTTCCCTAATATGGAGCAATTAGCATCTGCCTCATCGGGCTTTTGGCTTCTTCTGGATCAACATCTTAAGTTGTAGGTTGAACTTGTGTCTTCTTTCAACCTTAAAACTATGAAATTCCCGAGCAGGCCCGTAGCATCAGAAGAACCTTATGTATCATAAAAAATATTATACTTAATAGCACATATGGTTTTACAAAGGACAGAGGTTGTCAACCTAACCTGATAACGTCAATCAGTGGCTTTGACAGGTAGGATAGTAGGATACTGACGTATTAAGTGGCATGGACTTGTCTGACAAGGCTATAACACTATAACTTTACAATATGTTAACAAAAAGGAGACAGTTGCACTCTGCAGTGCTAAGATATGTGGAACAATGAGTATGGAAATATAGACATGTATTACTGCTATGAAAAACATGTAAAAAATGAGATACTTAGCAAACAAAAATGGCCACTTTTATATGAACCCAACAGCCAACGGGAATGTGACCTCTTTTTGTTGGGTCCCTATCAAACTAATGCCTCTGTTTGGGTTAAAATACTTACAATTTATGGGCAGGCAGGGACCTGCAAATAGAGAATTAAAATTGCCTAAAACTGAAGAGCAGGAGTGCTCAATCAAAAGGCATAACCCTGTAATCTAAGAAAAAGACTGATGGCACATCCTACCTTTCTAATGTGAACAGGTGCAAACTAAACATGAAACATAGTGACATCGCAGACACACATGTACACAGAGCACGTACATGCACGTATGTCTTCACACACACATATATTATGTGTGTATATACTGTGTATATATATATATATATATATATATATATATATATATATATATATATACATATATGTAGCTCTGGAAAAAATTAAGAGACCACTGCAAAATTTTCAATTTTTCAGATTTTTCTCTTATAGGTATATTTTTGAGTAAAATGTAAATTCATAGTATCATAGTATCATAGTATCATAGTTTTTAAGGTTGAAGGGAGACTCTAAGTCCATCTAGTTCAACCCGTAGCCTAACATGTTGATCCAGATTAAGGCAAAAAAAAAAAACCCCAATGTGGCAAACAAGTTCCAATGGGGAAAAAATTTCCTTCCTTCGTCCACATCCGGCAATCAGACTAGTTCCCTGGATCAATACCCTGTCATAAAATCTAATATACATAACTGGTAATATTACATTTTTCAAGAAAGGCATCCAGGCTCTGCTTAAATGTTAGTAGTGAATCACTCATTACAACATCATGCGGCAGAGAGTTCCATAGTCTCACTGCTCGTACAGTAAAGAATCCTCGTCTGTGATTATGATTAAACCTTCTTTCCTCAAGACGTAGCGGATGCCCCCGTGTTCCAGTCACAGGCCTAGGTGTAAAAAGATCTTTGGAAAGGTCTCTGTACTGTCCCCTCATATATTTATACATTGTGATTAGATCCCCCCTAAGCCTTCGTTTTTCCAAACTAAATAACCCCAAGTTTCATAACCTGTCTTGGTATTGCAGCCCACCCATTCCTCTAATAATCTTGGTGGCTCTTCTCTGCACCCTCTCCAGTTCAGCTATGTCCTTCTTAAATATTGGTGACCAGAATTGTACACAGTATTCTACGTGCGGTCGCACTAGTGACTTGTACAGAGGTAGAACTATATTTTTTTCATGAACACTTATACCTCTTTTAATACATCCCATTATTTTATTAGCCCTGGCAGCAGTTGTCTGACACTGTCCACTAAAGTGAAGTTTACCATCCACCCATACACCCAAGTCTTTTTCTGTGTCTGTTTTACCCAGTGTTCTACAATTAAGTACATAATCATAAATGTTATTTCCTCTACCCAAGTGCATGACCTTACATTTATCTACATTAAACTTCAATTGCCACTTCTCAGCCCAATCCTCCAATTTACATAAATCTCCCTGTAATATAAAATTATCCTCCTCTGTATTGATTACCCTGCAGAGTTTAGTATCATCTGCAAATATTGAAATTCTACTCCGCATGCCCCCAACAAGGTCATTTATAAATATGTTGAAAAGAAGCGGGCCCAATACTGACCCCTGTGGTACCCCACTATGAACTGAGACCCAGTCCGAGTACGTACCATTAGTAACCACCCTTTGTTTCCTATCACTGAGCCAGTTTTTAACCCAGTTACACATATTTTCCCCTATCCCCATTATTCTCATTTTATGTACCAACCTTTTGTGTGGCACCGTATCAAAAGCTTTTGAAAAGTCCATATACACAACATCCACTGCATTTCCCTGGTCCAGGCTTGAACTTACCTCTTCATAGAAGCTGATCAAATTAGTTTGACAGGATCGATCCCTCATAAACCCATGTTGATACTCTGTCATAAGGTTATTTTTCTTGAGATACTCCAGTATAGCATCTCTCAAGAAACCCTCAAGGATTTTACCAACCGTAGAGGTTAAACTTACCGGCCTATAATTTCCCGGCTCAGTTTTTGTCCCCTTTTTGAATATTGGCACCACATTTGCTATGCGCCAGTCCTGCGGTACCGACCCTGTTATTAAGGAATCTGAGAAGATTAAAAATAATGGTCTATCTATCACAGAACTCAATTCCAAACAAATTGTTCTTTTATTCTATAAACTACTGACAACATGTGTCTGAATTTCAATGCAATAAATTTTGTATTTATCTTCTGAAAATGAGAAATTGACAAGATAACAAAAAAATGCATTGCTTTCGGGCCTCAAATAATGCAAATAAAACAATCATTATCTAATCCTTTAGAAACAACAATACTAATGCTTTAACTCAGGAACAGTTCAGAAATCAATATTTAGTGGAATAACCATGATTTTTAATCACAGCTTTCATGTGTCTTGGCATGCTTTTCCACCAGTCTTTCACACTGCTTTGAGTGACCTTATGCCACTCCTGGTGCAAAATGTAAGCAGTTCTTCTTTGTTTGATGGGTTGTGACTATCCATCTTCCTCTAGATTACATTCCAGAGCTTTTCAATAGGGTTCAGGTCTGGATATTGGGCTGGCCATGACTGGGTTTTGATGTGGTGATCCTGCATCCACACATTGAATGATCTAGCTGTGTGGCATGGCGCATTGTCCTGCTGGAAAAACCAGCCCTCAAAGTTGGGGAATATTGCCTGAGCAGAAGGAAGCAACTGTTTTTCCAGGATAAACTTGTATGCGACATGTTGTCAGTAGTTTATAGAGTAAAAGAACAATTTACATTTTGCTCAAAAATATACCTATAAAAAGAAAATCAGAAAAACTGAAATTTTGGAAGTGGTCTCTTAATTTTTGCCAGAGCTGCATAGCTGTATTTCATAAAAATGAGTACACTCCTCACATTTTTGTAAATATTTTATTATATCTATTCATGCACAAACAAAAAGCATATATCTATTTTATTCTATCTTTTCATGGGACAACACTGAAGATATAACTATCTGATACAATGTACAGTAGTAGGGTGCAGCTTGTATAACAGTGTAAATTTGGTGCCCTCTAAATAACTCAGCACACACCCATTAATGTTTAAACCGCTGGTAAAAAAAATGTGATATACCACCAAGAGTCCACCACACACACATGTATACAGAGCACATATAGAGTGAAGAAACTAAGTTTTCCCACCTACAAAGAATGGAGAGTTCTGTAATTTTTATTGTAGGTACACTTCAACTGTGACAGATAGAATAAAAAAAATCCAGAAAATACCATTGTATGACTTTCAAATAATTAATTTACATTTTATTGCATGAATTAAGTATTTGATCACCTACCAACCAGCAATAACATTTTGGCTCTCACAGACTTTTTTCCTTTGAGAAGCTCCTACCCTGCACTCATTATCTGTATTAACCGCTTCATGACCTAGGATGTAATGGTATGTCCTAAATCGTGGAGGGGTTATCACCGCTGGATGCTGTGGTGATCCCGCAGTGATACTCACACATGTCTATTGATTTGAACAACAGACATGTTTGCCTCGCAGGCGGAGGAGGATCCGCGATTTACCCCTGCGCCTGTTAACACCTTAAATCGTGCTGTCAAAATGTTACTAAGTGATTTAAAGCGCCGCAGCAGGGAACGCGCCTTTGTCCGCCACAGTCGGAGGCCACATGACCAGATCACAGGGAGCCAATGGTTGTCATGGTAGTAACAGGTCATGTGATGACTCCTGTCCTTATAATCACATAGTTCCTGTTACAGCCAACAGAGCAGCCACTGTAACACTAGAGCAGCATTTCTCCTGATGAAGACCGATGCTGCTTTGATCAGGAGACATGAATGAGCGATCAGACTGCTGATCCTTATAGCCGCTTAGGGAATACATTTAAAAAAAAAGTAAAAACAAAGTTTTAATTTTTTTTTTTAAAAAATGAAAAAACATAAAAGCTCAAATCACCCCCCATTTTCCCCATTGAAAGTTTAAGGGTTAAAAAAAATAACATATACATATATTTGGTATCGCTGCGTTCAGAAATGCCTGCTGATCTATGCAAATATAAAATCATTAATCTGATTGGTAAACGGCGTAGTGGCAAACAAAATTCCAAACACCAAAATTACGTTTTTTGGCCATCACAAATTTGGCGCAAAATGCAATAACAGGCGATCAAAACATAACATATGCGCAAAAACTGTACCATGAAAAATGTCAGCTCGAGACCCAAAAAATAAACCATCACTGAGCCCCAGATACTGAAAAATGAGAACATTACGGCTCTCGGAAGAAAGGAAGCAACATAAAAACGAAAGAAAAAAAAAGAAAATCGCCCGGGGATGAAGGGGTTAATTACACCTGTTTGAACTCATCTCTATAAAAGACTAGTTAGTAAAACCATCATGAACATCTGAAGACTGAATCCTGCAGGGAGCTCTCGTGTTGCTGTTATACAGGTATTACATGGATTTTAACCCTTTCAGCCCAGGCAATTTTTCATTTATTAATTTTGTTTTTTCCTCCTCTTTTTCCAAGAGCCATAACATTTTTATTTTTCTGTGCACACAGCTGTATGAGGGCTTGTTTTTTTGTAGGACGAGTTGTACTTTTGAATAAAGTCATTAATTCCACCATATAGTGTACTGGAAAATTGTTACAAAATTCCAAGTGTGTTAAAGTTGCAAAAAAAATTGCAAAAGTTCCACTATGATTTTTTTTTTAGTTTTATATTTACCATGTTAAGTATATGTGAAAACTAACCTTGCAATATGATTATTCAGGTCAGCATGTGTAGGCAGATACCAAACGTAAAGTTTTTTACTTATTTAGGTAGTGAAAAAAAATTCAGAAATTTGTAAAAAAAAAGAAATGTTGCTTTTGTCGACATTTTCTGAGACTTGTAATGTTTTTATTTATTGGGATATTTGGATATATCCCCCCCCGAGATGATGATGTTACTGATTCCATCACCATTTGATCTCCACTTATTGCAATGTTGTGGAGGTCAAAAAAACATCACTCTAGTGTTTTAATTTTTTTTGTAATTGCACTCTTTACCGATCGGATTAATTTACTTTATAATTTGATAAGTTGGACTTTTACGAACTCAAAAATACCTCCTATCTGTATTTTTATACATGTTTTAGTGCTATTATTAGTGTAACTCCTGCCGTAGACCCTGGGATCCCAAGGATGTGGGGGCCCTGAGCAACTGCCCATTTTGCCCCCCCAAACACCAGCCCTGTTGCTTATCTCAAGAATCCTGATTCCTGTTGCCTCAGCAGTAAGAAGAGAAAGAACTGTAGATATAGACAAGGTTGGGCTTCTCTAAAATCCAGTATGTGTCCATCTTTTCTGCCTCCTATCAGGTGGAGGAATTAACCCCTCTGTATTCAGGTGAATCCTGAGAGCGAGCAGTAAACTCTACTTGATGTGTTGTTTTTTTATTTAACAAAGGGCAACCTGAAAAATAACCCGATTATAACAGGTAGGCGCATCCATTCATCACAAGCCATGGAGCAGGCGGGAGCTTCTGAAAGCTATTAACATGACAATCGCATGCAAGGAGCATCACTTTACACAGCAAATAAATAATTATAATTTACAGATACAATGTCATAATGTTGGAATGTCTCAACTGCTGCTGCTTTAGAATGCAAATATATTTTTCCTCTATATAAAGACCCCCGTTCCTCAGTAGTAGCGCGTAACAATGCTTTACGCCGTAAGAATATCTGTTTGTCTATAGTTTAAATGGAACCTGTCAGGTGCAATATGTACCAAGGACCACAGACAGTTCTGGGTGTATATTGCTAATGCCTGCCTAACTGTCCCTGTATCTAGTAGTATACATAAAGAGATCTTTATAAATAGTATTTCTAAAGATAGTTTATGATATGCTAATGAGCGCAGGGACTAGTCACAAGGGAGTTAGTTCCTGCTATTATTCTGCCCTATTAGCAATGCACATTGCCCAGCGTCATCAGCGGTGATGAGTGTACCTGTGCCTGTTGTTACCACCTCAGAATGCTAGGCTTAGGGTCAGTGCGCATGATCAGAAGTCTCGGCACTTCCGCTCATGCGCACTAGACCTCTTTGAAGCTGGGTTCATAGTGTGCATGACTGGGAATGCTGGGCATTCTGATCATGCATCACCACTGATGACACTGGGTAATGTCGATTAAATAGCATCTTAACACGCCCCTGTGGGTGTGCTACCATGCTAAGAGGGCGGAATGAAAGCAGGAACAAACACCCTTGTGACTACTCCCTGCATTCATTAGCATATGATAAAGGATCTTTAGAAATACTTTTTCTAATGATCTCTTTATCTACAGTCATGGCCAAAAGTTTTGAGAATGCTACAAATATTAATTTTTACAAAGTCTACTGCTTAAGTTTTTCTAATGGCAATTTGCATATACTCCAAAATGTCATAAAGAGTGATCAGTTTAACAGCAATTACTTGCAAAGTCAATATTGGCTAATGAAATGAACTTTAGCCCCCAAAACACATTTCAACATCATTGCATTCCTGCCTTTAAAGGAGCAGCTAACATTGTTTTAGTGATTGTTCCATTAGCACAGGTCTGGGTGTTGATGAGGACAGGGCTGGCAATCAATCAGTCATGATTAAGTAAGAATGACACCACTGGACACTTTAAAAGGAGGCTGGTGCTTGGTATCATTGTTTCTCTTCAGTTAACCATGGTTATCTCTAAAGAAATACGTGCAGCCATCATTGCTCTGCACAAAAATGGCCTAACAGGGAAGAGTATCGCAGCTACAAAGATTGCACCTCAGTCAACAATCTATCGCATCATCAAGAACTTCAAGGAGAGAGCTTCCATTGTTGCCAAAAACGCTCCAGGGCACCCACGAAGGACCAGCAAACGCCAGGACCATATCTTAAAACTGTTTCAGCTGCGGGATCGGACTACTAGCAGTGCCGAGCTAGCTCAGCAATGGCAGCAGGCTGGTGTGAGTGCTTCTGCACGCACTGTGAGGCGGAGACTGCAAGGCCTGGTTTCAAGAAGGGCAGCAAAGAATCCACTTCTCTCCAGAAAAAACATCAGGGACTGACTGATATTCTGCAAAAGGTACAGGGAGTGGACTGCTGAGGACTGGGTTAAAGTCATTTTCTCAGATGAATCCCCTTTTCGATTGTTTGGGACATCTGGAAAACAGCTTATTAGGAGAAGAAGAGGTGAGCGCTACCACCAGTCTTGTCTCATGCCAACTGTTAAGCATCCTGAAACGATTCATGTGTGGGGTTGCTTCTCAGCCAAAGGAATCGGCTCCCTCACAGTCTTGCCTAAAAACACAGCCATGAATAAAGAATGGTACCAGAATGTCCTCCAAGAGCAACTTCTCCCAACTGTCCAAGAGCAGTTTGGCGCTCAACAATGCCTTTTCCAGCATGATGGAGCACCTTGCCATAAAGCAAAGGTGATCACTAAATGGCTCATCGAACAAAACATAGAGATTTTGGGTCCATGGCCTGGAAACTCCCCAGATCTTAATCCCATTGAGAACTTGTGGGCAATCATCAAGAGACGGGTGGACAAACAAAAAACAACAAATTCTGGCAAAATGCAAGCATTGCTTATGCAAGAATGGACAGCTATCAGTCAGGATTTGGTCCAGAAGTTGATTGAGAGCATGCCAGGGAGAATTGCAGAGGTCCTGAAGAAGAAGGGTCAACACTGCAAATATTGACTTGCTGCATTAACTCATTCTACCTGTCAATGTAACCTTTTTGTACTCATAATATGATTGCAATTATATTTCTGTATGTGATGTAAACATCAGACAAACACAATTAAAAACCAGAGGGCAACAGATCATGTGAAAATATAATTTTGGTGTCATTCTCAAAACTTTTGGCCATGACTGTATGCTAGTGTATACAGGGACGGTTAGGCACACAGAGATTAGCAATGTGCACCCAGAACTTCTCATGGCTCTGGGGCCACATTGCACCTGACAGGTTCCCTTTAAGTAATAGTCTAAAATAGCTAATATTTTCAAGATTTTTACTCTCTTTTTAGCAAAGATCACCGTAGTACAGGAGGACTTAAAATTAATTGTGGTTCCAATTTCGCACTCTTACTGGAAATGTCCTGGCAGCTTAGTGATAGTTCACCATTTTATAAGGTTAAAAAAACACAGGTCTTGTTACGGATGTTGTGAACCTAAAATAGTTATTGCACATACATTGTGCCAGCTGCTCCACTTAGAGGGTTCCAAGAGCTCCTGGGTGTTCTCCATGTAACCATTATACAGAGATCCCTGTAGAAGCCCTTGGCTGGCAACCACATAGACTGGCTGCACCCTGGTGTATAGGAACCAGAGAAATGGGCGCAATGACAAAATCAATTGCAAAATCTAAAGAAAAAAGTAAAGTGTAGAGGGTTATCAGTCTAGTACCACTGGAACTCTATACAGACATTACAGCACGGGATCACAGCTGTTTCTTTCTGTGAGGTAAAACGTTTCCCTGCCTGATTTAAAATAAATGTTTTACCTCAAAGAAAGAATTATTTGCAATCCTGTGCTGTAATGTCTGTATACTCTTTTATGTCCTCCCGACCCAGGAGTTGTGGTATGATCAGACCATGTCCCTGTTCGGTCAGACACTGCAATTACACAGCACATAGCAGGGGCACATATATAAGATTATCTTAGCACAGGAAAATAAAAATTAAACCCATCCAATTGTGGGTCTTTACCCCTTCATCGAATCCTGGTGACAGACACCCTCCTGGCAGTTTTGGGTGAGACATTGGGTGATGCATTTGCTGATGACTCTATGTTTGCAGTGAAAATATTTTTTTTTACAAACCGCTCATACAACAATCTAAGCTAGAGCCGAGCCTGTGTGTATGGTTGTGGCTGTATTGTACTAAAGCAGAGGTCACAAGGAGCATGAGATAATATCTGAATATACATTGAATTGCTTATTTAATATGTGAAGCTGTCCGATGTGACAAGATACTAAAATTTGTTTTGCTGCGCATTACGGATGACTGAGAAGCATCGCGTAGGCAGAAGTAATATATACAGTATGTAGTATGTCTACTTCATGCTGCCATCAGCAACTTTTACACACAGCATTTCTGATTCCAGCAGCTGATGATATTCTGCGTTATATTAAAAAGCATTATTTGTGCCGCTGACACAACAAAAACTGATTGCATGAATGAAAACCTGCATCAGTTGTGGTCTTGGGAATTGTATTGTAAAGGGATTGTTTACTTTTCACTACTTTTTAAATGGGTTCAGAATGCTACAAAATTATTCACATACCGGACTGGTACCATACTGCTGCCAATGTCTCCTGTCCTGCTGGTTTCCTACTTCGCTGGGCGCCATTAGAGTGCCTTTGCTTACTCTTCTGGCGGGGGGTATAGGAGCCGAAGGACAGAACGCTCGAGGCCCGACCATTTCACTGTCAAGGTATCAGTTTAATCTTAACTGGCGTGTGAACATAGTTGATGACCCAAGCAGTTTCCTTATAGACGTCCGAGAGTGCCAAACCTTTCTCTCGTCATGATGGGCCCCATAAGGAGACTGGACGTGGGACTGCTGGCTGTACTGTAACCCTGGGCTGGGTCGCTCTGGGACTCACAGGACCAGTAAGATCTGAAGAAAACCCAGTAGGAATAGAGACAGTGTCTGCACATGCCTTGCAAACGTGTAGTGTGATGGAAGATATGTCCGCACTAGTGGAGTGTGAAGTGGTTGCAAAGAATGAACCATTGAGTAAAGTCTTGTTTGAAAAGAAATGTTGGTCTCCTTGTGAGTACGAGTTGTCATTCGGTTCTGGCCAGCCAATGTCAGGGTCAATATGCAGCCTGCACAGGTTCAAAGCCCACAACACAAGTCCACACATCCAGAGAGGACCATTTTCTTTCATTTAGTGTGCCAGGGCATCTGGTGTTAATCCCTCATCTACAACTTCCCCCCTGCTACACCCTTCAAGTGCACGGCTCTTCATGAATCTGGAGTGCCTAAGGAGTGGCCTTCGCCTTCATTAGCTACTCTTAAAATCTCACTCAAATCAGGTACTGAAGAAAGATTTCTGAGTTAGGGAACATCACAACTCATCTTGAATTAGACATGCTGGGGTATGCCACCCTCCACCTAGCCCTGTTCCACCCCAGCTCCACCCCTTTTATCGTTGCTAGTAGAAACTGGCATGAAGACGCCAAAAGACATAACATTTAGGTATAACTCTGAGCTTAAATTTTACGACTTTTCAAATTCTGTCTTGAAAGCTGTGGTGAATCGGGCCCAGAGTGTTTTACTGTCACATCTCCACTAGAACTTGCTCCTGTGGCATCTGCTTCTGTCACCATGTGCCAATGTATTAATTCTGCAGGTAACGCTAGTGATGGAGGATATGTCAGAACCAAATCCTCTGGAAGGCACGGGCACTCTACAGTCACTGAAGTTGGATTGACTGGGACCTGCAATGCTGTCCTGTCTGACAGTATGGGTCTGTGTACTGTCTAGCTGAAGTCGTCAGCTCCTTGCTTCAGCCAATTGGAAAGCACCATGCCCTACTAAAGCTTTCAGCTTATTGCTGCAGTATGCTTCCCTGGTTAAAGCTGTGTTTGCTCCTCGTGTTTAGTATTGGTGTTTTCCTGCTTTGACCTTGGCTTGTTTATTGACACTGCCTGATGATAGTGTACGTTGCTGCCCTCTTGGCTTTGACTTAACTAGCTGACTATCCTTCTGGCCATCTTGCTCACCAAACAGCAGCTGACTCTGTGGCCCTTGCCCAGAAATCGTATAAATCCAGATCCCTGTATAGGGGTTAAAGAGTGAAGGCCAAGGCAACCCCAGGGTTCTGTGAAGTGGAGTAGATTGCCTGTTTGTGGTAGCCATTTCAGAGCTGCCAGGTGACCACCTACATAGCCCTATTACATGTACCTCTATTTTCAGGCCAATTAGAGGCAGTATTGAGATTTGAGGTATATATATGCGGCAAGTCGAATTGTTTAGTAAAATTAGGCAAACCGTCAAATTCAGATTTCAAATAGTTCAATCATCGGTAACTAAAGGATAATGCTGATTTTGGTTCTACAGGACATTGTCCTACGCTCTTTGCAGAAAGCCTGAATAGCCATAGTGGCTAGCATAAAGCGTCATATAGTAAAGCCTATGGTAAGAGTGAGTCTTCAATGTGTCTCTTCTCAAACTTTTGTCCTATGTTTAATATAAATTAACCCTGGTAATTTCGACCTTTTTTGTTCTTTGTGCCCACATACTCTACCATTCACTCTTCCTACATCTGATTGTATCAGGATAACGCTCTGTTATGCAGCCATATGTTAGAAGTTTGGTACAATCTGATAATGCAACTCACTCAATATTATCTAAATGACTTTATTCTGGAGGTCATTTTGTTTGAAAAGGTTAATTATACTCTTTGGAAATGAAAATTTTATCTTCTGTGTTGTAATAAAAGGTCACAGTACAAATGTATAATCCTTTAATACAAGGGATTTTGGCCATTATGCCACCGTATTCCTTGATTTACCTTAGTGGTCTGAATATTGGCCATAACAGCGGCAGCATAAATGGCAGTAGAAAGCCAAACTGGATTTGTCTTCTGTATTTGAAAATTTCAAAATTGAGTTCTTAAAGGGAACCTATATGAAGTGAAAGCTGCACACCAAATTCAGAGAAATATGAACAAGCATAACTGCTTTATGATACATAAGGAATGAAAAATACAACTAGCCATATGAAAAATGGAAAAATGTGACATTGCATAACTACTGAGGATTATTTGAAAAAAAGAGATATTTAGCTAATGTATTGATCAATTATCATTACTGCCCCATAACCAACTTCACGGTAATCTCTTATTTATATGGTCCCTAACCAAATGTTACCTCTATATGCGGTTAAACCCTGCTTGTGTGCATGGGTACCTAACCAAATGTTACCTCTATTTGCGGTTGAAACCTGTTGAATAATCATGGCAAAAGGGCGGGACAGTTTTTTTCTGTCTGAGAACCCAGTCAACTTCCTATATAGCCAGGTCCCTTGCTTCCCATACACAGCAGGTTTCCACCGCACATAGAGGTAACATTTGGTTAGGTACCCATGCACACATGGTTATGGGGCAGTAATGAATTGATCAATACATTAGCTAAATATCTCTTTTTTTCAAATAATCCTTAGCAGTTATGCAATGTCACATTTTATTTTTTTTTCCATTTTTCATATGGCTAGTTGTATTTTTCATTCCTTATGTATTATAAAGCAGTTATGCTTGTTCATATTTCTCTGAATTTGGTGTGCAGCTTTCACTTCATATAGATTGTGTATTTTTTGGCTAGCACCCTGTTCACATTTACAATGGTGTTCCAGCAGTCATTTTGAATCTTAAAGGGAAACTGTCAGCAGGGTTTTGCTATATAAATTGAAGCCAGCATGCTGTATGGGTTAAGACAGAAGGTTCTGGCATGCCTGTGTTGTCACAGTCCGATCATTTGTTTGTGTCAGCATAGCTGTGGCTTGCTCCCTTGTGCCATATTGTCTGGCACATCCATTGCTGTGATTGACACCTCACAGTCAATATACAATCTGTATATAGAACCTTTTGTGGGCAGGACAGCTCCCTGGGCTCAGCTACATGACTAAAACTAAAAATGCACATTGTGTAAGAATGGCTGCAGCCAGTAATCTAAGTGATACACCATTGGATTCAGGATCTCTTTGCCTACATCATGCTGCTCTCAGATGAGGTAGCAAAATCCTGCTGACAGATTCCCTTTGAAACGAAAACTGTGGAGAAACTGACAGATGGAAAATGTTTGCGTCTTGCTTGCACACGAGTTGCTTTATCCAGGGTCAGCTCTTCATATTTTGTACAACACTTACCTCAGATCCATTATTGCACTTTTAATTCAGTTAATTGTCCTGGAAATGCATTAAAATAGCAAGTACTCTAGTTATTGCAATAAAAAAGCAGCACGTGTGGGGTTAATATGACCTCTCTCCTTCATTTAGAAGATACACTCTAACCACAAACATGAAAAGTTAATTTCACAGCCCAGTGCTGCTGACTCTAAAGGTTTAAACTACAGAGCCGAGTGTTTACTTGATGCATTGACAGTGCAGCGCAAGGTATTCTGTCATCCATGTGCCTGTAGCACAGCCCTCCTCGTCAGGCCGCTCCGGTATGGATGGAAGCATTTCTGAAGGCTACATGAGATACAATAATGTATTTTAGATTGTAGCCCACTGGCTGTAGTTGGCAACAAATCAGTTAAAAGCTGTCATAAAAGTGAATATCTAAGTTGTTCATATAGATTACAAATACATAAACTTACCTCGGTACACATACCTAACTGAAAAAATGCACATTTTGCAAATATATATATATATATATATATATATATATATATATATATATATGGAAGCAGCAGAAAAGGAAATAGAAATAGTATGTGAGTAAATTGCCACAAATGACTCTGTAATACAACACTCTTCACCAGATTTTAGCATGATTTAGGGGCAGATATCCTGATTCCAGTCATGTATCACTTACTGGGCTGCTTGCTGTCATTTCACTAAAATCAGTGTTTTACATGCTGCAGATCTAGCAGTTCTCTGAATACTGAGCCCACTGATTGCCGGCTTTCTACCCATGTACAGTGTACACAAAAAGCTGCTAATTACTGGTGTGGTTATATGCACCTTATAAATAAGGAGTACTACCTGGCAGCAGGTTTACTAGTCCTCTAGTGATAATCTCTGGCTGATAAAACAGTGATTGTATCAAAACTACTCTAAACAGCCCAGTAAGTGACACATCGCTGTAATCAGGATCTCTGCCCCTATGTTATGCTGCACTCAGATTAGGTGTGAAAAACCTGGTGACCGATTCCCTTTAACGTGCACGACGGACCGACAAATATTAGAGTGCTCATTTCAGATTATTAGCCCATGTAAAAGATCCAGTGATTAAACTAAATGCTTGTTCATCAAGTGTTCAGATCTTTTATGCCGCTGTAAAAATCAGCATTATTGGCTATACATCACATTGATAAGCAGTGGGATGGGCTGCTGATAACACAATACTCTATGGCAGAGGTCCCTAGCCTATAGCTTGGGAGCCACATGTGGCTCGCAGACCCATGATGTTTGGCTTGGGGCTGTCTGCCAGCTTAGTGCTTTAACACCATGTCTCGTAAATAACTATGAACAGAAGGTCTTAGGTGGTGCCTGTTGTGACTAGCCCTGCACAAAACAGCAGATCTGAATGGGCGTAGGGTAAGAACTCCTGGATCGTGGTATACTGACATTTTGATTTCATTAGAAAAGCTTTGGCTGTCATTATACCAGTATTGGGGGCTTTGGATGTCACTACTGTGATAGTGGAGGGAGCTGAATGTGGCTCAGAAGTCTCTTTCAGAGCTGAATGTGGCTCGCGACTAGAGATGAGCGAACCGGCCGTGGTTCGGCTCGAGTTCGGTTTGCCGAACGAAGCTCTCGTTCGAGTTCGGTTCGGCAAACCGGTTAGGCGAACCACTCGAACCGCATAGGAAACAATGGGAGGCAATCACAAACACATTAAAAACACCTAGAAAACACCATCAAAGGTGTCCAAAAGGTGACAAACAACTCACAACACAACACAAACACATGGGAAAGTGACAAGAACAAATTCTCATGCGAAAACAAAACAGCGTTACAAAGAAAAGAGGATGAGACACAGATATAGGCATGGCATGCATGTAAAACACCGCAAGGTTACTCCAAGTGGAGTCTCCCTTTTTTCATAAAATTGGGCCCCACACACACCCACCCCTTCAGTGGCAGCAGTTGTGCCCCAGTTGTACACTTCACAGGTAGATTTGCATCAAGCACATTCAAAAATACGCCATACTTAACCGTCCCCAGGATGACACCGGGGTAAGTAGCTAAGACTTTGCTGATCCCAGCTCTGTTCATCTTGGATCATTTTTAAAAACAATGTAAGCAAGGGTTACTCCAAGCGGAGTCTCCCTTTTTTCCAAAAATTGGGCCCCACACACCCACCCATTCAGTGGCAGCACTTGTGCCCCAGTTGTACACTTCACAGGTAGATTTGCATCAAGCACATTCCAAATCCACAAGCATTTACTCTCCCCAGGATGACACAGGGGTAGTAAATTCCTTGTGGATCCATGACTTGTTCATTTTCATGAACATTAGTCTGTCCACATTGTCACTGGACAGACGCGTGCGCTTATCTGTCAGCACACACCCGGCAGCACTGAAGACACGTTCAGAGACAACGCTGGCAGCTGGACATGACAAAATCTCCAAGGCGTAAGTGGAGAGCTCTGGCCATTTTTCAAGATTTGAAGCCCAAAATGAGCAAGGCTTTATTTGCAAAGTCATGGCATCGATGTTCATTTGGAGATACTCCTGTATCATCCTCTCCAGCCGTTGACTATGTGTCAGACTTGTTGTCTCTGGTGGCCTTGCAAAGGAGGGTCTAAAAAAATTATGAAAAGATTCAATAAAATTGCTGTTACCAGCACCAGATACGGTGCTACTGGTACGGGTAGACTGTTGAAGATGACGAGACCGTCCCATGTTTGTCAAGATACAACTGGGAGATTCACTCCCTGCACCACATTTGTTTGGTGGAAAAGCCGAGCTAAGATCGAGTAACAGCTTCTGCTGATACTCCTGCATACGTGCGTCCCTTTCTATGGCTGGAATTATGTCACAAAATTTGGACTTGTACCGGGGATCTAATAGTGTAGCAAGCCAGTAGTCATCATCACTTCTAATTTTGACAATACGAGGGTCATGTTGGAGGTAGTGCAGCAAGAAGGCGCTCATGTGTCTTGCGCAGTCATGCGGACCAAGTCCACGCTGTGTTTGTGGCATATAGGTGCTAACCGTTCTTTTTTCCTCTGACATCTCCCCCCAACCTCTTTCAACTGAAATTTGACCAAGGTCTCCCTCATCCGCTGAGGACAGTTCGTCCTCCAATTCTTCATGTTCTCCTGCACCTTCCTCAACATTTCGCCTGCTACCTTGCGCCCTTGTTCATCCCTGTCCCCCATGGTCCCATGCCTGTCGCGTTGGTGATAATGAACATCTGGACCTTGGTGATGTTGTTGTCTCTTGCGCATATGAATCCTCCTGTAGTTCCTCCCCTTCCTGTTGTCCCACCCCCTGACTCCGAATAGTCTTTAGTGTGTGCTCCAGCATGTAAATGACTGGAATTGTCATGCTGATAATGGCATTGTCAGCGCTAAACATATTCGTTGCCATGTCGAAACTGTGCAGAAGGGTGCATAGGTCCTTGATCTGAGACCACTCCATCAGGGTGATCTGCCCCACCTCTGCATCTCGTTGGCCCAGGCTATACATCATGACGTATTGCACCAGGGCTCGACGGTGCTGCCACAGTCGCTGTAACATGTGGAGAGTCGAATTCCAGCGTGTCGGCACATCGCATTTCAGGCGATGAACCGGCAGGCCGAAAGACTTCTGGAGCGATGCAAGTCGCTCAGCTGCGGCGGTTGAATGGCGGAAGTGAGAAGACAGTTCTCGTGCCCTGTTCAGAAGACCATCTAGGCCGGGATAGTGTGTTAAAAATTGCTGGACAACAAGGTTCAACATGTGAGCCATACAAGGCACGTGTGTCACCTTGCCCAGGCGAAGGGCCGCACCCAGGTTTGCAGCATTGTCGCACACGGCCTTACGAGGCTGCAGGTTGAGTGGAGACAACCATTTATCTAACTCAGTCTCCAGAGCTGCCCACAACTCAGCCGCTGTGTGACTCTTTTTTCCAAGACATTTCAAGCTAAAGACCGCCTGATGCCGTTGCGCTCTACTGCCAGCATAGTAATGAGGCGTGCGTGTATCCTTCTGCGCAGTTAGAACGCTGGTGGCCTAACCAGGCAGGCTTGGGCGGGAGTGGAGGACCCAGACGAGGTGGAGGAGGCAGAAGCAGTGGCGGAACTTGGACAGACAGAGGATTGATCCACAAGTCGTGGGCACGGCAAGACTTGTGCAGCAGACCATTCACCATCTATCACCATAGTTACCCAGTGCCCAGTCAGCGACATGTAACGTCCCTGTCCATGCTTACTGGTCCAAGAATCGGTGGTGAAATGCACCCATTGACACACAGAGTTTCTCAAGGAAGCGGTGATGTTGTGTGCGACATGCTGGTGTAGCGCAGGAACACCTTTCTTAGCGAAGTAGTGGCGACTGGGCATCTGGTACTGGGGCACAGCGACAGACATAAGGTCTCTAAAATCCTGTGTGTCTACCAGGCGGAAAGGCAGCATTTCGGTAGCCAAGAGCTTACAGAGGGATAAAGTCAACCTCTTAGCTTTGTCATGGGTCGCAGGAAATAGCCTTTTATTTGTCCACATCTGAGGGACAGAGATCTGGCTGCTGTGTGTAGACGGTGTTGAGTAGGGTGTCCCTGGAAAAATGCAGGTTTGTGAGGAAAGTGCAGGCGTAGACATGATGTTGCCTTCATCCAACGTTGGTGCTATCGATGTCTGAGAGAGCTGTACACACGCACTTGTTTTCCCTTCCAAACCAACTGACGACCTACCAAGCAAACTGCCTGTTGCGGTTACAGTGGTGGAAGTTGTGCGTGGAGAACCAGGTGTGACAGCTGTCCTAGAAGATGAAGAGCGCGCGGATGCACTGGAAGAGGCAGTTGGTGGATGGTTCGCTCCGCTAGGCCGCATTGCAGCACAGTGAGCTTCTCACTGGAACATATGATATTTAGTCATGTGACGATTCATGGAAGAAGTTGTCAAACTGCTGAGGTTTTGCCCTCTACTAACAGAATCACGACAAATTTTACATATCACATGATTTGGGCGATCTTTTGGTATGTCAACAAAGGACCAGGCTAGGCAAGGCTTAGAGGGCATGCAACCTGCTGATCCACCCCGACTAGTGCTCAGAGGCAGAGTGGTGGTTGAGGATGCAGTTGTAGACGTGCTACCAGTACTCCGACTCTGTCCAGGAAGGCGCAAGGTAACTTCGTCGTCAGTAGCATCCTCCACCGCCTCTGTTGACCTCCTCGAGTGCCTAACTGTGGGTTGACAGTAGGTGGGATCTAGAACTTCCTCATCAAGCGTTGAGTTTGCACTCCCTTCACCCTCAGACCGAGCCTCTTCCTGACGTGAACCAATATTTAAGTTGTCATCCCAATCTGGTATCTGCGTCTCATCGTCATCAGTATGTTCCTCATTGTCTATAACAACAGGTGTTACAGTTTGTGAATAACGGTCAACATTATGCTCTTAAACTTGGTCCTCACGGCCTGAATCAGAGTCACAAAGGTTCTGGGCATCACTGTAGACCATTTCCTGGTCTGTACTCACTGTAGCTTGGGAGCAGATCTCTGATTCCCAGGCTATAGTGTGACTGAACAGCTCTGCAGACTCAGCCATCTCAGTTCAACCATACTGTGCAGGGCGGAGGGAGACTTCAGAGCTGAGAGAAATCAAGTGTGATTGGGTGACAACTCAGAGGACTGGTGTTTTTTGGATGCGGTAGTTGAGGTGGCGGAGAGGGCACTTGTTGGACCACTTGAGATCCATTCAAGCATTTTCTTTTTTTGGCCATCATCTACCTTTGTTCCAGTTGTTCGTGTCCGTAAAAAAGGGAGCACATCGGATTGTCCACGGTAAGTAGTAGACATCTTACTTTTGCTGGAAGATGGTCTATCTTCAGCAGATGTTAATGGAGCTTTGCCACCTTCCCCACGGACAAACCCTTTTTTTCCTTTTCCAACACGCCTCTTCCCCTTTCCACCAGCATCTGTCATTTTGCCACTCATTTTGATTGCAACAAGATTGTGCACTTAAAATGTGGTAGTAAAAATTGAGAGGTGGTGTAAATTACAGCGGTGGTCTAGCTTTATTAACAGCAGAATAAACAACAATAACTATTCCTGACAATGCAACTACGGCCCTTAAACTGGCAGCATAGTTTGCTATTAGAATGGCTTAGTAACAATGAGTTTCAGTGTGCAATGCAGAGGTGCTGCAAGTAGATTTGCACTAGTGGGACACTAATGGAAGTCCAACAGCCATTTTTAGGATGCCACTAAGTTTACTCAGTGTTTGCTAGTATAATGGCTTAGTAACAATGAGTTTGAGTGTGCAATGCAGTGGTGCTGCAAATAGCTTTGCACCAGTGGGACAATAATGGAAGTCCAACAGCCATTTTTAGGATGCCACTAAGTTTACTCAGTGTTTGCTAGTATAATGGCTTAGTAACAATGAATTTGAGCATGCAATGCAGAGGTGCTGCAAATAGATTTGCACTAGTGGGACACTAATGGAAGTCCAACAGCCACTTTTAGGATGCCACTAAGTTTACTCCGTGTTTGCTAGTATAATGGCTTAATAACAATGAGCTGAAGTGTGCAAAGGGCAGGAGGGTGCAGTGGCAGGGTTGTGGGTCTGTGTAGAGGAAAGGAAGCCTCACTTTATATCCCTCCTAATGGGGAAATGCAGCGAGGAAGTCCCTGACCTTAGCTACACAGACGTTCTTATCTGTAGCTGTTAAAATCTGTTTCCACTGACCTGACTGTCACCTATGGCTCTGAGCCTGCTGTTATTAGCCCTTACAAGGGCTAAAAGAAACTTCTATCCCTATTCTGTATAGCGCTGTGTGTAGAGCATACACAGCAGTATCGGAGACAGGAGCTACGCCAGCGGTGACTGACACCCAGACGCAGAAGGCAGATAATGGCGTCTGGACGGGCAGATACCCGTTTTTATAATGCAGGGACATGTGACATGGACATCCTATCACACATGCCGTTGCTTCTCTGGCTAAAAGTCCACTTAGCTGTGTGTGTGTCTGGGATTGGCTGACATGCTGGCCCGCCCCACTACACGTGCGCGCTTAGGGAAGGAAGACAAGGAAAAAAAAAAATGGCGATCGCCATTATCCCAGCAGCAGTGATCTGAATGCGCTGTTCCCGCACACTATACGCTGAAATTTCATAATAGTGTGAGTCACAGAGTGACTTACACTATTACAGCGGAAAGCTAGCTAGTAATTAGCTTGGCTTTTTGCTGCTAGAACCGTTCTCTAACGTAACTAGAACTATCGAGCTTTAGCAAAAAGCTCGAGTTCTAGTTCGATCTAGAACAGCCCCCAAAATCACTCGAACCGCAAACTGGAGAACCGCGAACCGCACTCAACTCTACTCGCGACACTCACTCAGATATGAATGTGGATATTGAGATGAGAAAGGTTGGGGACCTCTGTTCTATGGGAACAAAATGATCGCATTACGACTAGAGTTGAGCGCGGTTCGCGGTTCTCCAGTTCGCAGTTCGAGTGATTTTGGGGGGTGTTCTAGATCGAACTAGAACTCGAGCTTTTTGCTAAAAGCTCGACAGTTCGAGTTACGTTCGAGAACAGTTCTAGCAGCAAAAGTAGGGCTTTTTACAGCTACAATGTGCAGGGAGCCATTGCTGGCAGCCTGCGGTAAGCTGGTAACCAAGATAAACATCGGGTATCCAAGCAAAGCGCTTTGGTTATTAACCCGATATTTATCCTAGTTACGTGTGCAGGAAGCCGACACTTCCCCGCTCTGCTTGTTCCGCCCTCTCCTGCACGCGGCATGTACACACACACTCACACACACTCACACTCACCTGACCCCAGGCATGCCGTCTACGACACTGACGTCCTCAGCGCCACACGGCCCCGCTAGGCTCCACCCACCTGTCACTCTACACACATGGTCCCTCTAGGCTCTGCCCACCGGGCACTCTGCACACATTATCCCGCTAGACTCCGCCCACCTGTCACTCTGCACACATTACCCCGCTAGGCTCCGCCCACGTGGCACTCTGCACACATTACCCCGCTAGGCTCCGCCCACCTGGCACTCTGTACACATGGTCCGCTAGGCTCCGCCCACCTGGTTTCACTAGGCTCCGCCCACCTGTCACTCTGCACACATGGTCCCGCTAGACTCCGCACACCTGGCACTCTGCACACATTATCCCGCTAGGCTCCGCCCACCTGGCACTCTGCACACATTACCCCGTTAGGCTCCGCCCACCTGGCACTCTGCACACATGGTCTTGCTAGACTCCGCACACCTGGCACTCTGCACACATTATCCCGCTAGGCTCCGCCGACCTGACACTCTACACACATTACCCCGCTAGGCTCCGCCCACCTTTCACTCTGCACACATGGTCCCACTAGGCTCCGGCCACCTGGCACTCTGCACAGATTACTTTGCTAGGCTCCGCCCACCTGGCACTCTGCACACATTACCCCGCTAGGCTCCGCCCACCTGACACTCTGCACACATGGTCCCGCTAGGCTCCGCCCGCCTGGCACTCTGCACACATTACCCCGCTAGGCACCGCCCACCTCGCACTCCGCACACATGGCCCCGCTCGGCTTACCTGCGGTGATGAAGTCCCGCCCTCCCGACCTCAGCGCTGTCACTGTCCTCCATGGCCGCCGCTTGTCACATCACCTTCTCTCGCTGCGGCCCGAGACTGTCACTAGCGGTGACGTCACGGGCCTTTCGCGATACTTGGCTGTGAAGGTCATTGAACTCAGTGACAGGTGCTGTCAGCAGTGCAGGAGATCAGCACAGGTAATGTACCTCGCTGACAGCAGCACTTGTCATCCCCTGCCGTGACCTGGGCTGACCCATTGATGTTAGCTCAGGTCACTGCATTGCTCTCCCAGCCAATGGGGAAGATCCTGCTCTTCATAGACTGGGACAGTGTGCTTCGTCGTGGGAACCCCTTGGATTACAGCAGACCTGGATTTGTTTTTCTTTCTAATAAATTGGTGAAAGAGGCAATGTGTTGGGCAGTGTTTTTTCAAATAAAAATGTGTTTGTCGTCTATTTTTTTTTATTACTGACTGGGTTGGTGATGTTGGGTATCTGATAGACGCGTGACATCACTAACCCCAGGGCTTGATGCCAGGTGACATTACACATCTGGTATTAACCCCATATATTACCCCGTTTGCCACCGCACCAGGGCACGGGATGAGCTGGGGCGAAGCACCAGGATTGGCGCATCTAATGAATGCGCCACTTCTAGGGCGGCTGCGGCCTGCTATTTTTAGGCTGGGGAGAGTCCATTAACCATGGACCTCCCTAGTCTGAGAATATCAGACCCCAGCTGTCTGCTTTACCTTGACTGGTGATCCAATTTTGGGGGGACCCCACGTGTTTTTTTTTTTAATTATTTATTTAATTTAAAATAACAGCGTGAGGTGCCCTCAGTTTTGGATTACCAGCCAAGGTGAAGCTGCCAGCTATGGTCTGCAGGCTGCAGCCGTCTGCTTTACCCTAGCTGGCTACAAAAATAGGGGGAACCCCACGTCATTTTTTTTCATTTTTTTGGCTAATTACAAGGCTAAGCAACCCTTAGTGCCACATGAAAGGCACCAAAGGGTGCAAAATTACAAAATGCAGGAGAATGGGACATTATGTGTCTTTCTGCCATTATAATGACAGAAAAGACTGATATGAAGTGTACAAGCACAAGAAAATCACCAGAGCGCTCTACGCTGTGAAAAGCAGTAGAAAATGGCACTGGAGTGAACATGTGGCCACCTCATGTAGGTTGAAGCTATGGATCTGTACCGCTCTGGGTGCTCGGCTGCTCTCCGCCGAGCTGCTCGGATCCGGGCTCGGGTTGTCGGTGGCTCGAGCGCCTCCGGACCGGGGTCCACGTCTCTCTGAAAAGGGGGGGGGGTTTGGTTGTTTGGTTTGGGGTGGACCGGTTTCACGGCCGGAGCCGCGGTGACCAGTAACAGTTCGTGACGCCACCCACAGGTCGTGGTGAGGTGATGGGCACTACCGCTGCGGTGAGGGTGCGGGGGCTCGTCCGGGATAGGTGGTGGGTTGCAGCTAGGTGTTGACCCCTCCGTGGGTAGGGGGTTTGTTGGTCCCGGGGCCAGGTGGCAGGAGGGTTGGGTTGCAGGATGCAGGGGCTCGCTTGCAAGCACGGTGCCTGATGGCACTGGTGTACTCACGATTAAACCACACAGAGTCAATGGTAAATCAAGTTTGTTGTAGATCGGTGCCCGCAGCCGGCTGCGTGTGTCCCCAGTGAGGTTGGTGATGTTGCCTTTCTCCTGCACCTTTAAATTTGCTATAGTGACTCCTATGCTTCAGCAACGGTAGTCCGCTCCCCGGCTTTTGGGTACCGGAGGAGCCCTTTTGACTGCAGGTGCTGGCCCTTTGGATCTCTGGCCCTTGGCGGTGGCTCTTATCCAGAATCGGTGGGCTGTTGCCATCTATCGGTACTTTGGGTGGGAATGAACCCCTGAGGTCCAGACCGCAATCAATAGATTTGTCTGAGCCCGGTTGCTTCTGGGCTAGAACGGGGTCTAAGTACCCAGCCTGGTGCTGCGGTTGACTTGTTAGCTCCCCGGTTCGGGTCCGAAGGGTCACCACCCTCTTCTCGATCCCTATGGTTCTGCAGTTCAGTCCCTGACCGGACTCCTGCAGATGGCCACCACCGTCTGCCTGCCTGACCGTTCCAAGAGGTCCTAGGCTCCGTCCTAGGCCCCTGACTCTCAGCTCGCCACTTTTACTCCTCACTACTCCTCTCCCCACTCGACTCACTTGTCCTTTCCCTGCCTCAGGCCAGCAGACTCCTCGGAGGGCGTGCCTATCCGCCTGGCTCCGCCCACCTGGTGTGCCCTGCTAGACCTGAGGGAGGCGGTCAGGACTTGTTGGCTGCTGGTGCCTCACTGGGGTGGGGGTGTGTGTGGTGTTGTGTGTTGTTACCTGTGACCCCTGGGGGTCCAGGGCATCACAGATCGTGGGTAAATATATGTATTTTCCCTCCTTCAGTTTTTTTGCAGTACGCGAACAAACGGAAGGCACACGGATGACATACGGACTGTATATGGAACAGAAATGGATGCAACACGGATGCACCCGTAAAAAAAACGAACCGTTTTTGCTAACCGCAAAAACGGATCGGTCGTGTGAATGTAGCCTCATTCTGATCTGCCGTTTATAAACAGCAGGCAGAAATAATGAATAGCGCCCCCCAGTGTCAGAAAATCTCTGGGGTTTCAGGGGGTAGCTGAGACCCTGGAGATCATGATTTAGGCTGGTTTTTCCGGTCCCCGCTCACGTGATCACCGGTATACACCGTATACCGCTGATCACATTACAGTAAATGACAGCGTAGGTAAAAAATTATTTATCTCCTATCTGGCATGAACAAACATGATAAATCTCCTCCCCGGTCCCCCGGTGTCGCCAAAGTGCCCCCCCTGACCCCATCCCGGAAATCCAAGATGGCCACGCGCACAGCAGCGCGCCGGCCGCATTCACCCTACTCCTCTGATTTCTGTTGCATGTGCCATGACACATGCAACAGAAAACTCCTCCCCAGGCCCTGCCAGGTCACCTCCTATAACCCCACCGGTGTTCCCTGGTGTCCCATGGTACCTGTGCAGCGTTGATCCCCAGCGGCCCTCTCCTTCACAATAGACGCTGCCGCATGCACAGAGCGGTTGTCAGCTCAGCTTCCTGTGTTCAGACACAGTGAGTGGTGGTTATGCATCTGTAAGCTAAATGGGCGGCACGGTGCCTCAGTGGTTAGCACTGCAGTCTTGCAGCGCTGAGGTCCTGGGTTCAATTCCCACCAAGGACACCATCTGCAAGTAGTTTGTATGTTCTCCCCATGTTTGTGTGGGTTTCCTCCGGGTACTCTGGTTTCCTCCCACACTCCAAAGACATACAGATATTGAGTCTAGATTGTGAGCCCCAATGGGGACAGTGTTCCCAATGTATGCAAAGCGCTATGGAATTAATAGCGCTATATAAATGAATAAATTATTATTACTACTGCAATGCCCTGCTCATGAGGTAAGGAATATAGTTGATCAGGAGAGCTATATACTACATTTCCAAATGGAGGTATTTGATTTTATAGGTGCCCTGCTGAACGACTACCAAACATGAGAGTCCGTTATACGCCACTAGAAAACACATCTAAATAGCGAGCTCTGTTGTTTAGTATTCATTCAGCTGGATAACTGGACTTAATGGGGTATTCCATCTCCAAGATCCTATGCCCAAAATATAGTAGGTGGAATAGCAATAATATCAGCAAATACCAATATTTGGAAATGTAGAATAGTTCTCCTGATTAGGCATGCCCTTACCTCATGAGCAGGGTATTGCAGCTTTGGTAGCAACCATTATGACATGGACTCTGCTGCTGTGGACCTGGGGAGAGTGACTGCAGATTCATTGCACCCACACTCCTCACATGGAGGGTCTGCACTCCTAGAAAATGGGGGATACGTTCCCTGAGTGTCTTCCCCCATATTCTAGATGGTCCAGAGTCGTCGTGGGACCCCTTTATTTTTTTTCTTACAATAAATTGGTGAAAGAGGGAATGTTTTGGGCAGTGTTTTATCAAATAAATTTTTTTGTCGATTTTTTTTGTTAGTATTGATAGTTTATGATGTCGGGTATCTGATAGACACCATGACATCACAAACTCCTGGGCTTGATGTCAGGTGACTTTACAGCTAGTATCAACCCCATTTTTTACCCCGTTTGCCACTGCACCAGGGCACGGGATGAGCTGGGGTGAAGTGCCAGGATTGGCGCATCTAGTGGATGCGCGACGTCTGGGGTGCCTGCGGCCTGCTATTTTTAGGCTGTGAAGGCCCAATAACTATGGACCTTCCCACTCTGAGAATACCAGACCACAGCTGTCCGCTTTACCTTGGCTGGTGATCCAATTTGGGGGGACCCTACTTTTTTTTTGTAATTATTAATATTTATAAAATAATTATAAAAAAAGAGCCTGGGGTGACCTCCACATTGGATCCCCAACCACGGTAAAGCTGCCAGCTGTGGTTTTCAGGCTACAGCCGTCTGCTTTACCCTAGCTGGCTATCAAAAATGGGGGGACCCAACGTCATTTTTTTTTAACTATTTTTTAAATAGAAAAAATTAATGGGCTTCCCTGTATTTTGATTACCAGCCAAGGTAACTCCAGGCAGATGGGGGTGGCAACCCATTGCTGTCTGCTTTATCTGCACAGAGAATCAAAAATACCGCGGAGCGCTACGTCATTTTTTTTAAAGATTTATTTTTACAGCACTGTCGTGTCAGGCAATCAAAATACAGGGAAGCCCTTTTTGTTTTTAGTTATTTAAATAAATAATTAAAAAAAATATATATGGGCTCCCGCTGCATTTTTTGTATTGCTAGCTAAGGGTAATCCAAGCAGCTACTGGCTGCTAACCCCCACTGCTTGGTGTTACCTTCTTTGGCAATGGAAAATCCAGGGAAGCATTTTTTTTTTTTTGCCAAAAAACTACAAAAAAAATGACGTGCGCTTCGCCATAGTTTTATATGCTAGCCAGGTACAGCAAGCAGGTACGGCTGCCCCCAACCCCCAACTGCCTATTTGTACCTGGCTGGGAACCAAAAATATAGGGAAGCCCTTTTTTTACTTAATTCATGAATTTTATGAAATAATTAAAAAAAAAAAAACGACGTAGGCTTCGCCCCATTTTTGTGTCCAGCCGGGTACAACTAGGCAGCTGGGGATTGGAATCCACAGCACAGGTTAGCCCGAGGTTTCTGGGCCCCCTGCTGCGAATTGCAGTCCGCAGCCGCCCCAGAAAATGGCGCTCTCCTAGAAGCGCCATCATCTGGCGCTGTATCCAACTCTTCCAACAGCCCTGGAGCCGGTTGGCTTGTTGGGTAATCATGAGTTAATAGTGGCTTTGTTTTACTAGCCAGTATTAAGCCAGAGATTCTTAATGTCAGGCAAGTTTGACCCGGCCATTAAGAATCTCCAATAAAGGGTTAAAAAAAACACCACACAGAAAAAAAATACTTTAATAGAAATAAATACACAGACACATTAGAGACTTCATCTTTATTACCCCCTGTCACCCCTCCACGATCCTGCTCTTCTGTCTTCTTTCCCCTTCACACATGCAGCTCTGTCTGCTCCATCAGACAGCACAGCTGCATGGGGGAAGACGCTGTGCTCCGTGCAGAAATCACTCTGTGAGAGTGACCACAGGCTCCCGACTGTAAGCGGTGGCACGGGTTGCCATAGCAACCCTGCTCCGATTACGTGATTCCGGTGCCGCTGCGTTCTGGTAGCGGGACGTCCCCGTCACTGCTACCAAGCGCGTTGCTATGGCAACGGTGATCTCCGTTATTGACCGGCTGTGTCAGCTGGTCAGGAGCCGGCTTCTGCGGACGCTGGTAACTATGGTAAACATCGGGTAACCAAGAAGCCCTTTCCTTGGTTACCCGATGTTTACCTTCGTTACCAGCGTCCGCCGCTCTCACGCTGTCAGTGCCGGCTCCCTGCTCCCTGCACACATAGCCAGACTACACATCGGGTTAAATTAACCCGATGTGTACTCTGGCTAGGAGTGCAGGGAGCCAGCGCTAAGCGGTGTGCGCTGGTAACCAAGGTAAATATTGGGTTGGTTACCCGATATTTACCTTAGTTACCAAGCGCAGCATCGCTTCCATGCATGCTGCTGGCTGGGGGCTGGTCACTGGTTGCTGGTGAGATCTGCCTGTGTGACAGCTCACCAGCAACCCGTGTACCGACGCTCCAGCGATCTCTGCCAGGTCAGGTTGCTGGTGGGATCGCTGGAGCATCGCTTAGTGTGACGGTACCTTAAGGGAACGGGGAAGCAGAGCGGGGAGTCGACCTTGTGCTTGAGCATGTCGCCGGTACACGGCGATACACAAACGTGCACCGTGTAACAGAGAGATGCAATGACAGGTCCTACATGACACGTCATAGTCATGTCACCAGTCTGCAGCCAATGAGATAACAGACACGTGATTGGTCACATGGCTATTTTGACGTCACGATAGGTCCTGCATCACTGCTGGCAGTGCTTGTTACCGGGAGGATTCAGTGATCATCGGATGGAATAGTGGCAGGAGACAGAGTGCAGGAGGGATCGCGGGGACCTGTAAGTTTTATGGCAATGTTTATTAACTGTATGTGTACATTTATAATGTGTTTTTATGTGTTTGTGATTGCCTCCCATTGTTTCCTATGGGTTTGAGTGGTTTGCCGAACCGGTTCGCCGAACTGAACTAGAACCAGACCTCGGTTCGGCGAACCGAACTCGAGCCGAACCGCGACCGGTTCGCTCATCTCTAATTACAACTGTTCTGACCCCATTAGTATTCGTTGGCTTGTGGGAATTGATCAACTAGTGTTTCTTCAATCGCACTGGTCAATTGCACTCATTTATGGGCTTAGATCAGCTCATCTAAATACATTATAGGACTGTTATGGGCACTTTGAACTTCTTTGTGCCTAGGAAGACTTGGGCATGCTCCATACATTAGCGTAGTACCATGGTTAAAGCAATATTTCACCCTCAAATCATTAGACTGAGAAGGTAGAAGGAGAAGGGAACTGTTGGAACTCCATGTGAGACCCATTAGACTGAGAATTTGGAAGGAGAAGTGAATTGTTGGAACTCAATGTGAGACCCATTAGACTGAGAAGGTGGAAGGAGAAGGGAATTGTTGGAACTCCATGTGAGACCCATTAGACTGAGAAGATGGAAGGAGAAGGGAACTGTTGGAATTCCATGTGAGACTCATTAGACTGAGAAGGTGGAAGGAGAAGGGAATTGTTGGAACTCCATGTGAGACCCATTAGACTGAGAAGATGGAAGGAGAAGGGAACTGTTGGAACTCCATGTGAGACCCATTAGACTGAGAAGATGGAAGGAGAAGGGAACTGTTGGAGCTCCATGTGAGACCTATTAGACTGAGAATTTGGAAGGAGAAGGAAATTGTTGGAACTCCATGTGAGATCCAGTAGGATTGAGAAGATAGAAGGAGAAGGTAACTTGCAACTCCATGCCAGGCCCATTAGACTGAGAAGGTAAAAGAAGAAGGGAACTGTTGGAACGCCATGTGAGATCCAGTAGGACTGAGAAGGTGAAAGGAGTAGGGAACTGTTTGAACTCCATGGTAGACTCAACAACGACTACACATGTTGCTGTGCCATGACCGTGGACCCAAATTCTTGAGGATAAATCGTAACATTTGCATTTGAAGGATGTTTAACTATTTTATTCATTGACAGGCTGGACACCACAACAAAAAACTAACAGACGACTCCTTTGCGGTCAATGACATCTGTCAGGTTTCATTGGTGTCGGGATTGTAAGGGACATGGACATTGCATTCTGCTAGCAGCAATATAATGGAAGTAAACATGGCTGATGTGAACAGAGACTTATTCATGTGTTCAATGTTTCCTTTTATTTTCATAGTGTATTTTTTAATGTTTCATCATAAACATAAATATAAAATCTACACATATTAATAATAAAATAGAAACCTTCATAACATCTAAAGTTTAGATAGAGTGCGCCATTATGTGGAGATATTCTATTCCCGTACCTTCACTGTATGTATAAACTTTCTTTGCTTAATTCTATGACTGTATAATCCCATCATGGCTATTATAAAGCGTCCAAATCTAATACTGTCCATTAGCAGTCCTAGACGTACATTTTGCACAATTGATAGCTGTTCACAACACTGTTGGTATTTGCTCTGACTTGGCAATTTTGCAGAGGAATCACCGAGCAAATTGAGGACAATTCAGTCCATCTGCAGCCGAGGAAATGAGCTTAGAAATCCAGTAACGACCCCCACCTAGCCTGTCGGGCTTTCCACTCATCTCATTACCCCTACTATTTTGTAATGGTTTCGTTCCCTGATCTCATTGTGACAAGCTGGGACACAACACAAGCAGCAGCTGCTTCTCTGCCCGTAGCCTGCAAGCACAGAACATATGTCAGCAGCTGGACCATAATCGCAAGGGACAATATTAGCAAGTGGGGTTTTCTCTTAAAGGCATAAATATACCTGTTGAGCCGTTCCAGAGTAAGTACTTGAAAGTGTTACTTATTAAAGGACCCAGCTGGCATTGGTTTCCAAAACTTGCATTATCTGATCTGGTACGTGATGTCCTCAATTCTAATACTACTATACTCTACATTACTATACAGTATCCTTCATATTCACGCACACATACACATATATGATAGATTTATCCATAGTCAGGTTGCTACTTTTCCTAGTTTCCCTAATACAGAGCTTTAAATCTTTTTCAGAGAAATTTGAGATTAAAAATGATAGTGCTGCATTCACCAGTAGGGGGAGCTATGGAACCTAATGCATATGATTTGCATTCTGATTCCATGGCTCAGATTTCTCATGCAGATTTGCCATCTGTATATGGACTGGCCCCTTTCATGGGGCAAAGTCGCCTACTTACCCAACCCTGTTTCTTCAGTCTACGTGTAAACTATTTGTATAAGTGATGTCACTTATGGAAGCATTTTTCAAATGCCCGGTGGAAAAGTTGACAGCATATAAACAGAAGTGTAAAATTCCCAATAGGGAAGGCATTGAAAGAGAGTAACACACTGCCAACATCTCTGTCGTTGAAGTATCTCCAGGGAGATGAAAATTGGCACACCCCAATAAATATTAGATGGCCGGTTGGTTGTGTTATTTATTTATTAATTTTACAAAATTAATTGCACAGCTCTTAACATATATCTGATACACTGTCCCATTGGGGCTCACACTCTAAATTCCCTATCTGTCATGGGTGTGTCATGGGTTACAGACAGTTCTGTGGTGTCCAGCTATAGAAGGTCGCAGTGTTTGGCTATGCAAACTACTCCCTGACCTTCTATTATTCCTACTTGTTGTATATGGTATCCTATGTATCTTCTTTGCTTGGTTTTTATCCCTTTCCCTTTTTAACCCTGTGGTGTTCCTCACCCTTTCAAGCTGATTTTATCAGCACTTCCCTTGGTGTATTTATATACCCTCATTTTCCCTTACTCTGTGCTGGTGATAGGTCTAATACCCTTAACAAGTCTTCAGTGCAAGCAGGCAGCTTGTATTCATCTGGAGAGACTTGGTTGTTGTTGCAGTTCCTCTCCCTGTGTTATCTGGAGATAAGTTATTTGTTTATGTTTCCACTATTTGTGATCCTTGTATCTTCTTTAGAGCTTAGCGAATTTGACTAAGCACTCATCCCATCCATTCCCTACATAGGTCCTATTTCAGGGTTAGGTATACGGCTCTTTGCATAGGTACGGAACATATCTAGGGTGGTGAGAGACGGCAGTGGGCAGCAGTAGGTTTGGTCAGGGGTCACCATCTCTCCCTTCCCTAGATACAAGGTATCCCTTCCCTTTCGCCGTTCGCTTGGTACTGCCCCGCACCTAGAGTGACACTATTAGTATGTGTAGCACCCAGAGGGCAGGGGTTGTCAGCCACGGGGAGTCTCGTACCTGAATTACTCGTCACCGGGCCGGTATGATGATCTGGGATGTCGCGGTGGCCTGCCTGGCTTCGTGCCCCGAGGTGTACACCAATAAAGAGGGAAGATGATGGGGGTAGTAGTAGGATGAATGTCGTGATGCCACCTGTGGTATGCGGCCAGGGATTTAGCCACTGCTGCTGTCACTGTACTTTGGGGCAGATGGTAGTAGCAGCAAGAGATGGTATCGCTCCCCACAGGTGGAGCGGGCCCCAGGGAAGATGATGAGACGAGTAGTGATGGCATTTGAGCACCGAGGCGCGGGGTGGCGGTGCCAGTAATCAAGAGTCAGAGTCAATTGCTACGGTTCCAGGTGTCTTTACTCACTCTTTGTGCTGTGCCACTTGCCCAGATAGTACTGGTCACCCGCTGTGATGGGCTCTGTCAATCCTGGATAAGTTAGAAGTCACCGGTGTATGAAAGAAGAAGAAAGTCCTTTTCCAGAATTGCCCTTCCAGCTGTGTGGCACCTGGGCCGAGCGTTCCGCTCCAGGGCTCCAGGGCCCCAGTCCCAATGAAGAGAAGAAATAGATGATGGTGTCGTGTCCCAGAACTGGTGTCCCGGGTAGACTGACTAGTGATCGTGGGAGTGTCCTCCTACTTCTATCCCAATTGGAACCCGCCCCCCAGGTGGCTGGCTTCCGTGATCAGGGAAGTCCCATGACTTATGATAGCCACCCCCTGAGCCTTCCCACCCAGGGAGAAGGCTCCTAAGCTTTATGAAAAGTGTGTGAATGTGGACACAGGTGATTAACTCCCTCCTTATCGCACTTAAAATAAGGTGCAATACTCTGTGGCACCTGAAGCCTCAGGGGTGCCACATATGTTTTTGTAGTGTGTGAGGAAACCAGAGTAGCCAGAGGAAACCCTCACAAACAGGGGGAGAACATTCAGACTCCTTACAGATGTTGTCCTTAAGGTTCTGTCCAAATCAGTCAGTATGGATAAAGCTAACCACACACATGAAATAATCAATGGGCTAGCTCTCATTTGAACGTTGGCTATTACTACTGACTTCTCCATACACATGGACATTCAGCTCGGCCGAATGTTCATGTATTTTCAAAGGAGAGAGGAAAAAGCCTCTTCCAAATAAACCTCCTGTAAAATAAAATAGTTGGGCATTAAAATTCAAAGTGCCTGACATACCTGTCGGGGGAGAACCCCCCATACACAGAAAACTATTGGCCGATTCCACTGATATTGGTTGTGTCAGCCAACCTTAGGGGTACTTTGCACGCTGCGACATCGCAGGCCGATGCTGCGATGCCGAGCGCGATAGTGCCCGCCCCCGTCGCAGCAGCGATTTCCTTGTGATAGCTGCCGTAGCAAACATTATCGCTACGGCAGCTTCACATGGACTCACCTGTCCTGCGACCGTCGCTCTGGCCGGCAACCCGCCTCCTTGTTAAGGGGGCAGGGCGTGCGGCGTCATAGCGACGTCACACGCCAGGCGGCCAATCGGAGCGGAGGGGCGGAGATGAGTGGGATGTAAACATCCTGCCCATCTCCTTCCTTCTGCATATCCTACGGAAGCCGCAGTGACGCTGGTAGGAGATGTTCCTCGCTCCTGCGGCTTCACAAACAGCGATGTGTGCTGCCGCAGGAGCGAGGAACGACATCGGACTGTCGCGTCAAAGTAATCATGGATTACGCCGACGCTGCACCGATGATACGATTACGACGCTTTTGCGCTCGTTAATTGTATCATCGAGCCTTTACACACTACGATGTCACATGCGATGCCGGAAGTGCGTTATTTTCAATTTGACCCCCACCAACATCGCACCTGCGATGTCGTAGTGTGCAAAGCCCGCCTTAGTCTTGTGTATGGCCATAAAAGGATTATCCAGACGACTTATATATAAAAGTCTACTATAAGTCTATATGGGAGCCGCATCCGGACAGTGTGCTCGTGCTTGTCTATATTCCTGGTATTTCCTGTGTAAGCAGGTGGCCACGTGACTGTATATATATGGGATTTGTACACTTATGTACTTTGTGTGGCTTCTTTTAGTAACAGTAATGACGTTTCTGTAGTTTACCTCTTTGGAAAATGCTTGTAAAATTAAGTACACTGCCATTGTAGCCTGGATTGTATCAACCGGTTGATGAAATTGTCTTCTAGCTTGAAAATGATTTATGTTCCTGATCAGATTTAGTCAATTAGAAGGAGGATAAATAAACACGTTGGTTACAAGTTTATGTTTAAATTGAAATGTACGTGAAAAAAATGAGCCTTGGTTGGACATATAAATTACTGCTTGTCATACTAATGAATTACCAGCTATTGACACCCAGCAGTATCAGGACTTCATGGTAAGATCCCGCAATGCTTAATGCCCTCAAGTAATCAGATAGATCTCAATGAGAAGCAATTCACACCTCCTGTCCCTAAAGATAACAGCTTTTATCCAGCACACGCAATGCTTGTTAAACGTAGATGGCAATGATGCATTGTTCCTGGAGTCTAAATTGCATTGTGGAAAGCCTTTTTGCTAAAGGGTCCATTACACGCTACGATATATTAAACGATATGTCGTCGGGGTCACGTCGATAGTGACGCACATCCGGCATTGTTTGACATATCGTAGCGTGTGATAGCTACGAGCAACTGTGAATAAGCAAAAATACTCACCTTATCGTTGCTCGTTGACACGTCGTTCATTTTCATAATGTCGTTCCTCCTTCTGTGCTCCGGTTGTTCATCGTTCCTGAGGCAGCACACATCGCTCCGTGTGACACCCCGGAAACGATGAACTCCAGCTTACCTGCGTCCCGCCGGCAATGCTGAAGGAAGGAGGTGGGCGGGATGTTTACGTCCCGCTCATCTCCGGCCCTCCGCTTCTATTGGCCGGCCGCTGTGTGACATCGCAATATCAATATCAAATATCACAAAAAAAAAAAAAAACAGATAAAAAGGCAAATGGATTTAATTTCACATAAAAACCCCAAAAACAGGCCGGACAAAATGGTTGGCACCCTCAACTTTTTATTTAATTGCGCACCCTTTGGAATAAATGAAATGAAATCAATCGCTTTTTATAACCATTAACAAGCTTCTTACATCTCTCAAGCAGGATTTTGGATTCTTTATAAATTGCTCCAGGTCTCTCATATTTGAAGGCATCTTCTCCCAGCAGCAATTTTATATTCTCTCCACAGGCGATCAATGGGATTTAGATGTGGACTCTTCAGAACTCTCCAGCGCTTTGTTTCCATCCATTTCTGGGGAACTCTTGAAGTTTGTTTAGGGTCATTGACCTGTTGGAAGACCAATGACGCACACCCAGCTATCAGACACTGGGCACTACATTGCAACCCAAAATACTTTGGTAATCTTCAGATTTCACAATGCCTTGCACAAAGTCAAGGCCCCCAGTGCCACAGGCAGCAAAATAACCGCAAAACATCTGTGAACCTCTACCATATTTGACTGTAGGTACTGTGCTATTTTCTTTGTAGACCTCATTCCCTTTTCAGTAAACAGTAGAGAATGATGTGCTTTACCAAAAAGCTCTATCTTGGTCTCATCTGTCCACAAGACTCTTTCCCAGAAGGATTTTGGCTTATTCACATATATTTAGGCAAAATGCAGGCTACCTTTTTTGTGTTACACCTATAAATAGAAAGATATACCACCAACTAATGCTAGTATAAATGTGCCTCAGCTTTTTTATGTCTCTGTGTCTACATTGGGGTCCTGTTGGGTCTCCTCTGTAGCATTTAATTTAATTCAAATGTGGGAAGATAATTCACACTGACACTGATGCACCTGAGCCTGCAGGACAGCTTGCATTTCTTTGGAAATTGATTGGGGTTGCTTATCCACCATTCGGACTATCCTATATTGCAAACTTTGATAAATTTTTGTCTGCTGTCCACATGCAAGGAGATTAGTTACAGTGCCAAGGGTTGAAAACTTGATTATGATACACGCTTTGGACAAAAGAACATCAGGATCTTTAGAGATGGACATGTAACCTTAAGATTGTTGAAATTTTTCAACAACTTTGGTTCTAAAGTTCTCAGACAGTTCTCTTTGTCTCTTTCTCTTCTCCAAGCTTAGTGTGTCACACAGACACACAATGCAAAGAGTGAGTAAACTTCTCCCTTTCTCCTCTGGTTTCAGGTGTGATTTTCATATTGCCCACATCTGTTACTTGACACAGGTGAGTTTGAAGTAGCATCACATGCTTGAAACAAAGTTGTTCATCCACAATTTGCCTCTTTTTTTTTTTTCTCGAGATCTTCCAATCCTACAAAGGACATATACATGTATATAACAAAACATGTATAATTGCAATATTTTTCTGTGGGAAATACTTAATTTCTGTAACAATTTCCAGCACATTTGGCCATAGCTATAATAACAACAACCTGCAAATCTCCACTGTTCTTTTGAATCATAAACCCTGTTGTACCAGTAAGGTTAAGCCTACATTGGAGGTATACATTTGGAGTAGACCAGCACCTCTTACATACAGTAATCCTCAAATGGCGAGCTGAGGTATTTTGCTATTTAGTAATACAAAGAAATGTGTAGTTCATAGGTTTTCACATTAAACATTGTTCACAGTATACCTCTCTTTTACACCTTTGTATGCAATGAAGTTGACTGCACTATTCCATACCACTAGCACCACGCTATGCCATCCACAAGTGAAAAGCTTGAGCATATCGAGGTTTAGATCTTGTTCTATTAATGTAATGATGTTTTCACAATAATGCCAAAAGTCAGCTTTACATTAAAGGAAATCTGTCAATAAGATCAATTCTCCAAACCACATATATGGACATGCAGGTCTTTGAAATGTAAATATATTACCACCTTGATATATTTTATTTGTTGCTGCTTTCCTGAGTAATTAGCATTTTTATTCATATAGAAATGAATGCACTCAACAAATCTCTGCCTACCTAACTGTTTCCTTTCCTGCCACCAGCCTCTTTTGCTTGATTGATAGCTGTCACTGTTTGATTTCCTTGCCTGGCACCTGTCATTACATTTACATTGAGACATCCATTAAGCTGAAGATATTAGTGCTCTTAGCCTGGGAAAAAGCTGTTGGAGGCAGAGGTTTGTTAAGTGCTCTGTCAGGCTTATAGCATCAAATCCTCCTTTGTATATGAATGAAATGCTAATTGCTTGAAAGTACAGCAACAGATGGAAGATATAAAGGTGTCAAAGAATTTCAAACACCTGCATGCCCATCTATATGTGGTTTGGGGGGGGTTCAATCTTACTGGCAGATTCCTTTAACTTTTTTTTTCAAATTCATCTACATTTCTTTTAATAAAAATACCACCAACCTGTAAAAAACAACATCACTTAAAATGTCAGAACACTGAAGGAAATGTTAATAGTAGAAAAAACACACTTACTGATCATGGCCGGATTTATTTGTTCTTGTTTTAGTGGTTTTAGTGTCTATGGGGGAATTTTTGTCATATTATATTTGATTGTTTGGTTAACGTGTTCCAGGGTCAGTGATTAATTGCAATATTTTGCCATTCTTATTCAAATATTTCCAGTAGTACACACATAAACACACAAAGTACACACACATATGAATACACTGATATATACAGAGCATATACACAGTGACCACATGTCTACACATACAGTGCACATCTACAGTACATGTAGTAGAGGTGAAAATAAGTATTTCATACACTGCCAATTTTGCAAGTTTTCCATCTTCAAAGAATGGAGAGGTCTGAAATTTTTATCCTAGGTACACTTCAACTCTGACAGACAAAATCCCCCCCAAAAATCCAGAAAATCACTTTGTATGATTTTTAAATAATTCATTTGCATTTTATTGCATGAAATATATATTTGATTCAATAGAAAAACGGAATTTAATATTTGGTACAGACACCTTTGTTTACAATTACAGAGGTCAGACGTTTCCTGTAGTTCTTGACCAGGTTTGCACACACTGCAGCAGGGATTTTGTCCCACTCCTTCATACAGATCTTCTCCAGATATTTCAGGTTTCGGGGCTATCGCTGGGCAACATTGAGTTTCAACTCCCTCCAAAGATTTTCTGGAGACTGTAAAGGCCACTCCAGGACCTTGAAATGCTTCTGATGGAGCCACTCCTTAGTTGCCCTGGCTGTGTGTTTCAGGTCATTGTCATTCTGGAAGACCCAGCCATGACCCATCTTCAATGCTCTTACAGAAAGGGGTTTTTGGACAAAATCTTGCGATACATGACCCCATCAATCCTCCCTTCAATATGGTGGAGTCATCCTGTCCCCTTTGCAAAAAAGACCAAAAGTATGATGTTTCCACCCCTTTCTTCATGGTTGGGACAGTGTTCTTGGGGTTGTTCTCATCTTCTTCTTCCTCCAAACATGGCGAGTGGAGTAAATACCAAAAAGTTTGATTTTGGTATCATCTGACCACATGCCATCTCCTATGACTTCTCTGGATCATTCAGATGGTCATTGGCAAGCTTCAAATAGACCAGGGCATGTGCTGGCGTGAGGAAGGGAGCCTTGTGTGCTCTGCAGGATTTTAATCCATGACAGCATAGTTTGTTACTAGGGATGATCGAATATCACAAATGTTCGGCAATATTCGGCTTTGTGAATATTCAAGGAATAGGTCGCCACTATACAAATATTCGATGCGCAATGTAAGTCTATGGGAAGCCCGAATAGTTGCTATTCGGCAACTATTCGGGTTTCCCATAGACTTACATTGCGCATCGAATATTCGCAAATAGTCGAATAGCGGCGACCTATTCATCGAATATGGGCGTAGCCAAATATTTGAGGTATTCGATCTTCCCTATTTGTTACTAATGGTAATCTTTGAGTCTATGGTCCCAGCTCTCTTCAAGTTATTGACCAGGTCCTCCCGTGTAGTTATGGGCTGATAACTGAACTTTTCCCAGAATCATCCTTACCGAATGAGGTAAGATCTTGCATGCAACCCCAGACCAAGTAAGATTGACAGTCATCATGTGTCTCTTCCATTTTCTAATAATTGTGCCAGCAGTTGTTGCCTTCTCACCAAGCTGCTTGCCTATTGTCCTGTAGCCCATCCCAGCCTTGTGCAGATGTACAATTATGTCCCTGGTGTGCTTCGACAGCTCTTTGGTCTTGGCCATGGTGGACAGGTTGAAATGTGATTGATTGAGTGTGTGGACAGGTGTCTTTTATACAGGTAACAGGTTTAAACAGGTGCAATTAATACAGGTAATGAGTGCAGAGTAGGAACTTCATAAAGAAAAAATAATAGGTCAGTGAGAGCCAGAGTTTTTTCTGGTTGGTATGTGATCAAATACTTAATTCATGCAATAAAATGCAAATTAATTATTTAAAAATCATCAATGTGATTTTCTGGATTTTTTTTTACTCTTTCTGTCACAGTTGAAGTGTACCTATGAAAAAATTACAGACCTCTCCATTCTATGTAGGTGGAAAGCTTGCAAAATCAGCAGTGTGTCAAGTATTCATTTTCCCCACTGTATACATACAGTGCATGCACCTGAGTCAGGTAATAGAGGAAGTACAATTTAGATATGATAGGAATTTTGAGCGAAGGAATAATTACTGTAGTAATAGTAGCAATTTTTTTTACATATTCTTTTCCATGGATCTCATAATTAATGACTGTGTTATCCTGCCTGAAATTGTGACTTCATGGGAGAATCTATAAATGAGTAATAGCTTTGGGCATTTAAGGCTGTGACACACGGGTTAGGATCCTTCATCTTCATAATTTATCATGTATATTAGGACTCTTTTCCCATGGCTCTAACAACAAATGCTTACAAAATCCGAAACAGAAAAAAATGAATAGAGGTCATCACTGTACACAAGTGAATTCCCACCAAAAGGAAACTCGTATTATCTGAGATCCCAACATTCACATCAAGTAATGCCCACAGAGAACCTGTTCTCACACAGCAGTATCACATACCAAATTCTGCCCCCAGATCATAGACAGATACGTCCTCTCGAGTCCCCACATTACACAAAACGCCACCATGCCACAGTACAATATTTTTCCCTTATTAAAGATATGCCAATTTACATAGTCCATAAAAGTAACATAATGGTAGAACGCAAAGTATTTTTTTGTTTCTATCTTGTTACATAAAGAGATAACAGAAATGATTGATTTCTTGTTCCTCATCCTTCGGTGTAACCTTATGACTCACCTACTCTCTGCTGCCTTTGCCTTTGTTCCATTGTCTACATAGGCCTCATCTTCAGGGGTTCTCCTCTCTTCTTCTGTATCATATTAGCCCTAGGCCATGGCAAGACATGGAGACCTTCCTTTAGGGCGAGACCTAGAAAATCAGATGTTGAACAGAGCAGCAGCTTCCACCAAATAAAACAGTTGCTTTGAAAGGTTATAGTGAGGAAATCTTAATCTATATATTTTTTGTTTGTTATTCTGGCTTATATTTCGTCTTTATATTCCACAGCTATTACAGACATTAAAGGGGTGGTTCACTGCTCAGCATTAGTGACCACATTGCTGTAATACTCATAGGGAAGGCTTTTCTCAATTACCTTGTGTAGTACATTCTGCCTCTTAGCAGCACAATCGCAGTCCACTCAACCCCATCAAGTAACCCCCTGGGCTCCATGACCTTTGAGATCTGGTGATGTCACGTCAACTTCCAGTTGACCCAACATCACCGAGGCAAGCCCCAGTCTCTGTGAGTGACTGGGTAGTGGGCAGCATTTCACCGCCCGTCACAGCACAGCATGTCGCACAATTTATTCTTCACTGCAGAGCGCTGCAAGTAGGAGCGATGCTGGGCTTTGACGAGAGGTGAAACTCCATCCACAGCAAAATAACTCAGAGAGACTAGGGCCGGGCTCAGTGATGTAGGGTCAACTGGAAATTGACATGACATCACCAGATCTCACAGGTCATGGAGCCTGGGGGTCATGTGATGGGGATGAGCAGAGCACAATAGCGCCACTCACAGGCAGAATGTACTACATAAGGTATTTAAGAAAAGCCTTCTCTATGAGTTATACAGCGATGTGGCCACTAATGCTGACCACCTCTTTAATATCACTGTCCCCATTGGGGCTCACAATCTACATTCTCTATAAATATTTCTATGACGGCTAGGAGGAAACCCACAAAATGACGGTGAACTCTACTGCATGGTAGCTAGGGATGAGCGAATAAACTTGAGTGGAATTATATTCTAGTTGAATTTTACAAAAATCTGTATTTGCCAATGCAGGTGTTTAGTCATTTGCTTCCTTAAGAATTAAGCAAAATGGCGACTTATGGCCTCAATTATACTGAACTGTAAAGGGATATCAAAAGATGAAAAAAATATAAAAAGTACTTATACCCACACTACCACTAACCTCTATAGGTCCTCCACCCCTTCACCGTCACCCATCCTCGTCACATCTTCCAGTACTCTTTGCTCTTGCTAAAATCCCTGGGCCTCTCACTCTGAGTGGAGACTTCTGGCTCTGATGACACCTGGGGTGATGTTGTCCCTTTCACACTCTTGCACAGAACCCTCCTGGGTCTCAGCAGAGCCGGAAGTCCCAGACATTACAGCATGAGCAGAGTGGATGAGAAAATGTGGCCAGATGGGTGACGGTGAGCAGCTGAGGGCCGATGAGATGAACGGTAAGGTGAGTATCGGGTTATTTTTATTTTTACATATTACATTTATTAAGCTTTGGGGTTTGTAAAGGTTCTAGAGGATAACAAGGGTCATTAAATTCACTGAGAATATCTTCACCGCAAATTGAATTTCCCAGGAACAAAAACGCAAATAGGCGAATTTGAATTTTGTGTGATCCACTCATCTCTGATGGTAACTGGAATGGTTTAGGGATGGGGTGATAAGTAAATGGTTTAGGGATGGGGTGATATATAAATGGTTTAGGGATGGGAAGATAAGTAAATGGTTTAGGGATGGGGTGATAAGTAAATGGTTTAGGGATGGGGTGATATGTAAATGGTTTAGGGATGGGGTGATAAATTAATGGTCTAGGGATGGGGTGATAAGTAAATGGTTTAGGGATGGGGTGATAAATTAATGGTCTAGGGATGAGGTGATAAGTAAATGGTTTAGGGATGGGGTGATATGTAAATGGTTTAGGGATGGGGTGATAAGTAAATGGTTTAGGGATGGGGTGATAAGTAAATGGTTTAGGGATGGGGGGATAAGTTAATGGTTTAGGGATGAGTTGATAAGTAAATGGTTTAGGGATGGGGGGATAAGTAAATGGTTTAGGGATGAGGTGATAAGTAAATGGTTTAGGGATGAGGTGATAAGTAAATGGTTTAGGGATGCGGGATAAGTTAATGGTTTAAGGATGAGGTGATAAGTAAATGGTTTAGGGATGGGGTGATAAGTTAATGGTTTAGGGATGGGGGGATAAGTTAATGGTTTAGGGATGGGGGATAAGTAAATGGTTTAGGGATGGGGTGATAAGTAAATGGTTTAGGGATGGGGGGATAAGTTAATGGTTTAGGGATGGGGGATAAGTAAATGGTTTAGGGATGGGGTGATAAGTTAATGGTTTAGGGATGAGGTGATAAGTAAATGGTTTAGGGATGAGTTGATAAGTAAATGGTTTAGGGATGGGGTGATAAGTTAATGGTTTAAGGATGAGTTGATAAGTAAATGGTTTAAATATAAACACAATCTGTCTTCATATATTGCAAGGGTATAATTCCTAAGCAGTGGCTTTAGACTGAAGTTGCACAAACAATGGCCGTTTATGGCCAGCCTGTCTATGCTACAAGAGAAGAGTTATGTGATTCTAAATCTCCACCTACTTGTGGTAATGAAATGTCACATTCAGTCATCACAACAGGCTGGAAAGTAACATGTCCTTGGTTTACCAGCCCGAAGTGTGCATCTGTTCAGCTGACATCTAGTGTCATAGAAGAATAAAAATGTTTATGAAAAAACAATAAAAGAAAACATAAAAAAAGCATCCAAGTGTTCATCAAGTAAAGTAAAAGCAGTTGAATGTAAACTTCATCATCTTCTTTCGTGTTGATCTTTTTCTTACTGCACATACAGTATAAAGTTGCATGCAAAAGTTTAGGCACCCCTGGTCAAAGTTACTGTTATTGTGAACAGTTAAGCAAGTTGAAGATGAAATGATCTCTGAAAGATTACACATTTCCTTTGTAAAAAAAAAAATATTTTCATCTTTTAAATTTTTAAATTAGAAAAAGTAAAATGGTCAGATGCAAACGTTTGGCCATCCTGCATGGTTAGTACCTAGTAGCAAACACTTTGGCAAGTATCACAGCTTGTAAGCGCTCTTTGTAGCCAGTCAAGAGCCTTTCAATTCTTGTTTGAGGGATTTTCATTTTTCCTTGGAGAAGTCTTCCAGTTCTGTCAGATTCCTGGCTCGCCTTGCATGCACCGCTCTTTTGAGGTCTAGCCACAGATTGTCAATGATGTTCAAATCAGGGGACTGTGAGGGCGATTGTAAAACCTTCAGTTTACGCCTTTTGAGGTTGTCTATTGTGGATTGTGACGTGTGTTTAGGATCATTATCCAGTTGTAGAAGCCATCCTTAGCATATAAAGGCACATCACAATTTTCAGATTTATATTTTAAATATATTTAGAAGACTGTATAATTTCCTTTCCACTTCACAAATACTTGCTTCTTTGTGCTAATACATTGAACAAACATATAAACACAACACTTTGGATTTTGTCCCATTTTTCTTGAGCTGAACTCAGAGAGCTAAGACTTTTCATTTGTACCCAAAACACCATTTTCCTTAAAAGATTGTACACAGATTTTTGTATATCTGTGATAGTCAGCACTTAAGACCACTCTAAAATGTGCAGATTTACAGTATTCCGAGTGTCCAGGGGGGTCAGAAAAACCAGTCAGTATCTGATGTGACCACCATTTGCCTCATGAATTGCAACACATCTTCACATAGAGTTGATCAGGTTGTTGATTGTGGCCTGTGGAGTATTGGTCCACTCCTCTTCAATGGATGTGCAAAGTTGCTGGATATTGGCAGGAACTTTAACACACTGTCATATATGCCAATTCAGAGCATCCCAAATATGCTTAATGGGTGACATGTCTGGTGAGTATGATGGCCATGCAAGAATTGGGGAGTTTCCAGAAAGTTTGTAAATGTCATGATTCGCCTCCCTATCCACATGGCTAGGGGGCGGAGCCTTCTCTCGGGCCTCAGTTCCGGCCCCTGGATGCCTTAAAAGCTGACACTTCCAGTGAACCAGCGCCAGCTATAAGCTTAGATCTGCTTTGCCTGTGATTGCTGGTCCTGTGAGTGATATCCTGATCTGTCTGTTTCTGTGCCCCCGTGCCCTTGTCTGTGTTCTGTCCCCTGGTCGTCCCTCCTGTCCTGTGTCCCCCCTCCTATTCCCCACTCGGTTGCTTCCTCCGGTACTGACCTTAGCCTGACTTTGACTTCGCTTCTGCTTGCTCCTCCGGTCCTGCTTCTGCCTGTATGGTGTTTGACCCAGCCTGTCTGACTATTCCTCACATACCCTGCAGTTCTGCCTCTCAGCTGTGCTGATTAGGCAGTGCATGAGAACGCTGTGCATTTCCTTCCTGGTTCTCATTTCTCCGTGTAGTGTCGTCTGCTGCAGAGCTCTGGCTCCCCCTGGTGGCAGCATTACAGTAAAGATCCTTGCAACATGAGGATGTGCATTATCATACTGTATCTCTGTGCATTCAAAATGGCATCAATAAAATACACCTGTGTTTATTGTCCATAATATACGCCTGCTCATACCATAACCCCATTGCCACCATGGGACATTTGATTCACAACCTGGACCTCACCAAACCGCTGATCCATACATGCAGTCTGCTATCTGCCCTGTACAGTGAAAACCAGGATTCATCCATGAAGGGAACACCTCTCCAACATGCCAGACACCATAGAATATGAGCATTTACAAACTCAAATTGGTTACGACTACAAACTGCAGTCAGGTGTAGGCCCCGATGAGGATTACGAGCTTCTCGGAGACGGTTTGTGACAATTTGTGCTGAAATTCTTTGGTTATGCACCGATTGTTGCAGCAGCTGTCCGGGTGGCTGGTCTCAGACGATCTTGGAGGTGAAGATCCTGGATGTTGAGGTCCTGGGATGGCGTGGTTATTCAATTCATGGTGCAAAAGCTCTGGTGGACCTCCCTGCAGTCAGCATGCTAATTGCACACTACCTCAACAATTTTGACATCTGGGGCTTTGTGATGTGTGATAAAACTGCACATTTTACAGTGACCTTTCATTGTGGCCAGCCTAAGGCACACCTGTGCAATAATCATGCTGTCCAATCAGCATCTTGCTTGAAATGTCACACCTGTGAGGTGGATGGATTATCTCAGCAAAGGAGAAGTGCTCACAAATACAGATATAGACAAATATGTGAACAATATTTGAAGGAAAAAGGTCTTATGTGCACATAGAAAGTCTTAGATCTTAGCTTTCAGCTCATGAAAAATGGGAACAAAAACTAAAGTGTTGTGTTTATATCTTTGTTCACTATATATGATATAAAATCCAATAAAATACATTTACGTTTGTATGTGTATCATGAAAAAATGTGGACAAGATCACAGAGTATGAACACTTTTTCAAGGCATTGTATACTGTATATAATTCTTTTTTTGGTAATTGTAGAATCAGCTATTGCCGTTTAGAGAGTGCATTTCACAATTCTTTGGATCATCTGGGATTTGTAAAGAAGGTTAATCTTGATATACTTAGGTCTCTTTTCAATTCAGTAAATTCAGTATGTAGCTTTGTAGGATGAATATGTTTCTTTGAATATTAAATGTGTACATTATTATTCATTACAATCAATTCTTTTCTTTACAGGAAGAATCTTCAATGTTTTTTCAGTTTGGGCCCTCGATTGAACAACAGGCTTCTGTTATGCTTAACATCATGGAGGAATATGACTGGTACATTTTCTCCATTGTTACTACCTACTTCCCTGGATACCAAGATTTTGAGAATAAGGTGCGGAGCACCATTGAGAATAGCTTTGTAGGTTGGGAACTAGAAGAAGTTATACATCTGGATATGTCTTTAGATGACAATGACTCTAAGATCCAAAACCAACTTAAGAAGCTCCAGAGTCCTGTCATCCTGCTGTATTGCACAAAAGAAGAGGCCACCTATATATTTGAAGTGGCCCATTCGGTGGGATTGACTGGTTATGGCTACACATGGATTGTACCTAGCCTGGTGGCTGGAGACACTGACACTGTTCCAGCGGAGTTCCCTACAGGACTCATCTCTGTGTCCTATGATGAGTGGGACTATGACCTTCCTGCTCGGGTGAGAGACGGGATTGCTATAATCACCACTGCAGCTTCTACCATGTTGTCCGAGCACAAATCCATTCCACAGTCCAAGAGCAGCTGCTACAACATCCAAGAGAGTAGACATGATGACGCCCATATGTTAAACAGGTAAGCTCATGAAGCATGACGTCTTGTATGATGACATTTCAAAATATAGGGGAAAGACTAAAAAATCATTGTGCAAAGTGTTGTTGTGAAATGAAAACTGTGCCAAATATATATTTTACCTATACTTGTGTTGCGGTATATTAGACAGAATTAACCTTCTGGAAAATGTCATGATATAAAAAGAGACTAAAATGTAAAATCTTTTCCAAATTTACAGTACTGGTCAAAAGTTTTTGGCAGGTGTGGAAAAAGAATTGCAACAGTCTAATAATGCTTTAAAAAGTAGAAGTGATAAATAGTGATGGGCGGACACTAGTGATGAGCGAGTACTAAAAAGCTCGGGTGCTCGAAGCTCGGGCCGAGCCTCCCAAGATACTCGTGTACTCGGCCCGAGCAACGAGCCCAATGTTATCCTATGGGAGACCCGAGTATTTTTGTGAAATGACCCCCCGGCAGCATGGAGAAACCCTAAAAATGTCACAAAAGTCTCAGAAGAGTGCTCAAATGACATGGCAACAGCATGGGGAAGACCCCTTGAAGCATTTATCACTGAAAAGTCACAGCTGTGAACAATTTTGTCCGCGTTTTAAGCCATTTTTACGGACTCACCAGAAAACCTTCCAAAATGACCCCAAAATGATTTTTCATGGCGGAAATGTTAAGGGCACATACCCAATAGTGAGATAGAGCTGGTGTATGTTACTTTTTGAGATTAATACATGAAAGATTTTACGTGAAAACATTGTGTGGCACTCCGATGTCCCTGAGAAGAGACGTACATGAAGGCCTCTTGAGTCTAATGTGCCCATTTTGAGGAAGTGAGTCTTTGTAGTATTTTCCTTTGCCAGGGCAGTCCAAAATTGTGAGGTTCACCAATGCCCCTTCATACAGACGTGCATGAGGGCCTGTAAACCTGAAGTGCCCATTGTAAGGAAGTGGGTCTATTGTAGTATAGCCCTTAGGCAGGGCAGCCAAAAATTGGGAGGCTCCACGTTGTCCCTGGGTAGAGACGTACATGAGGGCCTCAAAACATTAAGTGTCCATTGTCAGGAAGTGGGTGTATTATAGTATAGCCCTTAGGCAGGGCAACCAAAAATTGGGAGGCTCCACGTTGTCCCTGGGTAGAGACGTGCATGAGGGCCTCAAAACATTAAGTGTCCATTGTCAGGAAGTGGGTGTATTATAGTATAGCCCTTAGGCAGGGCAGCCAAAAATTGGGAGGCTCCACATTGTCCCTGGATAGAGACGTGCATGATGGCCTGTAAACCTGAAGTGCCCATTGTAAGGAAGTGGGTCTATTGTAGTATAGCCCTTAGGCAGGGCAGCCAAAAATTGGGAGGCTCCACGTTGTCCCTGGATAGAGACGTGCATGAGGGCCTGTAAACCTGAAGTGCCCATTGGAAGGAAGTGGGTCTATTGTAGTATAGCCCTTAGGCAGGGCAGCCAAAAATTGGGAGGCTCCACGTTGTCCCTGGGTAGAGACGTGCATGAGGGCCTCAAAACATTAAGTGTCCATTGTCAGGAAGTGGGTGTATTATAGTATAGCCCTTAGGCAGGGCAGCCAAAAATTGGGAGGCTCCACGTTGTCCCTGGGTAGAGACGTGCATGAGGGCCTCAAAACATTAAGTGTCCATTGTCAGGAAGTGGGTGTATTATAGTATAGCCCTTAGGCAGGGCAGCCAAAAATTGGGAGGCTCCACGTTGTCCCTGGGTAGAGACGTGCATGAGGGCCTCAAAACATTAAGTGTCCATTGTCAGGAAGTGGGTGTATTATAGTATAGCCCTTAGGCAGGGCAGCCAAAAATTGGGAGGCTCCACGTTGTCCCTGGGTAGAGACGTGCATGAGGGCCTCAAAACATTAAGTGTCCATTGTCAGGAAGTGGGTGTATTATAGTATAGCCCTTAGGCAGGGCAGCCAAAAATTGGGAGGCTCCACGTTGTCCCTGGGTAGAGACGTGCATGAGGGCCTCAAAACATTAAGTGTCCATTGTCAGGAAGTGGGTGTATTATAGTATAGCCCTTAGGCAGGGCAGCCAAAAATTGGGAGGCTCCACGTTGTCCCTGGGTAGAGACGTGCATGAGGGCCTCAAAACATTGTTCCCATTGCAAAGGAGCGGGTCTCCTGTCGTTGTAATGTCCATTCTGCAAAGAATGGGCGAAAAAATTTACCACTGGGGGTATACCTGAAACAAAGGCCTAAGTATTGCAATTTGTAACGGTCATCATCATGGTGGCGCATGAGGAGAAGGAGGAGCAGTCCAGCGATTATCCAAAGTCCAGAAGTGTGTACCCATGGGTGAGTGGAGGTACATGGCAAACTTTAAATTCCGCTCTCATTTGCTGGTGGTGTGGTGAAGTCTGGCCCAATCCAACCCTTGTTCATCTTGATCAGAGTCAGCCTGTCAGCATTTTCAGTTGACAGGCGGGTGCGTTTATCTGTAATGATTCCACCTGCGGCACTAAAAACACGCTCTGACAAAACGCTAGCAGCAGGGCAGGCCAGGACTTCCAAGGCGTAGAGAGCCAATTCATGCCACGTGTCCAGCTTGGATACCCAATAATTGTAAGGCACAGAGGAATGTCGGAGTACAGTTGTTCGATCTGCAAGGTACTCCTTCAGCATCTGGGCAAACTTAGGATTTCTTGTGGCACTACCCCGCACCTCAGGGGCTGTGGTACGTGAGGGGCTGAGAAAACTGTCCCACATCTTAAAGACTGTTCCCCTACCTCTGGCGGATTGGACTTGTGCCTCTCTCGGCTGTACGCCTCGGTTGTCCACTGATTCCTGACCTATGCCGCTAGCGTTTTGTGAGGGGAATGCTTTGCCTACTTCCGTGAGTATGGCCTTCCGGAACTGCTGCATTTTGCCTGACCTCTCCGCCTCGGGAATAAGAGACATAAAGTTCTCCTTTTAGCGTGGGTCTAACAGTGTTACCAACCAGTAATGATTGTCGGCCAAGATGTTCTTAACGCGAGGGTCACGAGACAGGCAGCTTACCATAAAGTCAGCCATGTGCGCCAGACTCTTAACAGCCAGGACTTCAGTAGCCTGACCAACAAGATGACTGAACATGCTGTCCTCCTCCTCCTCCTCCTCCTCCTCCTCATCTACCCTGTCCTCTGGCCAGCCATGCTGAACCGAGGATATGACTGGTGTGCATGTCATATCCTCAATTTGGCCGGAGAGTTGCTCCATGTCTTCATCCTCCTCCTCGTCATAGTCCTCCACTGCACGTTGTGATGAGACGAGGCTGGGCTGTGTGTTATCATCACCCACACCCACTACTGTCTCTTGCTGCAACTCATCGCGCTCCGCCTGCAATGCATCATGTTTGTTTTTCAGCAGAGACCGTTTTAGAAGGCAGAGTAGCGGTATGGTGACGCTAATAATGGCGTCATCACCACTCACCATCTTGGTGGAGTCCTCAAAGTTTTGGAGGATGGTACATAGGTCTGACATCCATCTCCACTCCTCAGGTGTTATGTGTGGAGTTTGACCCATTTCCCGACGGCTTAGGTGATGCAGGTACTCAACAACTGCCCTCTTCTGCTCACATATCCTGACCAACATGTGCAGAGTTGAATTCCAACGCGTGGGGACATCACACACCAGTCTGTGAGCCGGAAGATGCAAACTGCGCTGAAAGCCGGCAAGGCCGGCTGAAGCAGTAGGTGACTTTCGAAAATGTGCAGACAGGCGGCGAACTTTTACCAGCAGATCAGACAGCTCTGGGTATGACTTTAGAAACCGCTGAACCACGAGGTTGAGCACATGGGCCACGCATGGAACATGTGTCAGCTGGCCTCGCCTCAAAGCCGCCACCAGGTTCCGGCCATTGTCACACACGACCTTTCCTGGCTTTAGGTTCAGAGGTGTGAGCCAGTGATCTGCCTGCTGTTTCAGAGCTGTCCACAGCTCTTCTGCATTGTGGGGTTTGTCACCTATGCAGATTAGCTTCAGCACAGCCTGTTGCCGCTTCGCCGAGGCAGTGCTGCAGTGCTTCCAGCTTGTGACTGGTGTGGAGGGTACAGTGGATGAGGATGCGCAGGAGGAGGAGGAGGCTGAAGAGCATGACATTCCGGAGCTGTAGAGTGTGGGTGAAACACTGACTGAGGTAGGGCCTGCAAACCTTGGTGTGGGAAGGACGTGTTCCGTCCCTCGCTCAGACTGGGTCCCAGCTTCCACAATATTAACCCAGTGTGCCGTCAACGAGATGTAGCGGCCTTGCCCACAAGCACTTGTCCACGTGTCTGTGGTTAGGTGGACCTTGGGTGAAACAGCGTTGTTCAGGGCACGTGTGATGTTTTGTGACACGTGGTTATGCAACGCGGGGACGGCACACCGGGAGAAATAGTGGCGGCTGGGGACCGAGTAACGTGGGACAGCTGCCGCCATCAGGTCACGGAATGCTTCTGTCTCCACCAGCCTAAAAGGCAACATTTCCAGCGCAAGCAGTCGCGAAATGTTAGCATTTAGAACTGTGGCATGTGGAGTGTTGGCAGTGTATTTGCGCCTGCGTTCAAAGGTTTGCTGAATGGATAACTGAACGCTGCGCTGGGACAAGGACGTGCTTGATGATGGTGTTCTTTCTGCGTAGGCAACTGCAGGTGCAGGAGTGGAGGAGGCTTGTTCGCAGGCAGCATGGACAGGGGATTGGCTCGCATGCACAACCAGCGAAGACGTAGCAGTGACATCAGCAAGCACTGCTCCTCGACTCTGTTGTACTTCCCACAAAGTCGGGTGCTTGGCTGACATGTGCCTGATCATGCTGGTGGTGGTCAGGCTGCTAGTTTTGGTACCCCTGCTGATGCTGGCATGGCAGGTGTTGCAAATGGCCTTTTTTGAATCATCTGGATCCAACTTAAAAAACTGCCAGACTCGGGAAGACCTAACATTTGTACAGGCACCTTGTGTCGTCGTGTTGTTCCGGGGAACGGTTGCCTGACTTCTGCCTGGGGCCACCACCCTGCTTCTTACTGCCTGTTGTGATGCTACGCCTCCCTCCCCCTGTGCACTGCTGTCCTCGCTCTGCATATCCTCCTGCCAGGTTGGGTCAGTTACTGGATCATCCACCACGTCGTCTTCCTCTTCCGCACCCTGCTCCTCCTCCTGACTTCCTGACAATTGTGTCTCATCATCGTCCACCACTTGTTGAGACACGTTGCCAACTTCGTGAGAACGTGGCTGCTCAAATATTTGGCCATCTGTACAGACGATCTCCTCATGACCCACTTCAATATGAGCTGGCGAGAGGCCAGAATGTGTGAATGGAAACGTGAACAGCTCTTCCGAGTGTCCAAGTGTGGGATCATTAATGTCCGAGGAGGACGTGTACTCAGCCTGGTGGTAGGAAGGAGGATCAGGTTCAGAAATGTGCGGTGCAGTATCACGGCTACTGACACTTGACCGTGTGGAAGACAGAGTGTTTGTGGTGGTGCCAATCTGACTGGAAGCATTATCTGCTATCCAACTAACAACCTGTTGACACTGGTCTTGGTTCAAGAGCGGTGTACTGCTGCGGTCCCCAAGAATTTGGGACAGGACGTGCGAGCGACTAGATGTGGCCCTTTGTTGTGGCGAAATTAGAGCTTGCACACGACCTCGGTTTCTGCCTGCACCACCATCACGTCCACTTCCTTGTTCCTTGCCAATGCCCTTGCGCATTTTGCAATGCTGTGCACTGCTGACGTGTATATTCACTACTTGTGCGTTATATCAAAGTTTGTGGAAATTGCACACAAGTGCACCTGTACGCTGCCACCAACAGGCACACACGTGCGGTTTTAAAAACCAAGCACGGACGCAATAAGAACCTAACAGGTTTTTTTGGGGAGCGACAATTACAGACAAGTCAGACACTATCTGGACTGTTTTACACTGTGTACACCAGCCCCAGATATGATGAAGGCTGGTATACGGTCACCACTACCCTGCCTGCCTGCCTGCCTGCCTGTATACTGGTACAATAGTCCTGACAAGGACTCTTCTGGTCACTAGCCTGTATTCAGACCTGGCTATACCCTGCCTGTATATAGCAACAATAGTCCTGAGAAGGACTCTGCTACTGTACTCCGACCTGGCTATACCCTGCCTGCCTGTATACAACTAGAATAGTCCTGAGAAGGACTTTTGGTCACACTGTTTGCAGCCCTGCAACTGAAAAAGCTATAAAGGGCCGCAAAGCTTTCCCTGAATCAGCGACACTCTCCCTGCACTGACTGTCTGGATAGCTGTGAGCAGAGCACAGCGCGCCGGCCGGTATAAAGGCTCGGTCACGCTGTGCAGGCCGGCCAATCACTGCAATTCCACAACTAACAGGGCTGTTGCATTGCAGTGGTCTGCCAGCCAATCCCTGCATGAGGGCTGGCTCTCAAAAGAGCGCCAACATGCAGAAATGAAGACCACGAGTACAGCACGAGTATCGCGAGATTACTCGGTCCCCGCCGAGCAGCCCGAGTACAGCGATACTCGTGCGAGTACCGAGTAGTTACAAGCATGCTCGCTCATCACTAGCGGACACCCATACCATTAGATGTGACAATCCAGGGACTTTACCCGGCTTAGCCCACTGCAGTGGTGCGGTGGCAATCGGTGCAATACGAGTTAATAACAGCTCACAGTTGCCACTAAGCCATAGATTAATAATGGGAGATTAGTAGTGGGAGGCGTCTATGAGAACCCATCATTACTAATCTGTAAGTGAAAAGATATAAACACAAACATAAAAAAATCCATTATTTCAGATTTCAACCCTTTATTAACCCCTAAAACACCCAGGTCCGACTTAATCCACACAAGGTCCCACAACAATTCCAGCTCTGCTATATCTGAATTTTCAGTGCATGGGCACAGAACGTGACTACGCTCTGTGAGCTTCAGACAGAGAATGAGCTGCAGTGTTGAGAGCCGGTGATGGTTATTTGCGATTACAACTGGAGGTTCCCATGGTCCTCTACCTGTGATTGTAGGTAACCAGACCTCAAGTGCGGTAACTGAGTTCAATGAGGTCACCTGAGGTCAGGTTGCCTGCAATCACAGGTGGAGGACTGGCTTTATCATGGCTGGATATCAAAATTGAAGGGGACCATATGCTGGTTTTTAAAATTATTTCTTTAAATAATTTTTAAAAAAGCCGCATGCGGTTCCTCTTAGTTTGATACACAGCCAAGATAAGCACATGGCTGGGGGCTGCAGCCTTTATCTGTATGCTTTATCTGTGCTGGGTATCATAATATAGGGAGACCCTACTCCAATTTTTTGATTTATTTAAAAATGATCACTTTCTGGATCCATTTTCTTCTTTTTACACTGAAGATAGCTCTTAATTATATTATTGTATATTTGCAATAGTAATTCTGCTTAAAGCGGGCTTTACACGCTACAACATATCTAACGATGTGTCGACGGGGTCATGTTGTAAGTGACGCACATCCGGCATCGTTAGTGATGTAGTAGTGTGTGACAGGTACGTGCGATTGCGATTGAACGTAAAACTGCTCATCGCATACACGTCGTTCATTTGCTAAAAATTGCATGTCAGGTTGTTCAATGTGCCCGAGGCAGCACACATCGCAGTGTGTGACACCCCGGGAATGATGAACAGATCTTGCCTGTGTCCCGCCGGCAATGCGGAAGGAAGGAGGTGGGCAGGATGTTTACGTCCCGCTCATCTCCGCCCCTCCGCTTCTATTGGCCGGCTGCCGCATGACGTCGCTGTGACACCGAACGTCCCTCCCACTTCAAGAAGTGGATGTTTGCCGCCCACATCGAGGTCATATGGAAGGGTAAGTACGTGTGACGGCAAATAATCGTTTGTGCGACACGGTCAACAAATTGAACATGTCGCACATACGATGGGGGCGGGTCACATCGCATACGATATCGTATGCTTAATTGTAAGGTGTAAAGCAGGCTTTAGAATGAATATGGAGCCAATCAGCTGCCTCCCTGATGGTGTTTCATAATTATCTACCTGTATGTCTTAAAACTGATAACACCCATTGGCTGATATGTAGCCCCAAGCTTGCACAGCATTTCCAACAGGCTTTACTGTTGCCTGTAGACACTCATTATTGTGCCGCTTTCCAGCCCTTCAGCAAACAAATTTCCTTCTGTTACAGCCAAATAATTTACATTTTTTATTCCTTGGTTCTGAGCACCTACTCTCAATTTTTTGCACCCCTTATGTTTTCAAGCCTAGTTCATTCACTTGATGTGATTCCACGTCAGAGGTATGGCTGTTTGGCCACAATTCTTCCATGAAGAGTACTGGTGGCCAGACTTCTCCAAACAGTAGATGGCTGTAGCTGGGTTCCACTGGTTGCAGACAGTTCTGAGCTAATGGTAATGCTAGAGATCTCTGATTTCAACAGAAAGTTAGCATGATGAGTCATCTGCTGAACTAAAGGTCCCTTTATACACGCTAGTGATGTTGCTGGTGAAAGCACCCGCCCCCGTCGGTTGTGCATCACGGGCAATTCGCTGCCCGTGGCGCACAACATCGCTAACAGCCGCTAAAGGGGCGGTCCTTGCAGCGTCACAGCAGCGTCACTAAGCGGCCGCCCAATAGAAGCGGAGGGGCGGAGATGAGCGGCCGGAACATCCCGTCCACCTCCTTCCTTCTTCATTGCCGGCGGCCGCAGGGACAGTGATGTTCCTCGTTCCTGCGGTGTCACACATAGTGATGTGTGCTGCCGCAGGAACGACGAACAACCTGCGTCCTGCAGCAGCAACGATACTATTTGAGATTAGAACGGCATGTCAACAATCAACAATATGGTAAGTATTTTTGATCGTTAACGGTCGTTCCTGCGTTTCACACGCAACAACGTTGCTAACGAGGCCGGATGTGTGTCACAAATTCCGTGACCCCAAGGACATCTCGTTAGCAATGTCGTTGTGTGTAAGGTGGCCTTAAGTTTCCTTGCCCAACCATTGCATCTATGGTCTTCAATGTTGTCCATTTCTTGACGCTTCTTCTAAAAACCATGAACATCACTTGCAGAGACCCCTGTAAGCTTTAAAACCTTTACCTGGGACCTTACCAATTCAGTATAACTAGCTTGTGTCTTGTTGCTGTGATCAGTCTTGCCTTAATATATTACCCCTTCAGTGGTGGATACAGACAAAAAAGAGCCCCTGTGCAAGAACAGTATAAGGGCCCTTTGTAGCCCAAAAACCCATAAAAATGCAAATTTGCACCTGCTTTGGCGGTAGAAATGGACCCCTGACTCCTAGGGCCCCTGTGTGGCTGCATATATTGCACTAATGATAAGTCCACCCCTGGACATGTGACCTAAAACTATCTTCCACCTCCTCACCTTTTATAGGTGAGTTTGTCTGTTCCTCACATAGTTGGAAGCCTCCTACAGAGCTGTTTCTGTTTCAGTTAATGACTGTGTTTCAGCCTACAGATGATGATCATTATCACCTGCTTGATATCATATACCTGTTTATAATCCTACAAAATCCCTGCCTTTTTGCAAATGTACATAGAAGAATTGGATGTGGGTGTTCACACAAAATACTGATTCAATTTAGATTTCTCTTTTGTTCATTCACTTTGCATTTTGGTAATTGATTAAAAAGAAATCCCTCTATTTTTTTTAAGCATTCTTATTTTGCAGCATTTTATTCCACACCTGTTTAAATCTTTTCCACAGTACATTATATAATTGATAAAACTAAAAAAAATTACAAATTTAGTAATACATTGATAATAGCTCTGGCCCAAAAAGAAACGTTGAAGTCAGGGCTCTCTGCTGTCTCGCTGTTTGATATCTGTGTGAGACTTCCTGCTCCTCAGCTGGGAGATTCCACTGTATGGGAGATGGGGGACGACTGCAGCACTAAAACACAAGGGAGATGCTATTATCTTCATATCAGATGTACTTAAGTAAGAAAGAGTGTAAGATATATACTTGTGTATTACAGATACTTGTGTGTTAAGTAGAAGAAACTTAGAAGTAGCGCCTGCAATATTGTTTCAGCTTCTTTCTTTGCATTTTATATAGGGATATTTTATTACATGGCAGATAAATAATATTCAGTCTGAGGTAAATATTAGACTCCTTGATAAAGGCATGGTACATTTTTTTCCTCATCTCTTTATTAATTTACTTTTGATGAATTTATGGAAAAAAGGTGAATTTCTCCCATTATATTCTGTGGATCAACCAAATAGCAAAACAGGCCACATTTTACCCGATCTTAGCACAATGCAATGCTCCATTTTACCATAGAGATGCTGAATATAAGGGTCTCTCCCATCACAATTTATGCGATACCTCATAGGGAACAGCATCTCCCCAGATGTGGCACTTTGGTAAAGTGAAAAGAACTCCTGCCTCCGTGGCATACTGAGAGAAAGCCACTGATGTGCTACTTAGGTATAATTGAGAAAAGTCTTAAGGGTGCTTTACACACTGCGACATTGCTAGCGATCTCGTTAGCGATGTAGCACGCCAGATCGCACATACGATCTGCCGATATCACACATAGGTCATTTTTGTAGCGCCGGTCACATGTGCGATCTCGGCAGATCGTATGTGCGATCTGGCGTGTTACATTGCTAACGAGATTGCTAGCATTGTCGCATTGTGTAAAGCACCCTCTAGAATTTCATCTATTGTCATTTTTTTCATTTTTTCTTATGATCAGTAGGTCCTCGTTAAGATTGATATGTGCCCCCCACATTATTTTACTTCTGATGCCCTTTCTTCTAAAGCTCTGTGTACATCTGCATTGGGGTCTATGTCCAGCTATAAGTATGAAATAACACGGACTGCATTTTCCTTATTCAGCTCCTTTGATCAATTAATAAAGTCATAATTAGTGATGAGTGAATGTATTCATCACTATTCACTATTCGCAGAATAGTGCGGTATTCGGGGTATTTGTCATATAGCAATAGTGTATGCATCTCGCTATATTTGGATGTCCCGCGCAGCTGTTTTGGCGCCTGATTTGCAGCCAATAAACATGCTGGGCTTCTTAACCAATCATAGTAATGTTGCAGCCATCTTGGTTGTGGCATTACTGTGATTGGCTGGCCGTGCAACATTATACGGTCTATATGCCACCATTATGCGCACATTAAATTGCCAGCGTCTCTCTCCCATCGCTTCATGCTCACCAATCACCATTGCGGTGCGGCTGTCACACTGCTCCTGCTGCCTCTCATTCTTCTTCCCTACCCGCTCATTAGGCTCATAAATATTCTTAACTCCACCCGCTCATTAGGCTTATACATATTCACTGCTTCCCCCGTCTGTGATTGGTTGCCATCAGAGACACCCCCACGCTCAGTAACAGCTGTCTGATTGCAACCAATCACAGCCGCTGGTGGGCGGGTCTATATTGTACAGTAAAATAAATAAATATATAATAATAATAATAAAAATAATAAATAAAACAGCATGCGGTCCCCCCAAATATTGATACCCAGCAAGATAAAGCCCCATAGCTGAGGGCTGGTATTCTCAGGCTGGGGAGACCCACGTTATTGGGAGCCCCCCAGCCTAAAAATGTCATCCAGCAGCCACCCGGAATTGCAGCATCCATTAAATGTGACAGTCCTGGACGTTTACCCGGCTCTTCCCGATTGCCCTGATGCGGTGGCAATTGGGGTAATGTGGGGTTAATAACAGCACACGGCTGTCAACATGTCCAGAATTAGTGATGGGAAGGGGTCTTCTATGAGACCCTCCATCACTAATCCTATAAGTAGAAACAAATATGCTGTCCGAGGAGAGAGGGGCAACCCGCACCTATATGGCGGCACTGACAAAGTTAGAGTGTGGAGTCGTGTCACACTTCCCGTCAGCCCTCAACACTGACAATGCCATTCAGAGAGTGAGGGGCAGCCCGCACCTCCATGCCAGCATTGCCACTATTAAAGTGTGGGGTCATGTCCTGCTCCCTGCCAGCACTTTAACAGTGGCAGTGCCTAGTTGGCATTGTCAGTGTTAAAGTGCGGGGCGGTGTCCTAGTACATATAGCATTTAGAGAACCACCCATAATCAATTACAAAGCATGGCAAAAATAAATGACACAGAGGCAGACAGGGCACCATACAACCTGACCCAACACGTGTCGCTAAGATAGCTTCACCAGGGATGAGAGGTATATGTATATACCTCTATATGTACTAGGATACTTGTCTTTACTTAGATTGTTCCATTACACTGCTTATATGGTATTGGCTTAATGCGACTAGATTTAATCATTCATGGCAATCTCTTTCACATTTATTCTTGTATAATATGCAGCTTATAAGGGCAGATTTGGGACAATTTGTTTTAACATGTATGTGCTTGTATTTTTGTATAGGTTGTTTTTAAATTTGTAACTATCAATAATATTTATACATGTTATTATTGTTCAGAGTGAGTGCTACTCTTTATATGCTAAGCCATGTTTTTTGTAATTACACTGTTACCAGCTTGACAAGCTTCTGGAGTAACTCCATCCTGTCAATGGCAAAAATTTCAATGGGTTCACGCCTTAAAACCTAACTGTGCCTAATCCTAGTTTCAGAACCAGTCCTGAATCAATGAATGAAATTAGCTGCAGACCCACAGTCAATGAAAACGAATGCCGATATTGCCGATTTTGCTAAAGTAGTTCAATATTCAGCAGTACTTGATCTAAGGAGAAAAAAGGTTCCTGGAAGTATGAGAGACCTTTTCGATAATCACCAAGACTTAGGTGCTTCCTGATGGCTTTTTTTGCTTGAGGGCATGCCAAACAGTCCTTAAAGAAATGCCCTGACCACAATAGACGCAGAGTCCGATACCACAACGTCGTCTCCTCTCAACGGCCCTTGAGCCAGCTGCTCCTACCTCAATATTTTCCGTCTCAGTCAAGTGGATTGTTCAGGGAGGAATGAATGGAACCTCCTGTCATACATCATGTCTCTCCCAAATTCTACGATCGATAAAGATTGCCTGATGCATGGCCTCCCCCAATGAACAAAGTGGCAAAGTGGAGGATGCAGAGCAAGAGTTTTCTTAATAGTTGCCAAAAGATCTCTGTGGAACTGACACCTAAGAGCTGTGTCATTCCACAGGAGTTCAGAAGACCATTGTCAAAATTTGGAACTGTAGTCCTCAGTGGTGTGGCCCCCCTGCATTATATTCATGATCAACGCCTCTGCCACCTGTACCCTGTTAGGTTCATCATAGATCATCCCTAAAACGTTAAAAAAAGGCATCAACAGAAAGCCGTTCTGGGACTAGTGGATATAAAGAAAATGCCCAAGTCTGAGGACCCCCTGCAATAGATACATGTTTATTCCAACAGCTGGGATTCATTCCCTGAGGACAGGGATCGCAAGGTAAAACATAGTTTACAGCTCTTCCTGAAAATTCTAAACTGGTCTTTTCCCCCCGAAAATATATCAGGAAGTACCATCACAGGTTCAGGAGAGACCATTTGGTCATCAGAAGGATCAGAAGTTATGATTAGAGTTGGTAGTGGAGAACTTTGGAAGCACTCATAGTACTTTGAGGATATATAGTTGGATGTTCCGGGGTCAGATACAAGGAGAGCTCATCATGGATAGAAGTAGTAAACTGAGATGTAGTCAGGTAACTACCTGAGGTCAGGATACCAGGAAAGCTTGTAATGGCTACAGGGAGAAAACAGAGGAGCAGTCAGGCAACAGTCCAGGGTGAAGAAGGAATAATCCGAAGAAACAGAGCACAGGAATGCAGGCCAATAGCACCACTCAAACAAAATGCTACGACTGGCAGGGTTCTGGGAGAGACCGCTCAGCCAAGCAGCTCACTAGTTTAGCAGCTTACATATTGAAGGTCTGAAGTAATGGTCCTACTATCAGGTGCACAGAAGCTCCTGGACCATGGAGTGGTAATGAACCTAAAAAGCTGATACAATTCCAGAACCTTCTGTATATATATTAATTCCTTTATTGAATCATAGTTAAAAACACATGTAGCCTTGTGCTGTGATCATGATCAGAGCCTGCGTGTTTCACGTGTGTCCACCTTTAATCATTGCTATTATTAAAGGGTATGTCCCGGACTTTAAGGCTGGAGTCACACTTGCGATTAACTCGCACGAGTGCAATGCGAGAAAATATCACATTGCATTCGGACCAATGTTAATCAATGATGCAGCTCCCATCTGCTATTTTTTTCTCAGTCCAAATCGGACTGAGAAAAAAATCGCAGCATGCTGCATTTTGGTGAGTTTCTCGCGCGTGTCTCCCCAATGAAACTCTATGGATGCGTGATAAAAAACGGATGTCACACAGATGGCACACACACCATCCTAGTGACATGCGTTTTTCTAAATACATTTATCGCATGTTGCATAAAACACTGGAAATGAGTGAGGTCTTTCGATGTCGGTCAATCTCTATTCTCTCTCTGTCGGTCTCTGTCTCCCTGTCGTCGGTCTCTCTCTGTCGGTCTATCCCCCCCTCTCTCATACTCACCCCCCCAATTTTCATACCAGCCAGGGTAAAGCCATACGGCTGGAGGCTGGTATTGTCAGGATGGGGAGTGCCATGTTATGGGGAGCCCCCACCCTAAAAATATCAGCCAGCAGCTGCCCGGAATTGCTGATTCCATTAGATGCGACAGTCCCGGGACTTTACCCGGCTCATCCCGAATTGCCCTGTTGCGGTGGCAATCGAGGTAATAAGGAGTTAATGGCAGCAGCCCATAGCTGCCATTAAGTCCTAGGTTAATAATGGCAGGCATCTCCCTGAGATACCTTCCATGATTAACCTGTAAGTGAAAGAAAATAAAGACAAACACCCAAAAATCCTTTATTTGAAATAAATGACAAAAAAACCCACCCTTTTTCACCACTTTATTCAAGTCCCCAAATACCCCTCCAGGTCCAACGTAATCCACAGAGGTCCCATGACACTTTCAGCTTTGCTACATCAGAAGCTGACAGAGAGCGGTCACAGACCACGACCGCTCTGTCTCAGCTCCACGCAGCAACTGAAGTGAGTCGCACTATCAGCGATGACGTCACTCAGGTTACCCACGGCCATAGATCTCAGCTGGAGGACTTCAGCTGTGGCCGCGGGTAACCTCAGTGACGGCACCACTGATAGCGGAGATCACTTCAATCACTCAGGGGATTTGCGGTCACCGATGAGACCTTCACTGGTGACCGAAATTCAGGCTATGAAACACAGACAGAGCCGCAGGATGACAATGAAGTTGGGTGAAGTTCATCCGACTTCATTCTGATCGTGCGGCTCTGTCTGTGTCTGCTGTCAGCGGCCATGTAGCAGAGCTGAATGGCAGATGACATAGCTGCTGGGAATAAAAACGGATCACATACGCATCAAACACGGATTTGCACATGGACTACAATCAAGAGAAAAATCACAGAATCGCATTGCTGTTGCATTGCACACGGATCAACACTCGGGACAGAGCTCATGCTACTTTCTAGCATGAGACTCGGACCGATTTTACACTAGCAAGTGTGATTCCAGCCTTACAGTGAGGATAGGATTGGTCATCAATGTCTAAACGGAGAGAGTGCAACACCCACCACCCCAGCCGATCAGCTGTTCCTGGTGCTGCCGCTGGCCAGAATCACAGTATGGCACAGCTCCATCATTTGTATAGTGCCACGCCTGGGTACTACACATCCACACCGTATACAATGCAGTAATGACTGGTGTGCAGTACCCAGCTGCGGCCACTATTCTGTTGTTGGAGCTGTACTGAGCAGCTCCATAACTGAGTAATTCCCACCGACATTAGCACCTGGAACAGCTGATTGGTGAGGGTGCTGGTTGTCGCACCCCTATCGGTCAGACATTGATGTCCCAGGTCATCCATGATAAAGTCATGGACAACCCCTTTAATGGTGGACATATCTGAAACGTTCAGGTTCTGCTTATGACCATGGCAGATGGTTACATATGTGTGTAACACTAGAACTTCTGGACTCGTGACACCTATATAGAAATACATGGTGCAAAGTAGTCAAAATGACTACCTCAGTAGTTCTAGTGTTAAGTATACTTCAATCAAGGAATGAACATTTTTATACCAGGTGCTGGAATTTTATCTCCTTTTTGTTTACATAAACACTTTCTGTAAATATATTTTTCTTAATCTATGGAAAAGTTTCCGCCGGCTTCCATTGTACTGTGCTGATAAACAACGAACAAATATATACAGTACAGACCAAAAGTTTGGGCACACTTCTCATCTCTAGAACAACTGTTAAGAGGAGACTTTGTGCAGCAGGTCTTCATGGTAAAATAGCTGCTAGGAAACCACTGTAAGGACAGGTAACAAGCAGAAGAGACTTGTTTGGGCTAAAGAACACAAGGAATGGACATTAGATCAGTGGAAAAATGTGCTTTGGTCTGATGAGTCCAAATTTGAGATCTTTGGATCCAACCACCGTGTCTTTGTAGAAAAGGTGAACAGATGGACTCTACATGGCTGGTTGCCACCGTAAAGCATGGAGGAGGAAGTGTGATGGTGTGGGGGTGCTTTGCTGGTGACACTGTTGGGGATTTATTCAAAATTGAAGGCATAATGAACCAGCATGGCTACCACAGCATCTTGCAGCGGCATGTTATTCCATCCGGTTTGCGTTTAGTTGGGCCATCATTTATTTTTCAACAGGACAATGACCCCAAACACTCCTCCAGGCTGTGTAAGGGCTATTTGACTAAGAAGGAAAGTGATGGAGTGCTACGCCAGATGACCTGACCTCCACAGTCACCAAACCAGAACCCAATCGAGATGGTTTGGGGTGAGGGCAAAAGGGTCAACAAGTGCTAAGCATCTCTGTGAACTCCTTCAAGACTGTTGGAAAACCATTTCTGGTGACTACCTCTTGAAGCTCATCAAGAGAATGCCAAGAGTGCAAAGCAGTAATCAAAGCAAAAGGTGGCTACTTTGAAGAACTTAGAATATAAGACATATTTTCAGTTCTTTCACACTTTTTTAAGTATTTCATTCCACATGTTAATTCATAGTTTTGATGTCTTCAATGTGAATCTAAAATTTTTAGAGTCATGAAAATAAAGAAAACTCTTTGAATGAGGTGTGTCCAAACTTTTGGTCTGTACTGTAGATTCCACGTTTTTCACTGGGGTCCAGGCATTTATTTTATCATTCTAGTCGCAGCAAGACTAGTGTTCAATATCTGATCTCCAGAAACTTATTCTCTTACATTCTGTCAGATTTTGAAAAACGTCAAAACAGAGACAAAGGCTATTTTTTTTGTTGTTGGATTAATGTGCTTTTCCAAACAAATGATGGACGTACGATATATCCAGGCAATGTCTCCAGTGGAGCTGATGTAATGAAATGCTTTCCCTACAAGTGTGTGTGGTGTGAGAAGTCTGAGCAGCGCAGCTGAGCCGTCCTGACCCTGCGTCTTGTCATCCAGTCCTATTTAGCAACATTTCAATGGAGCATCCCAGGGGAAACCCTCTTGTCTTTTTGGTGTTTGTTTTCACAATGTATTCTCCCAGTGGACGTCTCCTCCCATTGCTCTGATGGTTCTCACTGTTGCAGTAATTTCTCTCATCCATCAACTGAAAAGAGAAATCCACATCGTTGATTGATCAGGATCAGAACTGATAATTCTTTATCATAGCTATACATTTTTTTCTATTTATGCAAAATAATTTATAATGGATCATTAAAAAATAAACTGTAATAAGCATAAAGAGCCCTGAACACAGGGGATAGACACACCCTGTTTGTAAAATATCGTGTTTCCCTGAAAATAAGCCCTAGTAGGATTTTTCGGGTATTTTGGAGGTATGATTAACATAAGCCCTACTCCAAAAATAAGCCCTAGTTATGGTTCATTTTTGCTTATTATACTAATAGTTTTCTGAAATACGTCTTGGGCAGCTCTTTCAGGCTATGTAACTGTTATTGCCATACATTTCCCCATTGTGTTGCTGTAAGCCCTGGAAAGTTTATAGACACTGGCCAGTTAGTCAAACATATGTTAATGCAAAAGGAATATTTCCCCTTCCCCCACCCAAAATCTTGCACACCCCTCTATGCCGGCATCAGTAATTGGGTGAAGTCAAACTGCACTATTACTCTCCTGAGGATCAAACTGCACTATTACTCTCCTAAGGATCAAACTGCTCTATTATCTCCTGAAGATCAAACTGCTTCATTACTCTCCTGAGGATCAAACTGCAGTATTACTCTCCTGAGGATCAAAGTGCACTATTACTCTCCTGAGGATCAAACTATACTATTACTCTCCTGAGGATCAAACTCCACTATTACTTTCCTGAGGATCAAACTGCACTATTACTCTCCTGAAGATCAAACTGCAGTATTACTCTCCTGAGGATCAAACTGCACTATTATTCTCCTGAAGATCAAACTGTACTATTACTCTCCTGAGGATCAAACTGCAGTATTACTGTCCTGAGGATCAAACTGCACTATTACTCTCCTGAGGATCAAACTGTACTATTACTCTCCTGAGGATCAAACTCCACTATTACTTTCCTGAGGATAAAACTGCACTATTACTCTCCTGAAGATCAAACTGCAGTATTACTCTCCTGAGGATCAAACTGCACTATTACTCTCCTGAGGATCAAACTCCACTATTACTTTCCTGAGGATCAAACTGCACTATTACTCTCCTGAAGATCAAACTGCAGTATTACTCTCCTGAGGATCAAACTGCACTATTATTCTCCTGAAGATCAAACTGTACTATTACTCTCCTGAGGATCAAACTGCAGTATTACTGTCCTGAGGATCAAACTGCACTATTACTCTCCTGAGGATCAAACTGTACTATTACTCTCCTGAGGATCAAACTCCACTATTACTTTCCTGAGGATAAAACTGCACTATTACTCTCCTGAAGATCAAACTGCAGTATTACTCTCCTGAGGATCAAACTGCACTATTACTCTCCTGAAGATCAAACTGTAGTATTGCTCTCCTGAGGATCAAACTGCAGTATTACTGTCCTGAGGATCAAACTGCACTATTACTCTCCTGAGGATCAAACTGCACTATTACTCTCCTGAGGATCAAACTATACTATTACTCTCCTGAGGATCAAACTGCACTATTACTCTCCTGAGGATCAAATTGCACTATTACTCTCCTGAGGATCAAACTGCTCTATTATCTCCTGAAGATCAAACTGCTTTATTACTCTCCTGAGGATCAAACTGCAGTATTACTCTCCTGAGGATCAAAGTGCACTATTACTCTCCTGAGGATCAAACTATACTATTACTCTCCTGAGGATCAAACTCCACTATTACTTTCCTGAGGATCAAACTGCACTATTACTCTCCTGAAGATCAAACTGCAGTATTACTCTCCTGAGGATCAAACATCACTATTACTCTCCTGAGGATCAAACTCCACTATTACTTTCCTGAGGATCAAACTGCACTATTACTCTCCTGAAGATCAAACTGCAGTATTACTCTCCTGAGGATCAAACTGCACTATTACTCTCCTGAGGATCAAACTGCACTATTACTCTCCTGAGGATCAAACTGCACTATTACTCTCCTGAAGATCAAACTACAGTATTACTCTCCTGAGGATCAAACTGCACTATTACTCTCCTGAAGATCAAACTGTACTATTACTCTTCTAAGGATCAAACTGCAGTATTACTGTCATGAGGATCAAACTGCACTATTACTCTCCTGAGGATCAAACTGCACTATTACTCTCCTGAGGATCAAACTGCACTATTACTCTCCTGAGGATCAAACTGCACTATTACTCTCCCGAGGATCAAACTGCACTATTACTCTCCCGAGGATCAAACTGTACTATTACTCTACTGAGGATCAAACTGCACTATTACTCTCCTGAGGATCAAACTGCACTATTACTCTCCTGAGGATCAAACTGCTCTATTACTCTCCTGAGGATCAAACTGCACTATTACTCTCCAGAGGATCAAACTGCACTATTACTCTCCTGAGGATCAAACTGCACTATTACTCTCCTGAGGATCAAACTGCACTATTACTCTCCTGAAGATCAAACTGTACAATTACTCTCCTGAGGATCAAACTGCAGTATTACTGTCCTGAGGATCAAACTGCACTATTACTCTCCTGAGGATCAAACTGCACTATTACTCTCCTTAGGATCAAACTGCACTATTACTCTCCTGAGGATCAAACTGTACTATTACTCTCCTGAGGATCAAACTGCACTATTACTCTCCTGAGGAACAAACTGCACTATTACTCTCCTGAGGAACAAACTGCACTATTACTCTCCTGAGGATCAAACTGCTCTATTACTCTCCAGAGGATCAAACTGCACTATTACTCTCCTGAGGATCAAACTGCACTATTACTCTCCTGAGGATCAAACTGCACTATTACTCTCCTGAAGATCAAACTGTACAATTACTCTCCTGAGGATCAAACTGCAGTATTACTGTCCTGAGGATCAAACTGCACTATTACTCTCCTGAGGATCAAACTGCACTATTACTCTCCTTAGGATCAAACTGCACTATTACTCTCCTGAGGATCAAACTGTAATATTACTCTCCTGAGGATCAAACTGCACTATTACTCTCCTGAGGAACAAACTGCACTATTACTCTCCTGAGGATCAAACTGCTCTATTACTCTCCTGAGGATTAAACTGCTCTATTACTCTCCTGAGGATCAAACTGCACTATTACTCTCCAGAGGATCAAACTGCACTATTACTCTCCAGAGGATCAAACTGCACTATTACTCTCCTGAGGATCAAACTGCACTATTACTTTCCCGAGGATCAAACTGCACTATTACTCTACTGAGGATCAAACTGCACTATTACTCTCCTGAGGATCAAACTGCACTATTACTCTCCTGAGGATCAAACTGCACTATTACTCTCCTGAGGATCAAACTGTACTATTACTCGCCTGAGGATCAAACTGCACTATTACTCTCCTGAGGATCAAACTGCACTATTAATTTCCAGAGGATCAAACTGCACTATTACTCTCCTGAGGATCAAACTGCACTATTACTCTCCTGAGGATCAAACTGCACTATTACTTTCCTGAGGATCAAACTGCACTATTACTCTCCTGTGGATCAAACTGCACTATTACTCTCCTGAGGATCAAACTGTACTATTACTCTCCTGAGGATCAAACTGCACTATTACTCTCCTGAGGATCAAACTGCTCTATTACTCTCCTGAGGATCAAACTGCACTATTACTCTCCTGAGGATCAAACTGCACTATTACCCTCCTGAAAATCAAACTGCACTATTACCCTCCTAAGGATCAAACTGCAGCATTACTGGCAGGAGGATTGCATCGCAATCCTCAGACTGGCTGTCTGATCTCCTGACCTGAAGGTGACAGCATGTATTTCTACGCAGCTGTCACTTTCAGATCAGAAGAGCAAACGGACATACCGAGGATTGTGATGCGATCCTTGGGGAGTAATACAGCAGTGTGACTGCACCCAATCCCTAACGTTGGTGCAGTATGGCATTGTGGGTGGGGGAAGGGGTGAATATTCATTTTGCATTAACATACATTTGACTAGCTAGCCCACAACTATACATTTTCTGGGGCTTACAGCAACACAAAGGGGCAACGTACAGCAATAAAAGTGACATATCCTAAAAGGGCTGCCCATGCCCTATTTCAGGATAATAGGTAAATATGAGACATCCTCTGAAAATAAGTCATATCGCAGCTTTCAAAGCCAAAAACAATATAGGACCCTGTCTTATTTTCGGGTAAACACAGATAACGTCTAAATGGATAACTGTGTTTCCAGATATTCATGATTGGCGTGATAATTTGGCTGTATTTACATGTGACACATTATATACCCAGGGGCATTTTTCTTTTTCTAAGACTTCTCTAAGACGTTTTCCCCAAATATACATGAATTGTAGGAAATCCTTGTTCCCATGGCTCCTGGTGGGCTGAGCATGATATGGGGGCTCCACAGCAGAGTTGCAGCATAACTTGAGGGTTTTTTTTATTATATTAAGCCTCCATGACTGTTAAAGCTTTAGCTTTCAGTGCACAAATATTTTGTATATTGTAACCTCAAACAAGACTATTTTACATTCAGAGAAATCCATAATCAATATCATCTAATATTTATAGCTTTCTAAAACTGATTTAGATTCCTATAGTTAAGGTGCTATAAGTTAATCTGTCACCAGGTTTTTGTAGCATAATGTAAAGACAGGGACTCTGATTCCAGCGATGTGTCACTTACTGGGCTGCTTGTTGCAGTTTTAATAAAATCACTGTTTTTTCTGCTTCAGATCTAGCAGTTCTCTGAATACTGAGTCCGGTCACTGATTGGCAGTTGTCTATGTACACTGTTAATAGAAAGAAAGCTGCCAATTAGTGTTGGGGGTGGGGTATACAGTGCTCATGTATATGGAGGACAAGCTTGCTACAGGTTTAGCATTTTTCTAGTGATAATATCTTGCTGATAAAATTGTGATTTCATAAAATCTACAGCAAGCAGGCCAGTAAGTGACACACCGCTGGAATCAGGATCTCTGCCCCTATATTCTTCTGCTCTCAGATTACATAGCAAAAACCTGGTGACAGATCTTCTTTCAAGATCTTGCATACCTTTTTAATTTTAATGTGTTTAGTGCAGGATTTCCTCCTTCCTAAAACACTGTATAGCTCTCATGTACATAAAATAAATTGGCCTTTGATGGAGGGTGAATTGAGATACTGAAAAACAAATACGCAGAAAATATTTTCCTGTATTGGAGAAGGCTGATGGACAGGTCTGGTGAAATACTCCTCCATCAGCAACAGTTCTGCAGACATAGAGCTGTGTGGTCTGTGATGAAGGAGGAGAACCTGTAATTAGTGATGAGCGAGCATGCTTGTAACTACTCGGTACTCGCACGAGTATCACTGTACTCGGGCTGCTCGGCGGGGTACCGAGTAATTTTGCAATACTCGTGCTTTACTCGTGGTCTTCATCCCTGCATGTTGGCGCTCTTTTGAGAGCCAGCCCTCATGCAGGGATTGGCTGGCAGACCACTGCAATGCCACAGCCCTGTTAGTTGTGGAATTGCAGTGATTGGCCGGCCTGCACAGCGTGACCGAGCCCTTATACCGGCGGGCGCGCTGTGCTCTGCACACAGCCATCTCATATTCCATGCTTTCCACGCCCACAGGCGCCTATGATTGGTTGCAGTGAGACACGCCCCCACGCTGAGTGACAGGTGTCACACTGCACCCAATCACAGCAGCCGGTGGGCGTGTCTATACTGTGCAGTAAAATAAATAAATAAATAATTAAAAAAACGGCGTGCGGTTCCCCCCAATTTTAATACCAGCCAGATAAAGCCATACAGCTGAAGGCTGGTATTCTCAGGATGGGGAGCCCCACGTTATGGGGAGCCCCCCACCCTAACAATATCAGTCAGCAGCTGGCCAGAATTGCCGCATACATTATATGCGACAATTCTGGGGCTGTACCCGGCTCTTCCCGATTTACCCTGGTGCGTTGGCAAATCGGGGTAATAAGGAGTTATTGGCAGCCCATAGCTGCCAATAAGTCCTAGATTAATCATGTCATGCGTCTATGAGACACCCTCCATGATTAATCTGTAAGTTACAGTAAATAAACACACACACCAGAAAAAATCCTTTATTAGAAATAAAAAACACACACATATACCCTGGTTCACCACTTTAATCAGCCCGAAAAAGCCCTCCTTGTCCGGCGTAATCCAGGATGATCCAGCGTCGCATCCAGCGCTGCTGCATGGAGGTGACCGGAGCCGCAGCACACACAGCCGCTCCGGTCACCTCCACACAGCAAATGAACACAGCCGCGCGATCAGCTGCTGTCACTGAGGTTACCCGCTGTCACCGCTGCATCCACCGGTGGCCGCGGGTAACCTCAGTGACAGCAGCTGATCGCGCGGCTGTGTTCATTTGCTGTGTGGAGGTGACCGGAGCGGCTGTGTGTGCTGCGGCTCCGGTCACCTCCATGCAGCAGCGCTGGATGCGACGCTGGATCATCCTGGATTACGCCGGACATGGAGGGCTTTTTCGGGCTGATTAAAGTGGTGAACCAGGGTATATGTGTGTGTTTTTATTTCTAATAAAGGATTTTTTCTGGTGTGTGTGTTTATTTACTGTAACTTACAGATTAATCATGGAGGGTGTCTCATAGACGCCTGACATGATTAATCTAGGACTTATTGGCAGCTATGGGCTGCCAATAACTCCTTATTACCCCGATTTGCCAACGCACCAGGGCAAATCGGGAAGAGCCGGGTACAGTCCCAGAACTGTCGCATATAATGTATGCGGCAATTCTGGGCGGCTGTTGGCTGATATTGTTAGGGTGGGGGGCTCCCCATAACGTGGAGCTCCCCATCCTGAGAATACCAGCCTTCAGCCGTATGGCTTTATCTGGCTGGTTTTAAAAATGGGGGGAACCGCACGCCGTTTTTTTTAATTATTTATTAATTTTAATTATTAATTTTAATTATTTATTAAATAATTAAAAAAAACGGCGTGCGGTTCCCCCCATTTTTAAAACCAGCCAGATAAAGCCATACGGCTGAAGGCTGGTATTCTCAGGATGGGGAGCTCCACGTTATGGGGAGCCCCCCACCCTAACAATATCAGCCAACAGCTGCCCAGAATTGCCGCATACATTATATGCGACAGTTCTGGGACTGTACCCGGCTCTTCCCGATTTACCCTGGTGCGTTGGCAAATCGGGGTAATAAGGAGTTAATGGCAGCCCATAGCTGCCACTAAATCCTAGATTAATCATGTCAGGCGTCTCCCCGAGATTCCTTCCATGATTAATCTGTAAATTACAGTTAAAAAACACACACATCCGAAAAATCCTTTATTAGAAATAAAAAACACTAACAAAGTCCCTCATTACCAATTTATTAACCCCGACAAACCCTCCATGTCCGGCGTACTCCACGGACTCCGGCGTCGCGTCCAGCTCTGCTGCATGGAAGTGACAGGAGCTGCAGAAGACACCGCCGCTCCGGTCACCTCCACGCAGCTAATGAAGACAGCCGCGCGATCAGCTGAGCTGTCACTGAGGTTACCCGCTGTCACTGGATCCAGTGACGGCGGGTAACCTCAGTGACAGCTCAGCTGATCGCGCTACTCACCTCATTTGCTGCGTGGAAGTGACCGGAGCGGCGGTGTCTTCTGCAGCTCCGGTCACCTCCATGCAGCAGCGCTGGAAGCGACGCTGGAACATCCTGGATGACGCCGGACATGGAGGGCTTTTTGGGGCTGATTAAAGTGGTGAACCAGGGAATGTGTGTGTGTTTTTTATTTCTAATAAAGGATTTTTCGGGTGTGTGTGTTTATTTACTATAACTTACAGATTAATCATGGAGGGTGTCTCATAGACGCCTGACATGATTAATCTAGGATTTAGTGGCAGCTATGGGCTGCCATTAACTCCTTATTACCCCGATTTGCCAAAGCACCAGGGCAAATCGGGAAGAGCCGGGTACAGCCCCAGAACTGTCGCATATAATGTATGCGGCAATTCTGGGCGGCTGCTGACTGATATTGTTAGGCTGGGGGGCTCCCCATAACGTGGAGCTCCCCATCCTGAGAATACCAGCCTTCAGCCGTATGGCTTTATCTGGCTGGCATTAAAATGGGGGGGACCGCACGCCGTTTTTTTTTAATTATTTATTAATTTATTTTACTGCACAGTATAGACACGCCCACCGGCTGCTGTGATTGGGTGCAGTGTGACACCTGTCACTCAGCGTGGGGGCGTGTCTCACTGCAACCAATCATAGGCACCGGTGGGCGGGGAAAGCAGGGAATAGGAGATTGTTTAATGAGCGGCCGGCTTTTTCAAAATAGTAAAAGCCGCCGGTCACCTCCACGCAGCTAATGAAGGGAATAGCGCGATCAGCTGCTGTCAGTCAGGTAACTCCCGGCCACCGCTGGATCCAGCGGTGCCGCGATTAACCTCAGTGACAGCAGCTGATCGCTCTACTCACCTCAGTTGGTGCATGGAGCTGACTGGAGCGGCGGTGAGTAGCGCGATCAGCTGAGCTGTCACTGAGGTTACCCGCGGCCACCGCTGCATCCACCGCTGGATCCAGGTAACCTCAGTGACAGCTCAGCTGATCGCTATACTCATCTCATTAGCTGCGTGGAGGTGACCGGAGCGGCGGTGTCTTCTGCAGCTCCTGTCACTTCCATGCAGCAGAGCTGGACGCGACGCTGGAGGACTGTGGAGTACGCCGGACATGGAGGGTTTGTCGGGGTTAATAAATTGGTAATGAGGGACTTTGTTAGTGTTTTTTATTTCTAATAAAGGATTTTTCGGGTGTGTGTGTTTTTTAACTGTAATTTACAGATTAATCATGGAAGGAATCTCGGGGAGACGCCTGACATGATTAATCTAGGATTTAGTGGCAGCTATGGGCTGCCATTAACTCCTTATTACCCCGATTTGCCAACGCACCAGGGTAAATCGGGAAGAGCCGGGTACAGCCCCAGAACTGTCGCATCTAATGTATGCGGCAATTCTGGGCGGCTGCTGACTGATATTGTTAGGGTGGGGGGCTCCCCATAACGTGGAGCTCCCCATCCTGAGAATACCAGCCTTCAGCCGTATGGCTTTATCTGGCTGGTATTAAAATTGGGGGGACCGCATGCCGTTTTTTTTAATTATTTAATTATTTATTTCACTGCACAGTATACACACACCGGCTGCTGTGATTGGTTGCAGTGAGACAGCTGTCACTCAGTGTGGGAGCGTGTCTCACTGCAACCAATCATAGGCGCCGAAAAGCAGGACAGCAGGGAATAGGAGATTGATTAATGAGCGGCCGGCTTTTTCAAAAGAGGAAAAGCCACCGGAGTTTGAACAGCTGTGCAGCACCGCGGCAGTGATCGGGGAACGGTAAGTAAGAGAGAGGGGGGGGAACTGACCGACAGACTGTGAGAGGGGGACAGACAAGACAGAGAGAGACAGACCGACGGACTGAGGGAGATAGAATAAAAAAAAAAAAATGACCGACATCGGTAGTAAAAAGCACAAAACGTGCGTTTTGGACATCGGAGTGCCACACAAGGTTTTCATGTAAAATCTTTCATGTATTAATCTCAAAAAGTAACATACACCAGCTCTATCTCACTATTGGGTATGTGCCCTTAACATTTCCGCCATGAAAATTCATTTTGGTGTCATTTTGGAAGGTTTTCTGGTGAGTCCGTAAAAATGGCGTAAAACTCGGACAAAATTGTTCACATCTGTGACTTTTGAGTGATAAATGCTTCAAGGGGTCTTCCCCATGCTGATGCCATGTCATTTGAGCACTCTTCTGAGACTTTTGTGACATTTTTAGGGTTTCTCCATGCTGCCGGGGGGTCATTTCACAAAAATACTCGGGTCTCCCATAGGATAACATTGGGCTCGGTGCTCGGGCCGAGTACACGAGTATCTTGGGAGGCTCGGCCCGAGCTTCGAGCACCCGAGCTTTTTAGTACTCGCTCATCACTACCTGTAATACTTAATACCAGAAAATCATATTCCCAATATAGGTAAACTGCCAACCTCTTTAAATAGAATCTGTCAGCAGGTTTTTGCTATTTAATCTGAGACCAGCATGTTGTAGGGGCAGAGACCCTGATTTTAGTGGTCACTTATTAGGCTTTTTGTTGTAGTTCCAATAATACCAGTGTTTTATAATCGGTAGACTATCGCTACAGGACTAGTTGTGTTGTGCCATGTAGCGCTCTTGCACACTATAATCCCGCCCCCACCACTGATTGGCAGTTTTCTGCCTACGTAAAGTAAACACAGAAAGCTGCCAATCAGTGGTGTGGGTGGGGTTATATGGAGCTCAGCATTCAAAGAGCTGGTAGAGTTGCACCAGATAAAATAATTATTTTATCAAAACTGCAGCAAGCAGCCCAACAAGTGACACATCACTAGAATCAGGGTCTCTGCCCCTACATCACGCTGCTTTCAGATTCCATAGTAAAAACCTGCTGACAGATTCCCTTTAATTGTTTTGCATCCTTGGTAAAGCAGATGCTACAATGTGACTGTTTCATGTATTGCGCCATATCATGTGTGGTCTTTATAGCTGCCGCCTCCCGGACAGCACTGTACAATGCCGAGCAGGGCGTATGCTACATATTTACCGTACGCAGTACATCTACTCACAAGCACACTTTATGTGTGGCTGTGCGGATAACTGTGTATCTGCAGGATAATGAAACAACATTGGATGAAAACAATCCGTTACACTTTGATAAGACCGATCTTTATGGAATTGGATTGGCTGGAAACGTCTCACTATGGAAACCGGTCTCCATAGGAATGAATGATTCCTGGAAACACCTATAAACTGGCTCAAGGCCGTCCCACTTAGCGGGAACTTGACGTTGTCCATCATTTTGATTGGTTGTAAGATCTGTTTCCATGACAATGTGCCTTTATGTGAGCTTTTATTTAATGTCGCTAAACATCGTTATGTGCACTTAACCATTTCAGCAATCAGTTGTTTTATCCATAAATTGTCACTAATATCCGCCGTAGGATATCCCATGGTAATGGTTGTGCGGTTTGGTGTCGGTAGGGTACAATGCGATGACGACACATATATTTACAGTTTTACACTCACCGCCATCACATTGTAATGTCAGTGTAAGGGTTAAAAATATTCTGGAGACTAAATGCAGCTGTAATCAGGACATTTTATGGCCGGCGATCTTCTCTGTGTCCTTGCGGTGCGTATTCCCATTCAGCACCAGGGAGAGCGGCCTGCGCGCGGTGCATGGAGAGCGCCTGCTGGGTAGGCCGCAGCTTTATTATTCCAGCACCATGGACAGCAGCTGCCTGCGCCTCCCATGTGGTCCCTGCAAATGGCTATGATTAAACACTTCATCTTCTACCAGATCATGTTCCTATAATGGAGGCTATAACTGTGCATTCTGCGTCTGCACGGAGCTAGAACACCCACCATTACATTGTTAACGCCGTTCACACTCGTATAATACTCCGGGGAATGGTCTCCAAATATTATTAAACAGATAGCATTGTTCACACGGAAAATTGTACAGTGCTTACATCTAAAGTATTACAGAAAACTAACATTTGCCTGAAAAAAGGATAAAATGACAATTTAGGAAAAAGGAATAAATCAAGTTTTCAATATAAATGATATAAACAGAAACCTAACGGTATAATGTAATAATGATATAGGCAAATATAGAAATACTAGAAGGTGGCCCGATTCTAAGGTATCGGGTAGTCTAGAATGTGTATGTAGTTAGCAGATTGAATAATAGGTAATGAATGGACTGGATGGCTTAGGTTTAATTTAGTATTCTTATAATTGTTTATTGGTTTTAAAATGACAAACAACAGAAGGAACAGTTTTAATAGATGAGTCTAATGTTTAATGATGTCCATGGCTTGTAATGAAAGAAGGCCATAAACAGTGTAAAGATAAGGAAAAATATGCTGATGCTTTGATGTGGCCCAATGGTGGTATGTGCTCCCATCGTGGTGCAGCCACCATCCTGACATGTGCCCCCATCCTGCGGGGTAATGTGTGCGGGGGGTGGAGTGCGGGGGGGTGGAGCCGAGCAAGGCCATGGCGCTGAGGACGTCAGTGCCGGGGACTGCATGGCTGGGGACAGGTGACTATCCAGGTGTGTGTGTGTGTGTTTAGTGTATACATGCGGAGGGCGGAGTGCGGGGCGGGGTGGAGCCGAGCGGGGTAATGTGTGTGGGGGCGGAGTACGGGGGTGTGTGGAGCCGAGCGGGGCCATGGCGCTGAGGACGTCAGTGCTGGGGACTGAATGGCTGGGGACAGGTGACTATTCGTGTGTGTCTGTGTGTGTTCAGTGTATATGTGGCGCCCTGGACTAGCCAGGTAGCCACAGACAAAACACACACACACCCCCACCCCCCAGACAGTTACATTAGTCAGACACTAAATCCTTGTTGCCTCCCTCCAGGGTCTGATGTCCACACCAGGTGGGGCGGAGCCAGGTGGTTGGCCCCACCCACCGAGGAGTTCACAGGCCTGGAGGCGGGAAAAGGAGCAGTTGAGTTTAGGAAGTGAAAGTGAGAGGTCACAAACTGCGGGTGTCTGGGTCGGAGTCCAGGCACTGACAGCAAGGTTGGCAGATGGTGGTGGCCGTCTGCAGGAGTTGGTGGAACTCCGCAGAGCCGTAAGGACCGGGGCTGGGCGGTGGCCCACCGGTACCGGACCGGGGAACAGAGTGAAGCTAAGCACACACAGTCAGGGCCATCGGACCCCGACCAGGCTTGGAGCCACTGTGAATAGTCAAATCCGAATGTGACAGGAACCCCCGGGGTTCCCTAATAACTAAGTCCCGATTGAAGGCAACCGCTCACACCGTGAGGATATACAGCCACCGCCACCGGCTAGAAACCCAAGGGCCAGCGCCTGCGGACAAAACGGGCTCCTCCGGTATCTATACACCGGGGAGCGGACTACCGTTGGGAAGCCATTGAAGTCAACACAGTACGCAATGGTGCAGGGAGAGACAGCCACCATCACCTGTCCGGGGAGAGACACTGCAGCCGGCTGCGGGACCCGTCCATCCAGCCGTTTGGTTTACCGGAGACTTTGTGCCTCTTTTGCTGAGTGAGTACACCCGTGCCATCCGTGCACCGCGCTGTCCCTGCAACCCTGCACCTCACCGACCCTGCCTTCCCTTCACACCATCGGGCCTCGGGACCACCAACCCCTACCCATGGAGGGGGAAAACAACATCCCAGCTGCTCCCTACCATCGCTCACAGGATCCCTGTCACCAGCAGTGGTGGTGCCCATCTTCACCACAACCCGTGGGTGGTGTCATGGACTAAATCCCCAATCAAACCAACCCCCTTTTCACTCACGGGCGAGGAGCGCCGCTTGAGTCCCTGGATTCGGCCCACCGCTCGAGCCACCGAGCAGCAGCAGCAGCAGCGCCGGACCCGAGCGTTAGCGAGCGCAGCGCCCCGCCGCCCGCGACATATACATGCAGGGGGTGGGGCCGAGTGGGGTAATGTGTGCGGGGGGCAGAGGCGAGCAGTGTGTATGTGTCGGCTGGGTTGCCGGTGTGGGCTCCCAGGGGTGCAGCACTCACCGGTAAGTCGGGGCTCCGTGTGATGTGCGGGGAAAGGTGTCGGGCGTCATCCTGTCGGCCCATAGTTCAGGCTGTTCAGTTAGCTGTGCCGTTGGTCGCAGTCTCTTTAGCGCATGTGGTGTGGCGACGGTTGTCACTGTAATGACGTCATTTTGGAGCAAGACAGACAGACAGACAGACAGAATAAGGCAATTATATATAGATATATCCACCAATGTATTGTTTAGGATGAAGCTACTTTACGATCCATGCCCATGTATCTCGTAAATACTAATTATTACCTGTATATCTCAAGTACTATTGCCAGCGCCATTTTACTTGGAGACGCCCCGCTCCGAAATTCAGCATTTCCAATTCTAATATTATTGTAACATTATTGTAGTGAAATGTATGATTAGGTTCAAAATACATTGTTTAGGTGGTGTCACCCAACAAGCGTGGCGAGGGCATTCAGACCAACTGAAGTCTGAAGCAGAATGAAAAACACACATCAAAAACACTTCAGACAAGGGGGACCACCAGGTCACAATAACAACGGTGGACCTTGGCACTACCAAGATAGTAGATGGACACCTCCTATCCTCACCTGTAGATATCCCTACTCTCCTAGCCAGTCCCTATACAGTCTCCGCAACTGTTACCAAGCAGCACCCTGGGAAACCCTATAAATGCCCTGGCTAGTGAGAGGCGGGTGAGGTTCACTAGACGCACTGCTGCACTAATAAGACAAGGGGGTATTGTAGACAAACAAGGGATAAACAACCAAAATGGAGTGGGTACGACTTCAAGAGAATCCACAGCAGCTCCTTCCACCTAGAAGACTTGCATACAAATGGCTTTGTATAGTCAGCAAAGCTTGCTGGGAGACCTGGCTATTTAAACACAAGGGGTTGTGTCTACAGACGAGGTCCAGTTGACTTTAATTGCAGGAGAGCTGCTAGCAGAAATACTGACATTAATTACTTCAGAACCGAAGGAAATTAAACAACATTTAAATTAAAAATCCCAGATAGAAATAAGGGTTTCAAGTTCTCAAGCTGCCACTAGCCTCCAAAAACAGGGAGACGGCCGTGACAGTCATGACAGGTTGCTCAAAGATGAAGCTTCATTTTAAACTTACAGGGGATATGCCATGAATCATTTCCACACCAGGTAACTTGTTATGTAATCTGAGAGCAGCATGCTGTAAGGGCAAAGATTCTGACTCCAGTGATGTATCACTTGTAGGGTTGCTTGCTGTAGTTTTGATAAAATAATTGTTTTCTCTGTTGCAGATCTAGCAATTGTGCAACTCTCTATAACTCCACCCACATCACTGATTGGCAGCTTTATGTGTACACTGTACATTGGCAAATTGCTGCTAATCAGTGGTAGGGAGTAGAGGTGAGCCTGAAGTTTGGTGTTCAGTATAAACTCAGACTTTTCCAAGGAAACAAGGCTCAGGTTCGGAGATTGGGGGCTTTATGAATACAAACTACTCACGCGAGCATCACTGTGCTGGGGTGTGCATGGTGCTCAGCCCAGTGCTAGCCACTTGCAGTATGTGAAAGGCTCTCACTGTGGGTAACAACATCGTGATAGGATATACTGTGCACCAAAATGAAAAAAAAGGGAAAAAACCCCATCCAGCCTCGCTCATAAGTGATCTGTTTATGGCTGGCTGCATGTGGGCAGAGACCCAAACTGCCCAATCAGTGACTTCAAATGGGGTTCAGGTCAAGTCTGGGTCTAAAACCAAAGTTTAAAATAGTTCAGCTGGACCAGCAGAACCCGAACATACACGGGTCCGCGCATCTCTAGTAGGTAGTTACACATAGACAAGTAGTCCTTTAGTGATAATATACTGCTGATAAAATACTGATTTTATTGACACGAAAATAAGCAGTCTAATAATGTCATGCAGTTACTACCAGAGTTTTGCCAGGTATAAGGGAACTCCTGGTGAGCGCTGCAACAATAGGGCACAGTTGGAACACGATGCAATGGAGGGCCCTGGCACTGAGAAGGGAGCTTAGCTCCCAACACTCACCTGAGGTTGATCCCTGCACTCCCTGAAGTCCCTATATGGGTCCTTCCCCTCATCGCCGACCACATGCCTAGGCCCTTGCTGACCCTAAACTCACCCTGGTTAGTGAGGATCAGCAAGATGCTAGTCTTGTCACTACAATAAGAATATATGAGGTAGGAAAGACAAACAGGAGAAATACACAACAAATAAAACTTGGCAGGAACTTCTCAGCTGCAACTGAAGCAACACCTCAGCTTTCTCCAGAGACTTGTTCCTTCTAAGTGGACAGAAATAGGAATTTTCTATGGCCAGCATGGAGTGGAGTGAGGAGACAATATTTATATCAGAAGAGAGTGGCTGTAGCTGAGGTTACAACTACCTGATACATCACTGCAGGATAGAAATGCACCTTAACCCATTCAGCGCCTGAATGAAATAAATATGCTCCAACTCAGGGTACTAAAGTGGATATGCAATCTGTTGTTAAGCCGAGGCTGGCTGGGTAACGCAGCCAGCGTCTGCCTTGTGTGGAGCAGGCTCAGCTCCTGTGCTTGTCCAGACGTGACCACCTGCTCTATGACATAATATTACGTCATGGTACAGGAAGGAGTTAAGCTAAGTTTCAACACTTCTAGCATAACAAAGTTACATTTTTCATTATTGATTGCCTCCAGATGTTCTCCTTGGTATTGCTGCTAATCTTCGCTGCTTAGGTGGGCTCAGTCCATCATTATTCAAAACCGTGACCCATTTAGCAAAAGCACCTTAATTCCAAGCATTAAACAGTTCTCTCAGCACTTTCATGTAACTCCTCACACTGCAGTTAAGTCAGTGCAGATTCTTCTATAAAATATGTCTCGTACTTTCCAATTTCAAATACAAGACAGATAAATATCATTTTCACCATAATCTCCCCAGTGAGATAGTGAAGTCCTGAAGCGGCCTTATCTTTACTTCATGGGCCGCGTTCAGGTCACACGTATAGGGGATGCGGAGATGGGATGGATGGCGTCCGCACGTCTGTGCAGTGAGATTTCAGTCTATGCAAAATGAAACATTGGACATGTTGTTATAATGGTGCAAGGGCTGGGAAATATTAGGCAGCATCTGGACAGTCAGCCTTTCACATTTAAGCCATCGGTGTCTCCGTGATTCTGTTTAGGGTAAAATTGTGATGAGTTGGAACATCTCCAAAACAGCAGATCTCGTAGGGTGTACGTGTGCAATGGTTAGTACCAAAGTGGTCTAAGGAAGAAAACCAGTGACATGGACTTGGATGCTTAATTCTCATTGGTGTGGCATGAAGCCTAGCCCATCAGGTTAGTGGACTCTTTCAGCAGACTAATGGATCCGGCCATACTGCGGGAATTGTTTGGGAATAGTTTGGTCTCGATCCCGGTGGTAACTATGATGTAAGCTGGTTTCATCACACTAAATCAACTGCAACATGCAAGGTGGCGCTTATAGTCTACAATGCTCCATATAAGTGAATGCAGCTGATATCATCCATCGCCATCGTCTGTCACCTACTGAAATCCTGTAATATGATTCTACACAGGAAAAATTAAAAGCTGGAACACCGAGGCACAAAAAAACATTGAGGATTTACAAGTCCCAGCATAACCTAGTGATGAGTAATTACACAGTGGAAATCTGAGATTCTACAGATCCTAGCATGGTCTAGTAATAAATAAATGTACAGTGGAACCAATTGTCTGAGCTGTCACATGGAGTTTTGCACAAACTTTTCCACTAGGCAATTGACTCTGTTCAGATTGCAGATTCTGACCAATGGTTTCTCTGGTGTCTGTGATCAACACAGGCAGACTCAGGCGTCAACCTGCTGTGTGCTGATTCATAGGCAGGCTAGTCTCTGCTAGCCTGCTTGCTCCTTTAATCACATGTTGTAGGGAGACCTATCCCATCTGTTCCCCTCCTATTTATACTGTTGGAATCCTTCTACCCATGCCAGCTATAGTTTATTCTGTGTTAGTCTGTGAGGTGTGGTGTTCCAGACTCTTTATGGTGGAACTTGTGTTTATTGGTGCTTTTTGCTTGATTCAATTGTGGAGTCTACCCCTGCTGTTTTGTACTTCCTTCCTGCTCTTGTTCTCCTCCTGAATCTTTTAAGCGGGCTTTACACGCTACGATATCGTTAATGAATTATCGTCGGGGTCACGGTGTTTGTGACGCACATCCGGCTTCATTAACGATATCGCAGTGTGTGACACTTATGAGCGACCTTAAACGATCGCAAAAGCATTCAAAATCGTTTGCCGCGGAGAGATCGTCCTGAAACAAAAAATCGTTTTCTGCTTATTAGCGATGTTGTTCGTCATTCCTGCGGCACCACACATCGCTGTGTGTGACACCGCAGGAGCGACGAACATCTCCTTACCTCCGTCCACCGGCAATGCAGAAGGAAGGAGGTGGGCGGGATGTTACGTCCCGCTCATCTCCACTCCTCCGCTTCTATTGGACGTCTGCCGTGTGACGTCGCTGTGACGCCGCACAAACTGCCCCCTTAGAAAGGAGGCGGATCGCCGGCCAGAGCGACATCGCAGGGCAGGTAAGTGCGTGTGACGGGTGTAAGCGAGGTTGTGCGGCACGGGCAGCGATTTGCCCGTGTTGCACAACCGACGGGGGCGGGTACGATCGCTTGCGATCCCGCTAGAGAGATCGCAGCATGTAAAGCCCGCTTTATTGTCTTATTCTCTGTGTGTGTTCATGTTGTGGGAAAGAGTTTTGATTTTTCCCTTGTCTGTCTTTTTCTGTGGTATCAACACCCTCCTGTCCCTCCCCTCCATGAGGGAAATAGATCAGGACTAGTTAGGATCAGGGCCAGAAAGGAGACTCATGCCTCTCCACCATTAGGAGTGTCTCTGAGAATAGGGATAGCATAGAGCTCTCAGGCTTGGGGGACACCTTAGGAGCCCCAGTTCCCCACTAACCAAAGTCATTTTGACACCAGCAGAATCTAGTAATAAGTTCACATTGGAGCAGCATATCAGGACTCATGGGAGCTGATGTGTGGTTGTCGCGGGCGGAGGAAGGGACGCCGCGCTCTCCCACTGCTGCTCGGGTCCGGCTGCCGCGGCCGCTGCGGCCTGCTGCTGCTCGGTGGCTCGAGCGATGAGCCGGATCCCGGAGACTCTAGCGGTGCTCCTCGCCCGTGAGTGAAAGGGGGTTGTTGGGTGTGGGGATGGTTTATTGTCCGTGACGCCACCCACGGTTGTGGTGATTTGTTGGCACCACCGCTGCTCTGTATGGGGATCCCGGGAAGGATGGTAGGGAGCAGCCAGTTGTTGTGTTGCCCCTCCGTGGGTAGGGGTTGGTGATCCCGGGGCCCAGTGAAGAGTTGGGAGGTGCAGGGCTTGGTGGGCGCAGGGACGCGGGGGCAGCGCGGTGCCTTGCTGCACTGTGGTACTCACTCAGACTGAGACGTTGACACAGTTTTACGGTAAACCACACGGCTGGAAAGACGGTTCCCATGGACGGCTGCACTTGCTCTCCCAGTAGGTAACGGTGATGTCCCTCTGACCTGCACCTAGTGTTTCTGTGTTGGTAGCGATGGGTTCCCACCGGTAACCCGCTCCCCGGCTTGGATATGGGCCGGAGGAGCTAGGCTTTGCCCGCAGACGCTGGCCCCGAGGAACTGGTGCCCTGGCGGTGGCGGTGTTCCTCCTTAATGGTTGGACTTTTGCCTTCAGTCGGGACTTGGTTGTTGGGGGATCGACGTCCCCTTCACTGACGGATTTGGCAAATTATGGCGACTCCTAGCCTTGCCGGGGTCCGAGAGGCCCCTGCCCTGGTGCTGACTGTCCTTCGTATACTGCTCCAGACCGCCGGGCCACTACCCGTCCGCGGTCCTTCCAGCAACCTCCGAGCAGTCCCCCTCCAGACGATCACCGCTGTTGCTGACCTTGCTGACACTGTCCTGCACTTAGCCGGACTAACTTCAGGTCTTTCTACACTCACTTTTACTCTTTGCTTCTTTGCTCCACTACTACTTCACTTTCACTTAGCTCCTCTACCACTTCCTTCTACTTTCACTACCTTTTCTTAACTGCTTGGTTCTTCCTGCCTCCAGGGCTGTGTACTCCTCGGTGGGCAGAGCCAACTGCCTGGCCCACCCCCTGGTGTGAACATCAGCCCCTGGAGGAAGGCAACAAGGATTTGAGTAGCTTTGGTGTTCCTAACTGGGATGTAGGGTGTGGTGGTGTGATGACCTGTGACCCCTGGCTTGCCCAGGGCGTCACATGGTCACAGGGACAGAATAAGAGGAAAGAATGCAATATTCTTTAGCAGCTAGAGCGATGGGAGTGAGTATTAATGGGAACAAGTCACCTCCAAAACTCAAATGTAACTAATCTGACATTTCATATAGAGGACTTAACCATATAAAATTATACTGATGATTTTACTCATTTCAATATATGTAAAAACAATGTTCTTTACATGTGTGAGGGGACTCTGATGCACCCTTGGGGTGGCCAAGGGCTCACTGCACTATACCAACCCCACAATTACCATCCAATCACCTTATTTTGATTGACAGCACTGGCTTTGAACTAAATCCCCAGGTAAAACAAAATATGGTTGCCATTGTGGGTATGCTTCAGGTGCAATGTGCTAGGTTACAAATACGGTAAACTATACTCAATAGTTTGACAAGATGTATTTATTGTAAGAGAAGGCTTAGGTTTCCATATGCATATTCATAAACATCCAACATTTTGGCTCTTCTAGGACTTTCATCACAGCCGTAATGCTGATGGTGATATGGTGATGGTGATAAGGTTGATGTGAGCAGAGACTGCAGCAGCAAGCTTATCACTATCAGCATTGATGCCATGATCAGGGTCCTAGAATGGATGGAAGCCTAAAGGTGGTGTCACACATAGCGACGACGACAACGACATCGCTGCTAAGTCACCATTTTCTGTCGCTGTGTGTGACATCCAGCTAAAGGTGGTGTCATACATAGCGACGCAGCAGCGATCACGACCAGCGATCTGACCTTATCAGGATCGCTGCTGCGTCGTTACATGGTCGTTACTGATCTAAATCCCCAGTCCTGCATGCACTAACACGTCTTTTGTGAGAGCACATACAGTATCAGTGCATGCAGGTGCCTTCTCAGACAGGACAGGGAGATGAGAACGTGCACAATGTCAGTGTGTGCAAGCTCCCATCGCCTTCTCCTGTCTGTAGCGGCTACCTGATGCTTAGTGATCATATGTAAAGCAGTAGCCACAACACACAGGAATAGAAAGAGCACACATACTCTAACATGCAGGAGCCAAGTGCATACACAGTGTCAGTGCATGCAGGTGCCTTCCCATCCTTCTGAGACAGGAGAGGGAGATGAGAATGTGCACAATGTCAGTGTGTGCGAGCTCCCATTGCCCTTTCCTGTCTGCAGTGGCAACCTGTTGCTGAGTGATCATGTGTACAGCAACAGCCACTACACACAGGAACAGAGGGGGCACACACTTTAAAATGCAGGAGCCAAGCACAAACAGTGTTAGTGTGGGCTTGGTCTCATCAGTGCCTGTTGCTTTTTATTCTGTGTGCAGCGATCGGCCGCTACTACCAGGAGAGGGATAACAATGCACCTGCGCACTGACAGTGTGTGTTCTTGGCCCCAGTAATGTCGGTAAATGCAGGACTGAGGATTTAAATCAGGCAGTGCTCAATCACCAAAAGGTGAGGGGATGGTAATTTACAAGCCCCCCATTTACATATCTAGAAAAACTTTTTTATATAAAGCAAAATTACTAATATATACAGTACTAGTATGAATTAATAGGAGCTAACTCTGTATGAACGTTTAAGTAAAGCTTTGGGGGTGACAGATTTATTTTTAAAGTGCACTCATCACCAGGATTTTCCTATATAACCTTAAGCCAGTGCTATACTGGCACTATCATGCTGATTCTATACATACCTTTAGTTGTGAGATCAGATGTACAGGTTTTGAAACGCAAGCAAGTAAAGATTGTAAATTGAACAGTTTTTTGATTGGCAGCAGGTGTTGATCAGCTTGTAGCTGGGGTTGGATTAAATAGTGATTCTCGCCCCCTGTCTGTCCATCCTTACACTATCTATTATTTATTTCTTATTCCATTATAGAAGGTTGTGGCTATAAATCATGGTGGCTAAAAGGACCTGTACTGACGTCATACCCATGTGACCAGAAGGGGCGGGGCCTCAGCCAACAGAAAAATAATGTTGCTTCCTGGTATCAGCTATGTTGGCTGAGACACCACCCCTTTTGGTCACACGGGTATGACATCAGCACAGGTTCTTTTAGCCACCATGATTTAGCCACAACCATTAGTAAACACTTCTATAATGGAATTAGCATAAATAATAGATAGGGGGAGGAACAAAAGGCAGGGGGGGCAGGAATCACTATGAATACCCACACCAGCTATTAGCAGCTGCAGTAAATCAAAGAACTGTTCAATTTAGGCTAGTTTCACACTTGCATTGTATTCCTTTAGTTGCAATCCGCCGTTTTGGAAAACAGCGGAATCCGTTAATGGACTTGTATGGACGACGGATTGCGAGTGATGGACCTGCGTTGCTTCCGCTGGGCGGAAGGAACGCAGCATGTAACGTTTTTTGAGTAGCGGAATCCTTAGGATTTCACTGCGCATGCTCTCTCTGGCTCCCTGCACACGTAACCAGGGTACACATCGGGTTACTAAGCAAAGCGCTTTGCATAGTAACCAGATATTTACCCTGGCTACGTGTGCAAGGAGCCAGCGCTAAGCGGTGTACGCATTCCGCATGTACACACGCACACATACAGACACACACACGCACACACACACACTCACCTGTCCCCTTCCATGCAGTCCCCGCGCCACTGACGTCCTCAGCGCCATGGCCCCACTCGGCTCCACCCACCCCGCTCTCTGCCCCCCGCACTCCACACCCCGCACACATTCTCGGCGGCCGAACGATCAGCTGATCACCTGATGACTAGCTATTGTGAGCGATCAGCTGATCACCTGGCGACCGGCTGCTGTGAGCGATCAGCTGATCACCCGGCGACCGACTGCTGTGAGTGATCAGCTGATCACCCGGCAGCCAGGTGATCAGCTGATCGTTCACAATAGTCTGCCGCCGGTAAAACTGTAAAGAAAAAAAAAAAGCAGATTCCGTTGTTTTGTACGATCTGTTGCATCCGTTGTGCCACTATATGCAACAGATCCGTTGCATCCGTCACGCAACGCAATGCATCGGATGCCGGTCAACGCAAGTGTGAAACTAGCCTTACAATCCTTACTTGCTTACGTTTCAAAACCTATACATCCGAGCTCACCACTAAAGGTATGTATAGAATCAGCCTGATAGTTTCAGTATAGCACTGGCTTTAGGTTATATAGGAAAATCCTGGTGATTGGTTCCCTTTAAGGCTTCTGCATGTGAGTCTCCTCTACAGGCACATCACACTCCTCCCTTGTGCTGACACTGCAGCTTACAGAGAGGTCAGAGGGGAGGTGGAGGCTCTAGAGGAGTTTATCAAAGAGGCAAATAGACTAACTACATCAAGTAGAAAATTGCAGTTGCAGTCTATAAGTGGCTTGTGGCTGGCACTGGCCCATCTAGCATTTGAAGAAATTGCATATGAGCATAGTAAGCCTGCAATCTTATAATACCCATAATAGCACCAAGCATTACACGAACAGAGGATTGAGTTACATTTCTCTGAAGAAGCAATACCATAATGTGGCATCTCACAAGACATTGCTCTCTACATGACCACTGAGGAAGGATTCTCCGGTCGTGATGGTTAGTATACCCACTTAACCTAATAAATAACACACCGACTGCATGCGACTTGGTTAAACAAATTGGCCACAGCAGCCTTTATTACCTATTATTAACATTCTAACACAAGGGGGCGCCGTCCAACGGGCGACCCCAAACAAATAATAGGTAACACATAAATAATAACTGTACACGTAACCCCATGTAGGCCCGGTCCAGAAACCACTTCCTCCACCAATATCCCTGGCCGCAACACTCCGACCCAGAGATGAGGTATTAATCACCCCGTGGATTAATACCCCCCAAACCTTGCAGAACCCCGTGCCTGCAATTTACCGGAACCCGGAGACACCATACCAAGACAGTGCCTCTCAGTCCAGCCACCAATCCCTTACAACCGCCTCTGGACCAGACCTACCCCCGCTGCTGCGACAGAACATACGACTCTTTTAACCTGTATTCCCTTTTTTTTTTTTTTTTTTAAACCGCATCATTCCATTTTCTCATTTTGTTTTCATTTTTTTTTTTTTTTAAAAACAAACATATCCAACAAACTTGCAAAACACAAGGGCGGGTGGGCGGGAATCCTTTACTGTCCGGAGTCACAAGGAAGGTAAGACCCCTCCCCTATAGCTTATATACTAGCCCCCTCCCCACCCTACAGTGACCCTATTCCACCAATCCCCTATAAGGGCCCATAATGCCCTTTAATTCACTTTATTAACCCCTCACTCCCTCCCTTCCCTCTGGTCATGTCGCCCCTCCCCCCTATGGGGTCCATGGCTTTCTATAGATTTGCACAAAATCCTGCAGAACAACTCTGTATGTCACTTTATACAATTCTGGCCATTTATGGGTGGAGCAGGACCCTATAATAAATTGGTGCTGTAACATGGCTCCATGTGAATCAATGTGAACCTAGGTCTTGGTTGTTGGTAGATTGCACATGCTTTTTCTCTCCGGAGCCTGACCATAAGTGCCTGTGGTCTGAGAAGAGGGAATAAGCCGCTGCCACCTTGGTTCGGAGGACGCAGCTTCTTACCTTTAGATGGCGTTTCAATGTAATGTAAAACTAAGAAAAAAGAATGAGGTCGAGCGTCTCCCCTTTATCACTTCACATTCTGCAGCTTTTACCAGTTCTACTGATGTTTCCAGAAAGATCTTTGGCTTATTAAGTAATTACAGCAAAATTCCATAGAAAAGGTGTTATTAATAATTACTTAGAGTCATTTTATGTAAGTTTCTTCTTTTCCCTTTTGCTGGCGGTTTCTGTGATTATTACCTGCAGTGATGTAATCTTTTTTGCACTGATTTTTGCTGGATTCTGTTATTCGGGGAAATCAGGGACTGGTCGTATTTTTGCCTCTATTGCCCATCGCATTTCTTGATATTTCACTTTCTTCTAATATTTTCTATTGTCATTTTTATAAGTATCCAAAGTATATTTCAATGTCTGTCTAGGGTAAATGACGAGGCTGGAGCTGACAGTAAACGCAGACATGTTATAAGTCACTGACGTGTCTGCTTTCAGCACAGCATAGTGAGAAGATGCAGGGACACGTCCCACAGTCTCATGTATCTAGGCGCTCTCCCATCACTTCTATTGGTTTCTTTGTGGTATTATATTAATGTTTACACCATATATCATCTGTATTAGGCATTGGTATGTACTGTTTAAGGGAGCATTCTGTTTTCGCTGTGAGGCCAATTACCAGCAGCAAAAACTACCTATCTGGCATATATACAACCACTCTTAAGGGGGCTTTACACGCTGAGACATCGCTAGCATCGGCTAGCGATATCGAGCGTGATAGCACCCGCCCCCGTCGTACGTGCGATATTGTGTGATCGCTGCCGTAGCAAACATTATCGCTACGGCAGCGTCACACGTACATACCTGCTCTGCGACGTCGCTTTGGCCGGCGAACCGCCTCCTTTCTAAGAAGGCGGTTCGTGCGGCGTGACAGCGACGTCACACGGCAGCCGTCTAATAGAAGTGGAGGGGCGGAGATAAGCAGGACGAACATCCCGCCCACCTCCTTCCTTTTGCATTGCCGGTGGAGGCAGGTAAGGAGATGTTCGTTGCTCCTGCGGTGTCACACATAGCGACGTGTGCTGCCGCAGGAACGAGGAACAACATCGCTAATAAGAGGAAAACGATTTTTTGTTTCAGGACGACTTTTCTGCGGCAAACGATTTTGACCGCTTTTGCTATTGTTTAAGGTCGCACATAAGTGTCACACACTGCGATATCGTTAATGAAGCCGGATGTGCTTCACAAACACCGTGACCCCGACGATAATTCATTAACGATATCATAGCGTGTAAAGCCCGTTTTAGGTTACGTGAACACATTTTACCAGCGGCAGAGCCAACAAGTATTTTGGTGCGATGTCTCTTAAGGAAACCATTGGCGGTCTGTTTCCTGAAGTGGCTTCACTGGTGACTTTGTCATCGCATTTTGTGGCTACACTGTGGCAGATGTTTTTTTTCTGTTGAGTCCATCAGTCCATTATGGTGGCAAGTGGCTTGGAAACAGACTGTAGAGTGAAGATGCTACAGTGTACTTCTTTTAAAGGAGTTGTTCACTTCTTGACTAACCTCTTCTCATTCCCATAAAAATATATAAGCCTATACATACTTCTGATGTGACCGTGATTCCAGCAATGTCTGAAATTGCGTTCCCAGGGAACACATGACATTGTTATGACATGTGAGCCCCTCAACCAATCAGCTTCGGCTTTCCTCTGCCCACATTTGGATGTTTTAGCAGGAAGTCAGCACAGCGCTCACATCCTGCTCAAATGTCTTAAGGCGGGGAGACAGATGCCGGGCGATGATTGGTCGCGGGGCCCACGTTTCATAACAATGCCACAGGGACCCCAGGAACCGCATCCACAAAGAGATGGGTATAGGCTTATTCATTTTTATGGGTGCGAACAAGGGGAATGAGTAGAGGTTGTCCAAGCCTTAGGATAAAATGAGCAATCAACAGGAAGTGAGCGCTGTGGCTAACACTAACTTCCTGTTGATTGCTCATTTTGTAATATGATGCGGAGAGAGAAGCCGGCAGTGATTGGACGCGGGGCTCCCGTGATGTCACACTGTCACACTAGCCCCAACATAGCTGAACAGGCTCTTTATTTAATTTGGGAAAACAGGTGGAAACAGAAGGCGTTGTCCTGATAGTGGACAACCCCTTTAAAGCAATTGTTCAATCAACATAATTAAGCTGCATAGAACTTTATAGGAGCAGTTCTGCCCCCAGGTCTGCCCTCCCAAAGAGCCAATCCAGGGAAACATGAGCACCAAAGCTAAAGAGTTCACCAGATGCCACATTCACATACAATATGGATAAGTGAATGATTAATTCTATCACCTTGAAGCATTGCAGAACATGTTGGTACATTGTAAATAATTGAAAATGGACAGCCAATACTAATAATGGAAAATATTAGCTCTGAGCAATATTTTAGCTGTAGGGGAGGACGTGTAGTGACATGGCATAGCCGGGTCATATCTGGCTGTTAGATTTTTAGTATCTGCATGTTTTTTGTACATTTTTTCTGCACCATCTCTGTCCCCATGTAAAGTCCAGCCACAGAGGTTTTCACACGGCACAGCTGTTACACGGTGTATAGAAGACCGCAGGGAAATCTTCGCCTGGCTATTACCTTCTACCTTGATTTCTTTGAGAGGTCTATAAAAGCAGCATAATTGTAAATGAGAAGTTCTGTATCCACAATGTCACACCCGAGCACGGCACGTAACAATGCATCTGCTGTTTGATCCTTCCCATAAACTGGCCATGTGGTGTGGATCCGGCAATATTAAGTATGATTGCGTCTTGTGTTTTCAACCAATTATTAAGGCATTCTTGTTCTGCTGAAAAGAAAAGATGCGGTCCTACTGTATGGCTTGTCTCCTAGGTTACCAAGATGGAGAGACTGTTGCTAGGTAACCCCCTCCCACATTCCATTGCTGGCAGGATTGGGTCTGGGAAGCGCCTCCTTTCTACTATTTAACTCTTGGAGATTCCTGGGAATGCAGCACCGAGCGCCTCGTGGTCATTGTCTGCTGCTAGTGGCGGAGAGAGGAAATTCAGCTAATTATGAAGGAGCCATATGCTGCTCTGTGCACAGAACGCTCAGCTCCTTGCTTCTTTCTACATGGATGTGTACAGTGGGTCACATGATGGTAAAATCTGCAGTGTGAAAGATAACCATAGCAGAGATGGTTACTGGGTACTACTGCTTTACTCAGTATTCATTTATCTGTGTGCGCCCATGCTGCACCTGTGGTCAGAATAGAACAGGGTAAGGTTACTGCGGCTCATCTGCTCAAATGTGCAGGAGTCTGCGGCAGCAATTCCCACCACATTGTGCAGAGTGTGAGGTGGATTTGCAGCTTGGATTTCAAAAGCAGATGAAATATAGGCAGAAAAAAGCCATATACTCCCATAGTAATCTTCTGCTGCTCGTGTGGCCATACAACCTGCACAGCTTGTCTTCTATCCAAAGGGCATCCTGTTGCCATCTGCTCCCCAGGTTGTTGCGCTCACATCTGCTTGTCCATATGATGGAGAAGTAATGTGATTCGTCACACTAAGCCACTTCTATCATGGCTCAATCTGATGCTCACATGCCTAGTGTAGGCTCCTTGGCCACATACAAGGGGTATGCATGAACAATGTGTAGTGTAGGCTCCTTGGCCACATACAAGGGGTATGCATGAACAATTTGTAGTGTAGGCTCTGTGGCCACGTACAGGGGTATGCATGAACAATGTGTAGTGTAGGCTCTGTGGCCACGTACAGGGGTATGCATGAACAATGTGTAGTATAGGCTCTGTGGCCATGTACAGGGGTATGCATGAACAATGTGTAGTGAAGGCTCTGTGGCCACGTACAGGGGTATGCATGAACAATGTGTAGTGTAGGCTCTGTGGCCATGTACAGGGGTATGCATGAACAATGTGTAGTGAAGGCACTGTGGCCACGTATAGGGGTATGCATGAACAATGTGTAGTGAAGGCTCTGTGGCCACGTACAGGGGTATGCATGAACAATGTGTAGTGTAGGCTCTGTGGCCATGTACAGGGGTATGCATGAACAATGTGTAGTGAAGGCACTGTGGCCACGTATAGGGGTATGCATGAACAATGTGTAGTGTAGGCTCTGTGGCCACGTACAGGGGTATGCATGAACAATTTGTAGTGTAGGCTCTGTGGCCACGTACAGGGGTATGCATGAACAATGTGTAGTGTAGGCTCTGTGGCCATGTACAGGGGTATGCATGAACAATGTGTAGTGTAGGCTCTGTGGCCACGTACAGGGGTATGCATGAACAATGTGTAGTGTATTCTCTGTGGCCATGTACAGCGGTACACATGAATAATGTGTACTGTAGGCTCTGTGGCCATGTGCAGGTATATTCATGAACAATGTGTAGTGTAGGCTCTGTGGCCATGTACAGGGGTATGCATGAACAATGTGTAGTGAAGGCACTGTGGCCACGTATAGGGGTATGCATGAACAATGTGTAGTGAAGGCTCTGTGGCCACGTATCGGGGTATGCATGAACAATGTGTAGTGTAGGCTCTGTGGCCACGTACCTGGGTATGCATGAACAATGTGTAGTGTAGGCTCTGTGGCCATGTACAGGGGTATGCATGAACAATGTGTAGTGTATTCTCTGTGGCCATGTACAAGGGTACACATGAATAATGTGTACTGTAGGCTCTGTGGCCATGTACAGGGGTACACATGAATAATGTGTAGTAAAGGCTCTGTGGTCATGTACAGGGGTATGCATGAACAACGTGTAGTGAAGGCTCGTTGGCAATGTACAGGTGTATGCATAAACAAGGTATAATAAAGGCTAGTTAGCCATATACAGGGGTATGCATGAACAATGTGTACTGTAGGCTCTGTAGCCATGTACAGGGGTGTGGATGAACAATGTGTAGTGTAGCTCTGTGGCCACATACAGGGGTATGCATGAACAATTTGTAGTGTAGGCTCTGTGGCTAAGTACAGGGGTGTGCATGTGTAGTGCCCCTGAACCCATCAGGGCACTACAAGGTGCATCCTGACAAAGATGAAGAGCCTACTCCCATGCACCTGGAAGACCAGTGCCGGTACCACCAAAACACATAATTAACCCCAGTTTCCCTCTCCCAATCAGAGGTGATTGTCTAGTCCAGGACCCAATGGATGGCCACCCAGGGGTGGAGCCAGTCCAGTCCACTAGCCGATGACCAGGTGGTAGGAGACAGACAGAAACACAGAAGAGTCCACTAGTGATAGTTGTAGGGGACGGACGTGTCTCCAGATGGGGTCGTGTAGCAGTGACCTAGGTGGCTCAGGAGAGTGGTTGCCAGAGAGGGTACAGCCAGGTACCATGGAACCAGAGTACCAACAGGGCACAGGGCCCTAGGTCAGGCGAACACTTCAGGCTACCTGACAAATACCTGCACAGTGAGGGGACCTTCAAGGACCTCACTGACCCAAGAATCTGGGGGCACCAGCAGTAAAGATAGAGCCATGGACCAGAACAGAACACCGACCCTACAGGGTTCACACTGCCTGCCGTAAGGACCAAAAGGGACCAGGGGTCGGACCCAGCCGTCCTCAGCGCAGCAGCATCCACAACTCAGTGTGTGGCATAAACTCTTTAATTTCCCCTGTATACAGTGTGTCCACCCATATCCTGCCCACCACCATTAACTTGAGAACGGCGGCAGCTATAGGCATAGAAGTGGTGTCTAGGTATAGTAAAGTAGCCATATGCTACACAATGAAACCACCTATAGCGCCACCTGGTGGAAAACAACGGAGTTAGCATTTTTATCTCGAACACGGAACGAGATACAGAAAAAAAGTGAATTACAAAGTTGTAGGGCATCATCAATTCATTACGAATCGACACCTTGCACACAAAAAGATATGATTAGAATGTGTAAAACGGGGAATTACCCTATTTTGCAAATAAGTGTGCAACGTCATACCTGACGAAATACTGTAGACTGCTAATAGTACATACTGTACAGTAAATGGGATTGTTCAAAGCATTCAAGCACACATGCCAAAGAAGCATTAACCCATCAGGTGCTAAAAGGAAAAAACATCCGTTTAAACACGGATGAGTCGCGCTGGAGAAAACAGCGTAACAGAGGTCTTTTAGGCAACCCTTTGAACAATCCCATTTACTGTACAGTATGTACTATTAGCAGTCTAGAGTTTTTCATCAGGTATGACGTTGCACACTTATTTGCATAATAGGGTAATTCCCCGTTTTACACGTTCTAATCATATCATATCTGTATGCAAGGTGTCGATTCGTATTGAATTGATGATGCACTACAACTTTGTAATTCACTTTTTTTCTGTATATTGTTCCGTTTTCAAGATAAAAATGCTAACTCCGTTGTTTTCCACCAGGTGGCGCTATATGTGGTTTCATTGCGTAGTGCATGGCTACTTTATTATACCTAGACACCACTTCTATGCCTATAGCTGCCGCCGTTCTCAAGTTAATGGCGGTGGACAGGATATGGGTGGACACATTGTATATCCCCTTTTAAAAACCCGGGAATCGGAACCGGGCATCGGCCGTTACACAACCGTGAACAGCATCCCCGTACATATACGGCCTGGGACCGAGTACCCAATAGCCCTTTTCCTAGGAAAAAGCTGTGATGCCCCAGGACTATGGGGTACTCGGGGGTCACTTTTTAAAAGGGGATATATACAGGGAAGATTAAAGAGTTTATATTGTGACGCCACTTGCGGGTTGCGGTTAGGGTGATGGAACTGCCGCTGCACAGTCTTTTACCACTGGGGCTGATGGTGATGACAGCCTGGATGGTAGGCCCTCCGCAAGTAGGGCCAGATCCCAGGGAGTGGATTGTGGGATCCGGTGCAGAAAGAAATGAGGCCACACGATGAGGATGCAATGCAACTGTTGTTTTACTCACTGAGTTGTGGATGCTGCTGCGCTGAGGACGGCTGGGTCCGACCCCTGGTCCCTTTTGGTCCGTATGGCGGGCAGTGTGAACCCTGTGTTCTGTTCCGGTCCGACGCTCTATCTTTACTGCTGGTGCCCCCGGATTCTTGGGTCAGTGAGGTCCTTGAAGGTCCCCTCACTGTGCAGGTATTTGTCAGGTAGCCTGAAGTGTTCGCCAGACCTAGGGCCCTGTGCCCCGTCGGTGCTCTGGTTCCAGGGGTACCTTGATGTACCCTCTCTGGCAACCACTCTCCTGCGCCACCTAGGTCACTGCTACACGACCCCATCTGGAGACACGTCCGTCCCCTACAACTGTCAGTACCGGACTCCTCTGTGTTTCTGTCTGTCCCCTCCCACCTGGTCGTTGGCTAGTGGACTGGACTGGATCCACCCCTGGGTAGCCATCCATTGGGTCCCAGACTAGTCAGTCGCCCATGATTGGGAGAGGGAAACTGTTTAACTATGTGTTTTGGTGGTACCGGCACTGGTCTTCCAGGTCCCTGGGGGTAGGCCCTGCATCTTTGTCAGGATGCAGTACCTTGTAGTGCCCTGATGGGTTCAGGGGCGCTACACATGAGCAATGTGTAGTGTAGGCTCTGTGGCCACGTACAAGGGTATGCATCAACAATGTGTAGTGTAGGCTCTGTGGCCAAGTACAAGGGTATGCATCAACAATGTGTAGTGTAGGCTCTGTGGCCACATACAAGGGTATGCATGAACATTGTGTAGTGTAGGTTCTGTGGCCACAGACAGGGGTATGCATGAACAATGTGTAGTATAGGCTCTGTGGCCACAGACAGGGGTTGTCAGGACTCTGTTTTTTCTGTTTATCCTTTTTTGGCTTTTTGCCCTTTTCCAAAATGGCATCCCCTGCTTCATTCTTTTCCATGTGTTCTGGGTCCTCTTGCCTTTATAATCCAAATCCAGGCTCCAGTCCTCTGCTTGAGTATTCCGCCTGGTTTCCTACTCCTAGTGGCATCTCAAGTTACTTCAGGAAATCCTGTTGCTGCTCTTCAGAGGTTCTGCCACCTTCTGCTCACCTGCTGCTGATGTCTGGCCCCTTCTGTGGCTCTAGCCTGACCTGCTTTGCTGACACGTAGGCTGGCTTACTTAATTATACTGCTCTGTTGCTTCCACCATTGAATTGATGCCGTAGCAGAGCACGGGACTGTTCTGGACACTAGAAACTAGTGACTAGTGTGGCTAGAGCCACAGCAGGGAGTAGGCATCAGCAGAAGGTGAGCCGAAGGTGGTAGAACATCTGAAGAGCAGCAACAGGAGTTTCACACAGGATTTGCTGAAGTAACTTGAGATGCCACTAGGAGTAGGAAACCAGGCGGAATACTCAAGCAGAGGACTGGAGCCTGGACTGGGATTATAAAGGCAAGAGGACACAGAACACATAGAGAAGAATGAAGCAGGGGATGCCATTTTGGAAATGGGCAAAAAAGCCCAAAAGGATAAACAGAAAAACCAGAGTCCTGACAGGGGTATGCATGAACAAGGTGTAGTGTAGGCTCTGTGGCTACAGACAGGGGTATGCATGAACAATGTGTAATGTATGCTCTGTGGCCACGTACAAGGGTATGCATCAACAATGTGTTTTTTGCCTTGTACCCCATGTGTAGAAAGCTGTAAGTCATTATGGCCCTAATTAATGAAGACCACCATTGTTCACACCAGTCTTGATGATGGGGCTTGCTGATTGATGTCTGGCAAGTGGTGTGCTCACACCGCAGATCTTACTACAGTCAAGGACTGTAGTAACATTTCTTAGTACGGAACACCACAGGTCATGATGAATTAGACGAGCTGTGGTTTCATAAGCTGGTCCCGTCTGGGTTCTGCCACACAAAAGTGCTGTGAAAATGATAAAAGTTGCAACATTTTTTGGACAACTCCGTATTGCTAAAAATGTGCCACATTTCAAGGTGATTTGCACCAGAATACTGATGTAATCACTTTGATGAATCGGGGCCTATGTGTTCTGGCACATTCCTATCTTAGGCGACTAACTTTAACATCCATGCTAACTATCCTTCAGTTACCATGCACATTCATGAGTGCTCGGTCCCTATGGCCCTTTTGTTGGTTCACCATTGTTTGCACTTGATCATTTTTGATACTGCTTATTGAGAACACCTTATAAGACTTTATGCTTTGCAGGCGCTCTGACCAGTCATCTAGACCTGACCTGACAGTTTGGTCCTTATGAAAGTCACTCAGGGATCTTGTAAATCTTTTCATCTTTTAACACATCAACTTCAAGCTCTGACTTTGCACCTGCTGCCTAATGTATCCCACCTCTTAGTAGATGCCATTCAGTGAAAGAAACAAGGTTCTTTGCTTCACCCGTAAATGGTTTATAGGCTATTCTCTTCTTGTTAGATGGGTATTTTTTTGCAAACAAGGAACTTTTCACTTCACATATTATTAAGATTTTCCTGTACTCCTAATAGCTCTGCTTTTCTATTTTTTTTTGTTTGCCGCTTATTGCCACGGGAACCAACCACCACTTCTGTCTAGCGGCAGTGGCTGAACATGCACAGTGCTTAGAAGCTCTTTCCTATAAATACTATAAAGTATCAATCAGTGTTACCAGAAGGTATAACACATAATGTGTACTGAACAAAAACTAGTGGGATGATCATGTTAGGCTACATTCACACTTCCATTATTTTGCATCAGTCACAATACATTTTGTGACTGATGTGACGAATGCGTTGGAGATTGTGGTACAATAGATGGGACAGATCCGTTAAAAAAACTGATCTGTTGCAGCAGTTTGTACCAGAATCCAGCTGTGGTTGCGGGTAACCTGAGTGACGTCATTGCTGATAGCGCGACTCACTTCAGTTTCTCCGTGGAGCTCACAGAGAGCGGTCGTGGTCTGTAACCGCTCGTTGTCAGCTTTCAATGTAGGAGAGCTGAAAGCGTCGTGGGACCTCATGTGGATTACGCCAAACCTGGAGGGGTATTTGGGGATTAATAAAGTGGTCAAAGAGGATGTTTTTTTGTCTTTTATTTCAAATAAAGGATTTTTCGGTGATTGTGTTTATTTACTTTCACTACAGATTAATCATGGGGGGGGTCTCATAGACACCTGCCATGATTAACCTAGGACTTAGTGGCAGCTATGGGCTGCCATTAACTCCTTGTTACCCTGATTGCCACCGCACCAGGGCAATTCGGGATGAGCCGGGTAGAGTCCCGGGACTGTCGCATCTATTGGATGCGGCAATTCCGGGCGGCTGCTGGCTGATATTTTTAGGCTGGGGGCTCCCCATAACGTGGGGCTCGCCATCCTGAGAATACCAGCCCTCAGCCGTGTGGCTATACCTTGGCTGGTAAAATTGGGGGGAACCGCATGCTGTTTTTTTTAAAATTATTTATTTATTTATTGTACTGCATGATACAGACCCGTCCACCAGCGGCTGTGCTTGGTTGCAGTGAGACAGCTGTTACTCAGCGTGGGGATGCGTCTGGCTGTAACCAATCATAGGCGCCGGTGGGCGGGGGAAGCAGTGAATACGAGATGGAATAATGAGCGGCCGGCATTTTCAAAAGCAGGAGAAGCCGCTGGAGCAGTGTGACAGCCGTGCAGCGCCGTAACGGTGATTGGTGAGTGACTATAAGAGAGGGGGTGAGAGGGAGAGATCGACCGATCGACAGAGAAAGAGAGAGACCGACAGAGAGAGAGAGACCAACTGACCGGCAGACAGAGAAAGAGAGACAGACATCGACAGAGAGAGACCGACATCGACAGAGAGAGACCGACCAACAGAGAGAGAGAGAATGACAGACAGAGAGAGAGACTGACCGACCGACAGACAGACAGAGAGAGACCGACACTGACAGAGAGAAAGAGGGAGAGAGAGAGAAAAATTTTCTCACCAGAAAGGAATTTATACATCTGAGCATGCTATGTTGCTAAAAGACGGAACCGTCGCCGGAATCCATCATTTGACGGATTGAACGAATTCATGCACCCATAGGCTTCCATTATAACCAGTGATGGGTGCCGACGGAATCCTACGCACTGCATTTTTCCATGCTATGAAAACGTTACATTTTGCGTTGCTTCCGCCCAGCGGTCAGTCATACCATGACTGATCAGTCGCATAGTGGATGCAACGCAGGGCCATCAGTCGCAATCCGTTCTTAATACAAGTTTATGGGGAAAAAACGGAATCCTGCAAAATATTTTACAGGATACCGTATTTCCTCAAGGTGATGGATTGTGACTGATGCAAAACAACGGAAGTGTGAATGTAGCCTTACCGTAAATCAGTGGTGGCAGTAGAGATCAGAGCGGTCGTGTGCCTACACTGATTGATACTTTATAGTATATATAGGTCACCTTACCTACATGTGATTTTTACCATTACCAGTGGTTATATATATGCACTCTGAGTTTAATTTATAGGTTTTAGCAGCACTACACAGTTAGGGTGTAATCTCTATTATAGTCTCATTTTGGGTGTTTTTTATTGATTTCTATACATTTTGCCTGTATTTATTGGGGTGCTAATTTGAGCATTTTGATTATTTGCATTCAGAAGGACTCATGTGCCTTACTTATGGTCTTTTGAGGAATTTTGATTTTATGGTCTTTTGAGGAATTTAGATTTTATTTTATCTAATAAAATATTGAATTTTAATAATTGTTGACCTTGTCACTGGTTTATTTTCGAAGTATATGTAGAAAATTGTGTATTTCATATGCACAGCAATGTAAAAATATATTGCTGTGCGCATCATCTGTCTTTTATAACTTCTTCAGGCATTGAGAGCTGTGAAGCAGCTAAAAGAAGTGATCGGTCCTTTGCTCCTTTGCTCTGGAGGGTTCTGCTTGGAAGCCACCACTATGTTCTATACGGAATTTAAATTAAAAAAACACTGACAGTAAAGTAACAAAGGCATCCAAAAAACATTAGAAAAGACACTTCAAAGAAAACTCTGCAACCATTTTCCTGAGGCGACTCCTGCTTCAAAAATATCACAGGTACGCCAGTGTCTAAAAAATGCAGTGTATACATACTATAACTATGCCGAGCCTTAATATTGGGTCAAAACTTGGACTACACTGTCTGTTACGGGGGGCTGTCTGATAATAACCTAAATGAGTATCAGACAGTCAGGGTCCACCGTGCAAAGACTCTGCTGCAGACTATGGCAGAGTGCAATACCTCTGTTAACTCACAGAAGGATATAATAAGAAAGTAAAGCAATTCCTCCCTTACTTGGAGGGTGTGTGGAATGATCTCTGTTAATATTCACAGAGACAAAGGCAATGTGTGCGAAATGGCACCTACCTAGGTCCGCTCTTCTAGTGGTGCAAAAGAGACGAACAGCAGCGTAAGCCGCACAAAGCTCCTACCTGCGTTCGCTCCACTAGTGTGCGAGGACACGAACCACTAGATATGGCACCTGCCTAGGTCCGCTCTTCTAGTGATGCAAAAGAGACGAACAGCAGCGTAAGCCGCACAAAGCTCCTACCTCTGTTCGCTCCCCTAGTGTGCGAGGATACGAACAACTGCCAGACGCAGTATAAGGAACGTTACCCTAGCGGCAACGTCCACCTACGAGTCGAACCACAAGGCCCAGCCAGACCATGTGCCTCAGGCACCTGCCTATGTCCGCTCCCCTAAGAGGTAAGGATACGGACAGCAGCCGAAGCTGTAAGGTATAAGAACGCTACCCTGCCGGTAGCGCTCACCTAGCATAGACAGAGGAATGCCTAGAGGAACGCGCACAGAGCGTCTACTCTTATGCATGAACCAAGAGGACTGAGCGCCATGCGGCATGTGTCAGGGTCTTATATAGACTCTGTGCCTCATCCAAGATGGAGGACACCAGAGCCAATCCGCTGCCAGAACGACAGGAGTGACGTCATGCTGGCCTATCACCGAGCAAGGCATCACAAGCACATGACCAGCGACCAATCGGCATAGAAGGTGTCAGAGACATGTGACCTCGTGTCAGCGATGATGTCACCCGCACATGTGCAATGGCTCCAATATAGGACTTAGTCTCTGGTGCTCGCACATGTGCAGTAGCAAGAAATCTGGACTTAGTCTCCAGCGCTCGCACATGTGCAGTAGCAAGAAATCTGGACTTAGTCTCCAGCGCTCGCACATGTGCAGTAGCAAGAATCTGGACTTAGTCTCCAGCGCTCGCACATGTGCAGTAGCAAGAAATCTGGACATAGTCTCCAGTGCTCGCAGCAACCGTAACAGTACCTCCCCCTCAAGGGCCCCCCTCCCGGCGACGCAGGTAATCGGCAACTAAGTCGGGAGCATGGACAGCCTCCTCAGGCTCCCAAGAGCGATGTTCCGGGCCGTAACCCTCCCAATCTATCAAGAAGAACCTGCGCCCTCTAACCATCTTAGAACCAACTATGGCTCGTACCTCATAGCTAGAGCGAGAGGAATCAGAGGCAGGAGAGTGCACTTCACGAGCGTGAGGTAAAATAGCCGGCTTTAGCAGTGAGACATGGAATTTGTCATGAATCCTAAGATGGACGGGTAACTTCAATTGGTAGACTACAGGATTTACCTGTCGAAGAACCTCATAAGGACCCAGGAAGCGAGGAGCAAATTTGACAGAGCTCACTCTAAGTCTCACGTGTTTTGCAGAGAGCCACACAAAGTCCCCTGGAGAAAAGACAGGAGCCGGGCGACGAAACCGATCGGACACCGTCTTCATACGGTCCTTAGCTGCTTGGATCGACTCTTGAGTCCGATCCCAAACCTCTCTGGCATTAGTTGCCCAGTCGGCCACAAGAGGAGGAGGTGCAGCAGCGGGAAACGGTACCGGTACCCTAGGGTGTTGCCCATTATTGAGTACAAACGGTGTCTGCCCAGTGGCCTCAGCCAGCGAATTGTTAAGGGCAAATTCTGCCCAGGGTAGGAGGGAGGACCAGTTATCGTGGTTCTCAGCAACAAAGTGTCGAAGGTATATAATCATAGATTGATTGGTACGCTCAACCAAACCATTGGTCTCCGGATGGTATGCAGAAGAGAGATTCAACTCAATTTGCAGAAGGCTACAAAGATCTCGCCAGAAACGGGAAGTAAATTGAGGGCCTCTATCACAAATGATACGATCTGGCATCCCATGAAGCCTAAAGACATGCTTGAGGAATAGTTTGGCTAGTACCCTGGAAGATGGGATTCTCGATAACGGTACGAGATGAACCATCCGGGAGAAATGGTCCGTAATGACCCACACAAATCTATGTCCCTGTGAACATGGAAGATCACCCACAAAGTCCATGCCTACCACCTCCCATGGTCTATCTGGCACTGGTAAAGGATGCAAGAGCCCAGCCGGTCTCTGCCATAATGGACGGTTGCGAGCACACGAGTAGCAGGAACCGACATATCTCTTGACGTGGCTGGCTAAGTGTGGCCACCAATACCACCTCTCCAGTAACTCTCGTGTCCGCCTAATACCAAAATGCCCACCCACCTTTGAGGTGTGGGCCCATGACAGTATATCATTCTGTCGATCAGGCGGAACAAAGGTCTTGCCCGGTGGGATTTGGTCTAACGTCACAGGGGAGAGCGTATGAAAAACCCTGGAGGGAAGGATAAGACGAGGTTCGTCAATGTCTTCCTGGGTAGAAAGCATAGAGCGAGACAGGGCGTCTGCCTTGTTATTCTTACTCCCAGACAGATAGTTGATGGAGAAGTGAAAGCGGGAGAAAAACAAGGACCAGCGGGCTTGGCGAGGATTCAGACGCTGAGCGGTTTGTAAGTACGTCAGATTCTTATGGTCTGTATAGACCTGGAAAGGATGTTTCGCTCCTTCCAGCAAGTGACGCCACTCCTCCAAGGCTAATCTCAAGGCGAGCAGTTCCCTATCCCCAATGGTATAGTTTCTCTCTGCCGGTGAAAAGGTTTTCGCAAAGAAGAAACACGGCCTTTTTCTACCTGCACCGTTCTTTTGATACAAGACCGCACCAGCACCCACTGAAGAGGCATCAACCTCTAAGAGGAAGGGCTTACTCTCATCGGGTCTTTGAAGAACGGGAGCAGTTGAAAAGTGTCTTTTTACTGCCTCAAAAGCCTGAGATGTCTCAGTAGACCAGGCTTTGGGATTAGCACCTTTCTTAGTCAAGGCCACCAAAGGGGCCACCAAAGTAGAAAAATGGGGTATGAACTGCCTGTAATAATTTATGAATCCTAAGAAGCGTTGCACCGCCTTCAAGGAATGAGGTTCGGACCATTGCAGGACAGCAGAGAGCTTCGCAGGATCCATAGCCAGACCCTCTTGTGAGATAATGTAACCCAAAAAAGGCAATGAGGACTGCTCGAATACACATTTCTCGAGTTTAGCAAACAATGAGTGCTCCCTTAAACGGGAAAGGACACGAACGACATCCTGACGATGAGTCTCCAGATCAGGAGAAAAAATCAGGATGTCGTCCAGATACACCACTACTGAGGATAACAGTAAATCCCTGAACACATCGTTTACGAAGTCCTGAAATACTGCGGGTGTTAAAAGCGGTCTTCCATTCGTCACCCTTTCTAATTCGTACCAAGTTATACGCACCCCGCAGATCCAACTTCGTAAAAACTTGAGCTCCTCTCAGTCTGTCAAAGAGCTCCGAAATTAAAGGTAACGGGTATTTGTTCTTTATTGTGATTGCGTTGAGACCCCTGTAATCTATGCAAGGACGCAAATCACCCTCTTTCTTCCGAACAAAGAAAAACCCAGCTCCCGCGGGAGAGACAGACTTACGAATGAACCCCTTCTCTAAACTCTCTCTTATATAGGTCGACATGGCCTCCGACTCAGGTATCGACAGGGGGTAAACCCTGCCTTTAGGTGGAACCGAACCTGGGATAAGGTCTATGGCACAGTCATACGGCCTATGGGGTGGAAGAACCTCAGCACCCTGTTTGGAGAACACGTCAGCGAAATCCAGATAGGGTGTAGGTATGGGAGAGAGATCAGTAGATGCAACCGCAATGACCTTAGGTGGTAAGGGAAGACATCGGGACTGACATTTCGAACCCCAACTAATAATGCTGTCAGACTCCCAGTCAATGTGAGGAGCATGAGTCCGAAGCCATGGGAGACCCAGAAGGACGTCGTCTATACCCTCAGGCAAAACAAGAAACGAAATCTCCTCTATGTGACCCTGAGACAGGGAAAGGCGCAAGGGAACTGTCCTCAATGTAATGGAGTCAGACAACATAGTTCCATTAACAACACGGACAGGAATAGGCGCCTCTAACATGATAGAGGGAATATTGTGTCCCTTTACAAATCCTGAGGACACAAAAGTCCCGTCAGCTCCGGAATCCACAAAAGCCATAATAGGCCATGTATTCTCAGATAACGAGAGCTGACCTGGGATACAACACTTAGAGGGTGCAGAAGACGTCTCTAGTAACCCCCCTCTAATGGTTACTAGGCCAGGGAGTTTCCCTGATGACTAGGACACTTGTTGGCATAGTGCCCAGCCTGACGACATACGTAACATATAGGAGGACCAGACTTGTGTAATCTGGAAGACGTATGACCTAACTCCATAGGAGTGGGAGATGTTTCAGATGCTGAGGAAGATGGTAGTGGACCCTCAACAACTGGAATAGCCCGATGCTTAGGGCGTGAGGAAGAGACCTCGAGTCTACGTTCCTTATGGCGTACATCGATCCTCGTTGCTACTGTGATCAAGTCCTCCAGAGAAGCAGGGACCTCACGAGTAGCAAGAGCATCTTTGACATAGCCTGCCAACCCTCTCCAGAAGATAGGAATCAACACCTTCTCTGGCCAATCTAGTTCTGCCACCAGAGTGCTAAAAGCAATGGCATAAGAACTAGTGGATACCGAACCCTGAGATAGATCTAACAGTCTCAGGGCCGCATCATGGGTAACCTGCGGACCCATGAATACCGCCTTAAGAGCATCAAGAAAATCTTGATGTCTCAGAGTAACCACATCAGAGCGCTCCCATAGGGGAGTCGCCCATTCTAAGGCTTTGTCCTGAAGTAAGGAGATGATAAAGCCTACTCTGGACCTCTCCGTAGAGAAGCGAGAAGAGTTGACCTCTAGGTGTATCTGACACTGACTAATGAAACCACGACATGATCTGGCATCACCAGAATATCTGTTTGGCAGAGCAAGTCGAGGATCATGTGCAGATGTCACCATGGTCTGAGGTTTATCCTCTATACTCTTGAGCCGTGACTCAAGTACTTGTATGTAGCGGTGTAACTGCTGATATTCTGCCATAACTGCCAGACCCTTGGCTCAGTCCTAATGTTACGGGGGGCTGTCTGATAATAACCTAAATGAGTATCAGACAGTCAGGGTCCACCGTGCAAAGACTCTGCTGCAGACTATGGCAGAGTGCAATACCTCTGTTAACTCACAGAAGGATATAATAAGAAAGTAAAGCAATTCCTCCCTTACTTGGAGGGTGTGTGGAATGATCTCTGTTAATATTCACAGAGACAAAGGCAATGTGTGCGAAATGGCACCTACCTAGGTCCGCTCTTCTAGTGGTGCAAAAGAGACGAACAGCAGCGTAAGCCGCACAAAGCTCCTACCTGCGTTCGCTCCACTAGTGTGCGAGGACACGAACCACTAGATATGGCACCTGCCTAGGTCCGCTCTTCTAGTGATGCAAAAGAGACGAACAGCAGCGTAAGCCGCACAAAGCTCCTACCTCTGTTCGCTCCCCTAGTGTGCGAGGATACGAACAACTGCCAGACGCAGTATAAGGAACGTTACCCTAGCGGCAACGTCCACCTACGAGTCGAACCACAAGGCCCAGCCAGACCATGTGCCTCAGGCACCTGCCTATGTCCGCTCCCCTAAGAGGTAAGGATACGGACAGCAGCCGAAGCTGTAAGGTATAAGAACGCTACCCTGCCAGTAGCGCTCACCTAGCATAGACAGAGGAATGCCTAGAGGAACGCGCACAGAGCGTCTACTCTTATGCATGAACCAAGAGGACTGAGCGCCATGCGGCATGTGTCAGGGTCTTATATAGACTCTGTGCCTCATCCAAGATGGAGGACACCAGAGCCAATCCGCTGCCAGAACGACAGGAGTGACGTCATGCTGGCCTATCACCGAGCAAGGCATCACAAGCACATGACCAGCGACCAATCGGCATAGAAGGTGTCAGAGACATGTGACCTCGTGTCAGCGATGATGTCACCCGCACATGTGCAATGGCTCCAATATAGGACTTAGTCTCTGGTGCTCGCACATGTGCAGTAGCAAGAAATCTGGACTTAGTCTCCAGCGCTCGCACATGTGCAGTAGCAAGAAATCTGGACTTAGTCTCCAGCGCTCGCACATGTGCAGTAGCAAGAATCTGGACTTAGTCTCCAGCGCTCGCACATGTGCAGTAGCAAGAAATCTGGACATAGTCTCCAGTGCTCGCAGCAACCGTAACACTGTCCTCCTGTATGTGAATCAGCAGGCCTGACCCTATCACACATGATTTTATGTGTCCAAACCAGTTGGACCCTTCCTGCTCAGATGAATCTGTTTTCTAGATAGATTCTTATAGATCAAAATGGTTCCTTTTCTGTACAATCTTCACATCATATTACTCATACACTTAAAATAATGTGTAGACTGCAGGTTAGAGCCACAAGCCTTTACGGGAGAATTAGTGTTTTTATGCTAATCCTTTGAGTTCTTAAGGTGAAAGACCCCGAGAGTGTATAATCCTCCGGATTACCTGTTGGTAGATGAGATAGGCACTTTAACCTATCGATTGTCTAATGTTTGCTGCCTAGAAACACCATGAAAATCAGCGACTTCTATGCACATAGAATTTTAACTTGATGAAACCAGAAACAAAATTGCAGCTCTAAAAATAACATCTATTCAGCATAATGCTAGGATGGCATCTCAATGCCAACTAGATACCCACAGCAGAGCCGTCTTAAGAGGCCTTTAACCCTTATGTTGCAAAAGCAGACATATGAGCTGTTACATTTTATTCTCTTATCGAATGGCTGCAGACATGTGAAATGTTACGTGTTTTCCTTTGTTTTTGTAGTCAAGAATAGTTGTCGCTGTGATTTGTATATGACAAGAATATAGGACTTGACAGGTGCAGAAGGAAACATTAGCATGTGCCCACCTGGTCTTGTTATGTCTCGTGTAGTGCTGTACAATATGTACTGCTCCACCCAGCTTCTCTATACACTACTGTACTGTCTTGTGGTGGCCAGATGTTACAGACAGTAAAGTCCTATAAGACATATTTGTTGTTTTTGCTTCTGAGATTCATGTTATTTTATACTCTAGAAATGGAACCAAGAGGTTGCATAGTTCAGAAGTATGAACAAATGAGGAAGGGCTTTGTTATACACCTGTCCCAGGTCCAACTTTGCTCCCTTCACCCCAGTCCACTGAACTTTTTTGTTCTCTGCTTCAGACTTTGCAAGTAACCTCATGCACTCCCATGTGATCATGTGCCTAGGCCTATAAAAGGCCAATTAAGATTCGTGCCTATGTCTCTGTATTAAGACTCTTAGTTTGACTATGCACCACTACCTGTTCCATACCTGCTTTCCGGTGTCCTGTGTGCCTGCAGCCTCCAGTTCTTCTAGTACCTGTTTCATAGCTGCCTTTCCCACTAAAGGGTAAGCCCGGGTCTCTCCCGTGGTCCAGTGGGTCCACTTCTACTCTTGCTCGCAGCCCCAACACAGGCTTGAGTGTTACGCTTGCTTTCTGATGTCCTGTCTTCCTGCATCCTCCAGTTTTTCTAGTACCTGCTCCATACCTGCTTTCTGATGTCCTGCCTTCCTGTGTCCTCCAGTACTTGCTCCATACCTGCTTTCTGATGTCCTGTCTGCCTGCATCCTCCAGTTCTTCTAGTACCTGCTCCATACCTGATTTGCGGTGTCCTGTCTGCCTGTGGCCTCCAGTTCTTCTAGTACCTGCTCCATACCTGCTTTGCGGTGTCCTGTCTGCCTGTGGCCTCCAGTTCTTCTAGTACCTGCTCCATACCTGATTTGCGGTGTCCTGTCTGCCTGTGGCCTCCAGTTCTTCTAGTACCTGCTCCATACCTGCTTTGCGGTGTCCTGTCTGCCTGTGGCCTCCAGTTCTTCTAGTACCTGCTCCATACCTGCTTTGCGGTGTCCTGTCTGCCTGTGGCCTCCAGTTCTTCTAGTACCTGCTCCATACCTGCTTTGCGGTGTCCTGTCTGCCTGTGGCCTCCAGTTCTTCTAGTACCTGCTCCATACCTGCTTTCCGATGTCTACGTGAAGCCTCCAGTGTTTGCTCCCCGCTCGCTTTTTGCGGCTCCATCAATGCCCTTTTCCTATTAAACACACATGATATTCAATTGCTGTCCAATTTTTAATAGACCCATAAACCTCCATTGACAAGTTTCATCTATGGCTCTGATCAAAATCGCACGTGTCCCCATGTATTGGAGGGGACCACTCTGTTCACAAAAATACTTTAACATGTGACTAAAACTGATACATAAATAGAACTCATAAGTACAAAATGTGTCCATTAATCTAAGCCTTACATATGCAGTATTAGACCCACCGTATGCGGCTACACTTTATACACATTCTCCAACCTTTTGTATCTACCAGGTCTTTCCTGTATAATATAAACTCATTAGGTAGTGTGATCATCTCCTTTTTTTCTTGTTATATAATAATTAATATGTTGCTTAGTTTTTGTCAATAATATGTAAATTGTAAGTCTTATATAGAAGATAAATGGATATTTTTAATTGTACAACTTTATAATAAACTGTGAGAAATTGGTCTCCAAACTCGCATCTCAGAGGCTACACTTGTCCACAAACATGAGATATTTATCCCACATTCATAGACGTGTATGAAAACAAATGCGGCCCCCTTGAAGCCTCAGCTCCCAATATAACTGAGGCACTGAATTTTAATTAAGTTTATTATTAGGAAATTAGAGGACGTATAGTGCTCAGTTATTCAAGTTATATTTATGTATTCCCAGGAAAACCCTTTAAGCGTCTCACTGTTTTAAATACTTTAATTAATTTGCATTTTAATATTAACATGGTGCTGACAGTATTGTGATTCAGTGTACGTTGGCAGCATCCATATACCCAGACTGCCAGCCAATAGATTACATCATTTAAGTTGATATTCAGGTATGCTATACGTGGAAAAACTGTATTTTCTGGCATAGACGAGGTGTCACCAACCTGTGGCTCAGGAGTCACATGTGGCTCATGGGCCCATGATGTGTGGCTCGCTGCTGTCTGCCAGCTTGGTGCGTTAACACCAACTGTCACGGGGACCTTCTCCAATATCACACAATCAACAGAGAGAGAGATGATTGAACAATCCAAAGAATATTTATTCCAAGCAAAATCAGACGGTCCATAAAATAATCCACCAGAAAGAGGGTAAAATAGTCCAGGAACACAGATACAGTCTGGTAAGGGATAAATGTACAGGTCCCTCTGGGGAGCCTTAGCTTCTCCTACAGAAGATAAATTCTCCAGCAGTGCTTTTCCAGGAAAATTGGGGTTTTTCAACATCTCTCTGGGGTGCTGCCTATAGCCGCAGCTTCTCCCCCAGAGGATGAATCTTCCTGCTTTTCTCTTCTCCTACTCAGCCAGACTGAATAATCCCCCAGGTAAACAGAGAGTTAGGGTGGGTTCCAGGCCCCTCTCTCCCACACCTAGGGACAGAAGCACTGCAGGGGGTTATAAACCTGCAGACAGGACAAATAGCACATAGAATGGACAGAGCACCATGCCTAAAATATGAATTTACACAAAATAATACACAACCCACAAAATACAACATCACAGTAACAAAAAGTTATAAAGAACACAGAACAGGTCTCCAGATGGTGAATTTATGTGAGTAACCTGCACAGAGGAGCAGATCTAGATGCCCATATACTGGCCTTACAGGTTTAGAGATAATTAAGCATGGTAAACTGGAGACAGGACTGTATTATCTATCAGAGGAGGTGCTTAAAGATGGATGTGACAGCATGGTGGGAGCGCCTGATGGGAAAAAAACTGAATTGGGGTGTTGTGGGAAACCCTGGGTCTTGGTATACTTCTTCAGTCTGATTTCTGTGGTAATGTTTTAAGGGGGGCAGGCGTTGAATTTGTCTAAACCCTCTCTTAGATCTGAATGTGGCTCTCAAAGTCAGAAAGCTTGGGGACCACTGCTCTATACAGTAATATTGAATATTATAAGTGTATGGCTCTGTTGTATATTATAGAGACTACAGTATAACAGTGATGGCTAACCTTTTGAGCTTGGTATGTCAAAATTCGTAAAAAATAACCAAGTATAAGGGTGGCTTTACACGCTACGAGATCGCTAGCCGATGCTAGCGAAGGCGAGCGTGATAGCACCCACCCCTATCGTTATGCCGATATGTGAAGATCGCTGCCGTAGCGAACATTATCACTACGGCAGCGTCACACGTACTTACCTTCTCGGCGACGTCGCTGTGACCGGCGAACCGCCTCCTTTCTAAGGGGCCGGTTTGCTCGGCGCCACAGCGACGTCACTAAGCAGCCGCCCAATTAAAGCAGAGGGGCGGAGATGAGCGGGACGAACATCCCGCCCACCTTCTTCCTTCCTCATTGCTGGCGTGTGGCAGGTAAGGAGAGGTTCCTCGTTCCTGCGGCGTCACACGTAGTGATGTGTGCTGCCGCAGGGACGAGGATCAACTTCGCCCAAGTGACAGCAGCGATAATTGGGAGAGGACCCCCATGTCAACGAGGAGTGATTTTGGACGTTTTTGCAACGATCCAAAATCGCTCCTAGGAGTCCCACACAACGAGATCGCTACAGCGGCTGCATGTGCGTCACAAAATCCGTGACCCCAATGAGATCGCTGTAGCGATCTCGTAGCGTGTAAAGCCCGCTTAACTCGGGTGACGTGTCACTTCTCAAAAAATCCATCATTTTGTGATATTTTTAGCTCTAGTAACAAAATGTTATCTGATAATGACTGCTGTAGGGAGTAGAAAATGACCGCCTGGGGGGGGGAAGGAGATAAGCATTAACTTCCCTCCCCCTCATTTGCGGGGACATGTGGTTCATGGTACTCAATTGCGGGTCAGAGACCCCTGCTGTCTCAATCTTCTGGGCCGCTTCTAGGCTGCTAGTGGCAGCTGGTTCCCATTCCTCAGTTTCAGTGCACATCACACAGAATTCAGCGGACACCAGAAACTTCTCTTCAACTAGAACTTTACTTAGCAATTCCATTTCAACATATATCTTCACAGTATGTGAGGCATAACATCTTACAGTAACGTTGTTCATGTTACGGTGTACATTCATATTGTTCCTGCTTTACTCCCGGACTACTCCTGCTTGCTGCCTGAGGACTTGTGCCGCCCCCGTGCCAGCAGCCGCCGCTGCTCAGGTCCGGACCCGCTGTGTGTGTCTGTGGTTCGAGGGATGCTCCGGACCCGGGTTCACGTGGACACGCCGAATAAAAGGCGGGGATGTAGATGTACGGGCTAGGCTGTATTAAGTTTGTGACGCCACCCACGGTGTGTGGTGAGGTGGGACACCACTGCTGCTGTTGTGGGACACCCGGGGAAGATGTAGTGGCAGCTGGATGTTAACCCCTCCGTGGGTAGGGATGGTTGCCCCGAGACCCAGTGTCTTTGTGCAAGGTATAGCGATGGCAAGGGCCGGTGCGCCTGGACATGCGAGGGGATGTTTGGTTACTCACAGTAAATGAATCACATGAGTCTTTTGGTAAACCAAGGTGCTGGTGGCCGGCCGTCGCGGCCGGTTGCATTCAGGTCCCCCACCCGGGCTGGTGGTCGCTGTCCTTTCCTCTGCACTGTTTTGTGTATTGTGGGCTGCCTGGTTTGGAACTCAGGAGTCCGCTCCCGGCTGGCTGTGGCAGACGCTGGCCCGTGGGATCTATGGGCCCTGGCGGTTGCCTTATCCCTATCGGTGGGCTATTGTCTTCTTTAGGGACTTTGGGCGGGACAGGGTGGGACATAATCCTGCCCTCAATCGGTTAATTAGCTAGGCCACTGGTTTCGGTCCTGGCTTCAGGGTCCGAGTACCCCCTCTGTGCTACGGTTTCCGGGTCAGTTCTCCGTGTCGGTACCGGCGGGCTGCAACCCTGTCCCGGTCCACCTCAGATCTGCCGAGCCGTTTTCCCATCTCCTGCTGACAGAGACCACCACCATCTGCCACCTAGCCAAAGGCACCACGGCTCCAACCCTGGCACCGTTCAACTTGAGCTTCTCCTCCTGCTGGGACTACACCTAGCCCCAGCTCCACTCCTCTCAACTTGAACTCTAGATTAGACTCTTTTCTTAACTAACTGTTTTTACGCCCCAGGCTGTCTAGACCCCTAGGTGGGCGTGTCCAACCGCCTGGTCCCGCCCACTGGTGTGTTTATCTTTCCCTAAGGGGGGTGACTAGGGTTTCAGGTCGGCTGTGTGTTACCTAGGTGAGGGAAGGTGTTATGCGGGGGCCTATTTGTGACTACCTGGTTTTGCCAGGGCGTCACAGACTTCCTAGCACAATCTATCGCTCCTGCTTCGGACCATTTGTCTCACTCACCCGGCATCTCCTGGTCTCACTTTCCCTGTAGAGAAGGGGGCTTTCAGGTGCTCTCCTAATACCAACCCTGAGCCTTAGGCTCTGTACCTCCAGTATACACACCTGGGATTTTCTGAGTCCAGCCCGCTGGAAGCGGGCACGCCTGCCAGGCAAGGTTCCAACATCCTCTCCCACTCTGTTCTCACAATAACTGACTTTCTAAGATGGCTGCTGCCTGCAGCCTCTGCTCCGTTTCCACACACATTAACTACATCCTACAAAATACCTGTAATACAATAACCTAGCAATAGGTGGCAACATTACCTTATAAAACATCCTAGAGCCTCATAAATCATTCCCTTAGGGGCTCTATTAAATTCATATTTACATTTTTTACACATACACATATATAATGCAATCGATGGTGTTTACAGGAAAGCACTGACTCTTACAAGGGGGCCTATGGGCCACAAGAAGCTCAGGGGCCGCATGCAGCCCACGGGCCACGTGTACGAGACCCCTGAGTTAGAGAGAGGCATGTTACGTACTGTGTGGTACTTAAGCACGCCTCACTCAGGACCCTAATTAAAGGTACAGAACACAAATTACCGGTGGCCGCATCCCGATCTATAAGACATGCTACAGCTGCCGGTGGTTTAACTAGAACTGCATGTGCGGCCCCCCCGGACCGGTCATTTCGGAACAGTTTAGGCGCACATGCAGTCTAGTTAAATCACCGGTGGCCGCTGCTTGTCTTATAGATTGGGATGCGACCGCCTGGCCCTGCCACGTGTGTCAGCAAAAATGGCTCTGCGTGTCACCAATGACATGCATGTTATAGGTTAGCCATCACTGGACTATACAGAATCAGTATAATCTTCTTTCACTACGTCCCTATTGGATGGATGAGTTTTTAACAGTCTACATACAACTGAGATATAATGTAGATTCACGCAGTATTGCACTACATAGCATAAAATTACAGATGATCAAATCTTTTGAAATTCAAATTTACCAGGTTTGAGGCATTTTTCCCCAAATTTTGATTTGCACCTAACCAGTTAATTGCAAATTGCAATATTACAAAGCATCCAAATTTGTGTACCAATCTGATGTCTTCTAGGACTGTATCCAACTCTTTCAGTCACGCTTGTGACCTGCATGGCTGGTATGTACCATCATATGCACTGCAGGCACCGTCCTGTGCCTAGCCAGCTTCCTGAGCTTTCTCATGCAACTCTCTTAGCTCTGCTGCATCCACCTGCTGCTGGTGAGTCTCCTGGCTATAGGGAGACCAGGCCAGACTCCACATTGTTTATCCCCAGCCAATTCCCTGGCAATTCTCAGCATATCGGGCAACCCCACCCTCTACACAGGTGCCTGATCTTTAGTTCCTGTTGTGAATGCTTCTGTGGCGCCCCTGACCTGGTCAGGCACCACTGAGTACTGCACCCATGCTGGGGACAGTACAATACAGGTAATCCAGAAGGCTGACCGAGGTGTGACTACACAGGCGCATAGTGATCAGGTCTCACACATGTACCTTTGAGAGGACCCCTGGGGATCCCAGGAGGGGGCAAAGCCTTCACCTCCACTGGAATAGTGGAGGGGGTAAAAAGCCTCCATCTCCACTCAAGGGGTGTGGTGGAGAGCCTGGTTGCTAGGTGGCGTAGGCAAGAACAGGAGAGGAGGAGCAGTGAGCCGGTTCAGTGTGCAGTTCAGGGGGAGCAGACGTCAGGAGCAGACCCCTGGGGCTGTTGCAGTCTGACAGCGTCCGCGCGGTGGCTACCGACGGGGGAGAACGGTCACCTAGTAGTGCTACCCGAAATCCATCTTCAGCTAAAGAGAGAGCAACGGAGTGGGAAGTAAGGAGACTGCTAGGGAGTTACCAGGCCCAAACGGGTAGTAGGTCCCAGTGCAGGGATAGATCCACCTTTCCTTGCCAAACCTGCTTGAGGGGGCACTTCACACCCCCAAGAACACACTACAGAGTCCGCAGCCATGTAGCCACAGTTAGGGCCCATAGTTCACAGGAGGCAAGCAGCCGGAGTGTCCTGGTCCAGGCTACAAGCAAACGGGCCAAATGAAGGGGAGAGAGGCACCAGCAACTTCCCTGGGTGACCCCCATAGGGACTAAAAGTCGGGGTTACCCCAAAACGCAAAGGGCTAAGGAAGGCGAGTCGGTAGTCACCCTCATCAGTCAGCCTGAAGGACACCTGGTTCCAGCCTGGTTCATCCCAGCTACGCCCGGGTTACTCACCCTGCCATCAACTGTGAGTAAAACCCCTGAAAGACATTCTGCTTGTGTGGAGTTATTCTGCGCCTTGTGGTTCTACATACCTACACAGGGCCCTGGGGCTTGCCTCACTCTCAGGAGGCTATTACAACCGACTGCACCCACCATCAGCCCCAGGCATCCCTTAATCTGCAGTGGCGGTCCCCACTGACCGCAATTCTGAGAGTGGCGTCACGACAATCCTAAATAGAAGATCTCCTACCTGTGACAAGATCCAGCTGAGTGGAGTCCCTGAAGGTAATGCACCGACACTGCACTTGTGGGGCTTCACACTTCATGGCTCTGTCTTTTTGGTCTGTCTGTTTAGTCTTTGCTTTGTCACTCCTGTTGTGCCTGATCTAAAGTAAGGTCTTTTTCTGTTCTCCTTTGGGCGCTGTCTGTTTGGTCTCTCCGATTTGACTCTCCTGTTTGTTTTTTTCTGACCTCTCCCAACGTGCTTCCCATTTGCCCCGACCTCTCCGCTCCTGTCCTCTTCTATTTTTCCTGCACCTGTGCTGTTTGTCACATCCTTCAAATGTCTGACCTGTCTATGTCTCTGGATTTTGCCTTCTATGTCTCTAGCACCCTGACCCTCTGGTCAGCTGTTGCAGGCCCTGAGACTGGCCTGGAGTAGCACCTGCGGCTCAAGCCTATCTTCATCATCAGAGGCTCTAGACAAAACAAAGTAGCTGCTTAGGGGTACTTCACACACAGCGAGATCGCTACTGAGATCGCTGCTGAGTCACGGTTTTTGTGCTGCAGCAGTGACCTCATTAGCGATCTCGCTGTGTGTGACACTGAGCAGCGATCTGGCCCCTGCTGTGAGATCGCAGCTCGTTACACACAGCCCTGGTTCGTTTTTTTATTGTTGCTCTCCCGCTGATAAGCACACATCGCTGTGTGTGACAGCGAGAGAGCAACAATCCTGAATGTGCAGGGAGCAGGAGCCGGCATCTGACAGCCTGCGGTAAGCTGTAACCAAGGTAAACATCGGGTAACCAAGGTGGTTACCCGATATTTACCTTCGTTACCAGCGTCTGCAGCTCTCACGCTGCCAGTGCCGGCTCCCTGCTCCCTGCACACGTAGCCGGAGGACACATCGGATAAATAAGCAAAGGTTTGCTTATTAACCCAATGTGTGCTGTGGCTATGAGTGCAGGGAGCCAGCGCTAAGCGGTATGCGCTGGTAACTAAGGTAAACATCGGGTAACCATACCCGATGTTTACCTTAGTTACCAGTGTCCGCAGCTTCCAGACGCCGACTCCCTGCAAGCGCAGCGTCGCTTCCACATCGCTGGGGGCTGGTCACTGGTCGCTGGTGAGATCTGCCTGTTTGACAGCTCACCAGCGACTATGTAGCGATGCAGCAGCGATCCTGCCAGGTCAGATCGCTGGTGGGATCGCTGCTGCGTCGCTAAAGTGTGGCGGTACCCTTAGTTAAGATCCTCAGGGTAAGCCCGACCAGTGGCACAGTGGGTCCACATCCACCAGCCATCACACAGACTCTTTAAGACAAACATAACCTTTATAATGTAAAAGACAATGTTTACCATAGATATAGGTGGTCACCGGTTGTAACTCACAGCAAATTTAATAACAGAGCACACTGATAGACTTTTCAGGTCTTTTATAATTAAAACAATTACCTAAAAATTATAAATTTTAGTAATTTGTGATGAGACAGACTGTTCTGTGCAGAACAATGACTGAAACTGACAGTGTTGCTGTCAGAGATAACATAATTCTTCTTTTAATGAGATGTGTGATGTGATGTATATAATATAACATCCTCCATTTCCTGCCCAATAATATACTTGACAGGGCTAAAGGAGGGCAACCGTGACCTGTATTCGGTATTATTACTGCCTGGATGGCTGGTGCTAGTGGTGCTTCTGCTGCTGCTAGAGACTTCTAAATTCTTAGCAATGGTATATTTTCTTTTTTTAATATTACAATATCCCATTCATTGACATTACCACATTGTTTTTTATTATATATTTTCTTCAAAAATATAATTCATATTTCACAATCTTTTCAGCCCAATTATTCAATACTTGAAAAAAAGGAAGTATCAAGAATTACTAGGTAGGTAGGTACACATGCACAAAGCAGGCCGTGCAATAGTTATGGCATGTATGGAAAAACAGACATGCATTACTAAATGTTTCTACATTTTATTTTTTTTTTTTTCTATTTAAACATAATTCAACACCCTTTCCAAAAATGATATAATAAGAAATGGAAGGTAGATGCACTGAATTGGCTCTGTTATGCCAACACAACGTGGGCTGGGGGCCATACTCTGTACCGGGGTTCATCAAGGGATTCACTTATCCCCCATGTGTCAGTCCAAGCCTGCTTACAGAGCCCCAAAACAAGTCACTTTATAAGGCACTGTATGAATAAAACTGCATCATTTATCCTTCCCTGGACTGAGGCTACATTCTGTTGGAGTTACAATGACAATTTGGCATTTTTCTTTTACATTATATATATCTACTCTTGTTTGGCAAACAATCCAAAACTCTAGAGAAAGGAGGACATGGCACGAGATGCCAGGCATCAGCAGTCACCACTGTTTCTCCTACCCTGCAGCATGTTGATATAAGCTTTAAAACAACGGTTAAAAGGCTAAAAGTTTACAAAATGGATAAAGTGTGTGCTGTCCGGGATTAGCATTGCAACAGGTAGAAGAAGCTTTCCAATTTTTATGTCTCATACATGATAATCACGATATGAAATACTGATTGTAAAGCTACGCACACACCACCGTATGACACGGCCGAGTGCTGTCTGATGTTTTATTGGATACCACTTGCTGCAATGTTATACTATGGGGCAGTGCCGATCAGTGTTTTTTCTTTTTCAAAAAAAGCCCCAGCAGGCTGCGATTGGCAGATCGGATGAGGTGCACACATACAAGTGTATGGATGTGTGCAAAACATCTGATGACATCAGTACAGTGCAATATAGACAGAGACAGACAATGGAGAAAATGGAGAAATTAATCTCTCCTTCTTCTCCACGACCATGATCAGACTCTCACATGCAAGAGAACCTGATCACAGTGAATGATGACCAGCTCACGCTTACAGCAGATGACACTCAGCTCACTCTCACAGCAGATGACGCCCAGCTCACTCTCACAGCAGATGACGCCCAGCTCACTCTCACAGCAGATGACGCCCAGCTCACTCTCACAGCAGATGACGCCCAGCTCACTCTCACAGCAGATGACACTCAGCTCACTCTCACAGCAGATGACGCCCAGCTCACTCTCACAGCAGATGACGCCCAGCTCACTCTCACAGCAGATGACGCCCAGCTCACTCTCACAGCAGATGACGCCCAGCTCACTCTCACAGCAGATGACACTCAGCTCACTCTCACAGCAGATGACGCCCAGCTCACTCTCACAGCAGATGACGCCCAGCTCACTCTCACAGCAGATGACGCCCAGCTCACTCTCACAGCAGATGACACTCAGCTCACTCTCACAGCAGATGACGCCCAGCTCACTCTCACAGCAGATGACGCCCAGCTCACTCTCACAGCAGATGACGCCCAGCTCACTCTCACAGCAGATGACACTCAGCTCACTCTCACAGCAGATGACGCCCAGCTCACTCTCACAGCAGATGACGCCCAGCTCACTCTCACAGCAGATGACGCCCAGCTCACTCTCACAGCAGATGACACTCAGCTCACGCTTACAGCAGATGACACTCAGCTCACTCTCACAGCAGATGACGCCCAGCTCACTCTCACAGCAGATGATGCCCGGCTCACTCTCACAGCAGATGACGCCCAGCTCACTCTCACAGCAGATGACGCCCAGCTCACTCTCACAGCAGATGACGCCCAGCTCACTCTCACAGCAGATGATGCCCGGCTCACTCTCACAGCAGATGATGCCCGGCTCACTCTCACAGCAGATGATGCCCGGCTCACTCTCACAGCAGATGACGCCCAGCTCACTCTCACAGCAGATGACGCCCAGCTCACTCTCACAGCAGATGACGCCCAGCTCACTCTCACAGCAGATGACGCCCAGCTCACTCTCACAGCAGATGACGCTCGGCTCACTCTCACAGCAGATGATGCCCGGCTCACTCTCACAGCAGATGACGCTCGGCTCACTCTCACAGCAAATGACGCTCGGCTCACTCTCACAGCAAATGACGCTCGGCTCACTCTCACAGCAAATGACGCTCAGCTCACTCTCACAGCAAATGACGCTCGGCTCACTCTCACAGCAAATGACGCTCGGCTCACTCTCACAGCAGATGACGCCCAGCTCACTCTCACAGCAGATGACGCCCAGCTCACTCTCACAGCAGATGACGCTCGGCTCACTCTCACAGCAGATGATGCCCAGCTCACTCTCACAGCAGATGACGCTCGGCTCACTCTCACAGCAGATGACGCTCGGCTCACTCTCACAGCAGATGACGCCCAGCTCACTCTCACAGCAGATGACGCCCAGCTCACTCTCACAGCAGATGACGCCTGGCTCACTCTCACAGCAGATGACGCCCAGCTCACTCTCACAGCAGATGACGCCCAGCTCACTCTCACAGCAGATGACGCCTGGCTCACTCTCACAGCAGATGACGCCCAGCTCACTCTCACAGCAGATGACGCCCAGCTCACTCTCACAGCAAATGACGCTCGGCTCACTCTCACAGCAAATGACGCTCGGCTCACTCTCACAGCAAATGACGCTCGGCTCACGCTTACAGCAGATGACACTCAGCTCACTCTCACAGCAGATGACACTCAGCTCACTCTCACAGCAAATGACACTCAGCTCACTCTCACAGCAGATGATGCCCGGCTCACTCTCACAGCAGATGACGCTCGGCTCACTCTCACAGCAAATGACGCTCGGCTCACGCTTACAGCAGATGACACTCAGCTCACTCTCACAGCAGATGACACTCAGCTCACTCTCACAGCAAATGACACTCAGCTCACTCTCACAGCAGATGATGCCCGGCTCACTCTCACAGCAGATGACGCTCGGCTCACTCTCACAGCAGATGACGCTCGGCTCACTCTCACAGCAAATGGCGCTCGGCTCACTCTCACAGCAAATGACGCTCGGCTCACTCTCACAGCAGATGACGCTCGGCTCACTCTCACAGCAAATGACGCTCGGCTCACTCTCACAGCAAATGACGCTCGGCTCACTCTCACAGCAAATGACGCTCGGCTCACTCTCACAGCAAATGACGCTCGGCTCACTCTCACAGCAAATGACGCTCGGCTCACTCTCACAGCAAATGACGCTCGGCTCACTCTCACAGCAAATGACGCTCGGCTCACTCTCACAGCAAATGACGCTCGGCTCACTCTCACAGCAGATGACGCCTGGCTCACGTTCGCAGAAGATGACGCCTGGCTCACACTTGCAGCAGATGATGCCCAGCTCACTCTCACAGCAGATGATGCCCACCTCACGTTCGCAGCAGATGACGCCCAGCTCACTCTCACAGCAGATGATGCCCACCTCACGTTCGCAGCAGATGACGCCCAGCTCACTCTCACAGCAGATTACGCCCGGCTCATGCTCACAGCAGATGATGCCCGGCTCACGCTCACAACAGATGATGCCCAGCTCACTCTCACAGCAGATGATGCCTGGCTCACGCTCGCAGCAGATGACGCCTGGCTCACTCTCACAGCAGATGATGCCCGGCTCACGCTCACAACAGATGACGCCCACCTCACGCTCGCAGCAGATGACGCCTGGCTCACGCTCGCAGCAGATGACACCTGACTCACGCTCGCAGCAGATGACGCCTGGCTCATGCTCGCAGCAGATGACGCCTGGCTCACGCTCACAGCAGATGACGCCTGGCTCACGCTCGCAGCAGATGACACCTGGCTCACGCTTGCAGCAGATGATGCCTGGCTCACTCTTGCAGCAGATGACACCTGGCTCACGCTTGCAGCAGATCATGCCTGGCTCACTCTTGCAGCAGATGACGCCTGGCTCACGCTCGCAGCAGATGACGCCTGACTCACGCTCGCAGCAGATGACGCCTGGCTCATGCTCGCAGCAGATGACGCCTGGCTCACGCTCACAGCAGATGACGCCTGGCTCACGCTCACAGCAGATGACGCCTGGCTCACGCTCGCAGCAGATGACGCCTGGCTCACGCTCGCAGAAGATGATGCCTGGCTCACGCTCGCAGCAGATGACGCCTGGCTCACGCTCGCAGCAGATGACGCCTGGCTCACGCTCGCAGCAGATGACGCCTGGCTCACGCTCGCAGCAGATGATGCCTGGCTCACGCTCGCAGCAGAGTTTGAGTCGAGTGTCATTAGTATATTGCATATGATGCTCTTCCATTAGGGAATCATTGAATGCTATTCGCATATGTAAGTGACTCGCCCACCCCAGGGCTATGGGACACCCGGTGCCGGGCCGGACTAGTCCGGGGGTCGTCAGTGGTGGCGGGGCCCGGCTCTGTGGCCCTGGTGGGTGTCAATTAATATGGCTGGTGACTTGGGAGTAATTAAAGTTTCCTGTTCGTGACGCCAAAAGTTGACTCGCCCACCCCAGGGCTATGGGACTCCCTGTGCCGGGCCGGACTAGTCCGGGGGTCGTCAGTGGTGGCGGGGCCCGACTCCGTGGCCCTGGTGGGTGTCAGTTAAAATGGCTGGTGACTTGGTGATGAATAAAGTTTGTGTTCGTGACGCCACCTGTGGTATGCGGCTATTAAGCCGCCGCTGCTGTATGAGGCCTCCGGGGTGATGGAGTGGCAGCAATGATGGTACTGCTCCCCACAGGTGGAGCAAGACCCCGGGGCACAGTTGGTGCTTATTAGTGTCTATGCAGAGAAATAACTGAGGCAACACCAGGGGTGCAGTTTCAAGGTCTTTACTCACAGTTCTTGTCAAGGCCTGCAGGAGCCTTTGGACTGCTGGGACCACCGTTAGGGACCTCCGCCGATCCCGGGTAGATCTGGGGGTTGATGCCAGTGCACCCCTCTAATTGTGTCCTTTCTCAGCTGACTTCACTGGCCACCAGCTCTGAAGCTATCTGTGGCCCTGGAATCCCTTCGTTCCCTGCTTGGTGTCACCTGGACCCTCCGAGTCCCAGGGTCTTCACCAGGAAGCGTCACTTTCTTCTTTCTTTAGCTTCTGCCTGACTAGAGCTCTTCTTCCACTCTCTGTTTCTCTCCTTCTCTGTTGCTTTCTTTCTTTGTTGCGGACACTCTGAACTCACAGAGCTCCTTTCTCTTTCACAGCTACATGCTGGCTCCTCACTCTCTCACTCTCTGAGGTAAACTGAAACTCTGACCTTACTCTCTGCTCTACACTCGGCTGGCTATTCCCACCCCCCGGTTGCTAAGCTACCACCCTATGGGAGCAGGGATGGGTCCTACGACCCCTCCCAGCATGCAGCATCGGAGGGTTGCTGCCACTGTCCCTGGTCCCAGTGTGTGCCTAGCAATGGGTGTAGTGCAGTTTTACCTGTGAACTGGCATGTACCCCTTTCCTTACCCAGGATGGGACATCACACCTCTGACTGGGGTGCAATGTCTCTGTGGCGACGGAAGCCTCATGGGCGCCACACTCCCCCACAGCGAATCCCAGCACGTCCTCGGGCTGAAACAACAAAAACAATGGAAGAAACTGCAAAATTTTTGTTATGCATAAAACATTAAAACTTTAGGACATTACATCCCTTTATGGGAGGCACATAAATAACACATTCACCGGGGACCACATTCCAGTCCAGTGGCTCGGTAACACATAGACAGGGGGGGTCATGTTCAAAAAGAACAGGGGACAAGGATTCAGGAATAGGATGTCATCTTCGTAAAGAACAATGGGCAGACATTCAGGGGCTATGTACTGTCCTGACTCCATTAACTCCTTGTCGTCCTCCACCAGGGGCTCCGACCCTTGATGGCGGCCACTGGGACTCCGACCCAGCGACGGTCAACAAGTCAGACAAGGTCCTCCTCCTTCCACCTCTTGTGCTGGGTGGCGTCTCCTGGAGAACTTAGGGACGTTCAACAAAGGCAGGAGGCATAATTTCTGGAGCAGGTCCTTTAAAACTTTCAACTCGAACGTTTAACTTCAGGGGTTAACTTACAGATGCAGTTACCATTGCAGGGGACCGTACTGTGCCCATGTCGTACGGGACACCGGACTTCTTCTCCAGGCACAATACATCCCCGGGCTCTGAACCTCCAGCGGGAACGGTGGCGGGGGCAGCGTACACGGTACCTCTTGATCCCGGAGTGGTGCTTCACAGGGCTCACTCGTCACGGTGCTGTCGGGTCCTGGCTCCCAGCTGAGGAGGGATGCCGTGGGGGTCTGCGTGGCTTTATCTTCACGTGACACGGCTGCTGCGGCGGCCCTCTGTTCCTGGGCCCACACCACGGCGACCATCCTCCGGACTTCCGCCGTCCAGTCGAGCACCTGCTGCAGCGTCTGTGCTCTCACCCGGACACAGAATCGACCCAGCTCCCGCTCCAACCAGGCAGCGGTTCCCGCGGGGAGCTCACTCGGGCCGCAATCCTCCACATCAAAAGCCACTCCGCCTCCTCCACTTCGGAGTCCCGCCATGCCGCCGACAGGGCTGAACGCAGACATCTTCCGTCCGCTCTCCATAGCGGGGACCGCTTTGCGCTCTTCCTTGCAAGATCAAAGGGGGCGGGGCTTACTTTCGCGCTCTTTCTGCAGGCACGCCCCTCTTCTTCCCGCGCTCAGCCAGGCTAATGGTGGCACTTTTTTCAGTAAAACACAGTTCTTTCACAGTCTTTTCAGGCGCACAGTACCCGGTGGGTCCGGGCACGAAATCCTGTTCGTGACGCCAAAAGTTGACTCGCCCACCCCAGGGCTATGGGACACCCGGTGCCGGGCCGGACTAGTCCGGGGGTCGTCAGTGGTGGCGGGGCCCGGCTCTGTGGCCCTGGTGGGTGTCAATTAATATGGCTGGTGACTTGGGAGTAATTAAAGTTTCCTGTTCGTGACGCCAAAAGTTGACTCGCCCACCCCAGGGCTATGGGACACCCAGTGCCGGGCCGGACTAGTCCGGGGGTCGTCAGTGGTGGCGGGGCCCGACTCCGTGGCCCTGGTGGGTGTCAGTTAAAATGGCTGGTGACTTGGTGATGAATAAAGTTTGTGTTCGTGACGCCACCTGTGGTATGCGGCTATTAAGCCGCCGCTGCTGTATGAGGCCTCCGGGGTGATGGAGTGGCAGCAATGATGGTACTGCTCCCCACAGGTGGAGCAAGACCCCGGGGCACAGTTGGTGCTTATTAGTGTCTATGCAGAGAAATAACTGAGGCAACACCAGGGGTGCAGTTTCAAGGTCTTTACTCACAGTTCTTGTCAAGGCCTGCAGGAGCCTTTGGACTGCTGGGACCACCGTTAGGGACCTCCGCCGATCCCGGGTAGATCTGGGGGTTGATGCCAGTGCACCCCTCTAATTGTGTCCTTTCTCAGCTGACTTCACTGGCCACCAGCTCTGAAGCTATCTGTGGCCCTGGAATCCCTTCGTTCCCTGTTTGGTGTCACCTGGACCCTCCGAGTCCCAGGGTCTTCACCAGGAAGCGTCACTTTCTTCTTTCTTTAGCTTCTGCCTGACGAGAGCTCTTCTTCCACTCTCTGTTTCTCTCCTTCTCTGTTGCTTTCTTTCTCTCTTGTGGACACTCTAAACTCACAGAGCTCCTTTCTCTTTCACAGCTACATGCTGGCTCCTCACTCTCTCACTCTCTGAGGTAAACTGAAACTCTGACCTTACTCTCTGCTCTACACTCGGCTGGCTATTCCCACCCCCCGGTTGCTAAGCTACCACCCTATGGGAGCAGGGATGGGTCTTACGACCCCTCCCAGCATGCAGCATCGGAGGGTTGCTGCCACTGTCCCTGGTCCCAGTGTGTGCCTAGCAATTGGTGTAGTGCAGTTTTACCTGTGAACTAGCATGTACCCCTTTCCTTACCCAGGATGGGACATCACACCTCTGACTGGGGTGCAATGTCTCTGTGGCGACGGAAGCCTCACGGGCGCCACATAAGCCCAGCCTAAAATTAACCAGACACTGATCTGATCCAAAACACTGATAACACTTGGACTGTTTTTTGTTTACGTGAAAAATAACCGGTGTCTGAATGAATGAGGCCTGAAACACACGAAACCAGAAATGAAGGAACTTACATCCTGTTCTCTAACTTCAAATAAGTGCTGCATCCTGAGCGTAATATCTATAGCTTTGATTCTGGTATCTAGAAAGCTACATTTCTACAATTATATATTTTTTAAGCACTAGTCTCTATCACAAGGGTCTAAAGTCATTCTAATTTACATTCCTACTTACCAGAGAAACCTTTAGGCCTCATTCAGATATCAGTGATTATTCACGTACACAAAAATTGGTCCAAGTGCGATTCCTGTTTTTCACAGACCCAGAGACTTCTTAGGGTAATTATTGTCTATGACTCAGAAAAATGAACATTTTGCCATAATTGTTTGTGAATACAGAGTCCACAAAAAAGTGGGTTTGTGTTCTACGTGTGAAAATCACAGACAGAACATGTACTTGATTCACTAACATCTGAATAAGGTGTTAACTGAGTTGTCTACTACTCGGACAATGTCTTCTGCATTACTAGATTTCCCTCAAATAATAAAATAGCACCTCCGGTGTGGATTCTGGTTCAGCATTGTAAGCATTAGCTGTCCCAGGGGACAATGTCACTTGATCCCTGAAGCCAATTTGTGGCATCTTTACTCTCCCCACCTTTAGATGTAAGTGACATCCAGAGGAACTCGTAAGCACGGCTTTTCTCTCACTTTGTCTAAATGTCACGGGTGTGTCACGTGTGACAGGCAATTATATGGTTTCTGGCCATCGAAGGTCACAGCGTCTGGCTGCTCACAATGCTCCCTGACTTTCCATTGTTCCTGCTGTCAGTATTCATTTGGTATAGGTAGCTTTTGTACTGGATTCATCTCTCTCCCTTTTGGACCCAACAGGAGTTTGACTTCCACCCAGGTGTTGATTATCAGCATTCCCTTGGTTTTTAAATACCCCTTCCTTTTTTTGGACTGGTGCTGATGATATTTTCAGGTCCTTCAAGCCGAGGTTTCAAGCAGGTGGCTTGTACTCCTCTGTGGTATCGTTGCTGAAAGCTCTGCTGAACTCCTGCCTGAGTCATCTATTGATGAGTAGTTCATGTTTTTCCCCCTGTGTGTCCCCCTTCTGTCTTCTATAGCGTTTAGTGGGGTTGACGAAAAACTCATGCCATCCATCCCCTATTTAGGGCCCAGCACTACCTATGGCCAGGTATCTGGCTCAGCGAATAGGTGCGGAAACTATCTAGGGAGATGAGGGAAGCTAGGGACCAGCAGTAGGTTCGGTCAGGGGGTCACCATCTACCTAGATACCAGGTTTCCCTTGCCTTTCGCCATGCGCTTACTAATTCCTCGTTTCTCGCATGACACTAAATTCTGGGACAGTGAAGCAGCCATGGATTGGCCACAGGGATTACATAACATAATGTCACGCCAGCCCCGGGAGAACCAGTGCTGACACTGCTAGAATGACTTTGGCACCAGAGGTTGGTATAGCTGTTATTATTTTATTTGGGGGAATATAGTGATTGAAAAAGGGTTGTCTGAGCAGTGGACAACCCGTCTAATGGAAAAATTAGTATAGCCTGAAGCAAGCTTCCATTTGATGTAGTGAGCTAATCAACAGTAAGTATGACCATGCCTGTGACATTAATCACTTGTATGACATAGCCCATGACGGTTCAAAACAGAAATAAAATCACAGACAGTGAGCACTAAAAATTGTAAAAATATCCAACAAATAAAAACACAGACCGGCTGGCCGTCTTAATCTTTTTCTGACGTCATGGCTGTTTCTACAGTTTGTTACTCTAGGAATTTTTACCTTTGTGAATCTTGAACCTTCTTATTTACTTCTTTGCATATTTCAATTCAAACAGATAGATGGAAACATACAAATCCCAGGAATACGAGAGAACGTTCCTCTCAGTCCCAAGGACTCGGTGAAGCAGTGTTCTGTCTCTTTTCAGGGCTGATGTTGGCTTTTCTTTCTTATTTATGTTCAGGGACAGTGGTATAAAGGAGCACAGTACAGTTTCATTGTCCCATGTTATACAATGGCACTTCAGTCTGTAGAAAAGCAGCTTTTCTTTCAGTAGTTGTAATTAAGGCAATGTAATAAAACGGTCCACTACACACGCACTGGACTGCGTCTTCACAATCATATGAGTTTAATACTTGTGTTTTTTCTGTAGCAAATCTTCTGCAAAAACGCTGGATTTAATAACAAAATAATTGGCTAAAATGAAAGGAAGAAAGACTTTTATGTAACTTTCATACTTTTTTATTATGCTGTTTTCCAAATATTAATTTATATTGATTTTCAAGCAACAACATACATTTGTATTACCCTTTTCTCACAATGGAATTAAAGATAAAAATGGACTTAAATGGACTAATTATTCCGCATATGTGGTGGGTGTGACGACATAGACACATGTGTCACAGTGCCTAGCATGGGTTAAGTTCTTAAAATTCAGCCAGACATGCAGATAGTTTGTTTATAGACAAAGGGGATAAGCCCCTCATTATTTCTACAAGACTCTTAGGAGTCTAGTGTTAAGGCCCAGTCACACACAACGCTGGGAGGTCGCAGGTGAGTTGTCACACAGTCAGATCTTACCAGCGATGCAGGAACAATACAGGTCGCAGTAGCGACCTCTATAACGATCTCAGCAGTCACTGTGACCCTGTCACACAGTGTCAAACACAGCAATGTGTCCTGCCCACCATTCTGCAACAACTAGAGATCTCACAGCAGGGGCCTGATCACTGGTAGGTATCACACATAACAAGATCGCTAACAGGATTGCTACGGCGTCACGGAAACCATGACTCAGCTGCGATCTCGCTAGCGATCTCGTTATGTGTGATGGTACCTTTAGGGGTGCTTCACACATAGCGAGATCGCTACCGAAATCGCTGCTACGGCACGGATTTGGTGACGCAACAGTGACCTCATTAGCGATCTCGCTGTGTGTGACACTGAGCAGCGATCTGGTCCCTGCTGCGAGATCGCTGCTCGTTACACACAGCCCTGGTTCGTTTTCTTCAAAGCCGCTCTCCCGCTGTGACACACAGATCGCTGTGTGTGACAGCGAGAGAGCGACGAAATGAAGCGAGCAGGGAGCAGGAGCCGGCATCTGGCAGCTGTGGTAAGCTGTAACCAGGGAAAACATCGGGTAACCAAGGTGGTTACCCGATATTTACCTTAGTTACCAGCCTCCGCCGCTCTCACGCTGCCTGTGCTGCCGGCTCCGGCTCTCTGCACATGTAGCTGCAGTACACATCGGGTTAATTAACCCGATGTGTACTGTAGCTAGGAGAGCAAGGAGCCAGCGCTAAGCAGTGTGCGCGGCTCCCTGCTCTCTGCACATGTAGCTGCAGTACACATCGGGTTAATTAACCCGATGTGTACTGTAGCTAGGAGAGCAAGGAGCCAGCGCTAAGCAGTGTGCACGGCTCCCTGCTCTCGCGGTTATGATCGCTGCTTCGGCTGCTGTGTTTGACAGCTAAGCAGCGATCATAACAGCGACTTACAAGGTCGCTGTTACGTCACAGAAAATGGTGACGTAACAGCGACCTCGTTGTCGCAGTCGCTTAGTGTGAACCAGCCCTTACAGTTCTTGTTGTCTCATTGCCTTGGCCAGTGAAGGTCAGATACCCACACAAATCAATTATGCGAACCTCCCATTGTATTACTATGTGAATTGCTAGATGTGATATAACTTAAGGTACCGTCACACATAACGAGATCGCTAGCGAGATCGCAGCTGAGTCACGGTTTCCGTGACACAGTAGCGATCCTGTTAGCGATCTTGTTATGTGTGACACCTACCAGCGATCAGGCCCCTGCTGTGAGATCTCTAGTCGTTGCAGAATGGTCCAGGCCATTTTCTTCAAAGGCGATGTCCTGCTGGGCAGGACACATCGCTGTGTTTGACACTGTGTGACAGGGTCACAGTGACTGCTGAAATCGTTATAGAGGTCGCTACTGCGACCTGTATTGTTCCTGCATCGCTGGTAAGATCTGACTGTGTGACATCTCACCTGCGACCTCCCAGCGACTTACCTGCGATCCCTATCAGGTCGCATCGTTTTCGGGATCACTGGTAAGTCGTTGTGTGTGATTGGGCCTTTAGCTGTCTCTCCCTCGTCTCTGGATATTTTGTATACAGCTTGAAATCTAGCCAATAAGAGCCCAGTCTTATCCACCAATCGTGAAGACCCCAATGGTCTGAATGGAGAGCTCAGAGGTATAAGAAGGAGGGCTGTCCATTTTCCGGGTAGACTCTTGCTACATGATACCAATCTAGGATCTGCGGATCCGATTGGCAAGCCATAACCGAACCTGGATTGTAATACTACATGGACTTCAGCATCGAATGCTGAGATATCAAGGACTCCCTAAGGAATGAATCCATCTTGTGACAATCCAGTCACCTGACTACAGGGTTTGCGGTCTTCAGCCAGCTTCCTAAATCTGGCGTTATTCCATTCTCGGTGGGTGCCCGCTGAAAGCAGGGTGCTGCTGGTTTGGAGTAAGTAGCCCTGGAATCTCTGAGGCATGGACATTATAATCTCTGGTGAGCCAGCGGAAGGGTGAGAAACTGTTGCCGGCTACATTTTGTGGTTTTGCTGGTTATGTGCCATATGCCGTTAATTGTTTGGGGATCCAATAAAGTCTTAATATTGTGATTCCCTCATCCTGTGTTGTCTGAGTAGTATTCCGCCCACAGTTAAGGAGGTCGGGCGTTCAGTTGGGATGAGCCCTGGGCCATGCTGTCTTTCTAAAGGCAGCCGGGCAAGCGGACGAGAGCACCCACTGACCCCCGTGTCTCCACAGTGGCCACATACATTACAGCATATTGTGTAGGTATGCTGTTTAAGAGTATGCATAAAAACCCACACATTTTTTTTTTTTATAAAAACAAACAAAAAACAATTAAAGGCATTCTAAAAATCAAAGCCAATAATTGTATGGGAGTAAAACATCATAGAAATGCAAATACATAATAGGGTTTACTATGCTTAGTAATATACACCCAGTAATAAATATACTGTATAGAAATGTCATACTCTGTTAGTAAGTAGTCAATCTTACCATCATGCACTTTGTATCATATCAGGGATTATCCCAAGTAACTCAGATCATACAAAGTGATAAATAGTGAAATGTAGTCATTGATTGTAGACAGGACTTGCACTACTGACAACAATACCATCTTATTGGCATATATCACTCAGTGCACATCATTTACTTTCTCAGTGCGTATCATTTACTTTGGTCTACCTGTTCAACCAGGCATTTAAACGACTGCAGATCGGTAAACATTTACTGATTGGTGGGTCATATCATGCCATTGATTAGTTTATCTTAGTGAGCCTGTATAAGTTTATCTTCAGATTGCTCCCACTAGTGACTGTGGGAATTCAGCAAACATAGAATCAACTTCTCTATTAAGAGCAAAGTAAAAAGGGTATAAGGCATATTAAAGGGGTGGTCCACATCGATCTAAAGCTGTGACATAAGGCTTTTTCTAAATACCTTGGGTTACCCAGTCTGCCTGTGAGCGGCGCTATCGCGGTCTGCTCATCCCCCATCTTGTGACCCGGTCTGCAGCGACCTCTGATATCTACTGATGTCATGTCAGCTTCTGGAATTGGAAGTTGACCCGGCACCACCGCGGCCGGCCCTAGTCCCTCTGAGTGACTGGGCTGTGGGGGGAGTTTCACCACACATCACAGCCCAGCATTGCTCCTGCTTGTGGCTCTCTGCGGTGAAGGCAAGACACAAAATGCTGGGCTGTGACATGTGGTGAAACTACGCTCACAGCCCAGTCACTCATGGAGACTGGTTCCCACCTTGGTGATGCCGGGTCAACTTCCAATTCCATAAGTTGATATGACATCACCGAATATCAGTGGTCGCTGCAGCCCTGGTCACGAGATGGGGGATGAGCGGACAGTGATAGTGCCACTCATAAGCAGAAATGGCAACAGAAGGTATATAGAAAAAGCCTTCTGTCTTAAGCGGGCTTTAAACGCTACGATTTCGCTACAACGATCTCATTGGGGTCACGGATTTTGTGACGCACATCTGGCCGCTGTAGCGATGTCGTAGCGTGTGACTCCTAGGAGCGATTTTGGATCGTTGCAAAAACGTCCAAAATCGCTCATCGTTGACATGGGGGTCCACTCCCAATTATCGCTGCTGTCGCAGGGGCGAAGTTGATCCTCGTCCCTGCGGCAGCACATATCGTTACGTGTGACGCCGCAGGAACGAGGATCATCTCCTTACCTGCCTCCGGCCACAATGTGGAAGGAGGGAGATGAGCGGGATGTTACGTCCCGCTCATCTCCGCCCCTCCGCTTACATTGGGCGGCCGCTTAGTGATGTCACTGTTACGCCAAACGGACCACCCCCTTAGAAAGGAGGCGGTTCGCTGGTCACAGCAACGTCGAAGGACAGGTAAGTATGTGTGGCGGGGGTGCGCAATTTTGTGCGCGACAGGCAGCGATATGCCCGTCGCGCACAAACGATGGGGCGGGTGTCATGCTAGCGATATCGGGCCGGATATTGCAGCATGTAAAGCCACCCTTAGTTTTACATCGATGTGACCACTTTCTTTGTAGTGGACCACCTCTTTAAGGCTTTACACAAAGATTACTTTTACCTTCAAATAGTATAAGTTAGCAGAAAAAAAAACAACTCACTTTTGTAATCCCTGCCTCTCTAATGTCACCGATCCACTGTCTCCATCCAGTCTCTGGTACTTTGGCCAGCATTGTGATGCCTCCTCACGTGTCTGTACCATGATGTAATTTGAAGTTAAATGTTGCATAAGTACAGAGAAATGTGACTTGTCTATAGATGTTTTGCACCTTCATTATGCAGCTTAATATCTCTCTGTCATGGGGTGCACATCAGAAATCATTGTATAGCTTTGGCCTTGGGGTTCTGCATCCAAAATTGTAATTTTATCACAATAGGGGATTCACTTTTATTTTAAATTTCAGGATAAAATGAGTGCCGTATATGTATATAGAGTAGATCAATTATTGACCAGGAATTAGTCCTTAGATGTTTAAGCACCAAAAATTAAAAAAGGAGACAGAAAAAAATGACGATTTACCGTACAGCTACAGTGTCTTCTCATCCCTGTTTACCAAGCTCCAGAAATACTGGAGTGGTCTTCAAGCTAGAAATGGATGACGAGGCAGGAGAACAAGTCATTTGTGCAGCTGGAAATAGTTGTGCGGAGTGTTTGCAGATAACGGCGGAGAAGTAAGCGAGGGCGGAATGATGAAGGGATTTAGGTGTCAGACCGAGGATTTCATATTTGATTCAGGAAGGAATAAGAAACCAGTGAAAGGATTTGCATAGTGTGGTGCAGATAAGGTGAGGTGCATCTGGTGCATTTTCTGTCTATGGCGGACTATTCTTGCAGATACATTCACAACTATGAAGAAGAAGAATTCAGGCAGAGGAGCTTTGTTTTCCACTAACAGTAAAACATTCTAAACAAGCATAAATTTACAGCGGTGCTTTATAGATGATTCTCATTAGGAAAGAATTTACAAATAGTATTAAAAACCTCTAGAACTAAAAACAAGAATAACCTGAGAGTTGGCAGCTATGACAATACAGCAAGAAAACACTGCATTATTTATACAATAGGCTGCTGTCACTTCATTCTAGCAGACTGATAACTAGTATTATACGGAGACATGACTACACTAAACTACAATTTTTGATTACATTGCCAAATTGCCAAATTAAGATAACAACATGTGAGACACTATGCCCATCGTAAGTCATTTCCCTGCATTTTATAAGGGTTTGCAAGCCAAACCCACATCTTTCCCAGCAGATGATGGCTGTGAAATGCAGCCATCATCTGCCTCTAACAGCTGCATGTGGAGCAGAGCACTGGTCGCAGCTGTTAAATGCCTCAGTAAATCTGTGTCAGTGGGACTTAGTACATGCTGGCAGGGGGGGTGCGCTGTTTTAACCTCTCATCGGTCGCTAGGTTGCCATGACAACCAGGGGTCTGCTTAAAATCCCTGTCTCTGCCATCACAGTACTCCTATGAAAACCAGCTTGTGGCCAGCGTTCATAGGAGATCACTGGTGGACACGGAAAAGAAAGGGCCCCTGTGCAAGAATAATATATGGGTCTTTTACAGCTCAAGAACTCATAAAAATGCAAAATTGCACTCGTTTTGGAAGTAGAAATGGGCCCGCTTACCTATTGGGCCACTATGTGGCCATAGAGATTGCGCCAATAATAAGTCCGTCCCTGTAGGAGACTGTGATTTCTTCTATATACAGCAATGCAGTGACATTGCTGTATATAGCACAAGCAGTTGGATGATTGCACCTGCAAGTCTAATAAGAAAACTTAGAAATAAAGTGAAAAGTAATAAAAGAAATGAAAAAAAGATCAAATCTTTTACACCAATTCAAAATTAATTAAAAAAGGAAATACACATATTTGGTATTGCTGTATCTGAAAAAGTGCAATCTATCAAACTATAAAATAAATTAATTAAATCAGTAAACAGCATAACGGAAAAAGATCAAAACTCTAGATTTACGGATTTTTGGCTTCTACAACACAAAAAAATGTAATGGCAGGCAATCAAAACAACGTATCTACCTAAAAATGATATCAATAAAAACATTGGCTTGGAGCACAAGAAACAAGCCCTCACACAGCTACAGTTTGTAGGAGCGGTGGTCACACGTGCTGCAGGGCTATGCACACAGGAAGCATTGACCACCATTGGTATCGGACTCAGTTGAGGTCAAAGCAGTCTGATCCTTGGCAACAATGAACATTCATTTATTACTTTTTTGGGTTGGTGTTATTTATTGTATATGGGACAGCCCCTGAAAATAAAGATGATAGAAATGCTCACTATTGAGAATAATTTTTCCAAATAACCTATTCATATACAGGGGTTGGACAAAATAATGGAAACACCTAAGGTTTTGGCATCATACTCTTCGAACATGTTATAGACATGTAAACCATGACATATGTTAATGTTTTGTAGTTGATTATTTGTGTTATGTGATATGTGTATGTAAATTAACTGTAGGTTTTGCATAATTGTAAGAATATTGATGAGAACCTGATACCAATGGCAGACCTCTCGGATTTTCAAAGAGGCCAAATTGTTGGTGCTCGTATGGCAGGCGCTAGTGTAACAGAAAGTGCCCGAATGCTTGGCGTGTCAAGAGGTACTGCCTCCAAAGTAATGACTGCGTTTGAAAGAGAAGGAAAAACGTCCGCAGCAAAGCACAGGTCCACCCGAAAGTCGAAGTTGACTGAGATAGACCGTCGGACTCTAAAGCGAATTGTGAAAAAGCATCGCAAGACCACGGCTCCCAAAATCACTGCTGAACTCAATGAACACCTACAGAACCCAGTTTCCACAAAAACTGTTTGTCGAGAGCTAAACAAATCTGGATTCCACGGAAGAGCTTCAATTAGAAAACCGCTGCCCTGAATGACAAATGTGTCCAAGCATTTAGAGTGGTGTAGAAACCTCCAAAATTGGTCCCTCGAGCAGTGGAAACGTGATATTCTCAGATGAATCATCGTTTTCCCTATTTCCGACCTCCGGTCGAGTGTACGTTTGGAGACAGCCGAAAGAAGCATTCCATCCAGACTGCCTTCTCCCAACCGTAAAACATGGCGGAGGTTCTGTGATTATATGGGGTGTTATTTCGTGGAGATCCGCCGGGCCAATGATATCCCTTCATGGAAGAATTAACAGCCGAGATTATTTAGGCATTTTGGGCGACCAAGTGCATCCCATGGTTCAAGCACTGTTCCCGGAGGGGAACGCCATCTTTCAGGATGATAATGCACCAATTCATACAGCTAGAATCGTTAAATCATGGCACGAGGAACATTCTAATGAAGTTGAGCATCTCATCTGGCGCCCATAATCCCCAGACCTCAACATTATTGAGCATTTATGGTCCATTTTAGAGATTCAAGTTAGACATCGATTTTCGATTGTTTTAACTGCAGAATGGGCTAAAATTCCTTTGGAAACAATTCATACCTCGTATGAATCCATACCTCGGAGAATTGAGGCTGTAATCGCCGCAAAAGGTGGAGCTACACCATATTAAGCTAACTTTTGTTGATGTTTCCAGGTGTTTACATTATTTTGTCCAACCCCTGTATATGGTAAATGTTAATACTACTGCTCTGCATGGAACTTGGGATGAGACAAGTCAACAATGTTTACTTTGAAGATCTCTTCCTCCCCACTGAAAGAAGGCACACTTATATGGCACCCACTGGAAGAAGGTACCCACTGGAAAAAGGCACACTAATATGGCACCCACTGGATGAACGCACACTAATATGGCACCCACTGGAAGAAGGCACCCTAATATGGCACCCACTGGATGAACGCACACTAATATGGCACCCACTGGAAGAAGGCACCCTAATATGGCACCCACTGGAAGAAGGCACACTAATATGGCACACACTGCAAGAAGGCACAATAATATGGCACCCACTGGAAGAAGGCACACTAATATGACCCACCCATTGGAAGAAGGTACACTAATATGGCCCACCTACTGGAAGAAGGTGCAGGCCCTGAAGCAAGTGACAGCAGCGCTGAAGACTGTAGCGTCGGAAACAGGTGAGTATAGAAAATCATTTTATTTCAAAGACACATGTTTTCTCCGGTATGTGTCACACGGACATCAGTGTGTGGTCCGTGTGACATCAATGGTGCTGGAGAAAAATTGACTTGTCTCCGTGGACGTCCATATAAAAACGGCGTCATACGTACTGCAATTACTGACTTGTGAAGGGGCCTAAGATGTATTTCACCCCTTTGCCTATGAGTTTCTTGCCTGCTAAGGTTATGTTTTTTCTGGAGAAAAAAATCTACCAAGTGGGGTTGTGCTGCAATACTCTGCACCACCCAAGGACAAGGATGGTGCTGTTTATAGTTGAAAAATGTCAGATTTTTTTCTAGTCTCATACGATTTATACATATTTAGTAAATCCTGACTTCTGGTATTTGTGGGTAACAGCAGACTATATATATAGACTACCAGAGAGCACTGATGAATGTACGCAGTACTTGGCAGCACAATGCACAGCACACACCAGCATCGGTGATGATGCGGTTACTGCCCATAGCTTTTATTTTGGATTGTGAGTCTTGCTATTAAGACTATAATTATAGTAATCTTTGTGTGTTACAGACCTAAAGGCCATCATAAATATAACCTTAGTATCTCTGGCTGTGCTGAGCGCATAACATTTTCTCCAAATGTGCACGTCATTTTAGATGCTAGAAGCTCAGAGGTATGAAGAAAGCCATTCTCACAGCAGCTGAATGAGTCTGCTTTCATGTAGTATCACCTCCAAGGTCTTTTCTGCATGTGCAAATATAAAACCCGTGAAAAATTGTCATTTTTAGGAACAAGATTACAAGAGAGTATCTGCTTCTGAGGCTGAATATTCTTCATTTAGACAAGGAATAGCAAATTATTGTTCTTCAAGGATACCTGAAATAAGTAAAGGAGCTAATGGAGATCTACTGGCTTCTAAGAGTCCACTGCACGTTTTGTCATTGATATCCTCTAGGTGACAATAAAAATGAGATGTGCTTTCTTCATTTTCTTTTTCCTTCTTCTTCTCTGTATCATTTACAAACATATCAGCCCTTGTGCAACAATAGTAGGTGTGACAGATACCTCTGGGCAGCCACAGGCTGAGAACCATTTATAGTTGATTGATATACTCATTGGCGGACACAGACCAAAAGGGGCTCCAGTGCAAGAATAGTATATGGGCTGTTTATAGCCCAACAGCTCATCGTAATGCACAATTCCCCCTACTATCGAAGTGGATGTGGACCCCTGGACCTCTTGGGCCCCAGGTTGCTTCAATAATATGTCCACCCACACTATATACTGTTGTGTTAATATTGTGCAAAATGGATGTGTTAAATTATAAACGTTTTACAGAACTATAAAGTTTGGAGAGGTAGGAGGTGCCCCCCAGGTACTAGTGAAACACAGACAGGAAAGGGCCCCTGTGCAAGAACAATATATGGGCCCTTTGCAGCCCAAAACTTCATCATCATAACATACAATTCCACCTGCTTAGGAGGTATAAGAGGCCCCTTTACCTCTTTAAACTCTGTGTGGCCGCACTGGTTGCACCAAGATATGTCCACCATGTTGCTTCTCAGAAAAATTTGTTGTAAATTTTGCATTCTGCTTTTCTATTGTTATGGTCACTGCGGAGCAGCGAGCGTCCGGGAGTAGATCCACTGGACTATACATCGGACTCCCCTGGAGGAGCTAAACTCGAGCTAACCCCTATACAGGGATTGTCAGGGGCAGCCCCAGGGAGCCTAAATGCTCGACTGCCAGGACCAGTGGTATCGGCTCTTATGGACAGGAGAATCTCTGAAGTTCAGTATGGTTGTGTTCATATGTAATGGCATGGAGATAGTAGCTCAGACGTGGCAGCACAAAGGTGGTAACTTAGACGTGGCAGCACGGAGGTGGTAACTTAGACGTGACAGAACTTAGGTGGTAACTCAGACGTGGCATCACGGAGGTGGTAACTCAGACGTGGCAGCACAAATGTGGTGGTAGCAGAAGGCTTTAGAAAGAGATGCAGATTAGCGGGTACAGGGTAACACTAGGACACAAATCACAGGACTAGACAGAATAACAGATACGGGACCTGAGACTAGCAACGCACTACGATAGGCAACGTAGCTCAGGCACCTACCCTAAAGAGGAGAGTGCCTTAAATTTCTTCAGCGTGATTGCTGACCTCAAGGGTCTCTTCCGGGACATGGAGAGAACATAGAAACTCCTTGCAGCACTTTCTTGGTTTCTTCAGTGCACTCCCATTGAGTACAGACATGGAGATAATACAAAGATTTGTCAGAATGTTTAGAATGGGGTGATGTTGTCGGACAGGTAAAATGAGTTTGGAGAAACCCGGAGTATAAAAATATTTTCAAATACAGAATATTAGAAAGATTTTAAATAAAGTACATTTCCTGGTACATGAAAAATGTTAAAGCATAGAAAATCTGAAGAGGAAAAATAAACAACTTACCAAGATCAGGAAATGTCTTTTGCAATATTTAATCATCGTTTTAAACCGCAGTAAACCCTAAAAACCATGTGAGAATTGACTCCCAAAATGTTCTAAAAGTATTTCCCTTTTAATGTCTACAACCCCCAACCAAACCATTTATCATATGGCCGTAATCATCATCCAGCATTTCTAACCTAACGATTGATATATAGAGGATCATTCTGTGAATATACATTGATATCATTGATAGACAACCACAAATATCATTTTGTGTTTGTTTAGTAATTATGGGGAACAGCCACTTTTTTTGTTGAATAAATGCAGAAATAAATGTAAACCTCTGTATTTAGTAGGACTTACCTTACCAGCGCCTCTCTATAAGTTCTTACTAGAGATTAATAAATCTGCTGAGATTCAAATTCAGCAAATAATGTGTAAATACAGGGAAGTCTGATTCACATTGAAGTTATTCACATCAAACGTTCTCTGTCCTGTTCCCTCATATTTGTACAATTTAATAAGATCACTCCTAAGCCTTCGCTTCTCCAAGTTATATAACCCAAGTGTAATAACCTGTCTTTGGTCCGGCATTCCCCCATTCCTCTAATAACCTTGGTTGCTCTTCTCTGCACCCGCTCTAGTACAGATATGTGCGTCTTATACACCGGAGACCAAAATTGTACCCAATATTCTAAGTGTGGACGCACTGGTGACTAATATGGAGGGTTGGTATACTATACTATAGTTACTTCTCCAGCTTACATGCTAGATTTAATATATCACTTAAGCAGAAGAAGACAATATATTATCTGTGTTCATTTTAATTTATAAATAATAATTTACATGTTTTTCATTCTAAGTACATCAAGGCTTAAATAGAAGCTGTCACTATATAAAAGTTTTGTATATGACGGGCCCCGCACAGTGCTGCTGACCTGTTGGTGTCCGAGTCCTAAGACACTCACTGATATGACGGGCGCGGCACAGTGCTGCTGACCTGTGGGCGTCCGAGTCCTGAGACACTCATCGATATGACGGGCGCAGCACAGTGCTGCTGACCTGTGGGCGTCCGAGTCCTACGACACTCACTGTTATGACGGGCGCGGCACAGTGCTGCTGACTTGTGGGCGTCCGAGTCCTGAGACACTCACCGATATGACGGGCGCAGCACAGTGCTGCTGACCTGTGGGCGTCCGAGTCCTAAGACACTCACTGATATGACGGGTGCGGCACAGTGCTGCTGACCTGTGGGCGTCCGAGTCCTGAGATACTCACCGATATGACGGGTGCCGCACAGTGCTGCTGACCTGTGGGCGTCCGAGTCCTAAGACACTCACTGATATGACGGGTACCGCACAGTGCTGCTGACCTGTCGGCGTCCGAGTCCTGAGACACTCACCGATATGACAGGTGCGGCACAGTGCTGCTGACCTGTGGGCGTCCGAGTCCTAAGACACTCACTGATATGACGGGTGCGGCACAGTGCTGCTGACCTGTGGGCGTCCGAGTCCTGAGACACTCACCGATATGACAGGTGCGGCACAGTGCTGCTGACCTGTGGGCGTCCGAGTCCTAAGACACTCACTGATATGACGGGTGCGGCACAGTGCTGCTGACTTGTGGGCGTCCGAGTCCTGAGACACTCACCGATATGACAGGTGCGGCACAGTGCTGCTGACCTGTGGGCGTCCGAGTCCTAAGACACTCACTGATATGACGGGTGCGGCACAGTGCTGCTGACCTGTGGGCGTCCTAGTCCTGAGACACTCACCGATATGACGGGTGCGGCACAGTGCTGCTGACCTGTGGGCGTCCGAGTCCTGAGACACTCACCGATATGACAGGTGCGGCACAGTGCTGCTGACCTGTGGGCGTCCGAGTCCTAAGACACTCACCGATATGACGGGTGCGGCACAGTGCTGCCCTTACGTCTCTGCCCTTACGTGTCTGCCCTTACGTCTCTGCCCTTACGTCATGCTGCTCTCAGATTAGGCAGCAAAAACCTGGTGACAGATTCCCTTTAAGTGACTTTCATAAGTTTCATACACCAGGTGAATAATTTGGGTGTCCTAGCCTCATGTTTGTCTAATAAATATCAACGAGGGAAGTATTTTCCACACATTACAGTCTCTTTTGCATTTCTATTCCAATGAATAATAAAGTTAGCTATAAATGTAAAGGCGATACATTCACCCTTAATTAGATTCTAAAAGAACAAATTATTTTATTTGATATAAAAGTAGAGTTCTGTCAATGTTCTGAAATTCTATAATGTGTTTTATTATTTTACATTATTTTCTATTTTGTTTTATTAAGTTTTAATCTTTTCTATTCTTTCTGTAGAGACTTCGGTGTGTCCATTGCTCCAATCTTTACTCTGTATAGCACATTATAACCGCTAATATGGACGCCTCACACGTTGACTGTAGGTTTTCCCACTGAGTAGCTCCAAGTAGAATTTCCTTTAGTTATAATTACACTCATTTATATAATTAGTTAGGCGCACTGAAGATCTTTTGTGCTTGGCGTGTACAGATTGTCTCCAGGGGCTATTGTCTTTGAGCTGATATATTTGTCTAGTGCTGCTGAATGGAGACAATACTCCTGTGATACCTTCCCTTCTCCCTTTAGCAATGTCAAGAGGTCTGTTAATGTACATCTGTAATTTGCAGCTTGGGGCTTTGAGATTTGGCAGTGCCAGAGACTAGGGGAAGTGGAATGGAGAGGAAAAACAAAAAGACATGGTAGAAACAGTCCGTAGAGGACAACCAAATATTTATGGTGGTGCTTAACTTAAATATATGAGGAGTAGCTCAGTTAACTCTCCTGAAAAAAACTTTAAGTCTTAAGTGGCATTTACACTGCAAGATAATCATGTGTTAAATTCACTTCTCTCTCTATTATCTTACCGTGTAAACAGGCCGCCGGTCACCCGGTGAACCAGGAAACACTTGTTCATTGGCTGAAATGATATTTTGTACATCGTCCTGGGTAATCAGGATCTACACTGGTGTAGAAGGGTGTCCTACGGATAGAAGCCCCTCCTGAAGATGTCGGATGTTATGCTCTAACAATGTATTTTATCTGTTGACTATATTGTGCCTTTTATATATTTTAGAGTGTTATAGGTAAATGTTCCTGTGGGTTATGTCACAGTCCTGTGAGCTACCACCAGATGGCACTGTACTCTGCAAATGCTAGGAGGAAGCTCGACTGCAAGGGTTAATGAAGGAAGTCTGGCCCACAGTTTAAGGGGGATCTAGGAGGTAGGATTTTCAATACCTCCCAACTTTAGAAGAAAGGAAAGAGGGACAAAGTATGTGGTGCGCTCCTAGCCACACCCCTAGCCACACCCATTTGGCAGTAAGGGTCATTCAGCAGATGTCCTGGACTGTTCGTTAATAGTCATAGCAGCCAGATTTTTCTTATACAGTATTTATATGTGTCCTTATATGACTAGTTGCTTATTTGTGCCTATAAAGCTGTGTTCATACGTTGCATAAATTCTGTTTATTTTTCTTTCTGCCACTGTCTGCAGCAAACTACACAATAACAATCTTCTCTGATTGTTCAATTTTCTGCCTTTTCTCCATTATTTAATGCGTTTTTGGTTCAGATGTGAATGTGCATTTTAAAGTGTTTTTATTATAGAGGCTTTTTCCTGCATTTTTTTAAGCTCCACATAGAAACCTCCAGAGAAAAAAAAAAAACCAAACTGCAGAGTTCAGCGGCGTCTTCTCATGGAATCCACTTTACCTGGACAATTAAACACAGCAAAATATATGAGCAAAAAAACAGCAGAAAAAAATGCAGCATTTACACTACATGTGAACATGGACTAATTGTCCACGCAAAGTGGAGGAGACGTCATGAAATCTCCGCCCCTGGTGCGTGGAAAGACGCCGCTGAACTCTGCGGATTTGGTGTTTTATTCTTTATAAGCTTCAGGATTCACATCAGCAACAAACATGTATCAAATAAGGGGGACAATGTATAAAAAATACCGCAAACACTCAATAATCAGAGAATATTGTTATTGCACTCGTGGTGCAGACCTAGATCTATCTATCTATCTATCTATCTATCTATCTATCTATCTATCTATCTATCCCTCTATCTATCTATCTATCTATCCCTCTATCTATCTATCTATGATTCTATCTATCTATGATTCTATCTATCTATCTATCTATCCATGTATCTATCTATCTATCTATCTATCTATCTATCTATCCATGTATCTATCTATCTATGTATCCCTCTATCTATCTATCTATGATTCTATCTATCTATGATTCTATCTATCTATCTATCTATCCATGTATCTATCTATCTATCTATCTATCCATGTATCTATCTATCTATCTATCCCTCTATCTATCTATCTATGATTCTATCTATCTATGATTCTATCTATCTATCTATCTATCCATGTATCTATCTATCTATCTATCTATCCATGTATCTATCTATCTATCTATCCCTCTATCTATCTATCTATGATTCTATCTATCTATCTATCTATCTATCTATCATCTATCATCTATCTCTGTATCTATCTATCTATGATTCTATCTATCATCTATCTATCTCTGTATCTATCTATCTATGATTCTATCTATCTATTGATCTATCTATCGATCTATCTATCTATCCATGTATCTATCTATCTATCTATCTATCTATCTATCTATCTATTATATATCTATCATGAATCTATCCATCTATCTATCATGTTTGTATCTATCTATTATCTATCATGTATCTATATATCCCTCTCTCAGCCATCCCTCTCTCATCCATCTCTCCATCCATCTTTGCAGCTGAATAATCTGCTTCTGCTTTCTCTACTGCAATATAGAGGTCAAGATTACCAAATCTGCCTATGTTTTTCAATGCATGCAGTGGTTCAGTGGTAGAGCTTCTTCCTATGGAATAAGCTCACAGCTCACCGGTTTGAGTCCCGGCCGCCCTGATAAACCAGACCCGAGGATGATTTAATTTAATTTATTCACTGCACTGAGGGGAAGAGCCAGGACATCAGCTGTGAACCGCGGGAGTGCGGGACACACCTCTAAAATCGGGGCAGTTCCGCAGAATCCGGGACGGTTGGGAGGTATGGATTTTCTGTTTTAGTAAATGTTAGAGATGAAGTGAGAGCAAGTAATAGAGAGAAAGAGTGGTGTGGTGTGCTTAAGAACAGGCAGAAGCATTGGGCAGAAGAAATACTGAAGTTGGTGACCTACAGAAGGTTGTTATAGAGCTGTGTCCGGTAGATATATCAGCAGCGCCTCTGTGGTCAGCAGGCAGACTAAGGTAGTGCGGTAGAAGATCAGTGTCTCATTCCGTTATTGCCAGTTCTGGGGTTATCGGATGTTAAACTTGGGGTAGCCTATCCTTAGGGGAGAAGCCACTTGCCTAAGACTCAGAGTAGAGGATCTGCATACTCTCAAGAGCCACTGGGACTCTGTATATAGCTGGTATGGGAAGAGCCATGTTGCACTGTATAACCATGCCTGTAAAGTATTTGTGGTGAAAGGTTAAGAATGGTGGTGTTTTAGTAATGTTAAAGTGTTAATCAGCAACCAAGAGTGTGTCTGTGATTCTTCAGGACCGTCAGGCTGTGAACTGAACCCGCAGTGCTCAGGTAACCACACCAGCTCCACCACACACCCCCAACCCTGTTTCATGCAGTGTGTTGGGTGGGTGTACCACTTTAACCCCAGGCCTCGGCCAACGCCCGGACCGACCCTACACTGGCTCAAACTATGGGAGCCTATAGCTAGTATAGATGGCTCAGTACTCATCGTTGCTTTGTCTACATGTATCCAAGAAATCGCCGATCCCTAAAAGATTAAGGCCATATGTACACGTTGAGTATTTGGTGAGTTTTTACCTCAGTATTTGTATGCCAAGATCAGGATTGGGTAAAAAATACAGACGTGGTGCCCTTGTTTCTATTAGGCCGGAGTCACACTTGCGAGTGACTCGCATTAGTCTCGCAGCGGCATCACCCAGCACGGCTGCACACTCTCGTGACAGGAGCAGGTCAGCTGCATGTAATTCTATGCAGCTCAGACGCTCCTGTCAGGAGAGTGTGCGGCCATGCCGGGTGATGCAGTGCGAGACTCACGTGAATCACTCGCAAGTGTGACTCCAGCCTTGTACTTTTACTCTGATTGTTCTACTCCTGGTTTTGGCTTATAAATACTGAGATAGAAAAAAAATCACCAAATGCTCAACATGTGCACATGGCCTTTAGATGTGTTTTTCTTCTGTTATTCCTTCGGGAAATGTCACAAGAAACTCACTGCTGGGCTTTTCTTTTCCTTGTAAGGCCACATGCACATATTGAGTATTTGGTGAGTTTTTTACCTCAGTATTTGTAGTCAAAACCCGGAGTGGGTAAAATATACAGAAGTGGTGCCCCTATTATACTTTTCCTCTGATTGTTCCACTCCGGGTTTTGGCTACAAATATAGAGGTAAAAAATCACCACATACTCAATGTGCATGTGGCCTTACAAGGAAAAGAAAAGCCCAGCAGTGAGTTTCTTCCGACGTTTTCAGGAGGAATAACACAGGAAAAACACAATATAGAGATCTTTAACCACGTGCACACGTTCAGTATTTGGTGTTTTTTACCTCAGTATTTGTAGCCAAAACCAGGAGTGAAACAATCAAAGCTCGTTGCCTTGGAGTAACCCTCGACTCTGCTCTATCCTTCCAGCCACAGATCCAAGCCCTCTTCACCTCATGCAGACTACAACTCAAAAATATCTCCCAGATCCGTGCTTTCCTTAACCAAGAATCAGCAAAAAAATTAGTGCATGCCCTCATCATCTCCCGCCTCGACTACTGCAACCTCCTGCTCTCTGGCCTCCCTTACAACACTCTTGCACCCCTCCTATCTATCCTAAACTCTGCAGCCCGCTTAATCCACCTCTCCCCCCGCTATTCCCCAGCCTCGCCACTCTGCCAATCCCTTCACTGGCTTCCCATCGCCCAACGACTCCAGTTCAAAACATTAACCATAACATACAAAGCCATCCACAACCTGTCTCCTCCTTAGGCTATGTGCGCACTTACCGGATTTTCCCGCGGATTTTTTGCGGCTTTGCTGCATGTTTCGCTGCAGAAAATGTTCATAACATCTCTGCAGTGAATCACCAGCAAAACCTATGGGCAAAAAAAATCCTGTGCGCACTAGGCGGAATTTGACAGCTGCATGTTTTGCTGCGGGATTCCCGCAGCAAAAACAATTGCATGTCAATTCTTTTCCGCACATCGCTGCGGGATTTCACTACATTGACTCCAATGTTAATCGTGAAATCCCGCAGGGAATAACGCAGGAAGCAAATTCTGTGCGGTTCACTGCGTTTTCCTGCGTTATTCCCTGCGGTATTTCGCGGTTTACCTCCGGTAATGTACATCGCTTGTCTGCGGTTTTGCAGGGAAGTGATGTCATTACAGGAAGAGGAAGCAAAGCAGAGAGTAAACAAATACACAGATCACAGACACACACAGACATCACAGACATAGAACACAGACACAGACACATAGAACACACATAGAAAGCAAACGGAAATATAGAAAACAAAGAACGTGGGCTCCGCTGTATTTTTACCGTCCAGCCGAGGTAAGCACACAGCGGCGGCCCGGTATTCTCAGGCTGGGGAGGGAGAGGGGCAGGGTTAATGTCCCCCGCCTCACTCCCACCTCCCACAGCCGAGAATATCAGCCGCAGCTGCCCCGGGACTGTCGCATCCATTATGCGGCAGCACCGGCGTGTCCCCGGCTCTTCCTGCTGCCGTGTAGCAGTGGCGGTCAGGGTAATACAAGGGGTTAATGGTGGCGGATCGCCGCCATTAACTCCAGGCTTGATCATGGCAGCGTCTATGTGACAGCTGACATGATCAACCCGTAAGTAAAGTGAATAAACACACACACAGAAAAATACTTTATTTTAAATAAAACAAACAAGCCTCGTTAACCCTTTTATTAACCCCTCCCGAAACAAAGCTCCGGCATAATCCACAGGTCCTGCGCTGCTTACACCCAGCCGCGACTGACACAGACACAGCGCTGAATGAATGCAGCAGACAGCAGAAGTAATTACCGGTCATTTCCCACGGTCGGTAATGTGAACTCACTGCCGACCATGGGAAATGCAGTGATCTGTCCTCTATCTGTCTATCTATCCCTCTATCTGTCTGTCTATCTATCTATCCCTCTATCTAGTCTTCTGTCTCTTTATCTATCTCAGAGTGAAATGACTTTTTATTTTTTTTTTTCAATGTGCTTTATTGCATTGAATGCAATAAAGCACATCCCAACCCGCACGCGGCAATACCGCGAACAATACCGCGGTACAACCGCAGCAAACCGCGGCAAACCGCATGCGGTTTTCGGGTGCGGTTTGCTGCGTTTTTTTACCGCGGGTGCGGTAATCTTTGAATAACTGCGGAATTTTCTTGAGAAAATTCGATTTTCCAGTGCGCACATAGCCTTACATCTGTGACCTAGTCTCCCGGTACCTACCTGCACGCAACCTCAGATCCTCACAAGATCTCATTCTCTACTCCTCTCTTATCTCCTCTTCCCACAATCGCGCACAAAATTTCTCCCGTGCCTCCCCCATGCTCTGGAACGCTCTACCTCAGCATATCAGACTCTCCCCTACCGTGGAAAGCTTCAAGAGGAACCTCAAGACCTACCTCTTCCAACAAGCCTACAACCTACAATAGCCCTCAGTTCAGTACACCAGTGCACAAGCAGCTCTGTCCTCACCTATTGTACCATCACCCATTCCCTGTAGACTGTGAGCCCTTGCGGGCAGGGTCCTCTCTCCTCCTGTACCAGTCTGTTTTGTACAGTTACTGATTGTTGTACGTATACCCTCTTTCACTTGTAAAGCGCCATGGAATAAATGGCGCTATAATAATAATAAATAATAATAATAAAAAAATACAATAGAAACATGGGCACCACTTCTGTATATTTTACCCACTCCTGGTTTTGGCTACAAATACTGAGGTAAAATACTCACCAAATACTCAATGTGTGCACATGGCCTTGGATGTCCATATTGTGTAATGCCGTGTTCAGAAATATGCGATCTATTAAAACATAAAATCAATTATTTTGATTAGTAAATGGCGTAGTGAAAAAAAAATAAAAACACCAAAATTACAGTCTTTTGGTCGCCACATTGCATTAAAATGCAGTAACTAGCGATCAAGACATCGCATCTACCCAAAAATGATATAATTCAAAGCATCAGCTCAAGACGGAGAAAGTAAGCCATCACTGGGCCCCAGATTCCAAAAAATGAGGACTCTACGGGTCTCAGAAAATGGCGCAAAAGCACAATTCTTTTTTATGATAAATGTCTGAATTTTTTTCACCACTTAGATAAAAGTAAAACTATACATGTTTGGTGTCTACGAACTCGTGCTGATCTGGGGAATCTTACTACCAGGTCAGATTTACCATATAAAAAACAAGTCATATGGCAATTTTGACGGAAAAATAAAAAAGTTATGGCCCTTGGAAGAAGGGGAGGAGAATTGAAAAATCGCCTGGGGGTGAAAGGGTTAATGACTAAGTCAAGTTTTGGAAATCTGACTAGTTTCTCTTTATGTGGTAATAACTCTAGAATGTTTCAATGGATACCAGTGATTCTGAGACCGTTTTTTCGTGACACACTGTACTTTATGTTAGTGGTAAGTTTAGGTCGATACGCTTTGCATTTATTTGCAAAAAAGATCAGAATTTTGGCAAAAACCTTCGCAATGTTTAAACTTTCAATTTTTATATCCTTAAACCAGTTAGTCATGATGTTCTAAATAATTAATAAATTACATTTCTCACATCTGCATCATTTTTCAAAAGTCATTTTATTCTGTTAGGATGTTTGAAAGGGTTTAAATTTAAGCAGCAATTTTTCAATTTTTTCAAGAAATTTACAGAACCTGTTTCTTTAGGTAATTACCCAGCTAGATTTAAATGGACGTTGAGAGGCCTAAGTATTGGAAATTTTTCAAAAGGGACTCTGTCAGCAGGTTTCTGCAATGTTATCTGAAGACAGCATGTTGCAAGAAAACAGTGGAATCAGCCCTTTGTCTTTTATCTCATGGTCTTTTTTGTCTACCTGCAATGTTAGTTTAAGCCTCTTATCTTTATCATTAGTGGGTCTCAGCAGCCCAGTTGTAGTAGTGAGTTGTAGGCTATGTGCGCACAGTGCGTTTTTCGCGGCGTTTTTGCGCGTTTTTCGGGTACGTTTTTGGCCTCAAAACTGCATGACTTTGCTTCCCCAGCAAAGTCTATGAGTTTTCAATTTTGCTGTCCGCACACAACTGTTTTTTTAAGCTGCGTTTTTGAGCCTGAAAAAAAAAATGGACATGTCAATTCTTTCCTGCGTTTTTCTGCGTTTTCCCCCCATGCAATGCATTGGAAAAACGCAGCAAAACGCAGAGATCAAATACACAGCAAAACGCAGCCAAAAACGCACCAAATCGCGGTAAAAACGCATGCATTTTTTTACGCGTTTTTTCGACGCAGGTGCGTTTTTAGCGGCCAAAAATGCAGCGTCAAAAAAACGCAGTGTGCGAACTTAGCCGTAGTTTGACTCTGCCTCTTTCTGTGCTTAGCAGATTCTGTCTATGGAAATGTACACTGAAAGCCTGGTGTGGGCAGCTTTCCCAGTACTGCTATATGCAAAATCTAAAATCTTTCACTGTGTCAGAACGGCTGCACCATGGAATCTAAGTGATACATCATCGAACTCAGGGTCTCTTTGCCTACATCATGCTGCTGTCAGATGAGGTAGCAAAAACCTGCTGACATATTCCCTTAAAATATTTCAAAACTGCTGTCAAGTGTTAAACATGAATTAATGCAAAGTAGTGAAAAAAATATTGTAATTTTCCTTCCAAAATGTTGCTTTAGGCCCAATTTTTCACTTTTACAAAGGATGGAATAACAAAATGGACACTTCAATTTGTTACCCAGTTTCTTCTGAGTCAGCTGCTACCTCACATGTGGTCAGAAGCCTCTTTTTGGGATCAAAAGGGAAGGAGCAACATTTGAATTTTGGAACACAAATTTGACACAATGTAACATTTGCAAGGCCCCTAAGATACCTAAACAGTAGAAACCCCCCACGAGTGACCCCATTTTGGAAACTACACCTTTTAAGGATTGTATCCAGGAGTATAATGAGCATTTTGAACCCAGAAGCAGTACACAGAATTTGATAACAGTAGGTCATTAGATTGAAAAATTTCCTGCAAATTTGCAGGTACACAAGGGTTAAAACATGAAAATGGACCCCACAATTTATTGTGCAATTTTCCCCAAACGCGGTGATGCCCTATTTGTCATCAAAAGCTAATGCTTGTCCACACGGCAGGGCTGAGCAGGAAGGAGCGCTATTTGGCTTTTAGAGCACAGATTTGTTAGAATAGTTTGGGTCAACATTTGCAGAGCCCCTAATGTGCCAGAACAGCAGAAAAAAACACAAGTGACCCGATGGGGGTTTGGTTTGATTTGTGGTTTTTGGAATATACATGGAAACTCTGACATAAGTGCTCAGCGGAGAGCGCAGGATAAATGTGAACCTAGCCTTATTCTGATTTTTGGTAGATAGAATGAAGAAGTGGACAGCAGTACAAGAATAGTTATTTTAATTTTTGTATTTTTCACTGTGCGGTATTCGTGATAGGACGAGTTTACTCGTTTTGTTGGTGCGATTACAGCAATACCAGATTTATATAGTTTTTTATGTTTTGCTCCTATCACATGCTAAAAATGCTTATTTTAAAAAAAAACAAAATAAAACCCCAAACTTTCAAACTTTTTTGTCTCCATGTTTTGAGAGTTGTAACCTTTTTATTTTTTGGCAAACAGATTGTATGAGGGATTATCATTTGCATGACAAGTTGGAGAATGCAGAATCAACAAAAAACGGCAATTCACTTAGCAATTCACTTATCATATATATATATATATATATATATATATATATATATATATATATGTATGTATATGTATATGTATATATGTATATATATATATATACATATATATATATATATATATATATAGATATATATATATAATATATATATCTATATATATATATATATATATATATATATATATATATATATATATATATATATATATATATATATATAATAGCTGTTCCCCATGCTGTGAATGTGATGTCTTATTTGTTCTTTGGGTCAGTATGATTATAGTGAGGTACCAGATTTATACTGTTTTTTATGCTTTGATACTTTTACATGCTGAAAACAGTATTTTACAAAAAATAACTTGTGTTTGCATCTCCATATTCTGAGATGAGATTCCAAATGAGCCATATTAGGGCTTGTTTTTTGTGGAACGGTTTGGCATTTTTATTCATATCTGTACTTTTGATCACTTCGTGTTTAATTTTTTGTGTATGATGAAAAATCAACATTTTTGTAGTGCTTTTTATTCATTTTTTTATGGTGTTCACCATATGGAATAAATAACTTGACAGTTTTTTAGTTCAGGTCTTTCCAGACTTGACAATACCAATTTTTTTAACTTTTTTCTTTCTTTTTTTTTCTTTTAGCGCAGATACTGCTTTTTTAATGGCAAAATAGGTTTTCATGATTTTATGTGCAAGTTTTTTGTGGTTTTTTTTTTCTTACTTTTTGCATCTTTTGTTTTACTTTTTCTTACTGCCTGTTAGACCCTGCTTATAGCAAGATCTAATAAGCCACCATACCATCAGATGACCTCAGGCTACAATGGCAAGGATCGGCACCCACAATTACGATCGCAGAGTGCTAACCTGTCAAATGGGGTCTTTTAAGCCCCTTTTTAACAACTTAGTTCACAATGGTATTAAAGGTGTTAATTGGCCCATAAGTGGCTGGGACCAATACGGTAGGTTGTCAGCTGACATATACAATTATCACTCTCAGCATGTTCACCCACGAAGGGTTCTAGTCATTTATTTTTTACTTTACCTTCATTTTAAAACAGCAGTGAGTTATAAGGCCCCTTAATGACCGCCTTTTAATATGCTTTGGCAGTCATTATGGGGTTAAAGCAGATAATTAGGTTGGTAGTAAATGTATAACCAATTGTAGTCATACTCAAAGTGTTTTTAGTCCAAAAATCTGAAAAATGTGTATATGTACCGCCTTGCGGGCTCGGCTGCGACCGCCGAGCCGCTCGGATCCGTGCACGTACTGCGGGTGGTGGCTCAAGCCTCTCACGGACCCAGGGGTCACGTCGCTCTGCAAGGGAGTTGGCGCTACACGCGGGGACTTGGGTGAGGAGTTCCACGGCCGGGGCCGTGGTGGTTTGGTTTGGGATGTAAGTTCATGACGCCACCCACGGGTTGTGGTGATTGTAGACACCACCGCTGCGGTGAAGGTATGGGGGCTCCCGGGAGCGGTGTAATGGCGCAGCTAGGTGTTGACCCCTCCGTGGGTAGGGGGTGTTGGTCCCGGGGCCCGGTTGGCGAGGGCCGGGATTCAGGGTGAAGTGTTGCGGTGCGGTGCCTGATGGCACTGTTGTACTCACTCTGACACAACACACTGGAGTCTCTGGTAAACCAAACGGAGTGATGAACGGGGCCCGCAGCCGGCTGCAGCTTCCCCCGGTATAGGTTGGTGGTTTCCGCCTTTCTCCTGCACCTCTGTGTGTAAATGTTTGACTCCTATGCCTAGACACCGGTAGTCCGCTCCCCGACTTGTATTTGCCGTAGGAGCCCGTTTGCCCGCAGACCCGGGTCTCTAGGTCTGATGTTCCCTAACCGGGAGGGTGGTGTGGTGTTGTGTGTGACTACCTGGGACGACCTGACTAGTCCAGGGCATCACATTCCCCCTTGGTTTAATGCAGACCGTCCGCGGGCTGCCCGTCCATCACCGGTTTATTTATTTTTTTTGTTTTTTGTAACATTTGTACAAACTTTCAACATTTTTAGCTTTTTGGATCTTCCCTTACGGGAGGCACATACTTAAACGTTACGAACATCAAACACGGGAACCGGGTCTTCAGTCACCCACCCAAACAACCTAGCCTTGATGCTGCCCCTAAGAAGTGGGCAGCACCCCTTTTCCCCAGTCCAGGAACGGACCCAGGTATGTTTTAACGGGACGGGTGCAGGTTTCACAGTCCTTTTAAAGGCCCCGCGTCCAGGGGACCCCTGACTCGGAGGATGGCCACCGGTTGTAGTGGTGGCGGGCCTCGGCCAACAGCTTCCCGCAGGCCCATCCTCCAGTCTGCGTCTCCGGAGGCAGTGAAACCGGACGTTCGGTTAAGGGAGGTATTATTTACAAGCCCAATAGTTTTTGGGTGGCCTGCCAGTTCTCGGCCTTGTCTTTTGTAAAAACAGAGGCAATAAAAGTCCCAACGGGGACGGGCAGTAAGGGTCCCAACGGGGATTGTGTCACTTTGGCAGCCGGGTTCCGTTGCCTTACTTTAGATAATCCTCTTCGTACTCTTCCTCCACCGTGACTTCATAGCTGTATGGTGGGGGAGGGGACTGGGAGCGCACTGGACTCTCATGGCTCGCTCTTCTCTGAACACTGAGGGCAAACCAGCCCCTCTCCCCACAATGGCGGGTGTAGCTAGCCAGCTCTCCGGGAATCAGGTCACGGTCCTGGTGACCCATAGGCAGGTGCGGGTACACATCCCGACAAGATACGAATACCTCAGCCTCCAGTCCGGGCTCATAGACAAATCCGTCGGGGTCAAATCGCCGGACTTGCTCTTCGTACCTCGGGCCCCGCACCCGGTAAGAGGCACTCCTCAAGTTCTCCTTTTCTCTGATGGTACGTGCCAGCACCTCCGCCTTCTTCTTTTCCCGGGCTGCTATCTCCCGGCCCAGCTGGCTAAGCTGCCGCTCCCAGTACGGAGCGTCTGTCTGCTCCCTCTGCGCGTGGGTTGGGCCCAGCCGGTGCTCCCCAGTGCTGGCTATGACCAGCACTGTCAGTTTTGGGAAGCCCCGCTGTGTCGCAGCCTGTGGCGCTGCCTTGCAGCAACAACCCTGCGCCGCCTCCGCCGAGGCCTGGGGTTTGGGAGCGGCCAGCTTCACTTGCTGGACGGGCCTCCAAGCGACATCCACCTCCTTCTTGGCCGGGCGGACTGCCGGGGCCGGGACATTCCGAGGTGCGGCCACTTCCGGGGCCGGTGGGTCCTTTTTAGTAACCGGCACTTTCCACGGTAACAGGATCGTTGAGCTCCTGCAGGCGGCCACCGCCGTCTGCCTCCTTGCCAATGGCAACTGGGCTCCGACCCAGCCACCTGGTAGTCTCTTGGCAGGCCTGGACACAGGACTGCCCGTGAACTTGACTGCTCTCTACCTCCTCTAGACTTGTTCTTTTTCTTTTCCCGCCTCCACGCCTGTGAACTCTTCGGTGGGCGGAGCCAACTGCCTGGCTCCGCCCCCCTGGTGTGGACATCAAACCTGGAGGGTGGTGACAAGGTTTTTAGTTTGACTGATGTTCCTTAACCAGGAGGGGGGTGTGGTGTTGTGTGTGACTACCTGGGACGACCCGACTAGTCCAGGGCGTCACATATACACCCCTTACTTCGGTCTGATAGTGGACCATAAAGTGTAGGCAAAGATAAGACAAGACAGGGTTTGCAAAGGGGTAATCAATTAACCTTTGTTTTTTGTACCTTTTTTTTAAATAGAAGCGTGCTGTCATCTTGTGGATGGCACGGCTTCCCACTGACCCCTCTGCACGACGCATGCTCCTAATGCACATGTGCAGGCAGAAACTGGAAGCATGCTGCTCCTGGGGACATAATGCTGCTTTTTTAGATGCTTTTTCCCTGCCTGACTGCAGCTTCACTATCTTATATTGTCCCAATAGTCTGTGTTCTGATCGCAGGGAAAAGGCCACAACAAATCAATGACCAGTGTGACAATAATAGATAACGAAGCTGCAGTCAGGCAGTGCAAAACCTACCTTCTAACAAAGTAGTAGCATGCCCCCGGAGCAGCGCTCCACAACATTCAGCATGGTAAGAACAAGCTTCACAGAGTGGATCCGTCACTTCCATGGTGTGGAATGACATAGCACCGCTAGGTATGTCGGGAAGTGGCAGAGACTTTTGCTGATAGTTGGATTAGCATATCATTTGCATATCCATAGAAATAAAAGCCTTTTCCTCTCTGATTTTGTAATAATGTATATTTAGAATTTAGTTTATATTTGTACCAGTATGAATAACTTAGCATAATTATCTTTGATCCCTACGAATTATCTGAGAGTTTTGTATTTTTAAGTAATTATTTTTCAGCAATTATAAGAGGAGTTGTCCACTCCTTGCTTCTGCAATGTCGGCACTGGGTCTCCTGAGGCTCATGGGACATTGTTGCACCACATGAGCCCTGTAATTAGCTGCCACTATTAAGCTGGTGCACTCTTGTTTCCTTTGACTGTCCAAGGTTCATCCAAAGGAAGTGAGAGTACCGCAACTCAATAGCGGCAGCTGATTACAGGACTCATATAAGGTTACAATGTCATGCAAACCCCAGGAGACCCAACAGCAGCATAGCTAGAATGGTGCTAGTATAAGAGATGAGTCTAGGGATATTTTATTTTACATTGGGGAATACAGTATTTTAGAAGGGGTTATCGGAGTAGTGGATAACTGCTTGAAGAAAACTGTCAAGCTAGTGTGACGCCCTGGACTAGCCAGGTAGTCACAGACATAACAACACACACACCCCCTCCCCTGGATAGTAAACACCAGTCAAACAAAAACCCTTGTTGCCTCCCTCCAGGGTCTGATGTCCACACCAGGTGGGGCGGAGCCAGGCAGTTGGCCCCACCCATCGATAAGTCCACAGGCCTGGAGGCGGGAAAAGTGACAGATTCGTTTTGGAGTTGAAAGTGAGAGGACAGAAACTGTCAGTGTCTGGGTAGGGGCCCAGACACAAACAGCAAGGTCGGCAGACGGTGGTGGCCATCTGCAGGAGTTAGTGGACCTCTGTGGAACCGTAGGACCGGGCTCAGGCGGTGGCCCGCTGGTACCGAACCGGGGAACGGAGTGAAGCTAAGCACAAAGGCAGGGCCATCGGACCCCAACTAGGCTTGGAGCCGCCGACAATGGTCAAATCCGAAAGTGACCGGAACCCCAGGGGTTTCCTAACACCCAAGACCAGACAGAAGGCAACAGTCCACACCGTGAGGATACACAGCAACCGCCATAGGCTAGAGATCCAAGGGCCAAATGTCAATTGTTTTTGCCATTTGGGTTTTGCACTGCAAAGCTGAGTTTTTGACCAAAGTTCTACAACAAAAAGGCTGCAGTTTGAACTGCATAGTGTGGTCTAGAAAACAAATGCCCATAGACTTTGCTTGAAAAGCAGAGCACAACCATTTTGGCATTAAACGCTGCAGTTGAAAAAGCAGCAAAAAAGCAGGTAAAAAGCAGGTAAAAAGCAACGTGCGGTCGCACCCTTACGGTTTATTGTTTTCAGCTCTGAACTGAACCAACTGTTGAGGTGGTAAACATTTATGTTCATTCATGAGCAGAAAATGAAATGACATAACATTTAACACCATCCCAGCCTTTTTTAGATAAGTTGGAAATGACACAAAACATTTTTCTGACACAGGCAGAAATCCCCGGGATAAATCATAAGCACTAGTTTATAAAACTGCTGAGCTTCCATTCCGAATGTTTATCGGCAATAGAGAGGCTCCATAGAACATGCATTGTCCGGGCTCCGGCTCCAGGGTCCTCCGAGATACAAAGAAATCCCTCCGGCCTATTTTGCTGATTGTGAGAAAATGAATACAGTCAAATTGTAAGGAAGTAATTTAATCTTACAGGCTTCTTTTGATTGAGAATAAATTATTTTCCTTGTGTATTGAGAAGTGACTCAATGAAATTATTTATAAGTATGTCATGTTTTGTCCTGTTACTAAAGATGTGCGGATGCTCAGATTGGAGCACAACAGCAAAAAGAGCCAAGCTGTTACATCTAAATATCCAGTTATCAGTCGTTCACCTACCGGGAGCCATCTTCTATGTATTTATTTGTACGATAGTCCAATGCTGAGCCACACCAATCAAGCATTGATCTAATCGAGGATCTTCCAGCCATTTTGCACGTCTTCTCTTTCAATGATTGTTCCCATCTGTAGGTCATGAGTGATCTTTATCCAGTCTTGTTAGTACTATGAGGATTTCAATATTTTACAATGATCATTCCACCAAGAAGTGATAATCTTTATTCAGTAGAGCATCTGCAGTGTGCAGTAACATCGGTCATCGGTCACTATTTTTCACTAGTGCTGGCCATAACGATGCCTTGTGTTATGCCGTAGTAGTGGGCACATAGTTATGTATGTGAAAGTAAAGGCCCTGTCACACATAGAGGTAGATCTGTGGTAGATCTGTGGTAGATCTGTGGTAGATCTGTGGTAGATCTGTGGTAGATCTGTGGTAGATCTGTGGTAGATCTGTGGTAGATCTGTGGTAGATCTGTGGGAGATCTGTGGGAGATCTGTGGGAGATCTGTGGGAGATCTGTGGTTGCAGTGAAATTGTGAACAATCAGTGCCAGGTTTGTGGCTGTGTACAAATGGAACAATATGTCCATGATTTCACTACAACCACAGATCTGCCAAAGATTTATATCTGTGCAATCGGATCACAACTGCAGAGGAGAGGGCGGGGGCTGCAGAGGAGAGAAAGGGATTAATCTCCCCATCTCCTTCATTGCCAGCTGATGCGATTATTGCACTGCACTCCGTTGTCATCTGCGTGCAATGCGATGTTTCAGTCACACCCATATGGGTGATTTACATGCTGCGATATCGATATCGCTAGCGAGCGTACCCACCCCCGTCGGTTGTACGACACGGGCAAATCGCTGCCGGTGGCGCACAACATTGCTTACACCCGTCACACGGACTTATCTTCCCTGCGACGTCGCTCTGGCCGGCGAACTGCCTCCTTTCTAAGGGGGCGGTTCATGCGGCGTCACAGCGACGTCACACAGCAGCCATCTAATAAAAGCAGAGGGGCGGAGATGAGCGGCCGGAATATGCCGCCCACCTCCTTCCTTCTTTTCCGGTGGACGCAGGTAAGGACATGTTCGTTGTTGCTGCGGTGTCACACATAGCGATGTGTGCTGCAGCAGGAACAACGAACAACATCGTACCTGCAGCAGCAACGATATTAAGGAAATGAACGACGTGTCAACATCAACGGTTTTTCACGTTTTTGCGCTCGTTGATCGTCGCTCCTTGGTGTCACACGCTGCGATGTCGCTAACGGCGCCGGATGTGCGTCACTAACGACGTGACCCCGACGATATATAGTTAGCGATGTTGCAGCGTGTAAAGCACCCTATAGACTTGTATGGTTGCAAGGGAAAATGGATCGGATTCCTCTCACAGCATGCTGCGACTATTTTCTCGGTCCGATTAGGGCTGAGAAAATAATCGTAGATTGGAGCGACCCCATAGAGTAACATGGGTCTGGGTGGAATGCGATTTTTTTTTTTATCGCATTCCACTAGGACAGTTTTACTCACTGTGTGTCCTAGCCCTTACTGTCCCATCACGGCTGGATAGTTGGTGGTGGCACCGGGATGGAAACAATGAGAGAACAGGAGAGTAGTGGTAGTTTACAGAAGCACATTCCCTCTCATCTTACACCTGCAGGGCGGAGGCAGGCATTCTGCGATACTTATGGTGTACAGTGCAGCGGCTTGCAGGACAGTTCTTTGGATTTTGGATCTCTCTTTATTCTCTGGAAGGAGACACCACTTCACCCTTCACGCTACACTCTTCTCTATTTTAGACAAGGTAGTTCTGCATCCACAACAGCTGGGGCTCAGGGCAGGCAATTCTCCTCCTCTGTGGGGTGACAGCCAAGATAGCCGAGGTCAGAGCAGGCAATTCTCCTCTTCTATGGGGTGACAGCCAAGATAGCTGGGGTCAGGGCAGGCAATTCTCCTCCTCTGTGGGGTGACAGCCAAGATAGCCGAGGTCAGAGCAGGCAATTCTCCTCTTCTATGGGGTGACAGCCAAGTTAGCTGGGGTCAGGGCAGGCAATTCTCCTCCTCTATGGTGTAACAGGCAAGATAGCCACGGTCAGGGCAGGCAATTCTCCTCTTCTATGAGGTGACAACCAAGATATCTGAGGTCAGGGCAAGCAATTCTCCTCCTCTATGGGCTGACAGCCAAGATAGCTGAAGTCAGGGCACGCAATTCTCCTCCTCTATGAGGTGACAGCCAAGATAGCCGAGGTCAGAGCAGGCAATTCTCCTCTTCTATGGGGTGACAGTCAAGATATCTAGGGTCAGGGCAGGCAATTCTCCTCCTCTATGGTGTAACAGGCAAGATAGCTGAGGTCAGGGCAGGCAATTCTCCTCCTCTATGGGCTGACAGCAAAGATAGCCGAGGTCAGGGCACGCAATTCTCCTCTTCTATGGGCTGACAGACAAGATAGCTGGGGTCAGGGCAGGCAATTTTCCTCCTCTATGGGGTAACAGCCAAGATAGCCAGAGTCAGGGCAGGCAATTCTCCTCTTGTATGGAGTGACAGCCAAGATAGCTGGGGTCAAGGCAGGAAATTCTCAGCCACTATGAAGTGACAGCCATGATAGCTGGGTGCAGCTAGGGATTCGGTCAGATAATCCTCCTTCTTGTGGGCAGCCGGGCTGGTCTATCCTACCTGGATCCCTGTTGTCTTAGTCAGAACTTCCTTATTATTCTTCTCTACAAGCCGTAGCTGGAGATTTCTATGAACATTGCTCCTTCCACCTAACTGTCAGTCTAGTTAAAGGGGTTATGCAGGACGTTTATTAGTTTTGCACATGAGACTAAGATCTAGCAGACAGGTGATTGCTTAGCGCACTTATTGGATGTCAATATGACGTCAGTACTGCGCTAGAGAGTCAGCGCTGGACCTGCGAAAGGTGAGTAATGCCTGGTTTGGTCTTCTTAATAGTAAACTGCAGCAGAAGACAAAGAATTTCTGAAAGGGGACAGGTCCTTTAATGACTAAACTCAAGAATTCCTAATACTGTATAGTCTTATGGGGACGTTCATGTGATGTTTGCAGCAATAGATTGTAATGAGACATCTTGATTGAAGTATCAACAGTCTCAGATAATTGAGGAGGAAAGATTTTCCAACAGAACATAGACCCAAGAATCACACTGCCTCTGCCAGCTTGTCTTCTTTCAGTAGTAGTGCATCCTGGTGTCAACTATTTCCCAGAAAAGTGATGCACCCTGCTATCTAGCTATCACAGTTGGTCAGAATCATGTAGATTCCTATTATTGCCTATTTCCTACATTCAGCATTTCAGCTTCAAGAGTTGACTGCTCACGGACTGCTCACTGACTGCTCACTGACTGCTCACTGAGTGCTCACTGAGTGCTCACTTACTGCTCACTGAGTGCTGACTGAGTGCTCACTGACTGCTCATTGACTGCTCACTGAGTGCTGATTAAGTGCTCACTGAATGCTCACTGACTGCTCACTGAATGCTCACTGACTGCTCACTGAGTGCTGACTCAGTGCTGTCTGAGTTCTTACTGACTGCTCACTGAGTGCTCACTGACTGCTCATTGCTCACTGACTGCTCATTGACTGCTCACTGAGTGCTGATTAAGTGCTCACTGACTGCTCACTGAGTGCTGACTCAGTGCTGTCTGAGTTCTTACTGACTGCTCACTGAGTGCTCACTGACTGCTCATTGCTCACTGACTGCTCATTGACTGCTCACTGAGTGCTGATTAAGTGCTCACTGACTGCTCACTGAGTGCTGACTCAGTGCTGAGTGCTCACTGACTGCTCACTGACTGCTCACTGACTGCTCATTGCTCACTGAGTGCTGACTGAGTACTCAGTAACTGTTCACTCTCTACTGACTGCTCTCTGACTGCTCACTGACTGCTCTTTCCACAAGTGCCTTTATACCATGACAGTGTTCTTCATTTCCCCTGTCAGTGATTTTATACTTGTGTCTAATCATGATTTGAGCTTATTTGCAGCTTATTGTTTATTCTTTTATATTGAACTTATTGAGATATTGAATAAAGTCAATGCAGTGAGCGCCCTCCGGTGGCTGGTGCAGGTATACAGAATTTTATCTGCAAGTAACTCTTCTTCATATGATAAAACCAAAGCTCCAACATCTTCCTAGAATCTGGGCCTGTGCAGATCATACTAAACACAAACGATAGGAGCATATTCCTACATAACCTCTCAGTGCTCTTCTATGAGAGTGATATACTGTAATCTTCTTATGCATTTGTATACCAGTAGAAATATTCAACATTAACAACCCATCTGCTCTTAACCACCAGGAGCACGTTAGGAATATTGAGTTGGAACAGGTTTGCATCACCCGACTTGTGTCAATAAATGACTATCGATCGAACCTACTTGATCGCTGATCAGCTGTCATCAGTGCGTCACGGCCTGATGTGATTTTGGGATCTGGGATCAGAAGGTCACAGCGCCTTGTGGATCGCAGATCCGCTTTAGTGCCCGCTTGTCATTTACCCTGAGCTGAAGCATATTTAATTTAATTTGGTGCTGAAGGGGTTAAGGTTCATTTCTATCCTGCAGTGATGTAACAGGTAGTTGTAACCTCAGCTGCAGCCACTCCTTTCTGCTATAAATATCTGCTCCTCACTCCTCCCGATGCTGGCTATAGCTCATTCCTATGCTGACCATGTTGCATGAGCTTGTAACTGCTTATCTTTGGTGTGGTTTTCCTATGGAAGAATCCAAGGTGTGCTTGTTGTTGTGTGTTTACCCACCCATTTGCCTTATCTTCTTTGTGTTGTCTTTTTGTAGTGGAGAGACTAACGTCCCGCTGGCCTTCACTAGTCAGGGTGAGTCCAGGACCAGCGAGGCCTAGGCACATGATTGGTGTACAGGCAAAGGACCTAGGATGGATGTTAGGGGGTGCAGGGATCAGCCACAGGTGAGTGTCAGGAGCTGACCCCGCTCCCCTCTCCCTAGCACCAGGGCCAACCGGTGTATCGTTTCCCGGGTGTACCCAGCCTGTTGCTCACCGCAGATCCTCCCTTCCCCCAGCATTACCCTGGTGTTCCCACTGTGTTGCACCACTCACTGGGGGTTCCCTTGATATTGGCTTGACACCTGTATTCCTATCGTGACATTGGTGGTCATTTAGTTGCCTGTATACACAGCTTTTCTTATGCTCCCAGAACGATTGGTAATTGATTGTTCTGTGCACATTGGCTGTGATTGCTTCCAGCAGCACATTTCTTATTTACATAGGACAAAATGCTGCTAAAAAGGAATTATTGAGTTTGTTTAAAAATAATCTCACCCGACAAACAAGCAATAATCAGGCAGCATAAATCCAGCTTTAGAAATGTGTGATGCAATTTGTATAGAAAGTTGACATTTGTAATCAATAAATTGTAGTGCAAACTGATTAGCTTGAAACCCCCTGGAATTCGATCACTTATGTCTCGGGCAGGTCATTTTCTCATTGTCTTTCTTTTTTAACCCTTCCTGGGGTGACATTGTCCTTAGACATCACACGACATGCCAACCTGTGATTGTGCAAAGCACAGATCTTGTGTTTTCAAAGCTGTGCTTTACTAATTCTGCAGAAAACTTTGACAGAATGTAACTTTCTCATTGTAACACAATAAATTCCTTTTCGGCAGTGTGTAAAATTCTCCCTCTCATCTGCACATTCTGTATATGGAAACAAGTTCAAAGTCAGAGACAGGGGCTTGAATGAGGCTCGTGTTTTATGTGGCATTTTAAAGCAGTCTTTGAAATTCCAACAGACTGGTTTCATTAAATGCATTCTCATTATATCTATTCCCCTCATGCAGAGTTCCTCGGGGGGAATGGGAACACGAGCTATTTTCTAACTAACAAGCAACAAGCCTAATCTATTTGTCTGAGAAAGGATATTTTGGTTTATATATTCCTTTCGCTTTGGGTTAAGAGTTTCTTTGAATCCAAATTATTCTGCTGTTTTAAGACTTCGGTGGGTATTATTTTATTTTATATTTTTTTTTTAGTTTGGTCAAAAACTCTTTGAGATAAAAGAGTTCTGTTCAAAAGAAACCATTAACCCATTGTGTACATAAACGCATTACCACTCGGGTCATAGGTCCCCCTGGGACGTCTGATTAGGCTGCTTTGTCATCGTCTTATTTTCTATGTAAAATATGTGTTCATAGAAAATCTATCACTAGTATTTGTCAAAAAATATCAAATTATTAGGAAGGAGCGATCATAGGAATGCGTTACCGGTAATCTAAAGGCCGCTTTACGCGGCGATTTATCATTTGATCGCATGTGCAATCGCACCCGCTCCCATCGTTTGTGCGGCACGGGCAATTTGTTGACCGTGGCGCACAAAGTCGGTAACCCCCCCGTCACACGTACTTGCCTCACGAACGACCTCGCTGTGGGCGGCGAACGTCCTCATCCTGAAGGGGGAGGGACGTTCGGCGTCACAGCGACGTCACACAGCGGCCGGCCAATAGAAGCAGAGGGGCGGAGATGAGTTGGACATAACATCCCGCCCACCTCCTTCCTTCCGCATTGCCGGGACGCAGGTAAGCTGCAGTTCATCGTTCCCGGGGTGTCACACGGAGCGATGTGTGATGCCTTGGGAACAATGATCAACTGGCGCGCAGAAGGACGATCGATTTTCTGAAAATGAGTGACGTGTCAACGAGCAACGATAAGGTGAGTATTTTTGCTCGTTCACAGTCGCTCGATATGTCAAACAATGCCGGATGTGCGTCACTAACGACGTGACCCTGACGACATATCGTTTGATATATCGTAGCGTGTAATGGGCCTTTTAGGGTCTAAATAGGCTGCCGATAAGCAAATGAACAAGCAAAATGCTGGTATGTTAGGTGAAAGGCGCTCTAAGCTTGCATAAATATTTTTTGAGGCAATCGGGGCATGAGTTGCCAAAAATAATGATATAATAGGCGCACAGAACAATCATGGCAACTATCATTCTGTGCATGTGAAAGTGTGACTGGTGATCGACTTCAACGTAGCCAATATCAGGTCCTTTAAGGCTATGTGCACACAGTGCAGTTTTTATCCAGATTTGTCACAAATCTACACACTAGGTACGGGGAAGTACCAAGCGCACAGCGAAAGGGAAGGGAAGGGCAACTCTGAGGCTAGGGAAAGGGCAGATGGTGACCCCTGACTGAACCTGCTGCTGGTCCCTGGGTCCCTCACCAACCTAGATAGGTTCCACACCCATGTGCCGAGCCAGATACCTGACCCTCGGTATTCCTAGTGTTAGGCCCTAAATAGGGAACGGATGGGATGAGCTCTTCATCAACCCCACTAAATACTATAGAAGACACAAGGAAGACACACAGGGAAAATGCATGAACTACTTATCCACAGATGACTCAGGTAGAAGTACAGCAAAGTTTTCAGCAACAATGTTACAGAGGAGTACAAGCCACCTGCTTTCACCCAGCACTTGAATAAACTGAAAATATCAACAGCAACAGTCCAAAGGAAGGAAGGAGTATATAAGCACCAAGAGAATACTGATGATCAGCCACTGGGTGGAAGACGATCTTCTGCTGGGTCCAAAATTTTGGAGAGATGATTCCAGCAGGAAAGCTACCTATACCAATGAATACTGACAACAGGAACAATGGAAAGTCAGGGAGCATTCTGTGCAGCCAAATGCTTTGACCATCTATGGCCAGAAACCACATGATTGTCTGCCTCCCATGACACACCCGTGACACTATCTTTATGCCAGCTATGCCAGCAAACTCAATGAGAAGTCTGAAGTGCTGTGCGCATGTTGCCAATTTTTTCCTGTAGATTTGATGCAGAAAATTATCTTGAGCATGTCAATTGTTGGAGCATGACACAAAAATGCACCTAAAACATATGGTATGCATTTTTGGTGCGTTTTCCTGCCAGAAGGTGCATATTTGATACTGAAAATTTCTGCATCAAATACTCAATGTGTGCACGTAGCCTAACAGTAGCTGAGGGTCAGTGTAAATTCTGCTTAAAGGGATTCTGTCATAAGCAAAAAAGCTATTTATCTGCGGGTATAGGCTTAATTTGCTGGTAACTAGCATTAAAATGCTGCCTGGGTGCCTTACTAAAAGTGCGGGTACTTGGAGAAAATGAACATATATCCCTCCAGTAGCTCTGACTTTCATTCATAGGGATGCAGTGGCTGCAGTCACTACTTACTGTACTGTGAGTGCGGCTGTGATCACTGCCCAGAATATTGAATGACACATACAGTGGCTACAAGTAGTATTCAACCCCCTGCAGATTTAGCAGGTTTACACATTCAGAATTAACTTGGCATTGTGACATTTGGACTGCAGATCAGCCTGGAAGTGTGAAATGCACTGCAGCAAAAAAGAATGTTATTTCTTTTTTTATTTTTTTTTTAAATTGTGAAAAGTTTATTCAGAGGGTCATTTATTATTCAACCCCTCAAACCACAAGAATTCTGTTTGGTTCCCCTAAAGTATTAAGAAGTATTTCAGGCACAAAGAACAATGAGCTTCACATGTTTGGATTAATTATCTCTTTTTCCAGCCTTTTCTGACTAATTAAGACCCTCCCCAAACTTGTGAACAGCACTCATACTTGGTCAACATGGGAAAGACAAAGGAGCATTCCAAAGCCATCAGAGACAAGATTGTGGAGGGTCACAAGGCTGGCAAGGGGTACAAAACCCTTTCCAAGGAGTTGGGCCTACCTGTCTCCACTGTTGGGAGCATCATCCGGAAGTGGAAGGCTTATGGAACTACTGTTAGCCTTCCACGGCCTGGACAGCCTTTGAAAGTTTCCACCCGTGCCGAGGCCAGGCTTGTCCGAAGAGTCAAGGCTAACCCAAGGACAACAAGGAAGGAGCACCGGGAAGATCTCATGGCAGTGGGGACATTGGTTTCAGTTAATACCATAAGTAACGTACTCCACCGCAATGGCCTCCGTTCCAGACGAGCCCGTAAGGTACCTTTACTTTCAAAGCGTCATGTCAAGGCTCGTCTACAGTTTGCTCATGATCACTTTGAGGACTCTGAGACAGACTGGTTCAAGGTTCTCTGGTCTGATGAGACCAAGATCGAGATCTTTGGTGCCAACCACACATGTGACGTTTGGAGACTGGATGGCACTGCATACGACCCCAAGAATACCATCCCTACAGTCAAGCATGGTGGTGGCAGCATCATGCTGTGGGGCTGTTTCTCAGCCAAGGGGCCTGGCCATCTGGTCCGCATCCATGGGAAGATGGATAGCACGGCCTACCTGGAGATTTTGGCCAAGAACCTCCGCTCCTCCATCAAGGATCTTAAGATGGATCATCATTTCATCTTCCAACAAGACAACGACCCAAAGCACACAGCCAAGAAAACCAAGGCCTGGTTCAAGAGGGAAAAAATCAAGGTGTTGCAGTGGCCTAGTCAGTCTCCTGACCTTAACCCAATTGAAAACTTGTGGAAGGAGCTCAAGATTAAAGTCCACATGAGACACCCAAAGAACCTAGATAACTTGGAGAAGATCTGCATGGAGGAGTGGGCCAAGATAACTCCAGAGACCAGTGCCGGCCTGATCAGGTCTTATAAAAGACGATTATTAGCTGTAATTGCAAACAAGGGTTATTCCACAAAATATTAAACCTAGGGGTTGAATAATAATTGACCCACACTTTTATGTTGAAAATTTATTAAAATTTAACTGAGCAACATAACTTGTTGGTTTGTAAGATTTATGCATCTGTTAATAAATCCTGCTCTTGTTTGAAGTTTGCAGGCTCTAACTTATTTGCATCTTATCAAACCTGCTAAATCTGCAGGGGGTTGAATACTACTTGTAGGCACTGTACATGCTGCAGACCAAACTGTCAATCAATGTGTTAGATGGAGATTACAGGATAGTGAACAATGACTGCATCCGTTCTGTGGACGTCCCTATGAATGAAAGCCAGCAGCTACAGGGAGAATATCTGTTCATTTTCTCCCTGTAGCCACAATTTCAGTACGACAGCTGGCAGAATTTTAATGCTATTTCTTTAGAGATTAACCCTATATCTGTAGGTCAATAGCATTTTTGTTCATAAAAGTTTACCTTCAAATCTTTTGTTTCATTTGTGAACATATACCATACCAAGGTTTTTAAGCTGTGTTGGTTCTATAGGAGATCCAAGTACAAGATTTCACCACTTGGGCCTAACATCTATCACTAATAATCATGCTGCAGACCATCATTAGGACTACAGTGGAATGCAGTGCCATCTTGTGTCACACTGTGCTGCGGTTGTTGGGCTGTGTACCTGATAAATGCCCCTTGGCATCATGTTTTGTAAGCTCTATGCATGTACACCGTCTACACAATAAATCACCTATTACACCAAAATGTTGGCAAAAGAACAAAGAGAAACAGTAACTGAAAGTATTTTACCCATGATTTTTTACTACTAACACACTTTATCTGCACACAGTACTACAGGTCCATGTTCTTTATTACCAGTCCTCATGACTCGTTCCTGGATATTATGAATAACGCACACATGAATCCATTAATGCAAAGAGTACCCATTCATTCATTACCGCCATGAATTCACTCAGTGTCACACAGAGTTTGGCTCAAAAATCGCTGGGAGACATGGTGGCATCAAACGCTATTGTCAGGGCCAGGTGGACTGGCAAACCCAGGAGGTGGATCCACTGGGCCGAACTCCTAGATGGTGGTAAGGGGTCCGGTAGCTGGAGCACTATAGGCAGCAGAACAGTCCGTGCACACGAGGATAACGGAGAAGTCCCTGGGACCACGGAGTCACTGGTGGTAGTCCGGGTGACGCAGCTCAGGTTCGGAAGCCGAGATGATGTCAGGCGGGGTCCGGAACCTTTGGAGCGAGATGACGGGTCACCGCAGGGATCCGAGATGGTACGGACTGTCAGGATGGCAGATGGACAGCGTTCGGGGTTCGGGATTCGGTCAGGACCGGATGGCGAGGCAGGCACGGCTCTACAAGAGAGATAGGTGAGTATATCACAAAGACACCAGGAGACCTGACTCCTAGCTTAAGAAACACGAAGATCAGGCCCCGCCCCCTTGGACAATAAACCCCTTTATACCCTGTACCTGTTTTGCATCATTTCCTGTTAATGGACGCTGGCCCTTTAAGAAAGGGTCAATGACCGCGCGCGCGCCCTAATGCGCATGCGCGCGGCCCGAGTGCCAGAAGCCAGAGCAGGAAGCTGCGAGGAGGAAGCAGCAGGGCCGGGCTGGGGCTGTGAAGCCGACGGGCGCCGGGAGCGAGGACCAGGACGCTGGGAACATGCCGGCAAAGGGTGCTGGAGAGCGGGGAGCGGCGGTGACCGGACCAAGGAACCGGGGAGCGAGGCGGGGGAACCGGAGAGCGTGACAGTACCCCCCCCCCACACCCCTCTCCCCGCAACCGGGACAGGAAGGCACGGATCAGCGGAGTACCCACATTCTCCCGGGGCTCCCAGGACCTATCCTCAGGACCATACCCTGCCCAGTCCACCAGGAAGAACTGTCGACCCTGTACGGTCTTCATGGCCACGATATCCCTTACCGCATAGATGTCGTCATCGGCAATAGGTGGAGGAGCCGAACTGGCAGCAGCGGAGAAGGGACCCAGGACAACCGGCTTGAGCAGGGAGACGTGGAATGAGTTGGGTATCCTCATCGTGGCCGGGAGCTGTAGCTTGTAGGAGACCTCATTGATCTTGTTGAGGACTTTAAACGGCCCGATGTAGCGAGGACCCAGCTTATATGATGGTATGTTCAATCGGACGTACTTGGAAGCAAGCCAGACGAGATCTCCAGGAGAGAAACGGAGGGTCCAGACGTCTCTTGTCTGCGTGTCGTTTCATCCGTAGGGAAGCACGCCCAAGGGACGCCTTGACAGAGTCCCAAATGGTTGCAAAGTCACGGGCTACAGTATCAGCAGCAGGGACACCCGAAGAAGGGGATACAGGCAATGGGACGGAGGGCTGAAGTCCGTAAACGACATGGAAGGGAGAGCTGGAGGACGACTCACTGATGTGGTGGTTATGGGAGAATTCAGCCCAAGGAAGAAGCGTGGACCAGTCGTCGTGATGGGCGTTGACATAGTGACGTAAGAAAGAGGTCAAGATTTGATTGACCCTCTCCACTTGGCCATTAGACTGAGGATGGTATGCAGATGAAAAGTCCAGAGTCACTCCCAGATGTTTGCAGAGAGCCCTCCAGAAGCGGGAGGTGAACTGAGTTCCTCTGTCGGATACGATGTGTAATGGAAAGCCATGCAAGCGGAAGATGTGATGTATATAGGCGTCCGCGAGTTCCTGAGCAGAGGGCAGTCCAGCCATAGGGACGAAATGAGCCATTTTAGAGAACCGATCCACCACGACCCATATGACTGTGTGTCCGGAGGACAGGGGCAAGTCCGTAATAAAGTCCATCGCTATGTGTTGCCACGGATCTGAGGGTATCGGCAGAGGCAGAAGACGGCCATATGGCAGGTGTTTGGGCGTCTTGTTCCTGGCACAAGAGGAGCAGGCAGAGACAAAAGCAGCGACGTCCGTGCGAAGGGATGGCCACCAGTAGTGACGTACAATCGCACTCCAAGTTCTCTTCTGACCAGCATGACCGGCTGGTTTCGAGGCATGACCCCAGTGTAACACTTTTTGCCTGTCTGTCTCAGAGACATAGGTCTTCCCGGGCGGTATCTGGGCCAGGGTGACAGGGGCCACCGGAATGATTTTGCTAGGACAGATGATGGGTTGGGTAGTCTCTTCCTCCTGCTCCATGGGCATGAAAGACCTGGACAAGGCGTCAGCGCGTACATTCTTGTCCGCGGGTCGGAAATGGAGCTGGAAATCAAACCTGGCAAAGAATAAGGACCACCTGGCTTGCCGTGGGTTCAGTCGCTGAGCGGACCGTAGGTATTCCAGGTTCTTGTGGTCCGTGTAAATAATCACGGGGTATACTGCTCCTTCCAGAAGGTAGCGCCATTCCTCCAGAGCCAGTTTGACTGCCAAGAGCTCTCGGTCACCGATGGTGTAGTTGCGTTCAGGCGCTGAGAAGCTCTTGGAGAAGAATCCGCAAGTCACCATCCTCCCGGAGGAGGACTTCTGCATGAGCACTGCTCCGGCTCCTGAGGAGGAGGCATCCACCTCCAAGGTGAACTGGCGGTTTAACTCCGGACGGTGGAGTACAGGAGAGGAGGCAAATGCCCGCTTCAGAGAGCCAAACGCGGCGTCGGCCGCAGGGGACCAGTCCTTGGGATTAGCCACCTTCTTGGTCAAAGCGGAGAGAGGAGCAGTCAGAGCAGAGAAGTGAGGGACGAACTGGCGGTAGTAGTTGGCGAATCCCAGGAAGCGTTGGATTGCTTTCAGTCCAGAATGAGGAGGCCAGTTGAGAATGGAGGAAACCTTCTTTGGATCCATCTGCAGTCCGGTATCAGAGATGATGTACCCCAGGAAGGGGAGAGAAGACTGCTCAAAGACACACTTCTCGTACTTGGCGTACAGGCGATTCTCTCTCAGTCTTTGTAGAACCAGCTGTACGTTCTCTCTGTGGGTCTGGAGGTCCGGAGAGAAGACAAGGATGTCATCCAGATACACTACTACACAGACGTAGAGAAGGTCCTGGAAAACGTCGTTCACCAGTTCTTGAAAGACGGCTGGGGCGTTACACAGGCCGAAGGGCATCACGCAGTATTCATAGTGCTCATCGCGCGTATTGAACGCGGTCTTCCATTCGTCCCCAGAGCGGATGCGTACCAGATTGTAGGCACCCCGAAGATCCAGCTTGGTGAACAGACGAGCTCCTCTAAGCCGGTCAAACAATTCGGGGATGAGCGGCAGAGGGTACTTGTTTTTTACGGTGATTTGATTCAAACCCCGGTAGTCTATGCATGGGCGTAAGTCGCCCTCTTTCTTCTTGACGAAGAAGAAACCTGCTCCAGCAGGAGAGGAGGATCTCCGAATGAATCCCCTTGCCAGGCTCTCTGTGATGTACGTAGACATGGCCCTTGTTTCGGCTGGAGACAATGGATATATCCGTCCTCGAGGTGGTGTTGTTCCAGGGAGCAGGTCGATGGCACAATCGTAAGGACGATGTGGCGGAAGTACCTCGGATTCCTTTTTATCAAAGACGTCTGCAAAGGACCAATAGGCCGAGGGCAGCCCCGGTAGGTTCTCTGGAACCGGAGGTCGTCGGATGGGTTGTATGGTCTTCAGGCACTTCTCATGGCACGAAGACCCCCATCGGGTGATTTCGCCAGTGCCCCAGCTGACTGATGGTTCGTGTGTCCGCAACCAGGGAAATCCCAGCAGGATTTGATGGGACATGTGTGGGAGGACGTAGAAAGCGATGTTCTCGGTGTGCAGGGCACCGATACGCAGTTCCACCGGCTTGGTGATCCAGGAGATGGTGTCAGAGAAGGGTCTCCCATCCACAGAGGCAATCACGAGGGGCTTGTCGAGTGGAGTAACAGGCACCTGGTACTTGTCCACCGTGGCCTGCTGGATGAAATTGCCTGCTGCCCCGGAATCGAGGTATGCCTCAGCCGTGAACCGCGTCTCTCCCGTTGTCACTTGCACAGTCCACGTAACCGGGTCTGAGAGAGTCCCAGCACCTAGGGTGGCCTCTCCTACCAACCCTAGGCTTTGGAGTTTCCCGGCCTCTCTGGACAGGAGCGTAGCAGGTGTGTGTCCTCTCCGCAGTAAAAGCAGAGGCCCTTGGCGAGCCGCTCAGCTCGACGTTGTTCAGACTGCCGCACTCTGTCGATCTGCATGGGCTCGTGAATGGGAACCCCAGCTGTCGATGACTGAAGTACGGCGGGCTTCTGCGGAGGAGAGGAATGCCGTACCGGACGTCTCTCACGGGACACTTCCTTGGATCGCTCCTGAAAACGAATGTCCACTCGAGTCGCTAGGGCGATCATGGCATCCAGGGTGGTCGGTCCGTCATGACCCGCCAGCTCGTCTTTAATTCGCCCCGAGAGTCCTTCCCAGAAGGCGGCGGTTAGGGCCTCGTTGTTCCACCCGAGTTCCGAAGCCAAGGTGCGAAACCGGATTGCGTATTGGCCCACCGTCAGAGTCCCCTGACGTAACCGGAGAAGAGACGAAGCAGACGCGGAGGCGCGTCCGGGCTCATCAAAGGTGCCACGGAATGCCTGCAGGAACTCCTGGATGTTCGTGGTCACAGGATCCCCCTTCTCCCACAAGGGGTTCATCCACGCCAGTGCCTCACCCTCTAGATGGGACATGATGAAGGCGACCTTGGCTTGGTCGGAGGCAAACAAATGCGTCAGCTGCATGAAATGGAGGGAGCATTGGTTTAAGAATCCCCTGCAGGTCTTGGGGTCTCCGGCGTACCGGGGTGGTGAGGCCAAACGAAGTCTGGAAGTATCTGAAGATGTCGCCACGGGAGCTGGAGCCGTGGATTGACTAGTGGAAGCCCGGGATGTTGAAGACGTAACTGCCGCTTGTAGCGTGTTCAGGCGGGCGTCCACAGAAGACATGAATTGCAGCATGCGGGTCTGAGTCTCACGCTGGCGTTGGAGTTCCTCCTGTACGGCTGCTAGTGCTGCAGCGGAATCCATGGCCTGATCTTACTGTCAGGGCCAGGTGGACGGGCAAACCCAGGAGGTGGATCCACTGGGCCGAACTCCTAGATGGTGGTAAGGGGTCCGGTAGCTGGAGCACTATAGGCAGCAGAACAGTCCGTGCACACGAGGATAACGGAGAAGTCCCTGGGACCACGGAGTCACTGGTGGTAGTCCGGGTGACGCAGCTCAGGTTCGGAAGCCGAGATGATGTCAGGCGGGGTCCGGAACCTTTGGAGCGAGATGACGGGTCACCGCAGGGATCCGAGATGGTACGGACTGTCAGGATGGCAGATGGACAGCGTTCGGGGTTCGGGATTCGGTCAGGACCGGATGGCGAGGCAGGCACGGCTCTACAAGAGAGATAGGTGAGTATATCACAAAGACACCAGGAGACCTGACTCCTAGCTTAAGAAACACGAAGATCAGGCCCCGCCCCCTTGGACAATAAACCCCTTTATACCCTGTACCTGTTTTGCCTCATTTCCTGTTAATGGACGCTGGCCCTTTAAGAAAGGGTCAATGACCGCACGCGCGCCCTAATGCGCATGCGCGCGGCCCGAGTGCCAGAAGCCAGAGCAGGAAGCTGCGAGGAGGAAGCAGCAGGGCCGGGCTGGGGCTGTGAAGCCGACGGGCGCCGGGAGCGAGGACCAGGACGCTGGGAACGTGCCGGCAAAGGGTGCTGGAGAGCGGGGAGCGGCGGTGACCGGACCAAGGAACCGGGGAGCGAGGCGGGGGAACCGGAGAGCGTGACAGGTGAGCCGGAGGGCAGCGCAGGGGACCCGGGGAGCGTGACAGCTATTCACACTACAGATTCTGACTCTCCACACTACAGTTTCTCTGGCGCTTCAGAGTTGACCAGCTGTGGGCTCATTAATGGTCAGGCTAGCAAGAGTTAATCTCTGCTAGCCTGCTGGTTACCTCTAGGATCACATGTTGTGGGAAACCTATCACAGTTTCTCCCCACCTTTTAAATATAATGGAATCTGTCTTCACATGCCGACTTTAGCTTCTGCTAAACCGGTCCGTGTGCTGTGTGTCCCAGTTTGCTGATTTTTTTACTGCGTGCTGCTTGGGGTGTTGTGGATTTGTCTTGTCTTGTTGTTTCCTCCCTGTTCTTATTTTCCGCCCTATGCCCTAACTATCTGTTACCATTGTGTGAGCATGCTGTGACATTGTTTTGTTTTTCCTTGTTTGTCTATCTCTTGGTGTTATTATTATTATTATTATTATTATTATTATTATTTATTTATAGAGCACCATTGATTCCATGGTGCTGTACATGTTATTACACTCCTGCCCAAGCCCTCCCTTTGAGTTGGGGGAAGGGGGTATAAAATCAGGGCTGGTCAGGAGCAGGGCCAGGGTGGTGGCTCAGATATCCTCACCTTCAGAGGTTACTGTAACGCTTGCCTGGAGCCACAGACTTAGACTGGCTGTAAAGGGAGGCTAGAGGAAAGCCGCTCACCAAGCAGGACCCCGAGACCTCTGCAACCCTTTAACCCCTATACAGGGATTTGGAATTACACAGAGCCCCAGAGATCACCACCTTTGGTAAGCTATAGTCCGTGGTAGTCAGGCAGGGTCAAAAACCAGGAGATGCAATACAGGAACAGAATCGGCAGGCAAGGGCTTAATGAGGAAACAAAGCAGAGGTCAAATCCGGCACTGGCAGCAATGTACAAAAACTACAGGCAGGAGGGTAGTCAGAAAACAAGCTGAGGTCAGCACACAGGAATCACTATACAAACAGAACAGGACCAGAAATACAGAACTATCTCTGGCGGTGGCCAGAAAACAGAAGTGGGAATAAGAAGGGTGTGGTGTCTTCCAATTGGTTGTAGCTGAATGATGGTAACTTCAGCTGGAAGACACACGCCACCTACAGTCAGCCAGTGGTACTGCAAGTCCCATGGAAACCCAGCCCAGTGGATCAGCGGAGCCTGCGCCCACCAGCGCCGCTGGCATCGACTCCTCTCCCACCACCAACACTATCCATGGCAGGAACACGGCGTCGCCTGGTGATCGAAGCAGAAGTCGATGGAGCGGACTCTGGTGTGGATGTGACAGTAATTCTGAGATAAGGGATAGCTAAGGACCACTATCCTGAGGACCACCTAGGAGCCCCTGTCCCCTGCACTCTCCCCACGTACCGTGACACTTGGCATGTTTATTTTCTCATTCTCTAGTAAATATGCCTAGATATGGTAATCGCTTTTTCTCCAGGCCCTACCCTACACAAGGCTGGTATTCTGATTTACAAGAGGGGGCTTAGCTGCATCTCTAGCCTATCTGCCTAGGAAACAAAAGGATCAGGCACATAAATTCAACACGTCCAATTCTTCTTTCCCCTTACACCATCTGAGGAAACTCAAGAGACCCCATACATATACAACAGATGCCAAAATATGCATGTCACATACTTCTGTCAGATTTACAGCTAAATCGTGATTTTCCATTGTTAATGAAAGGTACACTTTAAATGGATGGCCTAAATATAGAGGATAGACCATTAGATGTAATCACCTCAAATGATCTTTTGTGCCCATTATTTACACAGTAACATTCAATTTCATTCTAAAAGCATAGTTTCCAGTATTCAGATTATATTACGTGCAGAATAACACTAAAGTAGGCTGCATTTACCTATCGGGTCTTAGGGTAACATCCTTTACTAGATAAGGAGCCTCATCATTTGAGTTTCAGACGACCAATACTATCAGCATTTCACTTATGCATTTCCAGATCACAACTGACCACAAGGACACGATCTCTGTTAGTAAAATATGAATATAATCTGTTTATATATTTGTCCACAGTGGGAATTGGTACAATCTTTTATTTTACTATTTTCCTAATATTTGTTGGAGATTTGGGCCCAAAGCTGAGGTGTGTACACTCAGTGAATTTGGTCATGGACTCTAATGTCTGCAAACCTCTTGACCGGTCACAATTGACGTCACACTCACTGGTGGCCACACAAAGACAGACATATCAGAGACATTTCGTGAGAGAGGGTCACAATTGGTCACACTGATCTTGAACACATATGTTTGGCAAAGGAAAACGTAAACAACATGTCTATAATATAAAAGCCTGAAATCAGGTTAGGTCTCGTTTCCACTTATCCAGCCACTCAACTTTTTCTTCCTTCAAAACTGAAGAGAAAAATACTGGACAGAAATGGATGTGGGAATTCATCCCTTAATTGTTTATGGGATCATTTTCGCTTGGATATTAGAGCTAAATCTGATTCAGCAATGGATGCTAAATCATTGCACAACTGTCACAATGACTTTGGAATAGCGGGAAACTGGGGCTCCTGAGCTGTCCCCCCAAGCTAAAGGACCCTGCACTGTCTCTAACCTCATGGATATTCCTAAAGGTGGAGAGACCTGAGTCTCCTTCCTTTCCCTGCTCCTAGCCAGCCCTGATCTAGTTCCCCCTTCCCTAGGGAGGGATGGGACAGGAGTGTGTTGAAACCACAGATAAAGACAGACAAGAGAAAAAACAAAACCTCTGTAACACAGTACTCACACACAGGATAAAACAATACGAGAATAAAACAATTAGAGATACAAGAGGAAAACAAAGAGCAGGAAGGCAGTACAAAACAACTGGGGTAAACTCCACAATGGCACCAAGTAAAAAAGCAGAACAAAGCCCAGCTGTCACCAGAGAGAATCTTGGACACCACACCTCATTGACCAACATAGCATAAACTATAGCTGGCATGGGTAGAAGTATTTCAACAGTATTAATAGGAGGAAAGCAAATGTGATAGGTCTCCCCACAACATGTTATTAGAAGAGCAAGCAGACGAGCAGAGATTAACTCTTGCTGGCCTGTCTATGAATCAGCACACAGCAGGTCAATGCCCGAGTCTGCCTTTGTTGATCCCCGACACCAGAGAAACTATTGGGGTGGACTGTCAGAATCTGCAATCTGAACAGAGTCCAATGCTGCCATGACAGTCAGCAAAGATTGTGCAAAGCTCACTGTGGCACCAACTTTGACTCAATTGCATACAGCTCAAGCTGAAAGGGACAAGTCCTACCTATTTACTCTAGTGCCCCATAAAATAATAAAAATCAATACTTGACCCCACAGCTCTGCTGTTTCTGCTATTCTCAGTGCTGATCAACTGCAGCCTTCATTTTCCATCAAAGCGGATGTCCGTTATGATGGAATACTGAAGGACTGCAGACAATCACGGGCTGCTTATTGGCTGCAGCCATCAAGTGACACAACAATGTAATGTGACCCATAAAGGACAGCTGCACCCAAATTGCGGGAACAGCACCACTGCTGGAGGTGAGTAGCGATTATCTGAAGTTTATATGGGGCACTGTACAGATTAGACAGGCATAGTCCATGACTATGGAAAGTCTGACTGACGGGCTTACCTCCTTTGACCTCTTAACCTAAAATAAAACACAAGACTACGTGACATTGTATGTAAAGGCCACAGCAGCCCCGTTTATTATCACCAAAATAATAACACTTTAACCATAAACATAGTAAATAATTCAATAAAACATAACCACCAGCAAAGGAGGGGGGTTAATTGAAGAGTACCATTGTACATGATTGCAACATCAGCTCGACCATGTGCCCTTAGCCGCACCACACCGACTCGAGGACACCCAGCCGAGTGTTGCCCAACCACTGCCCTGCTGGGACCGAGCCCAGCAGGGACCCACATTAACATGCCCCGCTGTGACCAAGCACAGCAGGGTCCCACGTTAACATGTCCCGTTGTGACACAGCACAGCAGGGACCCACCTTAACCAACATACCATTGGACCACCAGGGGTAACCCGCTCCTGCACTGGGTTCCCCCCCGCTCTTTGTGCAATCCACCGACTTCAAATACCCCCCTCCTTTCCGCCAACTGCTGCGACGAGTGCACTCCTCTTCTCTTCCACTGTGATCCTGACATCTCGAAAATAGGGCGGGTGGGTGGGCGATTCCAGACGTCTTCCAGGTGCCGAATGACCAACCCCCAACACTCTGCCCTATATATACTAACCCACACTGACCTACCCCTAACCAATCAAATGTTCCTATAACTCCTGTAGCCCCACCTCCTGGTCTCCCGCCCAAAATAGCTCACCTTAACCCTTTGCTACACCCTCTGGCCTAGCATCCCTCCTAGTCATGTTGCCCTTCCTTGAGCCCCTTTGGGGCAGCAGTCCGGGCTGTCTTTAGTGGATAAGCTAAACTGACCGTATCCCAGCTTTATACTTGTGAGATCGTTAGTATAATGTGCCATATAGAGCTTTCATAATTGGAATATTGTGCTATTTACTAGATGGTTGTCCCCAAATGTCCATGAACCTTGGCCCTTAAAAATGAGCTGTAAATGTTAGATCGGCTGGTGGTTCTCTGATCTCTGGACATTACACTCTAAATAGGTGAATTACATTTCTAAATACTTGAGGCTGTGATGTTTTTCATTTTTAAAAAGGATTTTTTAGTTTTCGGTCCATTACACCACATCACAGTAATTCCAGGCAGACTATCAAGGACCTGCAATACACAAGCTTACTTTACAGGTCTGCAGCCATACAGGACGACAGCTTTATATATCCGCACTATTGTGTGTCGCCAGGGGTTAAGGGGATACCCAGAACCGGGCCAAGGGGTCGCTTCTGGAAAGGGGATCACGGTGTCGTGACCCGGTCTGTGCTCCCTGGTTCCACAATAAAAAGGGGGGTTGTGTTCGTGACGCCACCCGTGGAATGTGATCAGAGATGACCACCGCTGCTGCAGAACCTCCGGGGTGATGGAAGGCAGCTTGAGATGGGACGGCTCCCCACGGGTAGAGCCTTTTCCCCGGGGCAGTATGTTAGTCTATGGGGGGAGTGCAGGACACGAGCACAATAAACAGGCAGACTCACGGTTTTGCAGTTTCTTTGTCTTTTACTGGTGATGGTATTCAGCAAAGTACTGTCCACGGAGTCTGTGAGGGGTTCAGGGTTTCTCCCGCCCAGCCGGGCCGTTTTGGCTTCCTTGCCTGCACTGTGTGTCTGTGGCCCTGCTGCGGTATGAACTATGCAGCTGGCTCTGCTCTGTTCTGCTCCTAGGTACCGACCTGACAGGCAACTCGAGTCCTTCCTAGTATGTTCCTGAACTCTGCGTTTGTTGCTTGTGTCTGTGGTACAGGTGAAAGATCTGGAATCTTCACTTCTCTGGTGGTAACTGTGCAGTATGTAACCTGCAGTCTCGGATCCAGCATCCGTTCTGTGTGCTCCACTGGGATAATCTCAGCAATGCTCTGTCTCCCAGGAATGTTCCTCTGTGTACGCTTTCTCCTTTCCTCAGACCCTCAGCTAGGCCTGGAATTGGTCAGTGGATCCTGAGGTGAGCTAAAGCCAGCTTCCAACCTACAGATCCTTTCTCCTCAGTGCTCTGCACTGAACTTCCAAAACGAAACTACTTCTGACCATTTCCTCCCCCCCAGCAGAATGTACAGGGAAGCAGCTTGGTCTCCCCCTTCTGGCCAGGAGGTCTTGGTGTTGTGTGTGGGGAGTTAACCCTTTGTGTTGTTACTGTGGCAACCCTGGGGTGCCACATTCCCCCTTAGTGAAGAACAGTACTCCGGGACTGTGAAACAAACAAACAAGTTATGAACAACAAGTGTATATATAAATACAGAATCTCAAAAGGAAAAAATACAAAAACCTTAAAGTTCAAAAAGAGTCCAAAATGTTCAAGAATATGTAAGTGGTCATACAGTATAGTCTCTGTAGGTACTGGGCTTATTGGTCTTAACGTTGCAATTATATAAATTATTTCAATAACCAAACACTTCTTAAAGGTATCTCTACTCTGGTCGTAAGTGCAGTAGGCCTCACGGCCCTCGGGCCACCAACAATGTGATCAAGTTGTAACTCTCCGTGCTGCCACCTTACACCACTCTTCTCTCACCTTTTCTGTACAATAAACTGTTACGGTTTTTCATATAAACATTATAACATATGTACATTTTATATGCAATTCCACATTAGTCTTTATATCTTGCTGGTATCTGACCCTGAGTACTACGCTGTGACCTGCGTACTGCTGGTGTACTGGGTGTACTTAGCATAATGGTGTGGGTGGAAGTGTACCTATTTGGTGTTTCTGGTACTTGTGAGGATGGGGGGGCGGACTGGCAAGCTCACTGGGACCAGGAATCTGTTCTTCCTCTACGGTTTCAACTTCCAGTTCTTCATGTATTGGGACTTCTTGTGGTATGGATTCTGATGTTGGTTCCGCCACTTGAGGGAAGGCGATCATTGGGACTACTACTGCTCCATAGTAATTTGGCCATGTTTTTGGGAAATCTCCTAAGACTGTATGGAATACATCTTCTTCCTTCTTGACAGGTTGTACCTGTACGGGTAAGGTGACTTCTGGTGTCTTGAGGGTTTCAGGACACGGTTTGAGTTGATCTCTTGAAACGACAGCTGATGTCCTTCCTTCATCCTTACTGATGAGACACACTTTGGGATTATCCATACTGGATGGTAAGACTGTATATGGGGTGGTTTCCCACTGATTATCCAATTTGTTTGTGCGCCGTTTCCTCTTGAGAACTTGGTCACCAGGTTGCAATGGGGTTGCTAGAGCATGCTGGTTGAAGGTTCTCTCCTGTCTTCCCCTAGCTTGTTGGAGACTTTTCTCTACGCACTCTTGTACTTGGCGATACTGCTGCTGACGTAGGGTATCCCAATTGGATTCTTGAACTTCTGCATCTGGCTTCAGAATTCCCATATCTAGATCAATTGGCAGTTTACCGGGCCTTGCACGCATGAGGTAAGCGGGGGTGCAGTTTGTAGAACTCACCGGGACATGATTGTACAAGTCCACTAGGTCTGGCAACTTCTCTGGCCATTGATTTCTTTCTGACTCTGGTAAGGTCTTCAACAGGTCAATCACAATATGGTTCATCTTCTCACATAAGCCATTTGTTTGGGGATGGTATGCTGTTGTGCGGATCTTTTTACAGCCATGCATGTTGCAGAATTCTTGGAAAATCTGTGATTCAAAAGCTGGACCTTGATCTGCAAGGACTTGTTCTGGGTAACCATGGGGTCTGCAAAAGTAAGTCTGGAATGCTTTAGCTGCTGTTCTAGCTGTAAGGTCTTTCACGGGTACCACCACTAAGAAGCGTGAGTAATGGTCCACGATGGTTAAGGCATAGACATAGCCGGACCGGCTTGGCGACAACTTGACGTGGTCTAATGCGACTAGCTCGAGTGGTTGCTTGGTTACTATGGACTGGAGTGGAGCTCTCTGGTTCTGTTGATCCTTTCTTCTGAGGTTGCACGGTCCGCATTTTCTACACCAATCTTCAATTGATTTTCTCATGCCAACCCAGTAGAATCTTTCTCTTAAGAGCACTTCCAACTTTTTCCAACCAAAATGACCAGCACCGTCGTGGTAAGCTTCCAGAACCATCTTGACGTCTCTCTTGGGCACGATGATCTGCCAGACCAACTCATGTGTTTTTGGATTGGTGTGCCTTCTACAGAGCTTCCCTTGGTACAGGAATAATTTACCTCTCTCTTTCCAGAGATGTTGTGTCTCAGCTGGGGCATTCTGATTAGGGTATGCACCTTGTTGTGTAAGCAGTTCTTTCACTAGCTTCACAGCTGGATCACTGTCTTGTGTTTCAGCCCATCCGTGGTGTGCTAATGGGTTGAGAGTTGCCTGCTGTTGTTTTTGGTAGACACTTGGTTGATACTGTCCCACCTTAGGACGGTGAAAGGCCGGTAACTCAATTTCTTCCAGTCCCTCCGGTTCCTTTTCCACGTCCCCCGAGTGTGGCATCCGGGATAAAGCATCTGCATTCCCATTCTTGTGGCCTGCCCTGTACTTGATGACAAAGTTGTAGTTTGACAGTCGGGCTATCCATCGCTGTTCCAGCGCACCTAGTTTTGCAGAGTCCAGGTGGGTCAACGGATTGTTGTCAGTAAAGATGGTAAATTCTGCAGCTGCCAGGTAGTGTTTGAAACGCTCTGTTACAGCCCAAACTACTGCCAGTAGTTCTAACTTGAAGGAGCTGTAATTCTCTGGGTTTCTTTCTGTAGGCCGGAGCTTCCTGCTTGCAAAGGCAATAACTTTCTCCTTGCCTTCCTGCTTTTGAGACAATACTGCTCCCAGTCCTACGTTGCTGGCATCCGTGTACAAAATGAAGGGTTGATGGTAATCTGGATATGCCAGGATCTCTTCTCCTGTCAGTGCCCACTTCAACTTCTTAAAGGACTCTTCTCTCTCATCACTCCACTGGAAAGGAGGATTTCGGGCTGCAGACTTCTTTGACTGTCCTACCAGGATGTCTTGTAGGGGAGCTGCTAGCTTCGTGAACCCTTTTATAAATCTTCTATAGTAGCCCACCAGTCCCAGGAATTGCCTCACCTCTTTCACGCTGGTGGGTCTCGGCCAATCTCTGATCACGGTAACTTTTTCAGGATCTGGTGCTACCCCTTCTGAGCTCACGACATGTCCCAGGTACTGTACCCTTGGCTTTAGAAGGTGACACTTGGATGGCTTGATTTTCATGCCGTATCCGGATAAGGCTTCAAACACTTCTGCCAGGTCTTGTAGATGCTGTTCATAGGTCTTGGAGTAGACTATGACGTCATCCAGGTACAGGAGGACAGTTTCAAAGTTCTTATGTCCTAGGCAGCACTCCATCAGTCGCTGGAAGGTTCCAGGTGCGTTGCAGAGTCCAAACGGCATACAATTGAAGTCACAGAGGCCCATCGGCGTGGTGAATGCTGTCTTCTCCTTATCAGCCTCTGCCACAGGAACTTGCCAATACCCACTAGTCAGATCTAGGGTGGAAAAGTAAGTAGCGGATTTTAATGCAGCCAATGACTCTTCTATCCTAGGTAATGGGTATGCATCCTTGTGTGTAATGCGGTTGATCCGTCTGTAGTCTACACACATCCTCATGGTCCCGTCTTTTTTCTTAACTAGCACTAGTGGGGCTGCCCAGGGGCTACAACTGTCTCTTATTACCCCTGCTTCTTTCATTTCTTTGAGCATGTCTTTGGCGCATTGGTAGTGAGCCGGTGGTACTGGTCTATACCTCTCCTTTATGGGTGGATGGTTACCTGTGGGTATAGTGTGCTCTACCCCTTTGATCTGCCCAAAGTCTAATGGGTGTTTGCTGAATATTTGTTCATATTCTTTCACTACCCTGTATACTCCATGCTTTTGATGGGAGGGTGTAGAATTGGTACCTACATGTAGCTTTTGGCACCAATCCTCCAGCTTTCCCTCTGAGCCATTGTCCTCCGCCTGATTTGACGGCTTCAAGGGCTCAACGGTGGTGATGGCGTTGTTATCAACCGTATATAGCTTAGCCATGGTAGCATACTTAGGTAGGGTGACCTCATCTTCCCCACAATTTAGAAGGCGTATTGGCAATCTCCCCCTGTGTACCTCAACTATTCCTCTGGCCGTCAGTACAGTGGGCCTACTGTCTGAGTACACGGGTTCTACCAGGGCCTGATAGTCTCGCCCTCTGATGCCTATTGCGGCTCTACACCAGACCAGCATTTCTGTTTTGGGAGGAATTACAATAGGTATTGGGTCACTTACCCTTGCACTGCCAATTTCACCTCCTGACATTTCTACCTGCTGCTTCAGCATCAAGGCTTTAATTTCCTTCTGCAGGAGTCTCTGTTGCCCAGGTTTGGCAGTCTCGACGATCTGCTGCAAGACAGTAATTACCTCTGCAAAACAATTTTCAATTACATTCATTCCTAGCAGCATAGTTGGTTCACGTTCTCGTCGGTCAACATCAACAATGATAATACCCTGATTCTGCAATTCTACTCTCCCAATCTTAATGGTCATTTCTCTGAAACCAACCTGTGGTACTAATTCACCATTGCTAGCCCATATATTCAATGCAACATTAGATGGACCACTGCTAACGTCTGAATCAGCCCAGTACCTCTTATAAAGGACATGCGGAATTGATGTTATTTGGGAACCAGTGTCCAGCAAGGCGTTGAGCGGAATGCCATCCAGCACGATGGGGATGACTGGACGTCCCCCCACATACTTGTCGTGCCAGGGTGAAGGACCTTGAGAGTTCATTCCTGAGGAGCGGCCCGCCTCCCCAGGGGATCCCCATTTAAAGCACATTCACGGGCAAAGTGACCTGGCTCATTGCAACGGCGGCAAATGGGTTGTCCATCCGGCTGGTAGCGGTCGCTGGGTCGTCCTCTCGTCGCTTGGTATCTCCTAGGCCTCATCCATGGGACATCCTCCTTGCTGGTCGCCAGCTCAATCTTGGGTGCAGACTTGGATCCACGCAGCTCCTGGACGATTCTAGCCATGGAAGCAACAGTGTCTGTAAGGGCTTCAAGCTTTTGATGGAGAGCCTCATTAGTGATCGGCTCCAGGTGGTTAGCAGCAGCCGCTGACATGGCCGATGTCACCGGCACTACTGGCTGCTGGGGTGCCACTGTAAGGTGTTGAACAGAGTCTATATCCTGCGGCTCCTCCACCTGCTGGAGGCGGATGGCTCTATCCTTTAGCTGGGCAAATGTTAGTCCTGGATCCTGGATTACCATCATGCTCAGTTGTCCCCGGTGGGAAGGGGATGAGAGTCCATCCAGGAATTGGTCTATCAGCAGCTTATCTGCTCCAGGGGCTAAGGCAGGTTCTGCTAATTTAAGTGCTCTGAGCGCCTCCTGCAAGTTTAAGGCAAAGTCTCTTGCGCTCTCTCTAGGTTTTTGCTTGCATCCAAAGAACCTCATTTTAGCCCGACTGCCAGCAGTGGATTCAAAAGCTGCTTTTAGTCCAGCTATTATATGCTCTACAGTGTCCTTTGCATCGTCCGGCCAGGATGTAGCCTCCCGCTGGGCATTGCCAGTTAACTGTCCCATAAGCATACCAACACGCTGGGCTTCTGTCAGGGGGTACATGCTGTAGTAGATTTTTAGCTTTCCGATAAAGTCATTAAGTGTGTTGGGCTCACCTGAGTACTGCGGCAGCCACACTGCACCCGGGGTGTACGGCATCAGGAACGGCATGATAGGTGCCGCTGCACCGCCGGGTACAACAGCGTCTCCCTGCTGCGACATCTTTGCGCCCCCTTAGTTAATTTCACCAGTCTTCTTGACAGCAAGCCTGGGACACTTTTCTGCGTTTTCGTTCGGGTCGCAGCACCGAGCGCACCTCCTCTGCAAGCGGTGGGCGGAGTCTTAGTTTAGGCGCGATGTTTTCCCGCGCGTAGCAGGTAATGGCGTGATTAAAGATGGCGCCTGGAAAATTTTACCAATGATGTTTTTGGATTTTTCCAGGTATCTTTGCAAAGTTTAAAGTCCGTTCTTTGTTGCAACAATTCACAGTGCAAGTCTTTTATGCGATGCAATAAGTCTTTACAGGCGCACGTCACCCGGGTTGCAGCCGGGTCCAGTCCGCATCCTGTTCGTGACGCCAAAGTTGTGTCGCCAGGGGTTAAGGGGATACCCAGAACCGGGCCAAGGGGTCGCTTCTGGAAAGGGGATCACGGTGTCGTGACCCGGTCTGTGCTCCCTGGTTCCACAATAAAAAGGGGGGTTGTGTTCGTGGTTCGTGACGCCACCCGTGGAATGTGATCAGAGATGACCACCGCTGCTGCAGAACCTCCGGGGTGATGGAAGGCAGCTTGAGATGGGACGGCTCCCCACGGGTAGAGCCTTTTCCCCGGGGCAGTATGTTAGTCTATGGGGGGAGTGCAGGACACGAGCACAATAAACAGGCAGACTCACGGTTTTGCAGTTTCTTTGTCTTTTACTGGTGATGGTATTCAGCAAAGTACTGTCCACGGAGTCTGTGAGGGGTTCAGGGTTTCTCCCGCCCAGCCGGGCCGTTTTGGCTTCCTTGCCTGCACTGTGTGTCTGTGGCCCTGCTGCGGTATGAACTATGCAGCTGGCTCTGCTCTGTTCTGCTCCTAGGTACCGACCTGACAGGCAACTCGAGTCCTTCCTAGTATGTTCCTGAACTCTGCGTTTGTTGCTTGTGTCTGTGGTACAGGTGAAAGATCTGGAATCTTCACTTCTCTGGTGGTAACTGTGCAGTATGTAACCTGCAGTCTCGGATCCAGCATCCGTTCTGTGTGCTCCACTGGGATAATCTCAGCAATGCTCTGTCTCCCAGGAATGTTCCTCTGTGTACGCTTTCTCCTTTCCTCAGACCCTCAGCTAGGCCTGGAATTGGTCAGTGGATCCTGAGGTGAGCTAAAGCCAGCTTCCAACCTACAGATCCTTTCTCCTCAGTGCACGGCACTGAACTTCCAAAACGAAACTACTTCTGACCATTTCCTCCCCCCCAGCAGAATGTACAGGGAAGCAGCTTGGTCTCCCCCTTCTGGCCAGGAGGTCTTGGTGTTGTGTGTGGGGAGTTAACCCTTTGTGTTGTTACTGTGGCAACCCTGGGGTGCCACATTTGTATGGCACATTCACGTACAGTAGTGTACACACCAATCCGCTCTTTTCATATGATAAAAAAATCAGCAATACAGATCTGAGATGTTGCGCTAACACAAGCACTTCAGCCTTCTCTCATATTGATCTTTCTAAGAAACAGATCATTAGATCGATACAATTATTACTGACCCAAAGAAAGGTTACCCCGGGTTATTCTCATGCCTTTATCATACAGTGCAATCTGGGATCAATATGAATTAGCACAAGAGGCTAATTTAAGATGATAAATCATCAGCCTTCAAGTGAAAGGCGGTAAATGGTTTTCATTTGTGCTAGAATGTGGCAACTTAATACATAAGTGCATTGGACATCTATATTCTCGCTACATAAATTGCCGGTTTTGCTTTCAGTACTAGTTCTAGAAACCTTTACGATGTAAGCGACCCCCAGCCGTGACTGCACACAGGCAGGATTTTATTACATAATATGGTTGGGAATCAGGGAACAATTTTTTTATCCAAAAACCCCTGATGAGGAGCTTTCACTTCATAAAAATAAATAGTATATTTTGGAGAGGGATTGAGTCTTATTTCTGGATTTGCTATGGGCCCTGATCATGTCTGAGTACTGAAATATATCATCAATGACTATTTAGTCCATGATACCCGTGATGGCCTACTATTGTCACAAGGATCTGCTCTCCTTGGGAGATTCGTGACAGGTTTGAGATCTGAGTCTCATACTGCCTCATTGCCTTGTGAGACTCTGGGTTTTAAACATAGTTGCTTTCTTTTGGTGCAGCAAGAGTTAATGACTAGGGATGATCGAATACCTCAAATATTCGGCAACTCCCATATTCACCGAATAGGTCACTGCTATTCGACTATTTGCGAATATTCGATACACAATGTAAGTCTATGGGAAACCCGAATAGTTGCCGAATAGCAACTATTCAGGCTTCCAATAGACTTATATTGCGCATCGAACATTCGCATAGCGGCGACCTATTCGTCGTATATTCACGAAGCCGAATATTGCCGAATATTTGTGATATTCGATCATCCTTCTTAACCCCTTCAGCCCTGGGGCACTTTCCGTTTTTGCGTTTTTGTTTTTTGCTCCCCTTCTTCCGAGAGCCGTAACTTTTTTATTTTTCCGTCAATCTTGCCATATGAGGGCTTGTTTTTTGCGGGACAAGTTGTACTTTTAAATGAAACCATAAGTTTTACCATATGGTGTACTGGAAAGCAGCAAAAAAATTCCAAGTGTGGAAAATTTGCAAAAAAAGTGTGATGGCACAATAGTTTTTGGGATGTTTTATTCACGGTGTTCACTATATGGTAAAACTGATGTGTGGGTATGATGCCTGAGGTCGGTGCGAGTTTGTAGACACCAAACATGTATAGATTTACTTGTATCTAAGAGGTTAAAAAAAATTCACAAGTTTGTCCAATAAAAGTGGCGCACGTTTTGCGCCATTTTCCGAAAAACGTAGCGTTCTTATTTTTTGGGATCTATGGCTCAGTGACGGCTTATTTTTTGCGTCTCGAGCTGATGTTTCTAATGGTAGCATTTTTGCGCAGATGCTACGTTTTGATCGCCTGTTATTGCATTTTGCGTAAAACTTGCGGCGACCAAAAAACGTAATTTTGGCGTTTGGCATTTTTTTGCCACTACGCCGTTTACCAATCAGATTAATTGATTTTATATTTTGATCGGGCATTTCTGAACGCGGCGATACCAAATATGTGTATATTTATTTATTTTTTAACCCTTTAATTTTCAATGGGGGGAAAGGGGGGTGATTTGAACTTTTAGGTTTTTTGTTTTTTTTTTTAATTTTTTAAAACTTTTTTTTTAATTTTTTTATTTTATTTTACTAGTCCCCCTAGGGGGCTATAGAGATCAGCAATCCGATTGCTGATCGCTATCTGCTGATCACAGCTATACCACTGTAAACAGCAGAAATAGTCACTTTCTTTCTTCCTCTGCTCCGTGCCGAGGAAGAATGAAAGTGAAACTTCATAGCATCAGGCGTCATCACATGACCCTGTGCTACGATGGCAACCACCGAACGTCACGTGATCACTCACGTGACGTCCGGAGGGGGCGGCGGTAAGTAAAAAACATGGCCGCGCGCATATAGATCTCGCTGCCAGACTTTGGCAGCGAGATCTAAGGGGTTAATGTTCCGGGTGGAATGCGATTCCACTCGGAACATGTAGGCACACATGTCAGCTGTTGAAAACAGCTGATATGTGTGCCGATCCACGCCGCCTGCCCGCGGCAGGGGGCGGGGCTTACCGGGACACGATCCATGACGGAAAGATCCGTCCATGGTCGTGAAGGGGTTAATGACCTTTTCATTGCTGCTAGTTCCTGGTTAGTCTTATCTCAGGTGCAAACGGTTTGTGATCACTCCTTTCCTCTTTAAATAGTCACATGTGCCATCACATGATGCCAGTTATAGATTCATTCTAAACTGACCATCTTGGAGGAAGCTTTAGAGGCTGGAGTTTTGTTGCTAGTGTCGCGGGCGGGGAGGAGGGTGACAGCACACAGCGCTCACCCCTTCTGCTCGGGTCCGGCAGTTGCTCCTGGTGGCTCGAGCTGCGGGCCGGATCCCGGGGTGTCTCGAGCGACACTCCTCGCCCGTGAGTGAAAGGGGGGATGTTTGTTGGGTGTGGGGATTGTTATAGTTCGTGACGCCACCCACGGTTGTGGTGATTACACCACCGCTGCTCAGTATGGGGGGTCCCGGGGATGGTGAAGCGGAGCAGCCAGGTGTTGTGTTGCCCCTCCGTGGGTAGGGGTTGGTGATCCCGGGGCCCAGTGAAGAGATGTAAAGTGTAGGGCCCGGTGGGCGCAGGGACGCGGGGGCAGCGCTGTGCCTTGCGGCACTGTGGTACTCACTCAGCCTGAGACACGGACACAGTTTGTACGGTAAACCAACGGCTGGTAGGACGGTCCCACAGACGGCTGCACCTGCACTCCCGGTAGGTGACGGTGACGTCTCTCTTCCTTGCACCTGTGTTGTCTGATGGTAGCGGTGGATTCCCTCCGGTTACCCGCTCCCCGACTGCAATCTGGGCCGGAGGAGCTCTACACTTTGCCCGCAGGCGCTGGCCCTGGGGAAACTGGTGCCCTGGCGGTGGCGGTGTCTCCCCGGTAATGGTCGGGCTGTTGCCGTCAATCGGGACTTGGTTGTTGGGGGATCTGCGTCCCCGTCACTGACGGATTTGGCAAATCTAGCGACTCCTAGCCTTGCCGGGGTCCGAGAGGCCCCTGCCCTGGTGCTGACTGTCCTTCGGAACACTGCTCCAGACCACCGGGCACACAGCCAACGGGGTCCTTCCAGGAACTTCCAAACGGTCCCCCTCCGGACAGTCACCGCCGTCGCTGACCTTGCTGATCTGGCCCTTCACAAGCTGGACCCTTCAGGCTTTCTTTCCTTCTGTCACTTTACTTGCTTCTCTCCTTTACACTTCTCTACTTTCACCACTTTCACTTAGCTGTTTACTTTCTCTCCTTTTGCTCCTCACACTTGCCCTGCCTGGGCTTTCTGCCTGGTTACTTCCTGCCTCCAGAGCTGTGAGCTCCTTGGTGGGCGGAGCCAACCGCCTGGCCCACCCCCTGGTGTGCATCAACAGACTCCTGGAGGAGGCAACAAGGATTTCTGGTTAGCAGATGTGCCTACCTGGAGTGTGGGGTGTGGTGGTGTTGTGACCTGTGTCCCTTGGCTTGCCCAGGGCGACACATTCCCCCTTAGCAAAATGCAGACCGTCCGCGGGCTGCCGTCCTACACCGGTTTTATTTTTCGGTAAAAGGGGTAACAGGGTTAAGCAAACATAAATACATTTTTAATCAAAAACTCTTCCCAAGACGGGAGGCACATTTACTTTTAACGTTGCAACGGTTTACGGTTACGGTTTCCGCTCTCTCCCACCCAAGCAACCTGGCCCTGATGCTGCCCCTAAAGCCCAGGCAGCACCCCTTGACCCACAGTCCAGCACAAGTTACCCCGAGCGGGATCTGTCCTTCCCCTCCAGAGGGTAGCCACCGGTTCCTTTGGTGGCTGGGCCCCAGCCTGCTCTGCTCAGGGCCCTCCCTCCAACCTGCCTCTCCGGAGGCGGCATTGCGGAAACGGTAACGGTACCCAACATATTTACAAGCCACTTAACGTTTGTGGTGCCCTGCAAGTTCACGGGCTTGTCCATGGATAGTTCCCATGCATTTTAAACTGTCCCCACGGGGACAACGGTGCCAGCTCCTGCCGGTTCAAACACAAAAGCAAATCAGGTAAAACTTCAGGCATTTTCATTTTCATCATTTTTCAAAACTTTTCAAACTTTTTCAAACAGACACACAACAACTTTTTTACATTTGCGGACCCCTCTTACTCATAGAACGGTCTCCCTGTACCTAAGTGGGGGTCTACCTAGGTTGGAACGGGTGGACCTTCGGGGCCCGGTGTCAGTGGTGCTAGACAGTGGGGTAGAGGGAACAATCGGTTCCTCTCCCTGCTATAGTGTGGAGCAGGCGGAGGTGCAGGGGGGCTGGGTACAGGTTCATCCCTGGGCACTGGCACTGGTTCTGGCTCACGGTTAACCGCTTCCACTACTTCTTCATCCACGGGTTGTGGGAACAGTATCACTGGAAGTATCACCGCGCCGTTCTGTGTAGGCCAGTTTGCTGGGAAGTCACCCATTACAGTGTGGATTACCTCTGCTGCCTTTTCCACTGGTGGAGGAACCGGTACTTCAGCCTCTGCTTTCAACGCTGGGGGGCATTTTTTTAGATGGTCCCGAGAAACTGTGGCCAGGGTGCCCCCTTGGTCACGACTGATCTGGTAGGTCTTCCCATTGTCCCACTCGGTGGGTTGTACGACGTAAGGGACTTGCTCCCACTGGTCATCCAGTTTGTGGGCCTTTCTCTTCCGTTTCAGCACCACATCTCCTGGCTGGAAAGGACCTGCAGGCGCCTTCTGGTTGAACCGGTGCTCTTGCTGTTCTCGACTTCGACTGAGGTTTTTCTCCACATACTCCTGGATTTGCCGGTACTGGGCCCTCCTCCGACTTTCCCACTCTGCCGTTGAAGGGAGTGCTTCCGGAGCCTCCAACCCCATCTCCAGATCCACCGGCAGGCGGCCAGGCCGAGCCCTCATCAGATACGCTGGGGTGCACTTCGTTGAGCTGGATGGGATATTATTGTACATGTCGACCAAGTCGGGTAACTTTTCCGGCCACATGTTCCGTTCTTCCAGCGGTAGCGTCTTGAGGAGCCCCAGGACCAAGTGGTTCATTTTCTCGCACATGCCGTTGGTTTGGGCGTGGTACGGAGTGGTCCGGATCTTCTTGCAGCCATACAACTGGCAGAATTCGTGAAACACTTCTGCTTCAAAAGCCGGGCCTTGGTCAGTCAGCACCTTCTCGGGGTACCCATGGGGTCGGCAAAAATAGGCCTGGAACGCTCGAGCAGCGGTTCGACCAGTCAAGTCCTTAACGGGGACTACCACCATAAATCTTGAGTAGTGGTCTACCATGGTCAATGCGTAGGTGTACCCACTTCGGCTAGGGGTGAGTTTGACATGGTCCAGAGCGACCAGCTCCAGCGGCTGATGGGTGACGATGGGATGTAACGGTGCCCTCTGGCTAATCTCGTCCTTTCTCCTCAGTGTACAAGGACCGCACTCTCGGCACCAGGCTTCCACCGATTCACGCATCCCACTCCAATAGAACCGCTCCCTCAACAGCATCTCCAGCTTCTTCCACCCGAAGTGGCCAGCACCATCATGGTATGCCCGCAGGACAGTAGCAACCTCAGCTTGAGGAACGATCAACTGGCATATTTTCTCATGGGTCTTTGGGTTGATCAGCTCACGGTACAGCCTCCCTTGGTGTAGGTAGAGCCGTTTTCGTTCTTTCCACAAGCGTTGGGCTTCGGCTGGAGCAGCAGGGTCTATTCCCATAGCACCTTGTTCCACCAGGGTCTTGACAAGGCGGACAGCAGGCGCTTGGTCCTGGGCGTCCTGCCACTCTTGACTGGGCCGTGGGTCCAGATCCACCTGTTGCTGACATACTTGTACTCTTTCAGTAGGCGGCTGGTGGAACGCAGGCAACTCAATCTCCTCGAGGTCGTCATCCTCGCACCCCTCTTCTGACAAATGGGGCATCCGGGAGAGTGCATCTGCATTGATGTTGACACGACCAGCTCGGTACTTTATGGTGAAATCATAGTTGGCTAACCGGGCTACCCACCGCTGCTCCAGCGCGCCCAACTTGGCCGTGTTCAGGTGAGTCAGTGGATTGTTGTCCGTGAATGCGGTAAATTTTGCTGCCGCCAAATAGTGCCGAAACCGCTCCGTGATAGCCCACACCAACGCCAGTAGCTCAAGCTTGAAAGAGCTATAATTCTCAGGGTTCCTTTCGGTCGGCCGGAGTTTTCGGCTGGCGTAGGCAATCACCTTCTCCTTTCCATCCTGGACCTGGGATAGGACCGCTCCTAGCCCCACGTTACTGGCGTCCGTGTGGAGGATGAATGGGCGCCCATAATCAGGGTACGCCAGGACCTCTTCTCCGGTCAGGGCCGCCTTCAACTGGCAAAAGGACTCCTCATGCTTGTCTTCCCACGACAGTGGGGCTCCAATGGGTCTTCCACCTTTGGTCTGTCCCACGAGGAGATCTTGCATGGGGGCAGCCATCTTCGTGTACCCCTTTATAAAGCGCCGATAGTATCCCACCAGGCCCAGAAACTGCCTTACCTCCCTCACTGTGGTTGGTCTCGGCCAGCTCTGGATGGCAGTGATCTTCTCAGGGTCGGGGGCGACACCATCCGCACTCACCACATGCCCTAGATACTGCACCCTGGGTTTCAGCAGATGGCATTTTGAGGGCTTCAACTTCATCCCGTACTTGGCAAGGGACGCGAACACCTCGGCCAGGTGCTCCAGATGGGCTTCATACGTCTGGGAATAAACAATCACATCATCCAAATACAGCAGGACGGTCTCGAAGTTTAAGTGTCCCAGACAGCACTCCATCAACCGTTGGAAGGTCCCAGGGGCATTGCACAGCCCAAACGGCATGCTATTGAATTCGCAGAGCCCCATCGGGGTGGTGAAGGCGGTCTTCTCCCGGTCCTCTGGGGCCACGGCCACTTGCCAGTATCCGCTGGTGAGGTCAAGGGTCGAGAAGTAGTTTGCAGTTCTTAGTGCAGCCAAAGACTCTTCAATACGAGGCAACGGATAGGCATCTTTATGGGTTATCTGGTTGATCTTCCGGTAGTCCACACACATCCGCATGGTACCATCCTTCTTCTTGACCAGTACCAACGGAGCGGCCCAGGGACTACAGCTGTCCCGAATAACCCCTGCCTCCTTCATATTCCTCAACATATCCTTGGCACACTGGTAATGTGCAGGGGGAATAGGTCTATACCTCTCTTTGATAGGGGGATGTTCACCCGTGGGAATATGGTGTTGGACCCCCTTGCCCTGTTCGTACTCCTGCACCACCCTGTGTACCCCTGCCCTGTGATGTGTAGGGGTGTCATCCGTGCCTACATGTAGCTGTTGGTGCCACTCCTTTGTGTCCCCCTGGGGTGGGGAAGTGCTGGTGGTAGGTGGGAGTGTGGATGGACTGGCTTCATGGATAGTGTGAGGGTCCAGGGTGAGCAGCTTGGCAATAGTGGCATACCGGGGGAGCCTGACTTCTTCCTCCCCACAGTTCAACACTCTCACGGGCACTCTTCCTTTCTTCACATCTACCACCCCTCGGGCGGCTACTACAGTGGGCCAATGCTCGGAAGGCATGGGCTCCATCATCGCAGGGTAGTCACGCCCCTGAGGCCCTACTGCTGCCCTACACCAAATCATCATCTCACTCCTAGGGGGCACAGTCAATGGAGCAACATCCATCACTCTCACTCCACCAATCTCCCCTCCGGTTGAGCTTACATGCTGGCGGTACATCAGGGCGCGGATCTCACGCTGCACAGCCCTCTGCCGGCTCCCCGCCGCTGTGGTAGCTAGCTGTTGCAATAGGTTCAACACATCAGCCATGCAGTGTTCCATCACATTGGTTCCCAGCACTATTTTCGGGTTATGATCACTGGGTTCATTCATGATCACAATCATGCCCTGATGTTGCAGTTCAGCTTGCCCCACTGTCATAGCCACTTGTTTGTACCCCACCTGGGTCAATGGAAGTCCATTAGCGGCAATCAAATTTATACTATTGTCTGGAGGCGCCAGCTCGTCTGTGGCCCAATACTGCTGATACAACGTGTACGGTATGGTAGTTACCTGTGATCCAGTGTCCAAGAGAGCCATCACCGGTATGCCGTCCACAGCCACGGGGATGATAGGGCGGGCTCCGACATATCGGTCTCGCCAGTCCGGGGGGCCACGGTGTTCTACTCCTGAGGATTGGCCCGGGGCCCCAGGGGTTGCTCGTTTAACGGGCACTGTCGGTAATAATGGCCCGGCTTACGGCACTTGTAGCAGATTGGAGGTCTGCTCCGCGGGTTGTTAGCGCTTCTCCGCTGCATGCAGGGAACATCTTCGGGACTGTCAGCAAGCTGTATCTGCGCTGGAGGCTGGGATCTGGTCAGAGGTTGCAGTGCAGCAAGGATTTTGGCAAGGTCTCCGTCCAGGCGACGGACCTGGGCTGCCAACTCTTCGACTGTGCTGCTCGGGGCTGCAGGCATTACAGAGGTTGGTTTGGCTGAGGCCGCCATAAGAGGAGCTGTCTCGACGGGCCACGGGACGGGTTCCAGAACTTCAGCAGCTGGGGGCTGTAGTGCTTTGATAGCCCGCTCCTTTAACACAGCAAAGTCCACATCAGGGTGTTCCAGGGCCCACAGCCGGAGTTGTTTACGATCCTCAGGGGACCTCATCCCCTGCGCAAATTGCTCCACTAACATCTTGTTGCTATCCGCCTCATTAATAGAGTTCACCCGCTTCAGCGTGCGGAGGGCGGTCTGCAGACGTAGAGCATAGTCCCGAATGCTATCCCCAGCTCGTTGCCGGCACTGGTAAAACTGCATCCTCAGCTCAGCTTCAGTCCGGGTCTCGAAGGCAGTCTGTAGCTTCTCGAAGATGGTGGCTACAGAGAGCCGGTCCCCCTCGGCCCAGGTCTCCGCTTCCTGCTCCGCCGCACCGGTTAACTGGCCTAGCACTATCGCTGCACGTTGCTTATCAGTCAGGGGGTACAGCTCTAGCAACGGGTTAAGCTTTTTCCGGAAGGCCTGTAGGGCATCCGGTTTCCCGTCATACTGCGGTAGCCAGGCAGCTCCGGGCGCATAGGGCAAGGAAAACGGCATGACCTGAGCAAGCGCGGGGGCCGCGGCACCTCCCGCCGGTACGGCCGGGACCTGGGCAGGCCCATTCCCATCCGCGGGTGCCGCTGCGGCTGCGACCACCGCTCCTCCAGCGGCTCCGTCGGGCGCAGACATCTTGTTTCCGTCCCCCTTAGCTCTTTCCGGCCCCTCCTCTCTCGGGGCGGGGTTTTGGCCTTCGCGCCTCTACTGCTCGAGAAGACGCTCGAGCGGGAACTTTTCGCGCCAAAGATGGCGGCTTCTGAAATTTTTCTGCCAGATACCTCCGGCGGTAACAAGGCGCACCTCTACCTGACGGCAGAGCGGTAAGATCCTGTTCGTGACGCCAAGTTGTCGCGGGCGGGAGGAGGGTGACAGCACACCGCGCTCACCCCTTCTGCTCGGGTCCGGCAGTTGCTCCTGGTGGCTCGAGCTGCGGGCCGGATCCCGGGGTGTCTCGAGCGACACTCCTCGCCCGTGAGTGAAAGGGGGATGTTTGTTGGGTGTGGGGATTGTTATAGTTCATGACGCCACCCACGGTTGTGGTGATTACACCACCGCTGCTCAGTATGGGGGTCCCGGGGATGGTGAAGCGGAGCAGCCAGGTGTTGTGTTGCCCCTCCGTGGGTAGGGGTTGGTGATCCCAGGGCCCAGTGAAGAGATGTAAAGTGTAGGGCCCGGTGGGCGCAGGGACGCGGGGGCAGCGCTGTGCCTTGCGGCACTGTGGTACTCACTCAGCCTGAGACACGGACACAGTTTGTACGGTAAACCAACGGCTGGTAGGACGGTCCCACAGACGGCTGCACCTGTACTCCCGGTAGGTGACGGTGACGTCTCTCTTCCTTGCACCTGTGTTGTCTGATGGTAGCGGTGGATTCCCTCCGGTTACCCGCTCCCCGACTGCAATCTGGGCCGGAGGAGCTCTACACTTTGCCCGCAGGCGCTGGCCCTGGGGAAACTGGTGCCCTGGCGGTGGCGGTGTCTCCCCGGTAATGGTCGGGCTGTTGCCGTCAATCGGGACTTGGTTGTTGGGGGATCTGCGTCCCCGTCACTGATGGATTTGGCAAATCTGGCGACTCCTAGCCTTGCCGGGGTCCGAGAGGCCCCTGCCCTGGTGCTGACTGTCCTTCGGAACACTGCTCCAGACCACCGGGCACACAGCCAACGGGGTCCTTCCAGGAACTTCCAAACGGTCCCCCTCCGGACAGTCACCGCCGTCGCTGACCTTGCTGATCTGGCCCTTCACAAGCTGGACCCTTCAGGCTTTCTTTCCTTCTGTCACTTTACTTGCTTCTCTCCTTTACACTTCTCTACTTTCACCACTTTCACTTAGCTGTTTACTTTCTCTCCTTTTGCTCCTCACACTTGCCCTGCCTGGGCTTTCTGCCTGGTTACTTCCTGCCTCCAGAGCTGTGAGCTCCTTGGTGGGCGGAGCTAACCGCCTGGCCCACCCCCTGGTGTGCATCAACAGACTCCTGGAGGAAGGCAACAAGGATTTCTGGTTAGCAGATGTGCCTACCTGGAGTGTGGGGTGTGGTGGTGTTGTGACCTGTGTCCCCTGTCTTGCCCAGGGCGACACACTAGCAGCCCTGGTCCTTGACTGCAACTATGGAAGTTGTAGTACAGTGCTGGCCAAAAATATTGGCACCCCTGCAATTCTGTTAGATAATACTCAGTTTCTTTTTGAAAATGATTGCAATCACAAATTCTTTGGTATTATTATCTTCATTTATTTTGCTTGCAATGAATAAACACAAAAGAAAATTAAACAAAAATCAAATCATTGATCATTTCACACAAAACTCCAAAAATGGGCCAGACAAAAGTATTGGCACCCTTAGCCTAAGGCTGCTTTCACACCTCCGGTTTCTGCAATGCGGCACAATCCGGCACTTTGCAGGAAAATCGTAACCGTTTTTTTTGCTGCCGGTTGCGTTTTTTCTGCATAGACTTTAATTAGTGCCACATTGTGCCGCAAGGCCTTGCGTTCCATCCGGTTTTTGCCGCATGCGGCAGATTTAGCCGATGCGGCGGCCGGATGGAACGTTGCCTGGCACGTTTTTTCGTGCGGCAAAAAAAAACCGCATCGTACCGCATTCAGCCGATTCGGCGCATTTTTCAATGCATGCCTATGGCGGCCGGATGCGGCGCAATGTGGCAGTAACCGCATCCGGCCGCCGCATGCGGTTTTTGCCACTGCGCATGCTCAGTAGCATGCCGCAAGCGGCAAAAACCGGACTGGCCGCAAAGGAAAAACTTATACAAAGGATGCAGTGCTTTCACCGCATCCGTTGCATGGCTTGCACAGCCGGATTGAGCCGCAGAGCTCAAGCCGGATGTGTGAAAGCAGCCTAATACTTGGTTGCACAACCTTTAGCCAAAATAACAGCGAACAACCGCTTCCGGTAACCATCAATGAGTTTCTTACAATGCTCTGCTGGAATTTTAGACCATTCTTCTTTGGCAAACTGCTCCAGGTCCCTGAGATTTGAAGGGTGCCTTCTCCAAACTGCCATTTTGAGATCTCTCCACAGGTGTTCTATGGGATTCAGGTCTGGACTCATTGCTGGCAACTTTAGTAGTCTCCAGTGCTTTCTATCAAACCATTTTCTAGTGCTTTTTGAAGTGTGTTTTTGGTCACTGTCCTGCTGGAAGACCCATGACCTCTGAGGAAGACCCAGCTTTCTCACACTGGGCCCTACATTATGCTGCAAAATTTGTTGGTAGTCTTCAGACTTCATAATGCCATGCACACGGTCAAGCAGTCCAGTGCTAGAGGCAGCAAAGCAACCCCAAAACATTAGGGAACCTCCTCCATGTTTGACTGTAGGGACCGTGTTCTTTTCTTTGAATGCCTCTTTTTTTTTTTTCCTGTAAACTCTATGTTGATGGCTTTTCCCAAAAAGCTCTACTTTTGTCTCATCTGACCAGAGAACATTCTTCCAAAACGTTTTAGGCTTCCTCAGGTAAGTTTTGGGAAACTCCAGCGTGGCTTTTTTATGCCTCGGGGTAAGAAGTGGGGTCTTCCTGGGTATCCTACCATACAGTCCCTTTTAATTCAGATGCCGACGGATAGTACGGGTTGACACTGTTGTACCCTCGGACTGCAGGGCAGCTTGAACTTGTTTGGATGTTAGTCAAGGTTCTTTATCCACCATCCGCACAATCTTGCATTGAAATCTCTCATCAATTTTTCTTTTCCTTTCACATCTAGGGAGGTTAGCCACAGTGCCATGGGCTTTAAACGTCTTGATGACACTGCGCACCATAGACACAGGAACTTTCAGGTCTTTGGAGATGGACCTGTAGCCTTGAGATTGCTCATGCTTCCTCACAATTTGGATTCTCAAGTCCTCAGACAGTTCTTTGGTCTTCTTTCTTTTCTCCATGCTCAATGTGGTACACACAAGGACACAGGACAGAGGTAGAGTCAACTTTAATCCATGTCAACTGGCTGCAAGTGTGATTTAGTTATTGCCAACACCTGTTAGGTGCCACAGGTAAGTTACAGGTGCTTTGAATTACACAAATTAGAGAAGCATCACATGATTTTTTTTCAAACAGTGCCAATACTTTTGTCCACCCCTTTTTTATGTTTGGTGTGGAATTATATCCAATTTGGCTTTATGACAATTTTTTTTTATTTTTTTTCATTGAAGACAAATTAAATGAACATAATAGTACCAAAGAATTTGTGATTGCAATCATTTTCAAGAAGAAACTGAGTATTATCTGACAGAATTGCAGGGGTGCCAATACTTTTGGCCAGCACTGTATATGTTTATTTGTTTTTGTCCCCTTTCTTTCTTCCACTGTGTCTTATTACTGCAGTGGTGTAGTTTAGTGCACTCATTGGCCTTCGAATAGCCAGGATGAGTGGAGAGACAGCTAGGGACTAGTCACGTGTTGGCGGCGGGGGTAAGCACTCAATTAGGGATGTCAGAGAGCTCCAGGTGCAGACACAGGTTAGTATCAGGCGGTGACTCATCTCCCCTCTCTCTACCAGAAGGTCCTTCCTACTTTTTTCCATCCTCCGTTGTAACCTCTGTGTTACGCCGTGCACCAGGCGATCAATGGCCCAAGTGTGACAACTATCTGGAGGGTGATTTTTTTTTTTTCCTAATACTACAAGAAAACTATCTTAAAGGGAACCTGTCAGGTAATTTATGTGTTCTAACCTAGTAGCAATATGATGTGTGTGCTAGTAACCCCCTCTTACCCATCCCTGTGTTGTAATAATGTGTAATGTGAATGTATAAAAATGTGCTTTATTACTTTTGTGTACTCTATGTAAATGTGCAGGGGCTCTAGGATCGCATCACCATGTGAGCGTTCGCATGTTTTCCATGGTATCACGTCCCTGTGGGTGTGATACCATGGATTTACATCAGCGACGTGACCGTCGCTCTTTCAGATCGCGTGCATGCGCACTTACCATTCCCGCAGCCTTGCTTGCTTCTCGTCTTCAGAAGTGCTCTGTGCATGTGTCGCGGGTGGAGGAGGGGACGCTGCGCTCTCCCACTGCTCGGGTCCGGCCACTGGTGCTGATGCTCTGCGGCTGCCGCTGCTGCTCGGTGGTGGCTCGAGCGGTGGGCCGGATCCCGGGGACTCGAGCGGCGTTCCTCGCCCGTGAGTGAAAAGGGGGCTTGATTGTGGGGATTTATTGTCCGTGATGCCACCCACGGTTGTAGTGATAATGGACACCACCGCTGCTCTGGACGGGGATCCCGGGAGCGGTGACAGGGAACAACTTGGTTGTTATTTCTCCCCTCCGTGGGTAGGGGGTTGGTTGTCCTGGGGCCCGGTGATGGGGTAGGGATTGATGGCAGGCGGCCTACGGGGCCTGGCGAGGTGCAGGGTCGCAGGGGCAGCGCTGTGCCGCACGGCACGGTGGTACTCACTCAGCCCAATGATGCACACAGAGTCTCTGCTGAAACAAACGGCTGGATGGACGGGTCCCACAGGCGGCTGCGGTGTTTTTCCCCTGACCCCAGGTTGGTAATGTAAGTCCTTTCCTGCACCTTCCGTACGCTCCTCCTGCGTTCCGGTTTCCAGCTGGCTCCCCGATTCAGTACCGGTGGGCCACCGCCCAGCCCCGGCTACCTACGGTTCCACCAACTGTCTGCCCGGCTCCCTGCAGACGGCCACTACCGTCTGCCTCACTCTCAGCACGAGGGCCCTAGGCTCCAACCTAGGCCCCAGTCTGCGTCTGCCTCTCTGCAGACCTCATCTCTCTTCCTTTGTCTGGACTTGTCTGGACCTGCTTCCTGCCTCAAGCCAGCCAAACTCCTCGGTGGGTGTCTCCATCTCCTGACTCCGCCCACCTGGTGTGTCTGTCTGAGCCCGAGGAAGAAACCAGGTCTCACTGGGGATGTCTGTTGTGAACTGCTGGGGGTGGGGGTGTGTGTGTGTTGTTACCTGTGGCCCCTGGCTTGTCCAGGGTGACACATTCCCACTTAGTTAAATGCAGACCGTCCGTGGGCTGCCCGTCCATCACCGGTTTTATTTTTCTCTTTTAACTGTAAAAGATTAAAACATTAAACACAAGCATTACTTTGCAAACTTCCCACAACGGGAGGCATATCAAACATTAAAACACTTTTAATAATAACAATGGAACGTGTCCTTCAGTCACCCACCCAAACAAACCTAGCCTTGGTGCTGCCCCTAAGAAACGGGCAGCACCCCTTGACCCCAGCCTAGGAACGGGCCCAGATTGGTTAACGGGACTGGTACTTCGCTGCCGTTGCGGCCGGGCGGACTGCCAGAGCCGTCGTCATCTCCGTCGCGGCCGGGCAGACTGCCGGGGCCGGTGGCAGGGCGGTGACAAAGGTGAGGCCTGGGGACCCCAGGTCTGGGCCCTCCCCCACAGACGCTGTGGGCTCCGCTACCGGTAACAGGGGTAACGGGTCGGTGCATCGCTGCGGCGGCCTCTTCCAGGAACCAAACACTGGCAGAGTCCTGGCGTCCCTGCTTCCACAGCCGCGGTTCACATGCGGCCGGACGCCATCCCGTCCCCCTTAGTCTCTTTCTAGCACCTCCTTCTTCAGGGGGCGGGGCTCCACTTTTGCGCCTTTCCTGCTCGGGGAAGAAGCTCGAGCGGGAACTCTTTGCGCCCAAAATGGCGGCTTCTGCAATTTTTCGGCTGGACACCTCCGGCGGTAACAAGGCGCACCTCTACCAAACGGCAGAGCGGTAGGATCCTGTTCGTGACGCCAAGTTGTCGCGGGCGGAGGAGGGGACGCTGCTCTCTCCCACTGCTCGGGTCCAGCCGCTGGTGCTGCTGCTCTGTGGCTGCCGCTGCTGCTCGGTGGTGGCTCGAACGGTGGGCCGGATCCCGGGGACTCGAGCGGCGTTCCTCGCCCGTGAGTGAAAAGGGGGCTTGATTGTGGGGATTTATTGTCCGTGACGCCACCCACGGTTGTGGTGATAATGGTGACACCACCGCTGCTCTGGACGGGGATCCCGGGAGCGGTGACAGGGAACAGCTTGGTTGTTATTTCTCCCCTCCTTGGGTAGGGGGTTGGTTGTCCCGGGGCCCAGTGATGGGGTAGGGATTGATGGCAGGCGGGCTACTGGGCCTGGCGAGGTGCAGGGTCGCAAGGGCAGCGCTGTGCCGCACAGCACGGTGGTACTCACTCAGCCCAATGATGCACACAGAGTTTCTGCTGAAACAAACGGCTGGATGGACGGGTCCCACAGGCGGCTGTGGTGTTTTTCCCCTGACCCCAGGTTGGTAATGTAAGTCCTTTCCTGCACCTTCCGTACGCTCCTCCTGCGCTCCGGTTTCCAGCTGGCTCCCCGATTCAGTACCGGTGGGCCACCGCCCAGCCCCGGCTACCTACGGTTCCACCAACTGTCTGCCCGGCTCCCTGCAGACGGCCACTACCGTCTGCCTCACTCTCTGCACGAGGGCCCAAGGTTCCAACCTAGGCCCCAGTCTGCGTCTGCCTCTCTGCAGACCTCCTCTCTCTTCCTCTGTCTGGACTTGTCTGGACCTGCTTCCTGCCTCAGGCCAGCCAAACTCCTCGGTGGGCGTCTCCATCTCCTGACTCCACCCACCTGGTGTGTCTGTCTGAGCCCGAGGAAGAAACCAGGTCTCACTGGGGATGTCTGTTGTGAACTGCTGGGGGTGGGGTGTGTGTGTGTGTTGTTACCTGTGGCCCCTGGCTTGTCCAGGGCGACACACATGCTCAGAAGACTCCTGCGGTTCCAGTCATTCACAGTGCGCGTCTGAAGACGGGAAGCAAGCACCCGGATAACAAGGCTGCGGGAATGGTAATAGCGCATGTGTGGGATCTGAAGTAGCGACAGTCACGTCGCTGATGTAAATCCATGGTATCACGCCCACGGGGGCATGATACCATGGAAAACATGTGAACACCCACAAGGCGATGCGACGCCCAAGAGGCTAGAGCTCCTGCACATTTGAATAGGTAATAAAACACATTTTTATACATGCACATTACACAATATTACAACACAAGGATGGGTAGGAAGGGGTTACTAGCACACACATCACACTTCTGCTAGGTTAGAACACATAAATTAGCTGACAGGTTCCCTTTAAGAAGGAAGTGCTCATGTAGAGAAATAAACCATGGACAATAAATGACCAAGAGATACAGCCATTCTTAAAATGATCAAGACCTCACAATGCACAAAGATATCTTAATAAAGAATGATATCTTATGCGGAGGAATGTCATTTCACGCCTAACAATACAAATTCAATGGCTTCAATGTGCTAAGTTAACTTTCTGCTCCGTGATATCTTTTTTGTGTGTTAGTTTAAAGGGGTTGTCCGGCCTTGGGGTACAAGTCTGCAATCATGCTATATCTTCCTGCTGCACATTTCCTTGTCAGTGACAGCCAGGCTCCAAATTTACTGCCACTTAATTAATTGCGTAGATGTTATGACAAGTTGTCATAGAAAAAGCTGACATAAAAAGAATGCTATCCTTATGGCAGATTGAGACAAGCATCAGGGACGAGTTTGTGCAAAGCTTCAGGAAATGGCCCAAAGAACGAGCCTGATGCTTGGTCATTAGGCCATTGGATTGTTTATAGCTTAGTGCACAAGTTATGTGTTGCCTTTATCGATAATATCATGATCATTCTGTGCACATAGAACTGTTGTCAGACTGTTTTGATTAACTCCTTCTCTATTGGTCGATTTTTCCGTATATTCGCTTTAGTTTTTTCCTCCTCCTCCAAGAGTTTGTGACTGCCGACTTGTGAACCCTCACAGCTCGTACACTGCACACTGTGAGGATTCTATGGTACGGGAGCAGGTGGTCATGTGACCGCAAGTATTGTTTACAAATTTATGGCCATATTCCGACTACATGAATTTGGCTTTTTGTAAGATCATATCCTGCATGTCTGCACAGAACCGTTCCTTATGCTTGGTTCTGCTCTGAATCTATGAAACTATGACCCTTTTTCCTCCCCACCCTTCGCCGATACTGAGGTTCCCGCAGACGTCTCCAGGATTCCAGCGCCAAGGCCGCCGCCACCATGATTATCTACAAGGATATTCTCACCGGAGATGAAATGTTCTCTGACATCTATGTGTACAAAGCAAGTCCTGATGGGCTGTGTATTGAGGTCGATGGAAAGATCGTCACCAGAATTGAAGGTCAGACCGACGATGCCTTGATTGGTGGCAATGCGTTTGCAGAGTGCCTGGACGAAGGATCAGAATCAACTACAGTCAGTTGGGTTGATATAGTATGAAACCACAAACTTCAGGAAACTGCCTTCACCAAGGAGTCGTACAAACAGTATATTAAAGACTATATGAAAGCCATCAAAGCCAAACTTGAGAAAAGTAATCCAACCGGAGTAAAGCCTTTTATGACTGGTGCCGCGGGAAAAATCAAAGACATTCTTGGAAACTTTAAAAATCATCAGTTTTTTACAGGAGAATCTATGAATTCACATGGCATTGTGGCTCTCCTAGATTTCTGTGAGGATGGAGTAACACCGTTTTTAACCTTTTTCAAGGATGGCCTGGAAATTGAAAAATTTTAACAAAGTTGGTTCATCTGTCATAATAACCTGCTGCTGCTTCACATCCATACATCAGGATTAAGCAAAGTCTTAACACCCCCACTCAAACTGGAGCTTCAGACGCTCCCTAAAAACACCTCTTTTTAGGGTGGTCTATCACACTCCCTATCCAAACTAAATTCACATAGTCCCTCCACGACCTCTCAGATCATACCTCCTTGTCAACCTCCACCGCACCCAAAAGCATCTCAAAGATTGGCTGACTGGTTCAGGCAGCCTTTATCTGTCCACCATTTCTTGAGATGGCTGGATTGCCGTTGTAAATAAGCACTTGTAAATTGTCCCCCCACCTCATTGTTGATTGTAAGCTCTCATGAGCAGGGTTGTCTTTTTCTTTTTTTCTAATTATTGTCTTTTCTGTAACTGTTACTTGTTTGTATATGAACCCCTGATTTGTTAAGCGCTGCGGAATATGTTGGCACTTTAGAAATAAAGATGTATTATTATTATTATATTATTATGACTCTTGCAGGAAGAGAATTTAAAAATGAAACTGCATATTCAGCAAATCATCCAATAAAGAGTTGTGATTCCTTAAAGTTGGAGGTATCATACTTATCTGATGTGTATGAGCTATCCATAGGTTAAGTCATAAATATCATAAGCCTGGACAACCCCTTTAAACTTGTCGCTACAGTTTAGTTTGGGTATAAGGGTATAGTGGCTATGTTTGTGCATTTTAATGTTTCTAAGGTGTGTATGCATGTGTGTGTGTGTGCATGTGTGTGTGTGTGCATGTGTGTGTGTGCATTTGCATGTGTGTGTGTGTGCATGTGCATGTGTGTGCATGTGTGTGTGTGTGTGTGCGTGTGTGTGTATTTGGGTGTGCATGTGTGTGTATATATAATATAGACATAAAATGAAGCGCTCTCAAACAAAATGTCCCAGTATTTATGTCAAAACCCACTTTTTATCATTAGGTAAATGCATAGCTGACTTTGTCTTTCAGTCATATCGGTGGTACATTTAATCGTTCCAGTCACGGTCTTGGTCATAACATGCATGTCCAACACAACACAGTCTGATTGAAGGCCTGGACTGCCCCAACGTCATGGCAATAGATGAGTAAATGCTGCGCTTACACACTGTCAACCAGCTAACTGGACATGTGCACTGAATCTGGGTATACTGTCATGATGACTGTGGAATAGCGGGGAACCGGGGCTCCTAAGCTATGGGGCCCTACGCTATCGTTAATGTCAGTATGCCCCAGATGGTGGAAAGGCCTGAGTCTCCTTCCTTGCCCTGCTTCTTACCAGTTCTGAACTGATTTCCCCTTCCCCTCCACACAGGGAGGGACAGGACAGGAGTAAGATGAAATCCAAAATAAGGCTATGTGCACACGCTGCATGTTTGTGGTGACCACTAAGAGGCATGTTTTTGGTCCCAAAACAACACACCCTTGGCATGCATTTTTTGCTGTGTTTTAAAGCATTTTTGCTCAGTGCATGTCAAATCTAATGACTGGAAGGGCTCAAAAATGGAGAAAGAATTGACAAGCTGCAACATGGGGACAAAAAAATGAAATCTAATAGACTTTGCTGGGGAAGGAAATGCATGCAGTTTTGGGACCAAAACTGCACCAAAAAAACATACAAAAAAACGCAGTGTGCACACAAGTCCTAAAAGACAGACAAGGTAAAACCCAATCTCTGTCACACAGCATGCAGACAAAAAGGTTAAGACAAAAAAAGATTCAGGAGGAAAAACAAGAGTAGGATGCAAGCTACAAAACAACAGGAGTAAACTCCACAACCACACCAAACAACTTTCACCAGAGATTCTGGGACACCACACCTCGCAGACCAACATAGAAACTATAGCTGGCATGGATATGTGGCGCCCCTGACCTGGTCAGGCACCACTGAGTACTGCACCCATGCTGGGGACAGTACAATACAGGTAATCCAGATGGCTGACTGGGGTGTGGAACACAGGCGCATAGTGATCAGGTCTCACACATGTACCCATGAGAGGACCCCTGGGGATCCCAGGAGGGGGCAAGCCTTCACCTTCACTGGAATAGTGGAGGGGGTAGAGCCTCCATCTCCTCTCAAGGGGTGTGGTGGAGAGTCTGGTTGCTAGGTGGCGTAGGCAAGAACAGGAGAGGAGGAGCAGTGAGCCAGTTCAGTGTAGAGTCCAGGGAGCTCAAGTGAGGAGCAGATCCCTGGAGCTGTGCAATCTGACAGCGTCCGCGCAGTGGCTACAGACGGGGGAGAACGGTCAACTAGGAGTGCTACCTGAAAGCCAGCTTCAGCTAGAGAGTGCAACGGAGTGGGAAGTAAGGAGACTGCTAGAGAGCACCAGGCCCAACCGGGCGGCAGATCCCGAAGCGAAGATAGATCCAGCTTTCTTCTGCTAAACCTGCCGGTGTGGGGCTCTCAAAGCCCACACCACAACACCACAAAAGCCGCAGCCACGTAACCGCAGTGAGGGCCCATAGGTCACAGGAGGCAAGCAGCTGGAGTGGCCTGGTCCGGGGAACAAGCATACGGCAAACAAAAGGGGGAGAGAGGCTGCAGCATCTTCCCTGGGTGACCCCCATAGGGACTCAAAGTCGGGGTCACCCCAAACCACCAAGGGCTAAGGAAGGCGAGTCAGTAGCCACCCTCATAAAGTCAGCCTGAAGGATACCTGGTTCCCATCTGGTTCATCCCAGCTACGCCCGGGCTACTCACCCTGCCATCAAATGTGAGTAAAGCCCTTGAAAGACATTCTGCCTGTGTGGAGTTATTCTGCGCCTTGTGGTACTACAAACCTACACAGGGCCCTGGGGCTTGCCTCACTCTCAGGAGGCTACTACATCCTACTGCACCCACCATCAGCCCCAGGCGTCCCCTAACCTGCAGTGGCGGTCCCCACTGACCGCAATACTGAGAGTGGCGTCACGATCAAAACAGAAGATTTCCTACCAGTGACGGAGATCCAGCTACGTGGAGTCCCTGAAGGTATGCACCGACACAACACCTGTGGGGCTTCACATCTGGCGTCACGAACAGGATAAGGACTAGACCTGTCCAGACAGGTGACCATGTGCCTGGGCGGTCCGCTTGAAAAATTGGAAGCGCCGCCATATTGCCACCATGAAAAGCGCGCTGAAAAACAACAGCAGCCCGCGCTGGGAGAAGTTACCGCCCACGAAGAGGTGTGGCTACCCAGAGATCCCCTGCAGAGTTCTGACCTTGCCAGCTATGAGAGTGGAAGCGTCCAGAGACGGCGGGAAGGAAGGAGAGCCACAAGCCTGCTGCTGGGAGAGGAGCTGCTGAAAGAGGCAGAGCAGAAACTGAACAGCTTGCTATCGGAGGCAACGGCGAGTCCACAGCTGGAGAGTCGTGCAGAAGAGGGCGCAGAAGAAATGGCGTCTGACCGCAGAAATCCAGAACCGGGCTCCGCTGCCTGGTGGTATCGGGAGCTGGCCCAGTTCTGTGACCGACTGGAGACCCGGGTTGTGGAGCAGATCCGGGAAGAACGAATGGAAATGCTGGAGATGACCGCGGCGGTTCGGGCCTATGAAAGGAGAGCCGCGCGCCGAGTGCCAGACAGGACGGCGATGACGCAGACCCCGATGCTGCCACCGGTGGGTGAGTCGAGTGATGCCCCGGCCAGCGCAAGTGCCCCGACCCCTGCTGCCACGCCCGCGGTCCCCGAAGAGGCGTCCGGTGCGGCGACGCTGAAGCAGGCCGCAGCCACGCCAGGTGCGGCCCACCAAGCCCCAGCGGCCGCAGCGATGCCCTGCTCGGCCCACCAAGACCCGGTCCCTGCAGCAACGCCCAGTCCGGCCCGCAAAGAACCGGCTGCCACCGCGACCCTCATCCGCGTCGCAGGCGTAACGCTGACCCAGGCCGCCGCCCTGCTAGGCCCGGCCCGCCGAGACCCCACCGCCGCAGCAACGCTCGTCCGCGCCGCAAGTGAGGTGCTGAACCAGGCCGCAGCCACGCCAGGCGCGGCCCGCCAAGCCCAGACTGCTGCAGCGACGTCCAGCCCAGCCTGCACAGATCCCATCGCAGCTGCGACGCCGATCCAGGCCGCCGCCATCCAGGGCGCGGCCCGCCAAGACCAGGCCGCCGCCATGCCGGGCGCGGCCCGCCAAGACCAGGCCGCCGCCATGCCGGGCGCGGCCCGCCAAGACCAGGCCGCCGCCATGCCAGGCGCGGCCCGCCAAGAAGAGATTACCTCATCATTTACCCCGGCCTGCAAGGCCAGAGCAGACACCGCTCCCCAGTCCAGAGAGGTCCCTGCTAGGAAGACCCTGATAGGAGAGGACCCTGAATACTGGAAGCTGAAGGCTGACCTAGAGGCCCAGTTCCCACAGGAAATGGTGGATCGGTATCTGCTCCCTCCGCATACCCCCAAGGAGATTCCGGCAATCACTGCAGCCACGCTGAAGAGTCCACCGCCTGGGCCAGCTGAGGAACACTCATCCCCAGCGCTGCCACAACCAGAGTGCAGCGAAGAACTAAGGGGGAGAGGAGGCCAGGAAGCTGAGGAGCTGACTCCAGTGCCACCAGCAGTGGACCCATACCCAGAGCCGGAGATGCTGCCCTATTCCCGCTGGGAGGAGGAAGACTTGACACCGTCAGCAGATGAAGATCAACCCAAAAACCTCACCTGGGGCCCTGCAGGCATTGAAGTAACAGCCCAGCAAAACCCAGCCCGCAAGACAAGGCGTCGCAACAGAACAACGCTGTCCCCTGCACCACAGTCTCCAGAGCAGAGAGAAGTCACAGCCAGAGACCTACAGGAGAAAAGGTTACTGAGAAGGTCCAGAGCCCAGGTCAGAGGACCCCTTTACAGAGGAATAGTAGAGGACTTCAACTTGAAAAGCGGATACGGCTTTATTGTAGTAAGAGGAATAAAAGAGGGCATATTTGTGAATCGGAGAGATGTTCAAGCCCACCTGCCCAGAGGACATTCAGGCAGAAATTTGAAAATTGGAGACGTAGTACAGTTCACCTTGCATCAAGGAGAAAGGGGCTACTATGCCTTAGACGTAGCACCATGTCCCAAACAAGAAAGAAAAGACAGAGATAAAGAACCAGATGTAGAAACAGACGAAGACCAAGAAAGGAAAGATAAAGAACCTACAGATGAAACAACCACAGACAAAGATCCTACAGATGAAACAACCACGGACGACGACGGAGAGCAAGAAAGTCACAGGTGTCGGTGCCCTACATGCCCACGCCCTGGTGAAATGGAGGAGTAGAGTAGAGAGAAGTAAAGAAATCCAGCAAGTTACCAGTTGAAGTTTTGACAAGTTTTGTTTGCAACGTTTAAGAAATGCGCCCACAAAAACTATTGTGAGAAAACCATAAACCTTAAGGCTATGAACTTGCTATAGCCACAAACTCTCGCAGTGTAAATAGTTACACCAGTGGCACCACCACCAGGGCCAGCCTGTTTAGGGGCTTGGCTCGTCTGCAACCAGGGGGGCCCGTCCGTAGAAAAGGGCCTTGGCTCACCTGCGACCAGAGAGCACGCCTGTTTATGGGGCCTTGGCTCACCACCACAAAGAGGGTACCTGGTCAGCACCAACTGTGGAGGCCGCCTCTGCATCCTGCCAGAAGAGGCTGAAGGCGCGGATCCACCAGGCCAGGTATACCCTGAAACCACCAGCCCATGAAAGCCGCCTCTACATCCTGCCAGAAGTGGCTGAAGTCGCGGCCAACGGGAGAGGAAGATTGGAGGAAAGGTCTGGGGAAACGGATGGCCCAGACCTGGTTACCAACAGGACCGGTGACCTGCCTCCTGAGAGGGTTTTGGGTGGGTTAACGGACTTGTGGGTGGAGGGTGGTGATGTACGATAACTGGTGATCTTAAAATGTTTTACCATGTTTTAATGTTTTATGCATTTTAAAATGTTGTCTTGCAGCCCGAGGACGTGCTGGTGATAACTAAGGGGGAATGTGGCGCCCCTGACCTGGTCAGGCACCACTGAGTACTGCACCCATGCTGGGGACAGTACAATACAGGTAATCCAGATGGCTGACTGGGGTGTGGAACACAGGCGCATAGTGATCAGGTCTCACACATGTACCCATGAGAGGACCCCTGGGGATCCCAGGAGGGGGCAAGCCTTCACCTTCACTGGAATAGTGGAGGGGGTAGAGCCTCCATCTCCTCTCAAGGGGTGTGGTGGAGAGTCTGGTTGCTAGGTGGCGTAGGCAAGAACAGGAGAGGAGGAGCAGTGAGCCAGTTCAGTGTAGAGTCCAGGGAGCTCAAGTGAGGAGCAGATCCCTGGAGCTGTGCAATCTGACAGCGTCCGCGCAGTGGCTACAGACGGGAGAGAACGGTCAACTAGGAGTGCTACCTGAAAGCCAGCTTCAGCTAGAGACTGCAACGGAGTGGGAAGTAAGGAGACTGCTAGAGAGCACCAGGCCCAACCGGGCGGCAGATTCCGAAGCGAAGATAGATCCAGCTTTCTTCTGCTAAACCTGCCGGTGTGGGGCTCTCAAAGCCCACACCACAACACCACAAAAGCCGCAGCCACGTAACCGCAGTGAGGGCCCATAGGTCACAGGAGGCAAGCAGCTGGAGTGGCCTGGTCCGGGGAACAAGCATACGGCAAACAAAAGGGGGAGAGAGGCTGCAGCATCTTCCCTGGGTGACCCCCATAGGGACTCAAAGTCGGGGTCACCCCAAACCACCAAGGGCTAAGGAAGGCGAGTCAGTAGCCACCCTCATAAAGTCAGCCTGAAGGATACCTGGTTCCCATCTGGTTCATCCCAGCTACGCCCGGGCTACTCACCCTGCCATCAAATGTGAGTAAAGCCCTTGAAAGACATTCTGCCTGTGTGGAGTTATTCTGCGCCTTGTGGTACTACAAACCTACACAGGGCCCTGGGGCTTGCCTCACTCTCAGGAGGCTACTACATCCTACTGCACCCACCATCAGCCCCAGGCGTCCCCTAACCTGCAGTGGCGGTCCCCACTGACCGCAATACTGAGAGTGGCGTCACGATCAAAACAGAAGATTTCCTACCAGTGACGGAGATCCAGCTACGTGGAGTCCCTGAAGGTATGCACCGACACAACACCTGTGGGGCTTCACAGATAGAAGATTTCATCCAGCTTAAACAGAAGGGGAGCAGATGATAGGCCTTCCCACAGTATACGATTAAGGGAGCAAGTTAGACCACCAGAGATTAACTCTTGCTAGCCTGCCTATAAATGAGCACACAGCAGGTTGACGCCCGAGCCTGCCTGTGTTGATTCCAGACACCAGAGAAACCATTGGGTTGAGTGTCAGAATCTGCAATCTGAACAGAGCCCGACACCGCCTTGACGAATGGCAAAGTTTGTGCAAAACTCCGTGTGACATGTATGTTTGTAAGACTCCAAGGGGTCGGGTGAAAACACTAATCACCGGGCTGGTGAAGACCAGGGGTTGTCACGGGTGGCCCTGCCTGGTTTCTTGACCCTGAGGTCTACATTAAAGGGAACGGGTGGTGGCTAATTATGTGATGCCACCTGCGGTATGCCGCCAAGGAATAGCTGCCACTGCTCTCGCTGTCCTCCGAGGTGGATGGTAGTAGCAGCTATGATGTTTCTGCTGCCCACAGGTGGAGCGGGCTCCAGGGAAGAAGATGAGGGGAGTAGTAATGGCAGGCGCCGAGGTGCGGGGCAGTGGCACTGGGAATGACAGGTCGACACAGTCTCTGCGGGTTCCAGGTGTTTTACTCACAGTCCATGCCGCTCGCCCGGGAAGTACCAGTCACCCGCTGTGAAGAGCTTTGTCGAATCCAGATCCTTTAGAGGTCAATGCCAGTGAATTGGATGGTGGGACCTTCTTTCTGCTCCTGGTATGGGTTCCCATGGCCTGAAGCACTTGGGCACCCCTGGTTCTTGAAAAGTGTGTTTACTCCCTGCCCATATGCAGGTGGCACAGGTCCGATGCGGGGCCTGCCTTGGAACATGACCTCGGATCCTATTTGGCACTGTGCTCTGGGAACTGCGCGGGCTGGAGGGACATGCAATCCCCCAAGCCTGCAAATTTTGGTGTACCAGTTGAAGTAAAATCCACCCTAGGATTCTGCACCCTATTAGCGCTGGTCCCGAGGGAGCAATCAAGCTCTCTCCTCTGCGACCGTATTAACTCCTGTGTCCCACCAGAGCTGCCGGTGAAACCCAACTGCTCTCTTCCTCTCCTGCTGGAGAACTCCGCTAACTGTTGTGTTGGCACCTCACTTCCCCAGGTAGTTGCTCCTCCCGTCCCAGATTCCCGCCACTAGTGGATTGGGGATCCCAGGTGTGATGGTGTCCTAGAAACCCAACCATTCTGGCGACCCCTTTTGACCCAAACCAAGCCTGGTCGACAGTAAAGGTAGAACAACCTGCTTGTGTGTATGAGTTGTGTAAGTGGAACCGGCACTGACCTCCTCTAGACCCAGGTTGAGCACTGCACCTTAAATCAGGTGCAGTACCCTGTGGTGACTGAAGCCTCAGGGGCGCCATACATCCCCAGCTTCATTTCCTTTCTGCGCATGCTCCAGAGGCACTGTGAGTCAGTGGCTATTGATGTATACACAGTGTGTGCACTCAGTTTCCATGTCACATAGCCACTGATTCAGAGCAACTGTGGAGCATGCGCAGAAAGGAAATGAAGCTGGGGACGTACACCAAGAGTCAGTGCACATGCCCGGGCAGCTGGTTGTCAGTGTGCAAGCACAGGATTTACTCAGTGATTGCCGTGACTTCGGGCAGTCCAGGCCCTCAATCAGACTGCGTTGTTATGGGTGTGACTAGTATGAAGAAGATAGTAGAAGACTGGAACGATCAAAAGCACCAAATGACTGAAAGTCTGCTATGCAATTGCCTAATGATAAAAAGTGTTTTTTGACATAAATATTGGGGCGTTGTGCTTGAGAACTCCATGTCAGGGATGCACATTGCATCACTAATTAGACATTTTTAGGCAGATTAGTATGATCAGATGACATGACAGGTTCCCTTTAAGTATCCATATGAACAATTTCTTTATGCACCTCTTTTTGTTTGTTTTACTGCTTGTTCATTCCTAGTCATGTATGATTTTTTTATGATAGAATTTTCGAAGGTGTGATTATTTGAGGATTGTGAAAGGGAACCTGTCATGTAAAAAAAACCCCTGTGGATATGGGGTTAATCTGCAGGTTAATGTCATTCCCAAGCTGCTTAACGCCTGTACTTCTGCCAGGAGGAAATTAACGTTATTCCTCATAGCAGCCTCGGGCTTTCAGTCATAGGGGCAGTGCTGGCATGGCTTCAGTCACTTCTTAGTGCATAGTAAGCAATAGAGGCAAGTGCGCCCTCAGGAGTGACTGACAGCAGGCTCAGCATTTTACATGACAAGTTCCCTTTAATATACGATATTGTAGTATCTTACCAGTTTTTGGGTTTACTGTCAGTGCCCTGTGACAGCAGAATGGTGCTCTGCTCACCTCCTCTAATCACCTCATGCCCTACACGCACTTAGTGTAACATGTCAGAATCTCGGTTTATTATTCTCACGCTCAGTGCCCAGACCATATACACGGAAGGAATTTATACTGAGATCTCCGTGCACTAATTCTGCGTCATAAAATCCCAGTATTTTTACATTCTGAAGTGTGTGGGTTCGTATTCTGAAAAATAACTTCTAAACCTGAAAAATCTCAGTTTGATCATTGGACCATGACATCCACGGGCAACATTCTTGCATCCTCATTCTTCTCTTCTTCCTGTGTTCTGCATCTCGCCCTCCGTGGGTAGATGTTTCCATGGCAACTCTATCCTTTATGCTTCTGAAATTACACTCTCTTTAAATTGTTAACCTATTAAGGTATAAGCAGGAGAGGATTTTGGGTCCTGTAACACTGTAGTTTTATGTGTATATCCTGTAGCTGCATCATCGATCAGGCTCGCCACAATCACGCAGCTGAGATTTGCATTATTCTGTGTAAATACTGTACGAATGGAACTGATAAACACTAGTACCATTTAATTGTATGGCAAAATATCAATGCACTCATCAGGTTTATTGTTATACTTGTTTGCACACAAGTATAAGCAGCACGGATAATTAAATCTGAAATGGCTCAGTTACGATATTCCAGCGGGTTGGTCTGAAAACCTTGGGAATGAAAAGTGAGACATTTGGTGGGCACTCCTGATTTATTTGAGGATATCGGGGAAGGGCCTAAATTTCCTGGTTTTACCCTTCAAAAACTTTCTAACCATAGGAATTCAAGATAATCTATCACCAGGTTCACTGATTCCAGCTATGTGTAAGCTAATGGGCTTCTTGCTGCAGTTTTGATAAAATCACTGTATTTTTCTGTTGCAGATCTACCAGTTGTCTAAATGCTGAGCTCTGTATAACCCCGCCCACATCGCTGGCTGGCAGATTTTTGTGTACACTGTGCATAGGCAGAAAGCTGCCAACCAGTTGTAGGGGCAGGATTATACAGCGCTCATGAACATGGAGGAATACATGGCAGTAGTGTCATGCTAGGTACGGGGAAGTACTAGGTGAACAGTGAAGGGGTTGGGAAGGAAAACTCTGTGGCTAGGGAAGGGGGAGATTGTGACCCCTACCCAAACCTACCGCTGGTCCCTGGGGTCCCTCACCACCTTAGATAGGTTCTGCACCTGTGCGCCGAGACGGATACCTGACCCTAGGTATCCCTAGTGCTGGCCCTAAATAGGGAACAGGTGGGATCAGCTCTTTGTTAACCCCACTAAACAGTATAGATGACACAAGAAAGACACAGAGGGGAAAATGCATGAACTACTTATCCACAGATTAGGTAGAAGTTCAGCAAAGTTTTAGCAATGATACTACAGATGATTACAAGCCTCCTGCTTGCAACCAGAGCTTGAATGAACTAAATAATATCACCAGCACAAGTCCAGGGAAGACGGGGGAATTTAAGCACATTCCTCCTCATTGAGGAGTAAGCAAGCAGAACTGTACTACAGTATATACCAGTGATGGCGAACCTATGGCACGCGTGCCACCAGGGGCACGCAGAGCCCATTCTGCTGGCACGTGTGCTGTCGCCTGATCCTGCAGTTTTGATCTGCTAGTGCAGTCGCGCCGGCAGATCAAAACTGTGTTGGAGCGGAGGAGACATTTCTCCTCGCTCTGACACTCCTCCTCCCCCAGGCTGCAGGTGTGTTGCCTAGGAGACGGAGGAGCGTCAGTAAGCGGCGCCGGCGTAATGACGTCTTCTGGCCGCGTGGGGACTGAGGACCCAGCAGCGCGCAGCGGGGGAGCGGGTGCAGGAAGGTGAGTTGTGTATTGCTTTTTTTTTTAGAACACGTGTGCGGCTGTGCCAGGGGGGGGGGGGGGGGGGGCGCAGTGCTAGCGTGGGAGAACGCACATGACAGCATGGGGTGGGGGTGAGATACCGCACATGCCAGCATGGGGTGGGGGTGGGAGAACGCACATGACAGCATGGAGTGGGGGTGGGAGAACGAACATGACAGCATGGAGTGGGGGTGGGAGAATGCACGTGACAGCGTGGGGGAGGGGGAACGCACATGACAGCATGGGGTGGGGGTGGGGGAACGCACATGACAGCATGGGGTGGGGACATGCATGCCAGGATGGGGAACAATGCATGCCAGGATGGAGGAAACATGCATGCCAGGATGGGGAACAATGCATGCCAGGATGGAGGAAACATGCATGTCAGGATGGAGGAAGCATGCATGCCAGGATGGGGAACAATGCATGCCAGGATGGAGGAAACATGCATGTCAGGATGGAGGAAGCATGCACGCCAGGATGGAGGAAACATGCATGCCAGGATGGAGGAAACATGCATGCCAGGATGGGGAACAATGCATGCCAGGATGGAGGAAACATGCATGCCAGAATGGAGGAAGCATGCATGCCAGGATGGGGAACAATGCATGCCAGGATGGAGGAAACATGCATGCCAGAATGGAGGAAACATGCATGCCAGGATGGAGGAAACATGCATGTCAGGATGGAGGAAACATGCATGCCAAGATGGGGAACAATGCATGCCAGAATGGAGGAAACATAGATGCCAGGATGGAGGAAACATACATGCCAGGATGGAGGAAACATACATGCCAGGATGGAGGAAGCATACATGCCAGGATGGGGAAAACATACATGCCAGGATGGAGGAAACATGCATGCCAGGATGGAGGAAGCATGCATGCCAGGATGGAGGAAACATGCATGCCAGGATGGAGGAAACATACATGCCAGGATGGAGGAAACATACATGCCAGGATGGAGGAAGCATGCATGCCAGGATGGAGGAAACATACATGCCAGGATGGGGAAAACATACATGTCAGAATGGAGGAAACATACATGCCAGGATGGACGAAGCATGCATGCCAGGATGGAGGAAACATGCATGCCAGGATGGGGAACAATGCATGCCAGGATGGGGAACAATGCATGCCAGGATGGAGGAAGCATGCATGTCAGGATGGAGGAAGCATGCATGCCAGGATGGAGGAAACATGCATGCCAGGATGGGGAACAATGCATGCCAGGATGGAGGAAACATGCATGCCAGAATGGAGGAAGCATGCATGCCAGGATGGGGAACAATGCATGCCAGGATGGAGGAAACATGCATGCCAGAATGGAGGAAACATGCATGCCAGGATGGGGAAAACATACATGCCAGGATGGAGGAAACATGCATGCCAGGATGGAGGAAGCATGCATGCCAGGATGGAGGAAACATGCATGCCAGGATGGGGAAAACATACATGCCAGAATGGAGGAAACATGCATGCCAGGATGGAGGAAGCATGCATGCCAGGATGGAGGAAACATGCATGCCAGGATGGAGGAAACATACATGCCAGGATGGAGGAAACATACATGCCAGGATGGAGGAAGCATGCATACCAGGATGGAGGAAACATGCATGCCAGGATGGGGAAAACATACATGTCAGAATGGAGGAAACATACATGCCAGGATGGAGGAAGCATGCATGCCAGGATGGAGGAAACATGCATGCCAGGATGGAGGAAACATGCATGCCAGGATGGGGAAAACATACATGCCAGAATGGAGGAAACATGCATGCCAGGATGGAGGAAGCATGCATGCCAGGATGGAGGAAGCATGCATGCCAGGATGGAGGAAACATACATGCCAGAATGGAGGAAACATGCATGCCAGGATGAAGGAAGCATGCATGCCAGGATGGAGGAAACATGCATGCCAGAATGGAAGACACATACATGCCAGGATGGAGGAAACATACATGCCAGGATGGAGGAAACATGCATGCCAGGATCGAGGAAACATGCATGCCAGGATGGAGGAAACATACATGCCAGGATGGAGGAAACATGCATGCCAGAATGGAGGAAACATACATGCCAGGATGGAGGAAACATGCATGCCAGAATGGAGGAAACATGCATGCCAGGATGGAGGAAACATGCATGCTAGGATGGAGGAAACATACATGCCAGAATGGAGGAAACATGCATGCCAGAATGGAGGAAACATACATGCCAGAATGGAGGAAGCATGCATGCCAGGATGGGGAAAACATAGATGCCAGGATGGAGGAAACATGCATGCCAGAATGGAGGAAACATACATGCCAGGATGGAGGAAACATGCATGCCAGAATGGAGGAAACATGCATGCCAGGATGGAGGAAACATGCATGCCAGGATGGAGGAAACATACATGCCAGAATGGAGGAAACATGCATGCTAGGATGGAAGAAACATACATGCCAGAATGGAGGAAACATGCATGCCAGAATGGAGGAAACATACATGCCAGAATGGAGGAAGCATGCATGCCAGGATGGGGAAAACATACATGCCAGGATGGAGGAAACATACATGCCAGGATGGAGGAAACATGCATGCCAGAATGGAGGAAACATACATGCCAGGATGGAGGAAACATGCATGCCAGGATGGAGGAAACATGCATGCCAGAATGGAAAAAACATGCATGCCAGAATAGAGGAAACATGCATGCCAGGATGGGGAAAATATGCATGCCAAGATGGAGTAAACATGCATGCCAGAATGGAGGAAACATGCATGCCAGAATAGAGGAAACATACATGCCAGGATGGAGGAAACATGCATGCCAGGATGGAGGAAACATGCATGCCAGGATGGAGGAAACATGCATGCCAGGATGGAGGAAACATGCATGCCAGGATGGAGGAAACATGCATGCCAGGATGGAGGAAACATGCATGCCAGGATGGAGGAAACATGCATGACAGGATGGAGGAAACATACATGCCAGAATGGAGGAAACGTGCATGCCAGAATGGAGGAAACGTGCATGCCAGAATGGAGGAAATGTGCATGCCAGAATGGAGGAAACATGCATGCCAGGATGGAGGAAACATACATGGCAGGATGGAGGAAACATACATGGCAGGATGGAGGAAACATCCATGGCAGGATGGAGGAAACATGCATGCCAGAATGGAGGAAACATGCATGCCAGAATAGAGGAAACATACATGCCAGAATAGAGGAAACATACATGCCAGAATAGAGGAAACATACATGGCAGGATGGAGGAAACATGCATGCCAGAATAGAGGAAACATACATGCCAGGATGGAGGAAACATGCATGCCAGAATGGAGGAAACATACATGCCAGGATGGAGGAAACATGCATGCCAGGATGGAGGAAACATGCATGCCAGAATGGAGGAAACATACATGCCAGAATGGAAAAAACATGCATGCCAGAATAGAGGAAACATGCATGCCAGGATGGGGAAAACATGCATGCCAAGATGGAGTAAACATGCATGCCAGAATGGAGGAAACATGGATGCCAGAATAGAGGAAACATACATGCCAGGATGGAGGAAACATGCATGCCAGGATGGAGGAAACATGCATGCCAGGATGGAGGAAACATGCATGCCAGGATGGAGGAAACATGCATGCCAGAATAGAGGAAACATACATGCCAGGATGGAGGAAACATACATGCCAGGATGGAGGAAACATGCATGCCAGGATGGAGGAAACATGCATGCCAGGATGGAGGAAACATGCATGCCAGAATAGAGGAAACATACATGCCAGGATGGAGGAAACATGCATGCCAGGATGGAGGAAACATGCATGCCAGGATGGAGGAAACATGCATGCCAGGATGGAGGAAACATGCATGCCAGAATAGAGGAAACATACATGCCAGGATGGAGGAAACATGCATGCCAGGATGGAGGAAACATGCATGCCAGGATGGAGGAAACATGCATGCCAGGATGGAGGAAACATGCATGCCAGAATAGAGGAAACATACATGCCAGGATGGAGGAAACATGCATGCCAGGATGGAGGAAACATGCATGACAGGATGGAGGAAACATACATGCCAGAATGGAGGAAACGTGCATGCCAGAATGGAGGAAACGTGCATGCCAGAATGGAGGAAACGTGCATGCCAGAATGGAGGAAACATGCATGCCAGGATGGAGGAAACATACATGGCAGGATGGAGGAAACATACATGGCAGGATGGAGGAAACATCCATGGCAGGATGGAGGAAACATGCATGCCAGAATGGAGGAAACATGCATGCCAGAATAGAGGAAACATACATGCCAGAATAGAGGACACATACATGCCAGAATAGAGGAAACATACATGGCAGGATGGAGGAAACATGCATGCCAGAATAGAGGAAACATACATGCCAGGATGGAGGAAACATGCATGCCAGGATGGAGGAAACATACATGCCAGGATGGAGGAAACATGCATGCCAGAATGGAGGAAACATACATGCCAGAATGGAGGAAACATGCATGCCAGGATGGGGAAACATGCATGCCAGGATGGAGGAAGCATACATGCCAGAATAGAGGAAACATGCATGCCAGGATGGGGAAAACATGCATGCCAAGATGGAGTAAACATGCATGCCAGAATGGAGAAAACATGCATGCCAGAATAGAGGAAACATACATGCCAGGATGGAGGAAACATGCATGCCAGGATGGAGGAAACATGCATGCCAGGATGGAGGAAACATGCATGCCAGGATGGAGGAAACATGCTTGCCAGAATAGAGGAAACATACATGCCAGGATGGAGGAAACATGCATGCCAGGATGGAGGAAACATGCATGCCAGGATGGAGGAAACATGCATGCCAGGATGGAGGAAACATGCATGCCAGGATGGAGGAAACATGCTTGACAGGATGGAGGAAACGTGCATGCCAGAATGGAGGAAACATGCATGCCAGGATGGAAGAAACATGCATGCCAGGATGGAGGAAACATACATGCCAGAATGGAGGAAACGTGCATGCCAGAATGGAGGAAACATGCATGCCAGGATGGAGGAAACATACATGGCAGGATGGAGGAAACATACATGGCAGGATGGAGGAAACATACATGGCAGGATGGAGGAAACATGCATGCCAGAATGGAGGAAACATGCATGCCAGAATAGAGGAAACATACATGCCAGAATAGAGGAAACAAACATGCCAGAATAGAGGAAACATACATGGCAGGATGGAGGAAACATGCATGCCAGAATAGAGGAAACATACATGCCAGGATGGAGGAAACATGCATGCCAGGATGGAGGAAACATGCATGACAGGATGGAGGAAACATACATGCCAGAATGGAGGAAACGTGCATGCCAGAATGGAGGAAACGTGCATGCCAGGATGGAGGAAACATACATGGCAGGATGGAGGAAACATACATGGCAGGATGGAGGAAACATACATGGCAGGATGGAGGAAACATGCATGCCAGAATGGAGGAAACATGCATGCCAGGATGGAGGAAACATGCATGCCAGGATGGGGAAAGCATAGATGCCAGTATGGAGGAAACATGCATGCCAGGATGGGGAAAGCAAAGATGCCAGGATGGGGGAAACATGCATGCCAGGATGGAGGAAACATGCATGCCAGGTTGGGGGAAACATGCCACGATAGGGTACATTTACCAGGAAGGGGAACATTTACCAGGAAGGGGTACATGCTAGGAAGGGGGACATTTACCTGGATGGGGGTACATTTACCTGGATGGGGGTAAATTAACCAGGATTGGGAACATTTACCAGGATGGAGGACATTTACCAGGAATGGGGTACATGCCGGGATGGGGGAACATTTACAAGGATGGGCAATATGTCAGGATGGGGTACATTTACCAGCATGGGGGAACATGCCTGAATAAGGTACATTTACCAGGATGGAGGACATTTACCAGGATGAGGTATATTTACCAGGATGGGGCCATGATGGGGACAAATATACCAGAATGTAGAAAATATATATCAGGATGGGGGACATGTTTACCAGGAAGTGGCCAGGAAGGGGGACAGAACTACACAATGAAGGGGGAGGGGAGCAACTCGTACGTCTTTATGGGATTTCAGGATGTTCAGACTTTGAAATGTAGATGTGGATTACAGGGTAACATCTGATTGCATTCCATGCTAAAATCTCTGTCTAATACGCTGCAATTTTTTCCAGAAAGATCAATCCAACTGCTGTGTCTGGAAAGGGCAGGGGCTCAGCTTCAATGTGTGGTAAGCATGAGCGTGATGCCCCCTGCTGAAGAGTAGAGAAGACAGCAAAGGTAAGGTTACAATCAACTATTTACATAATAGGATTGGTTGGCACTTCGGAAAAAAAAATGGATTTAGGGCTACAGTTTGGGCACTCGGCCTGTAAAAGGTTCGCCATGACTGGTATATACATTCCTCCTCATTGAGGAGTAACCAGGCATAACTGCACAATATACATTCCTCATTGAGGAGTAAGCAGGCATAACTGCACAATATACATTTCTTCAGCGCTCTATTGGGAGACCCAGACGATTGGGGTATAGCTACTGCCCTCCGGAGGCCACACAAAGCACTACACTAAAAAGTGCAAGGCCCCTCCCCTTCTGGCTATACCCCCCCGTGGTATCACGGGTTCTCCAGTTTTCAAGCTTTGTGCGAAGGAGGTCAGACATCCACGCATAGCTCCACAGATTTTAGTCAGCAGCAGCTGCTGACTATTTCGGATGGAAGAAAAGAGGGCCCATATAGGGCCCCCAGCATGCTCCCTTCTCACCCGTGGATGGTGTTGTAAGGTTGAGGTACCTATTGCTGGTACAGGGGCTGGAGCCCCACATGCTGTTTTCCTTCCACATCCCCTTGTAGGGCTCTGTGGAAGTGGGATCCTGCCGGCCTCTAAGCTCTGACGCCGGGCTCCATCCACAGACCCAGTTGAACCTGATGGATATGGAGCAGGAGTACAATCAGGGACATGGCCCTGCATCATACAGGTACTCTGTGTCCCCGGCAGGCACAGACACACTCCGGGCTGGCTGGGTGTTGTAGTGCGCCGGGGACCGTAACGATTGAGTTGGTGTTCCTGCAGTTTACTGGGGGACTTTTGTGTTGTGGGAACGCAGCGCCGACCCCACTGGACCGGCGGCGCTGCTGTGACTTGTAGTGCGCCGGGGACACGCCGACCGCGATTTTACGGCGGCGGCGTTTATAAATCCAGTCCCCGGCTTTTGCGGCCTAGCTCCGCTTCGTTCCCGCCCCCACCCTGTCAATCAGGGTAGGGGAGAGACGCTGTTTCGCAGCAGCGACGAGGGCTGGAGCCTGATTTACATGCTCCAGCCCTCTCACTAGGCACAGAGGGAAGCAGGCTTCCCGCTCTTAGCCAGGAACGCCCAGGGCCCGCCCCCCCTCCTCTCCCAGGACGCCGGCAGCCATTACATGCAGTCTGGCTAGAGGAAGGACGCAAGGCTCTGGGAGACCTGGACTAGGGGGCTTTTGGCGACCACACACCCGCTCTTAAGCGGGCGGTAAGCGGCATTTCAGCTGGCCCCTCTAGTGCCTCAGTGTGTATTGGTGTACTGTGTCACCAGATATATATATGTATTTATTTCTTGCACTGTGAGGTCGCTTCCTGGCTGGATACCCCAGATCGCTCTGAGGAGGCAGCAACATGTCATCCACAAAACGCAAGGCTGCCAAGGCTAGGGCTGTGTACACTGCGTGTGCTGCATGTGGGGCTGCCCTACCAGCAGGTTCCAAAGACCCCCATTGTGTGCAATGCTCAGATCCGGTGCTGCTTCGCCAGCCGGAGTCCGGAGGGGTAGTGACCCAGGCTGAGACGCTTGTAAGTCCTGCCCCGGTGTCAGGGACAGACTTTGCAGTTTTTGCTGATGGAATGTCTGTGACTATGGCAAAAATCCTTGAAACTTTGCAATCCATGACTGGGGCTCAGTCTATGGACACGGCGAGGTCTCTGTCCGCTAATCCCCCTCAGTTGGAATTAATCCAGACTGCAAGGGGGTCCCCGGCTTCCCAGGCTGAGTATTATGACTCAGATGATAGCCCCAGCCACCCTAAGCGAGCTCGCTGGGAAAGACCCTCAACGTCATCACACTGCTCAGGGTCTCAGCGCAATCAGTCGCCCTGTGATGCGTCTGAAGAGAGTGATCAGGAGTCTTATCCTGGAACCCCTCTCAATCTGGATACCCCGGATGGGGACGCCATGGTAAACGAGCTTATCTCAGCCATCAATAGACTGTTGGATATTTCTCCCCCAGCTCCTTCTGCAGAGGAGGCAGCTGCAGAGCAGGAGAAGTTTCGTTTCCTCTATCCCAAGCGTAAATTGAGTGCTTTCTTGGATCACTCTGACTTCAGAGAGTCAATCCAGAAACACGACGCTCATCCAGAAAGGCGTTTCTCTAAACGTTCTAAGGATACACGTTTTCCTTTCCCCCCTGATGTGGTCAAGCGCTGGACCCAGTGTCCAAAAGTAGACCCCCCGATTTCCAAACTTGCAGCTAGATCCATAGTTGCAGTGGAGGATGGCGCTTCACTTAAGGATGCCAATGACAGACAGATGGACCTTTGGTTAAAATCTGTCTATGAAGCTATCGGCGCGTCGTTTGCTCCAGCATTCGCAGCCGTATGGGCACTCCAAGCTATTTCAGCTGGTTTAGCAAAAGTGGATGCTGTCATACATCCAGCGGTGCCGCAAGTGGCGTCCCTTACCTCGCAGATGTCTGCGTTTGCGTCTTACGCTATCAATGCGGTCCTAGAATCTACCAGCCGCACCTCAATGGCGTCCGCCAATTCGGTAGTTTTGCGCAGAGCCTTGTGGTTAAAGGACTGGAAAGCAGATGCTGGTTCCAAAAAATGTTTAACCAGCTTGCCTTTATCTAGAGATAGACTGTTTGGCGAGCCATTGGCTGACATCATTAAACAGTCCAAGGGTAAAGACTCTTCCTTACCCCAGCCCAGATCAAGCAAACCTCAGCAGAAAAAATGGCAGCAGAGGTTTCAGTCCTTTCGAGGTTCGGGCAAGACACAATTCTCCTCGTCCAAAGGGACTCAGAGGACGCAAAGAGTCTCAGATTCCTGGCGGGCTCACGCACGCCCCAAGAAAGCAAATGGAGGAACCGCTTCCAAAGCGGCTACCTCATGACTTCCAGCCCCCCCCCTCCGCATCTCCGGTCGGGGGCAGGCTCTCCCGCTTTTCCGACATTTGGATGTCACAGGTCAAAGACCGGTGGGTGACAAACATTTTGTCTCGCGGGTACAGAATCGAGTTCAGTTCTCGTCCTCCAGCTCGGTTCTTCAGAACCTCCCCACATCCAGACCGAGCAGATGCCCTGCTGCAGGCGGTGGACTCCCTAAGAGCGGAAGGAGTAGTGGTTCCTGTACCGCCTCAGGAACAAGGGCGAGGGTTTTACTCCAATCTCTTTGTGGTTCCAAAAAAGGACGGCTCGTTCCGTCCTGTTCTGGATCTAAAGCTGCTCAACAAACATGTGCACGCCAGACGGTTCCGGATGGAAACCCTCCGCTCTGTCGTTGCCTCAATGTCTCAAGGAGACTTCCTTGCCTCAATAGACATCAAAGATGCTTATCTCCACGTGCCAATTGCTACAGAACATCAACGTTTTCTACGTTTTGTGATAGGAAACGACCATCTTCAGTTCGTAGCTCTGCCATTCGGTCTGGCGACAGCCCCCCGGGTCTTCACCAAGGTCATGGCGGCGGTGGTAGCAGTCTTGCACTCTCAGGGACACTCGGTGATCCCTTACCTAGACGATCTACTTGTCAAGGCACCCTCTCAAGAGGCATGCCAACTCAGTCTACATGCTACGCTGGAGACTCTACAGACGTTCGGATGGATCATCAACTTTCCAAAGTCGAATCTGTCACCGTCACAGTCGCTAACGTATCTTGGCATGGAGTTTCATACTCGAGCAGCGAGAGTGAAGCTTCCGCTGAACAAGCAGCGGTCCCTACAGACAGGGGTGCAATCCCTCCTTCAAGGCCAGTCGCACCCCTTACGGCGCCTCATGCACTTCCTCGGGAAGATGGTGGCAGCCATGGAAGCAGTTCCCTTTGCGCAGTTTCATCTGCGCCCACTTCAATGGGACATTCTCCGCCAATGGGACGGGAAGTCAACGTCCCTGGACAGGAAAGTCTCTCTTTCCCAGACGGCCAAGGACTCTCTACAATGGTGGCTCCTTCCCACCTCATTGTCTCAGGGAAGATCCTTCCTGCCCCCATCCTGGGCAGTGGTCACGACAGATGCGAGTCTGTCAGGGTGGGGAGCAGTGTTTCTCCACCACAGGGCCCAGGGGACGTGGACTCCGCAGGAGTCCACCCTTCAGATCAATGTTCTGGAAATCAGGGCAGTGTATCTTGCCCTACTGGCCTTCCAACAGTGGCTGGAAGGAAAGCAGATCCGAATCCAGTCGGACAACTCCACAGCGGTGGCATACATCAACCACCAAGGAGGGACGCGCAGTCGGCAAGCATTCCAAGAAGTCCGGCGCATTCTAATGTGGGTGGAGGACACAGCATCCACCATATCCGCGGTTCACATCCCAGGCGTAGAAAATTGGGAAGCAGACTTCCTCAGTCGCCAGGGCATGGACGCAGGGGAGTGGTCCCTTCACCCGGACGTGTTTCAGGAAATCTGTCGCCGATGGGGAGTGCCGGACGTCGACCTAATGGCGTCCCGGCACAACAACAAGGTCCCGGCATTCATGGCGAGGTCGCGCGATCAAAGAGCTCTGGCGGCAGACGCATTAGTTCAAGATTGGTCGCAGTTCCGGCTCCCATACGTCTTCCCACCTCTGGCACTCTTGCCCAGAGTGTTACGCAAGATCAGATCCGATTGCAGCCGCGTCATACTCGTCGCCCCAGACTGGCCGAGGAGATCGTGGTATCCGGATCTGTGGCATCTCACGGTCGGTCGACCGTGGTCACTGCCAGACCGACCAGACTTACTGTCCCAAGGGCCGTTTTTCCATCAGAATTCTGCGGCCCTGAACCTGACTGTGTGGCCATTGAGTCCTGGATCCTAGCGTCCGCAGGATTATCTCAAGGAGTCGTAGCCACAATGAGACAAGCTAGGAAGTCAACGTCTGCTAAGATCTACCACAGAACGTGGAAGATTTTCTTATCCTGGTGCTCTGCACAGAGAGTATCCCCTTGGCCATTTGCATTGCCCACCTTTCTTTCCTTCCTGCAATCGGGGTTGGAAAAGGGCTTGTCGCTCAGCTCCCTTAAAGGGCAAGTCTCGGCACTATCTGTGTTTTTTCAGAAGCGTCTAGCACGTCTTCCTAAGGTGCGCACGTTCCTACAGGGGGTCTGTCATATTGTGCCCCCGTACAAGCAGCCGTTAGATCCATGGGATCTGAACAGAGTACTAGTTGCTCTGCAAAAGCCGCCCTTCGAGCCTCTAAAGGACGTTTCCTTTTCTCGCCTGTCACAGAAAGTGGCGTTTCTTGTTGCGATCACATCGCTTAGGCGAGTGTCTGAGCTGGCAGCTCTGTTATCCAAGGCTCCCTTCCTGGTGTTCCACCAGGACAAGGTAGTGCTGCGCCCCATTCCGGAGTTTCTCCCTAAGGTCGTATCCTCGTTTCATCTTAATCAGGATATATCCTTGCCTTCCTTTTGTCCTCAGCCGGTTCACCGGTATGAGAAAGACTTACGTTTGCTAGATCTGGTGAGAGCACTCAGAATCTATATTTCTCGCACGGCGCCTATCCGCCGTTCAGATGCACTTTTTGTCCTTGTCGCTGGCCAGCGCAAGGGGTCGCAGGCTTCTAAAGCCACCCTGGCTCGATGGATCAAAGAACCAATTCTGGAAGCCTACCGTTCTGCTGGGCTTCCGGTTCCTTCAGGGCTAAAGGCCCACTCAACCAGAGCCGTGGGTGCGTCCTGGGCATTACGACACCAGGCGACGGCTCAACAGGTGTGCCAGGCAGCTACCTGGTCGAGTCTACACACTTTCACCAAACATTATCAGGTGCATACCTATGCTTCGGCGGATGCCAGCTTAGGTAGAAGAGTCCTGCAGGCGGCAGTGACATCCCCGTAGGGGAGGGCTGTTTTGCAGCTCTAACATGAGGTATCTCTTTACCCACCCAGGGACAGCTTTTGGACGTCCCAATCGTCTGGGTCTCCCAATAGAGCGCTGAAGAAGAAGGGAATTTTGTTACTTACCGTAAATTCCTTTTCTTCTAGCTCTTATTGGGAGACCCAGCACCCGCCCTGTTGTCCTTCGGGATTTTTTTGTTGTTTGCGGGTACACATGTTGTTCATGTTGAACGGTTTTTCAGTTCTCCGACGTTATTCGGAGTTAATTTGTTTAAACCAGTTATTGGCTTCCTCCTTCTTGCTTTGGCACTAAAACTGGAGAACCCGTGATACCACGGGGGGGTATAGCCAGAAGGGGAGGGGCCTTGCACTTTTTAGTGTAGTGCTTTGTGTGGCCTCCGGAGGGCAGTAGCTATACCCCAATCGTCTGGGTCTCCCAATAAGAGCTAGAAGAAAAGGAATTTACGGTAAGTAACAAAATTCCCTTCTCCTCATTGAGGAGTAAGCAGGCATAACTGCATTATATACATTCCTCATTGAAAAAAAGGAGCCAGCACGATCTGAAATTGGCATGCATCATATAAAAAGTGAAAATTCACAGATTTATTCCAACTGTACTATAATAAAAAAAAAAAAATGAGATTTTTAGCAAATAATTGATCAATTCTTTGAGCCACCCCTGCCAATGTCACGGCAAATCTCAATAGGGGGTCCTAACCTATATTACGTATTTCATGTGCCATGCGGCCTCCTAGATAAAGTTAAAAGCAGAACCATAATGGAGCACACATACCTGTAACCTGTATATAGCCGTTTCCATGTTGCAAAAGAGGTAATTGTGGATAGAGGCCAGCCCAGGTCCCAGCATGTGGAGCAAGCTCTACACATACCAGGACTATATCAGAACTGACCCTCCCAGTGCCAGACAGCAACCATTGATAAAGGCGGACCAGATCCAAGAATGGTGCTTAATTAGCATTGCCTGTGGAAAGGGGTGACGTAACTGAATCTGAACAGCTACCAACAGGAGGAATACATTGCAAACCAAAATCAGGCGTGCATGGTATGGTGATGGTCAGTCACCAGAAATTGTAGCATAACTACTAGTGATGAGCGAGTACTAAAAAGCTCGGGTGCTCGAAGCTCGGGCCGAGCCTCCCAAGTAGAGTTGAGCGCGGTTCGTGGTTCGTGGTTCTCCAGTTCGCGGCTCGAGTGATTTTGGGGCATGTTCTAGATCGAACTAGAACTCGAGCTTTTTGCAAAAGCTCGGTAGTTCTAGAAACGTTCGAGAACGGTTCTAGCAGCCAAAAAACAGCTAAATCATAGCTTGGTTTCTGCTGTAATAGTGTAAGTCACTCTGTGAATCAAACTATTATCACATTTCAGTGTATAGTGTGCGTGAACAGCGCCTTCAGATCACTGCTGTTTCTATAATGGCGATCGCCATTTTTTTTTTTTTTTTTTCTTGTCTTCCTTCCCTAAGTGCGCGCGTCTTGTGGGGCGGGCCAGCATGTCAGCCAATCCCAGACACACACACAGCTAAGTGGACTTTGAGCCAGAGAAGCAACGGCATGTGTGATAGGATCTGCATGTCACATGTCCCTGCATTATAAAACCGGACATTTTCTTCACGGACGCCATTATCTGCCTTCTGCGTCTTTGGTGTCAGACATCACTGTCGCAGCTCCATCTTCCTGAGTCCTATAGCCGATACAGCTGTATGCGCTGCATACACAGCGTTAGACAGCTTAGGGAGAGCACTTTATAGCAGTCCTTTTAAGGGCTCCAACCGGCAGGGTCAGAGAGCCATAGGTGACAGGTCCTGCAAACAGCAACAGCGTCTGTGTAGCCCAGGTCAGGGATTTCCTACCTGCATTTCACCATTAGGAGGGAATAGAAAGGCAGGCTTCCATTCCTCTACCCAGAGCACCACAATCCTGCCACTGTACCCTCTTGTCCTCTGCACACTCCAACTGATAACTAAGCCATTATACTAGCAAACACTCAGTGTACCTAGTGGCATCCTATACGTGGCTATTGGACTTTGCTATAGTCCCACTAGTGCAAAGACATTTGCAGAGCGCGTCTGCCTGCATTGCACACTACAACTCATTCTAAACAAGCCATTATACTAGCAAACACTCAGTGTACCTAGTGGCATCCTATACGTGGCTATTGGACTTTGCTATAGTCCCACTAGTGCAAAGACATTTGCAGAGCGCGTCTGCCTGCATTGCACACTACAACTCATTCTAACCAAGCCATTATACTAGCAAACACTCAGTGTACCTAGTGGCATCCTATACGTGGCTATTGGACTTTGCTATAGTCCCACTAGTGCAAAGACATTTGCAGAGCGCGTCTGCCTGCATTGCACACTCCAACTCATTAAAACCAAGCCATTATACTAGCAAACACTCAGTGTACCTAGTGGCATCCTATACGTGGCTATTGGACTTTGCTATAGTCCCACTAGTGCAAAGACATTTGCATAGCGCGTCTGCCGGCATTGCACACTCAAACTCATTTTAACTAAGCCATTATACTAGCAAACACTCAGTGTACCTAGTGGCATCCTATACGTGGCTATTGGACTTTGCTATAGTCCCACTAGTGCAAAGACATTAGCAGAGCACATCTGCCTGCATTGCACACTACAACTCATTCTAACCAAGCCATTATACTAGCAAACACTCAGTGTACCTAGTGGCATCCTATACGTGGCTATTGGACTTTGCTATAGTCCCACTAGTGCAAAGACATTTGCATAGCGCGTCTGCCTGCATTGCACACTCAAACTCATTTTAACTAAGCCATTATACTAGCAAACACTCAGTGTACCTAGTGGCATCCTATACGTGGCTATTGGACTTTGCTATAGTCCCACTAGTGCAAAGACATTAGCAGAGCACATCTGCCTGCATTGCACACTACAACTCATTCTAACCAAGCCATTATACTAGCAAACACTCAGTGTACCTAGTGGCATCCTATACGTGGCTATTGGACTTTGCTATAGTCCCACTAGTGCAAAGACATTTGCAGAGCGCGTCTGCCTGCATTGCACACTCCAACTCATTAAAACCAAGCCATTATACTAGCAAACACTCAGTGTACCTAGTGGCATCCTATACGTGGCTATTGGACTTTGCTATAGTCCCACTAGTGCAAAGACATTTGCATAGCGCGTCTGCCTGCATTGCACACTCAAACTCATTTTAACTAAGCCATTATACTAGCAAACACTCAGTGTACCTAGTGGCATCCTATACGTGGCTATTGGACTTTGCTATAGTCCCACTAGTGCAAAGATATTAGCAGAGCACATCTGCCTGCATTGCACACTCCAACTTTTTTAAACTAAGCAATTTTACTAGCAAACACTCAGTGTACCTAGTGGCATCCTAAACGTGGCTATTGGACTTTGCTATAGTCCCACTAGTGCAAAGACATTTGCAGAGCACGTCTGCCTGCATTGCACACTACAACTCATTGTTACTAAGCCATTATACTAGCAAACACTCAGTGTACCTAGTTGTATCCTAAACGTGGCTATTGTACTTTTGTCTATTCACAGTATTGGAACGATATTTGCAGCACGTCTGCCTGCATTGCACACTCTAACTTTTTTAAACTCAGCCATTTATAGTAGCAAACACTCAGTGTACCTAGTTGTATCCTAAACGTGGCTATTGTACTTTTGTCAATTCACAGTATTGGAACGTTATTTGCAGCACGTCTGCCTGCATTGCACACTCAAACTTTTTTAAACTCAGCCATTTATAGTAGCAAACACTCAGTGTACCTAGTTGTATCCTAAACGTGGCTATTGTACTTTTGTCTATTCACAGTATTGGAACGATATTTGCAGCACGTCTGCCTGCATTGCACACTCTAACTTTTTTAAACTCAGCCATTTATAGTAGCAAACACTCAGTGTACCTAGTTGTATCCTAAACGTGGCTATTGTACTTTTGTCAATTCACAGTATTGGAACGTTATTTGCAGCACGTCTGCCTGCATTGCACACTCAAACTTTTTTAAACTCAGCCATTTATAGTAGCAAACACTCAGTGTACCTAGTTGTATCCTAAACGTGGCTATTGTACTTTTGTCAATTCACAGTATTGGAACGTTATTTGCAGCACGTCTGCCTGCATTGCACACTCAAACTTTTTTAAACTCAGCCATTTATAGTAGCAAACACTCAGTGTACCTAGTTGTATCCTAAACGTGGCTATTTTACTTTTGTCTATTCACAGTATTGGAACGATATTTGCAGCACGTCTGCCTGCATTGCACACTCTAACTTTTTTAAACTCAGCCATTATACTAGCAAACACTCACTGTACCTAGTTGTATCCTAAACGTGGCTATTGTACTTTTGTCAATTCACAGTATTGGAACGTTATTTGCAGCACGTCTGCCTGCATTGCACACTCAAACTTTTTTAAACTCAGCCATTATACTAGCAAACACTCACTGTACCTAGTTGTATCCTAAACGTGGCTATTGTACTTTTGTCAATTCACAGTATTGGAACGTTATTTGCAGCACGTCTGCCTGCATTGCACACTCAAACTTTTTTAAACTCAGCCATTTATAGTAGCAAACACTCAGTGTACCTAGTTGTATCCTAAACGTGGCTATTGTACTTTTGTCAATTCACAGTATTGGAACGTTATTTGCAGCACGTCTGCCTGCATTGCACACTCAAACTTTTTTAAACTCAGCCATTTATAGTAGCAAACACTCAGTGTACCTAGTTGTATCCTAAACGTGGCTATTTTACTTTTGTCTATTCACAGTATTGGAACGATATTTGCAGCACGTCTGCCTGCATTGCACACTCTAACTTTTTTAAACTCAGCCATTATACTAGCAAACACTCACTGTACCTAGTTGTATCCTAAACGTGGCTATTGTACTTTTGTCAATTCACAGTATTGGAACGTTATTTGCAGCACGTCTGCCTGCATTGCACACTCAAACTTTTTTAAACTCAGCCATTTATAGTAGCAAACACTCAGTGTACCTAGTTGTATCCTAAACGTGGCTATTGTACTTTTGTCAATTCACAGTATTGGAACGTTATTTGCAGCACGTCTGCCTGCATTGCACACTCAAACTTTTTTAAACTCAGCCATTTATAGTAGCAAACACTCAGTGTACCTAGTTGTATCCTAAACGTGGCTATTTTACTTTTGTCTATTCACAGTATTGGAACGATATTTGCAGCACGTCTGCCTGCATTGCACACTCTAACTTTTTTAAACTCAGCCATTATACTAGCAAACACTCACTGTACCTAGTTGTATCCTAAACGTGGCTATTGTACTTTTGTCAATTCACAGTATTGGAACGTTATTTGCAGCACGTCTGCCTGCATTGCACACTCAAACTTTTTTAAACTCAGCCATTATACTAGCAAACACTCACTGTACCTAGTTGTATCCTAAACGTGGCTATTGTACTTTTGTCAATTCACAGTATTGGAACGTTATTTGCAGCACGTCTGCCTGCATTGCACACTCAAACTTTTTTAAACTCAGCCATTTATAGTAGCAAACACTCAGTGTACCTAGTTGTATCCTAAACGTGGCTATTGTACTTTTGTCAATTCACAGTATTGGAACGTTATTTGCAGCACGTCTGCCTGCATTGCACACTCAAACTTTTTTAAACTCAGCCATTTATAGTAGCAAACACTCAGTGTACCTAGTTGTATCCTAAACGTGGCTATTTTACTTTTGTCTATTCACAGTATTGGAACGATATTTGCAGCACGTCTGCCTGCATTGCACACTCTAACTTTTTTAAACTCAGCCATTATACTAGCAAACACTCACTGTACCTAGTTGTATCCTAAACGTGGCTATTGTACTTTTGTCAATTCACAGTATTGGAACGTTATTTGCAGCACGTCTGCCTGCATTGCACACTCAAACTTTTTTAAACTCAGCCATTTATAGTAGCAAACACTCAGTGTACCTAGTTGTATCCTAAACGTGGCTATTGTACTTTTGTCTATTCACACTACTGCAAATCTATGTGCAGCACCTCTGCATGACAACCTCGTGCTCTGTTTTTAATAAGCTATAATGATAGCACAAAATACTGCCATTTTGTGGCATCATAGAACTGGCTGTTGTATTCCATTAGTGCCCCACTGGTGACAAGCTATTTCTAGCACCTCTACATCACACCCTCATGCACATTTAGCTACGCTAATGTTATAGCAAACTCATGGAATTCATTGCTGCATTTCATAATTCGGAGGGATAGAAAGTCAGGCTTCCTTTAGCTTTTCCTTCTGTTCATAGACAGCATCTCCAAGACAAATTTCCCCTCCACGTCTAAGTGTGGAGAGGCAGCTAGTGCGCATGCGTGTGCCGATGTACCCCAGCTGCAGCATAATTACAGTGTTTCGCCTAGTGAGTATGCTCAGCCTGACTGTGCCATTCCTGACGCTAAGTCTTCATTTCGGGATACAGCGCATGCTCCCACACTAAGTGTGAAAAGCCTCTTTGCACAGGTGCTTGCATTCTGTGCCGGGTCTAAGTCCTGTTTTGTGCCTAGACACCATGCTAAAGCTGATAGTCTTTTTTCAGAGACTGTATTTCATGCTACTGAGCATGCTCAGGCACTTCCTGCATCAGAGACTAGGTCCGGTAATGAACTCTTTGGCCCTGGCCCTGATGTGGGGGTCCCATATAGACCACAGGGCATCAGGTGTCCTCCCAAATGGCTTGCAGAGGCCCACACCTATGACTTGTCACCGCATTATTGATGGTCAGACGATGACTGGTGAGGTGTTTGGGTCATGGCAGCCATGAGGTCATCATTGAAGTTGCGTTTCCAAATAGGACGCTAGTTATGCCACTCATGACGTGTCACTCTGCTTTTGTCTCCAGGAGGTGCATTGTGGTTCACCCTGGTTTGGGGCGGACCCAGGTTATAAAAGGGGCTGGAGCCAACAAGGAGGTGCGCAGTCTTCTATTATGCTCCGAAAGAGCACACCTCCATGTGTTGAACCCATTGCGGCTTTAGGCCAGAGGTAGGCAGGGATAGGGTGGTGGATGCAGGCCACCACCACAGTTGGTAACGCAGAACGGTTAAGACCAGCTCCTGTCCTAACAGTCCTGCTTGTGCAGCCCAGTGGCATTAACAGGCCTGCTGCTGCTGATGCGCCTGCTGTCCACAGGTGTGGCCCCTACGCACACGGTCAGCGTACTCAATGGCCCCTGTGTTGTTAACAGGGAGTTCCTGGGCTGGGTGGGCATGTGGACCCTGTGACGCTAACAGGGCTCACAGTCTCCAGATCCGAATGGCGTCTAACTCGGTTCAGGCTACTATTAGTTTCATAGCCACACAGCTCTGTATCCTCCACCAAACCTTCAAGTTGCCAACCTCTCCTTTTCCAACTGGGAGCACGGTGGACACTGACTGCTGAAGGTGATATATACCTTTCTCTTTCTTTTCTTATTAATTTTTGTTATATAGCGGTCACAGATTATATACCACTTTATCCAAATCTGCCAGTCCCACTGTAACAGATGTTGTTTCTTCAGCAAATGTTACAGTTGTTTAACCACCAAATCCACGGACCAAAATTTTTTTCCCCTTTCCAACACACCTGTTCCCCTTTCCAACAGCATCTGTCCTTTTTCAACTCATTTTGGGATATGACCAAAAGTGCAACTGTGCAGGGACACCGTACTCAACGCCATCTCAGCACAGCAGCCATCCCTCGGTCCCTCCGATGTGGACAAGTAAAAGACCATTTCCTCCTATCCATGACAAAGTGTTGAGATTCACTCTGTGCAGCACTGGTGTTTAGTGGAAAAGTAGATCTAAGATTGCGTACCACATTCTGCAGATACTCCTGTATACGTGCGTCTATTTCTATGGCAGGAATTAGTTCGCCAAATTTTGTCTTGTACCGGGGATCTAACAGTGTGGCAACCCAGTATTCAGGATTACTTCAAATTCATACAATCCGAGGGTCATGTAGGTAGTGCAGCAAGAAGGCGCTCATGTGTCTTGTGCATCCAGGAGGACCAAGTCCTTGGTGTGTTGGTGGCAGAGAGGTGAGAATCGTGCATCCTTCCTCTGCCCTCTACCCACAACCTCGCACAACCGAAATGTGAGCAAGCTCTCACTCATCTGCTGAGTCTTCCATGCCCATCGCCAGTTCGTCCTCCATTTCTTCATGGGCTCCTGCACTTTCATCAACACTTTTTGCTGATACTATGCGCCCTTGTTAATCCCTCTCCCTCACCATGACTGCCGCATAGGTGCCGCTGACCATCTGGACCTCGTAGATCTTGTTATCCCTTCCGCATATGACTCCTCCTGTACTTCCTCCCCTTCCTCTTGTCCCAACACCTGACTCCGAATAATAATTACAGTGTGCTCCATCATGTAGATGACCAGAATTGTCACGCTGAGAATGACATTGCCAGTGCTAAACATCTTCGTCGACATTTCAAAACTGTGTAGCAGGGTGCATAGGTCCTTGATCTGACACCACTCCAGCAGCGTGATCTGCACCACCTCTGGATCAACTTATCCCAGGCTATATGTCTTACCGTATTTCAGCAGGGCTCTGCGGTGCTGCCACACACGCTGCAACATGTGCAGATTCCAATTCCTGCGTGTCGGAACATCGCATTTCCGGCGTTTAACTGCCAGACCCTAAGACTTCCGGAGTGATGAAAGTTGTTGAGCTGCTGTGTGCGCACGATGGAAGTGAGCACATAGCGAGCGTGCCCGCTGCACAAGGCCATGTAGGCCGTGATGGTGTTTTAAAAATTGCTGGAGAATTCGGATCAACACGTGAGCCATAAAAGGCACGTGTGTCACATTGCCCTGAGGATGGCCCGCAGCCAGGTTTGCATCATTGCCGCACACGGCTGTTAAGTCACCAACGGAGTCCGCTCCGTCAATTTGTACTCCGGTCGCCAGGTGACAACGTGTTCCTTTCATGAATAGTGCTGATGATGGGAGAGTAGTCGATGCCAGCGGCGCAGGTGGACGCAGGTTATGCTCACCCACTGGGCTGCATTACCTTGACAGATGCAGAATCTCTGGCTGAATGTAGCTGGTGGGTATCTCACAGATGAAATACCATCATTCAGCTACAACCAATGGGAAGACACCACACCCTTTTTTATGCCCATCCTGTCTGCAGACCACTGCCAGACATAGCTATGAACCTCTGGTTAATTTTACCCCCAGTTCAGTTTTATGATTTTGTGTGCTTGTTACCTGACTACTTTTCCTGCTTGCTGTTTATGTACCTTGTTGGCCGATACGCATTTCACCTCTGCTTGTTTTCTGATTAAGTCCTGGCCGTCCCATTCTGTTCCTGTTCCTCAATTAATGTTTTGACCCTGCCTGACTACTATTCTCTGTAATAGCGGTGTGACTCACATTTCCCATACATTTCAAAGTAAAACTTTGACCGCCTGATGGCATTGAGCTCTGCTGCCAGCATAGTAAGGAGGTGTGTGGTAGTCCTTGTGCGCAGTTGCAAGGAAGGGTGGCCTGACCACACAGGGTTTGCGCAAAGGTAGAGGACCCACACGAGGTTGAAGAGGCAGAAGCAGTGTATTAACTTCTACATACAGAACAAGGATTGAAACAACTCGTGGGGACGGCAAGACTTGTACAGCAGACCCTTCTCCATCTCTCACCATAGTTTGCCAGTGCCCAGTCAGTGACATGTAATGACCCTGTCTATGCTTACTGGTCCAAGTATCTGTGTTGAAATGCACCCTGTCGCACACAGATTTTCTCAAGGAAGTGGTGATGTTGTGTGCGACATGCCGGTGTAGCGCGGGCATGCTTTTCTTGGAGAAGCAGTGGTGATTGGGCATCTGGTACTGGGGCACAGCGACAGACATAAGGTCTGTAAAATCCTGTGTGTCCACTACGCGTAAAGGCAGCATTTCGGTAGCCAACAGCTTACAGAGGGATAGAGTCAACCACTTAGCTTTGTCATGGGTCGCAGTAAGTGGCCTTTTATTTGACCACATCTGAGGGACAGAGATCTGGCTGCTGTCTGTAGACGGTGTTGAGTAGGGTGTCCCTGGAAAAATGCAGGTTTGTGAGAAAAGTGCAGGCGGAGACATGATGTTGGCTTCATCTTGCCTTCAGATCTGTTCATCTTGTATCATTTTTAAAAAACACAGCAAGCAAGGGTTACTCCAAGCGGAGTCTCCCTTTTTTTCCAAAAATTGGGCCCCACACAGACACCTTATCAGTGGCAGCACTTGTGCCCTAGTTGCAAACAGGATGTTTTGATTTGCATCAAGCACATTCCAAATCCACAAGCATTTACTCTCCCCAGGATGACACAGGGGTAGTAAATTCCTTCTGGATCCATGACTTGTTCATTTTGATGAACGTCAGTCTGTCCACATTGTCACTGGACAGACGCGTGCGCTTATCTGTCAGCACACACCCAGCAGCACTGAAGACACGTTCAGAGACAACGCTGGCAGCTGGACACGACAAAATCTTCGAGGCGTAACTGGAGAGCTCTTGACATTTTTCTAGATTTGAAGCACAAAAGGAGCAAGGCTCCATTTGCAAAGTCATTGCATCGATGTTCATTTGGAGATACTCCTGTATCATCCTCTCCATCCGTTGACTATGTGTCAGACTTGTTGTCTCTGGTGGCCTTGCAAAGGAGGGTCTAAAAAAATTATGAAAAGATTCCATAAAATTGCTGTTACCAGCACCAGATACGGTCCTACTGGTACGGGTAGACTGTTGAAGATGACGAGGCCGTCCCATGTTTGTCAAGTTACAACTGGGAGAATCACTCCCTTCACCTGCACGGTTGTTTGGTGGAAAAGCCGAGCTAAGATCGAGTAACAGCTTCTGCTGATACTCCTGCATACGTGCGTCCCTTTCTATGGGTGGAATTATGTCACAAAATTTGGACTTGTCCCGGGGATCTAATAGTGTGGCAAGCCAGTAGTCATCATCACTTCTAATTTTGACAATACGAGGGTCATGTTGGAGGTAGTGCAACAAGAAGGCACTCATGTGTCTTGCGCAGCCATGCGCACCAAGTCCACGCTGTGTTTGTGGCATAGAGGTGCTAACCGTTCTTTCTTCCTCTGTCATCTCCCCCCAACCTCTTTCAACTGAAATTTGACCAAGGTCCCCCTCATCTGCTGAGTCTTCCATGTCCATGGACAGTTCGTCCTCCATATCTTCATGTCCTCCTGCACCTTCCTCAACATCTCACCTGCTACCATGCGCCCTTGTTGATCCCTGTCCCCCATGGTCCCATGCCTGCCGCGTTGGTGATGATGAACGTCTGGACCTTGGTGATGTTGTTGTGTCTTGCGCATATGAATCCTCCTGTAGTTCCTCCCCTTCCTGTTGTCCCACCCCCTGACTACGAATAGTGTTTAGCGTGTGCTCCAGCATGTAAATGACTGTAATCGTCATGCTGATAATGGCATTGTCAGCGCTAAACATATTCGTCGCCATGTCGAAACTGTGCAGAAGGGTGCATAGGTCCTTGATCTGAGATCACTCCATCAGGGTGATCTGCCCCACTTCTGCATCTCGTTGGCCCAGGCTATACATCATGACGTATTGCACCAGGGCTCGCCGGTGCTGCCACAGTCGCTGTAACATGTGGAGAGTTGAATTCCAGCGTGTCGCCACATCGCATTTCAGGCGATGAACCGGCAGGCCGAAAGACTTCTGGAGCGATGCAAGTCGCTCAGGTGCGGCGGTTGAACGGCGGAAGTGAGCACTGCAGACAGTTTCCGTGCCCTGGTCAGAAGGCCATCTAGGCCGGGATAGTGTGTTAAAAATTGCTGGACAACAAGGTTAAACACGTGAGCCATACAAGGCACGTGTGTCACCTTGCCCAGGCGAAGGGCCGCACCCAGGTTTGCAGCATTGTCGCACACGGCCTTACCAGGCTGCAGGTTGAGTGGAGACAACCATTTATCAAAATCAGTCTCCAGAGCTGCCCACAACTCAGTCGCTGTGTGACTCCTATTTCAAAGACATGTCAAGCTAAAGACCGCCTGATGCCGTTGCGCTCTGCTACCAGCATAGTAATGAGGGGTGCGTGATTCCTTCTGCGCAGTGAGAACGCTGGTGGCCTGACCAGGCAGGCTTGGGGCGGAGGTGGAGGACCCAGATGAGGTGGAGGATGCAGAAGCAGTGGCGGAACTTGGACAGACAGAGGATTGACACACAAGTCGTGGGGACGGCAAGACTTGTGCAGCAGACCCTTCACCATCTATCACCATAGTTACCCAGTGGCCAGTCAGCGACATGTAACGTCCCTGTCCATGCTTACTGGTCCAAGTATCGGTGGTGAAATGCACCCGTTCACACACAGAGTTTCTCAAGGAAGCGGTGATGTTGTGTGCGACATGCTGGTGTAGCGCGGGCACACCTTTCTTAGAGAAGTAGTGGCGACTAGGCATCTGGTACTGGGGCACAGCGACAGACATAAGGTCTCTAAAATCCTGTGTGTCCACTAGGCGGAAAGGCAGCATTTCTGTAGTCAACAGCTTACAGAGGGATAGAGTCAACCTCTTCGCTTTGTCATGGGTCGCAGGAAGTGGCCTTTTATTTGACCACATCTGAGGGACAGAGATCTGGCTGCTGTGTGTAGACGGTGTTGAGTCGGGTGTCCCTGGAAAAATGCAGCTTTGTGAGGAAAGTGCAGGCGGAGACATGATGTTGCCTTCATCCAAAGTTGGTGCTATCGATGTCTGAGAGAGCTGTACACACTCACTTGTTTCCCCTTCCAAACCAACTGACGACCTACCAAGCAAACTGCCTGTTGCGGTTACAGTGGTGGAAGTTGTGGGTGGAAAAACAGGTGTGACAGCTGTCCCCACAGTCCTAGAAGATGACGAGCGCGCGGATGCACTGGAAGGGGCAGGCGGTGGATGGTTCGCTCCGCTAGGCCGCATTGCAGCACGGTGAGCTTCCCATCGGGCCATATGATATTTATTCATGTGACGATTCATGGAAGAAGTTGTCAAACTGCTGAGGTTTTGACCTCTACTAAGAGAACCATGACAAATTTTACAGATCACATAATTTGGGCGATCTTTTTCTATGTCAAAAAAGGACCTGGCTAGGCAAGGCTTAGAGGCCATGCGACCTGTTGATCCACCCCGAATAATGCTCAGAGGCAGAGTGGTGGCTGAGGATGCAGTTGTAGACGTGCTACCAGTGCTCCGACTGTGTCCAGGAAGGCGCCAGGTTACTTCGACGTCGGTTGCATCCTCCTCCACCGCCTCTGTTGACCTCCTCGAGTGTCTGACTGTGGGTTGACAGTAGGTGTGATCTAGAACTTAATCATCAATTGTTGTGTTTGCACTCCCCTACCCCTCAGACCGAGTTTCTTCTTGCCCTGACCGAATATTTAAGTTGTCATCCCAATCGGGTATCTGCGTCTCATCTTCATCAGTATGTTCCTCATTGCCTATAACCACAGTTGTTGGAAAGGCAGCATTTTGGTAGCCAACAGTTTGCATATGATGAAAGTCAACCTCCAAGCCATTTCATGCCCTTCTAAAAGCATGTAAAACACAGCGAGGGGACTCCAACCACAGTCTCCCTCGTTGCCACTAACTGGGCCACACACACCCCACTTGACTGGCATCGGTTGACCCCCCCTTTTGACAAAGAAAAAGATGCTTTGCATGAAGCACTCTCAAAAATACGCGTGCCTTTCCCGTCCCCTGGCTGACCCAGGGGAAGAAAAGTCCTCTGAGAGCCATGACTTGTTCATCTTGGTTCTTTTAGAGACACAGCGAGGGGACTCCAACCACAGTCTCCCTCGTTGCCACTAACTGGGCCACACACACCCCACTTGACTGGCATCGGTTGAGCCCCCTTTTGAAAAAGAAAAAGATGCTTTGCATGAAGCACTCTCAAAAATACGCGTGCCTTTCCCGTCCCCTGGCTGACCCAGGGGAAGAAAAGTCCTCTGAGAGCCATGACTTGTTCATCTTGGTTCTTTTAGAGACACAGCGAGGGGACTCCAACCACAGTCTCCCTCGTTGCCACTAACTGGGCCACACACACCCCACTTGACTGGCATCGGTTGAGCCCCCTTTTGAAAAAGAAAAAGATGCTTTGCATGAAGCACTCTCAAAAATACGCGTGCCTTTCCCGTCCCCTGGCTGACCCAGGGGAAGAAAAGTCCTCTGAGAGCCATGACTTGTTCATCTTGGTTCTTTTAGAGACACAGCGAGGGGACTCCAACCACAGTCTCCCTCGTTGCCACTAACTGGGCCACACACACCCCACTTGACTGGCATCGGTTGAGCCCCCTTTTGAAAAAGAAAAAGATGCTTTGCATGAAGCACTCTCAAAAATACGCGTGCCTTTCCCGTCCCCTGGCTGACCCAGGGGAAGAAAAGTCCTCTGAGAGCCATGACTTGTTCATCTTGGTTCTTTTAGAGACACAGCGAGGGGACTCCAACCACAGTCTCCCTCGTTGCCACTAACTGGGCCACACACACCCCACTTGACTGGCATCGGTTGAGCACCCTTTTGAAAAAGAAAAAGATGCTTTGCATGAAGCACTCTCAAAAATACGCGTGCCTTTCCCGTCCCCTGGCTGACCCAGGGGAAGAAAAGTCCTCTGAGAGCCATGACTTGTTCATCTTGGTTCTTTTAGAGACACAGCGAGGGGACTCCAACCACAGTCTCCCTCGTTGCCACTAACTGGGCCACACACACCCCACTTGACTGGCATCGGTTGACCCCCCCTTTTGACAAAGAAAAAGATGCTTTGCATGAAGCACTCTCAAAAATACGCGTGCCTTTCCCGTCCCCTGGCTGACCCAGGGGAAGAAAAGTCCTCTGAGAGCCATGACTTGTTCATCTTGGTTCTTTTAGAGACACAGCGAGGGGACTCCAACCACAGTCTCCCTCGTTGCCACTAACTGGGCCACACACACCCCACTTGACTGGCATCGGTTGAGCCCCCTTTTGAAAAAGAAAAAGATGCTTTGCATGAAGCACTCTCAAAAATACGCGTGCCTTTCCCGTCCCCTGGCTGACCCAGGGGAAGAAAAGTCCTCTGAGAGCCATGACTTGTTCATCTTGGTTCTTTTAGAGACACAGCGAGGGGACTCCAACCACAGTCTCCCTCGTTGCCACTAACTGGGCCACACACACCCCACTTGACTGGCATCGGTTGAGCCCCCCTTTTGACAAAGAAAAAGATGCTTTGCATGAAGCACTCTCAAAAATACGCGTGCCTTTCGCCTCCCCTGGCTGACCCAGGGGAAGAAAAGTCCTCTGAGAGCCAGGTCCACATTGTCAGTGGACAGACACGTGTGCTTATCTGCCAGCAGACCCCCAGCAGCACTGAAGACAGGTTCCGAGAGAACGCTGGCTGCAGGACACGACAAGATCCTCAAGGCGTACGTGGCGAGCTCAGGCAATTTATCCAGATTGGAAGCCTAAAATGAGCAGGGCTCAAGTTGCACAATAATGGAATCGATGTTTCTTTGCATATACTCATATATCTGTGTGTCTCCCTCTTTTTCCTTGTCCAGCTGTTTTGTTTTCACATGAGTATATGTCCTTGTCACTTTCCCATGTGTTTGTGTTATGTTGTGAGTTGTTTGTCACCTTTTGGACACCTTTCAGGGTGTTTTCTAGGTGTTTTACTGTGTTTGTGATTGCCTGCCATTGTTTCCTATGGGCTCGAGTTCGGTTCGTCGAACGTTCGACGAGCCGAACTCGAGCCAGACCCCCCGTTCGGCGAACCGCCTCGAGCCGAACCGGGACCGGTTCGCTCATCTCTACTCCCAAGATACTCGTGTACTCGGCCCGAGCACCGAGCCCAATGTTATCCTATGGGAGACCCGAGTATTTTTGTGAAATGACCCCCCGGCAGCATGGAGAAACCCTAAAAATGTCACAAAAGTCTCAGAAGAGTGCTCAAATGACATGGCATCAGCATGGGGAAGACCCCTTGAAGCATTTATCACTCAAAAGTCACAGATGTGAACAATTTTGTCCGAGTTTTACGCCATTTTTACGGACTCACCAGAAAACCTTCCAAAATGACACCAAAATGAATTTTCATGGCGGAAATGTTAAGGGCACATACCCAATAGTGAGATAGAGCTGGTGTATGTTACTTTTTGAGATTAATACATGAAAGATTTTACATGAAAACCTTGTGTGGCACTCCGATGTCCAAAACGCACGTTTTGTGCTTTTTACTAGCGATGTCGGTCATTTTTTTTTTTTTATTCTATCTCCCTCAGTCCGTCGGTCTGTCTCTCTCTGTCTTGTCTGTCCCCCTCTCACAGTCTGTCGGTCAGTTCCCCCCCCTCTCTCTTACTTACCGTTCCCCGATCACTGCCGCGGCGCTGCACAGCTGTTCAAACTCCGGTGGCTTTTCCTCTTTTGAAAAAGCCGGCCGCTCATTAATCAATCTCCTATTCCCTGCTGTCCTGCTTTTCGGCGCCTATGATTGGTTGCAGTGAGACACGCTCCCACACTGAGTGACAGCTGTCTCACTGCAACCAATCACAGCAGCCGGTGTGTGTATACTGTGCAGTGAAATAAATAATTAAATAATTAAAAAAAACGGCATGCGGTCCCCCCAATTTTAATACCAGCCAGATAAAGCCATACGGCTGAAGGCTGGTATTCTCAGGATGGGGAGCTCCACGTTATGGGGAGCCCCCCACCCTAACAATATCAGCCAACAGCCGCCCAGAATTGCCGCATACATTAGATGCGACAGTTCTGGGACTGTACCCGGCTCTTCCCGATTTGCCCTGGTGCGTTGGCAAATCGGGGTAATAAGGAGTTATTGGCAGCCCATAGCTGCCAATAAGTCCTAGATTAATCATGTCAGGCGTCTATGAGACACCCTCCATGATTAATCTGTAAGTTACAGTAAATAAACACACACACACCAGAAAAAATCCTTTATTAGAAATAAAAACACACACATATACCCTGGTTCACCACTTTAATCAGCCCGAAAAAGCCCTCCATGTCCGGCGTAATCCAGGATGATCCAGCGTCGCATCCAGCGCTGCTGCATGGAGGTGACCGGAGCCGCAGCAGACACAGCCGCTCCGGTCACCTCCACACAGCAAATGAACACAGCCGCGCGATCAGCTGCTGTCACTGAGGTTACCCGCGGCCACCGGTGGATGCAGCGGTGACAGCGGGTAACCTCAGTGACAGCAGCTGATCGCGCGGCTGTGTTCATTTGCTGTGTGGAGGTGACCGGAGCGGCGGTGTCTGCTGCAGCTCCGGTCACCTCCATGCAGCAGCGCTGGATGCGACGCTGGATCATCCTGGATTACGCCGGACAAGGAGGGCTTTTTCGGGCTGATTAAAGTGGTGAACCAGGGTATATGTGTGTGTTTTTTATTTCTAATAAAGGATTTTTTCGGGTGTGTGTGTTTATTTACTGTAACTTACAGATTAATCATGGAGGGTGTCTCATAGACGCATGACATGATTAATCTAGGACTTATTGGCAGCTATGGGCTTCCAATAACTCCTTATTACCCCGATTTGCCAACGCACCAGGGTAAATCGGGAAGAGCCGGGTACAGCCCCAGAATTGTCGCATATAATGTATGCGGCAATTCTGGCCAGCTGCTGACTGATATTGTTAGGGTGGGGGGCTCCCCATAACGTGGGGCTCCCCATCCTGAGAATACCAGCCTTCAGCTGTATGGCTTTATCTGGCTGGTATTAAAATTGGGGGGAACCGCACGCCGTTTTTTTAATTATTTATTTATTTATTTTACTGCACAGTATAGACACGCCCACCGGCTGCTGTGATTGGGTGCAGTGTGACACCTGTCACTCAGCGTGGGGGCGTGTCTCACTGCAACCAATCATAGGCGCCTGTGGGCGTGGAAAGCAGGGAATATGAGATGGCTGTGTACAGAGCACAGCGCGCCGGCCGGTATAAAGGCTCGGTCACGCTGTGCAGGCCGGCCAATCACTGCAATTCCACAACTAACAGGGCTGTGGCATTGCAGTGGTCTGCCAGCCAATCCCTGCATGAGGGCTGGCTCTCAAAAGAGCGCCAACATGCAGGGATGAAGACCACGAGTAAAGCACGAGTATTGCAAAATTACTCGGTACCCGCCGAGCAGCCCGAGTACAGTGATACTCGTGCGAGTACCGAGTAGTTACAAGCATGCTCGCTCATCACTAATAACTACAGTCATAACAGAGAAAAAGGAGCCAGCACGATCTGAAATTGGCATGCATCATATAAAAAGTGAAAATTCACAGATTTATTCCAACTGTACTATAATAAAAAAAAAAAATGCCCCATGCTGAAGAGAAGAGAAGACGGCAAAGGTAAGGTTACAATCAACTATTTACATAATAGGATTGGTTGGCACTTCGGAAAAAAAAATGGATTTAGGGCTACAGTTTGGGCACTCGGCCTGTAAAAGGTTCGCCATGACTGGTATATACATTCCTCCTCATTGAGGAGTAACCAGGCATAACTGCACAATATACATTCCTCATTGAGGAGTAAGCAGGCATAACTGCACAATATACATTCCTCATTGAGTAGTAAGCAGGCATAACTGCACTATATACATTCCTCCTGATTGAGGAGTTAGCAGGCATAACTGCATTATATACATTCCACATTGAGGAGTAAGCAGGCATAACTGCACTATATACATTCCTCCTTATTGAGGAGTAAGCAGGCATACCTGCACCATATACATTCCTCCTCATTGAGGAGTAAGCAGCCATAACTGCACTATATACATTCCTCCTGATTGAGGATTAAGCAGGCATAACTGCACTATATAAATTCCTCCTCATTGAGGAGTAACCAGGCATAGCTGCACTATATACATTCCTACTCATTGAGGAGTAAGCAGCCATAACTGCACTATATACTTTTCTCATGATTGAGGAGTAAGCAGGCATAACTGCACTACATTCTTTCCTCCTGATTGAGGAGTAAGCAGGCATAACTGCACTATATACATTCCTCTTCACTGAGGCGTAAGCAGCCATAACTGCACTATATACATTCCTCCTCATTGAAGGGTAAGCAGGCATAACTGCACTATATACATTCCTCCTCATTGAAGGGTAAGCAGGCATAATTGAGCTTACTGCATTACATATCCTAAGTAGAGATGAGCGAACCAGCCGCGGTTCGGCTCGAGTTCGGTTCGTCGAACGGAGGTCTCGTTCGAGTTCAGTTCGGCGAACCGAACTCGAACCGCATAGGAAACAATGGCAGGCAATCACAAACACATAAAAACACCTAGAAAACACCCTCAAAGGTGTCCAAATGGTGACAAACAACTCACAACACAACACAAACACATGGGAAAGTGACAAGGACATATACTCATGCGAAAACAAAGGAGCTGGACAAGGAAAAAGAGGAGGAGACACAGATATGAGTATATGCAAGGGAACGTCGATGCCATTACTGTGCAACTTGAGCCCTGCTCATTTTAGGCTTCCAATCTGGATAAATTGCCTTAGCTCACCAAGTACGCCTTGGGGATCTTGTTGTATCCCGCAGCCAGCGTTTTCTCGGAACGTGTCCTCAGTGCTGCTGGTGGTCTGCTGACAGCTAAGCACACGCATCTGTCCACTGACAATGTGGACAGACTAACGTTCACCAAGATGAACAAGTCATGGCTCTCAGAGGACTTTTCTTCCCCTGGCTGAGCCAGGGGAGGCGAAAGGCACGCGTATTTTTGAGAGTGCTTCATGCAAAGCATCTTTTTCATCTTGAAAATGGGGGTCAACTGATGCCAGTCAAGTGGGGGGGTGTGGCCCAATTAGTGGAAACGAGGGAGACTGTGGTTGGAGTCCCCTCGCTTTTGAAAAAAGAACCAAGATGAACAAGTCATGGCTCTCAGAGGACTTTTCTTCCCCTGGCTCAGCCAGGGGAGGCGAAAGGCACGGGTATTTTTGAGAGTGCTTCATGCAAAGCATCTTTTTTATCTTGAAAATGGGGTCAACTGATGCCAGTCAAGTGGGGTGTGTGTGGCCCAATTAGTGGAAACGAGGGAGACTGTGGTTGGAGTCCCCTCGCTGTGTTTCTAAAACAACCAAGATGAACAAGTCATGGCTCTCAGAGGACTTTTCTACCCCTGGGTCATCCAGAGGAGGTGAAAGGCATGAGTATTTTTGAGAGTGCTTCATGCAAAGCATCTTTTTCATCTTGAAAATGGGGTCAACTGATGCCAGTCAAGTGGGGTGTGTGTGGCCCAATTAGTGGAAACGAGGGAGACTGTGGTTGCAGTCCCCTCACTGTGTTTCTAAAAGAACCAAGATGAACAAGTCATGGCTCTCAGAGGACTTTTCTTCCCCTGGGTCATCCAGGGGAGGTGAAAGGCATGCGTATTTTTGAGAGTGCTTCATGCAAAGCATCTTTTTCATCTTGAAAATGGGGTCAACTGATGCCAGTCAAGTGGGGTGTGTGTGGCCCAATTAGTGGAAACGAGGGAGACTGTGGTTGGAGTCCCCTCGCTGTGTTTCTAAAAGAACCAAGATGAACAAGTCATGGCTCTCAGAGGACTTTTCTTCCCCTGGGTCATCCAGGGGAGGTGAAAGGCATGCGTATTTTTGAGAGTGCTTCATGCAAAGCATCTTTTTCATCTTGAAAATGGGGTCAACTGATGCCAGTCAAGTGGGGTGTGTGTGGCCCAATTAGTGGAAACGAGGGAGACTGTGGTTGGAGTCCCCTCAATGTGTTTCTAAAAGAACCAAGATGAACAAGTCATGGCTCTCAGAGGACTTTTCTTCCCCTGGCTCAGCCAGAGGAGGCGAAAGGCACGTGTATTTTTGAGAGTGCTTCATGCAAAGCATCTTTTTCATCTTGAAAATGGGGGTCAACTGATGCCAGTCAAGTGGGGTGTGTGTGGCCCAATTAGTGGAAACGAGGGAGACTGTGGTTGGAGTCCCCTTGCTGTGTTTTACATGCTTTTAGAAGGGCATGACATGGCTTAGAGGTTGACTTTCAGCATCTGCAAACTGTTGGCTACCAAAATGCTTCCTTTCCAACCTTTTTAACCAAGGATTTTCGAGACCTTATGCCCATCGCAGTGCCCCAAGAGCCGATGCCCAGGCGCCACTCCTTCTCCAACAAAGACGTGCACGCGCTACACCAGCATGTCGCACCAAACATCATCGCTGCTTTGAGAAACTGTGTGACAGGGTGCATTTCACCACAGATACTTGGCCCAGTAAGCATGGACGGGGCGTTACATGTCGCTGACTGGGCAATGGGTTACTATGGGGAGAGATGGAGAAGGGTCTGCTGTACAAGTCTTGCTGTCCCCACGAGTTGTATCAATCCTTCCTCTGTATGTAGAAGTTAATACACTGCTTCTGCCTCCTCAACCTCGTGTGGGTCCTTCACCTCGGCCCAAACCCTGTGTGGTCAGGGCACCCTTCCTTATAACTGCGCACAAGGAATTCCACACACCTCCTTACTATGCTGGCAGCAGAGCTCAATGCCATCATGTGATCAAATGTTTACTTTGAAATGTATGGGAAATGTGAGTCACACCGCTGAGAAGTTGTGGACGGTTAGCTCTGGAGACCAAGTTTCATCAATGGTTGTCTCCACTCAACCAGCAGCCAGGGAAGGCCGGGTGTGACAATGATGCAAACATGGGTGCGGCCCTTCGCCGTGACAATGTGACACACGTGCCTTGTGTGGCTCATGTGTTGAACCTGGTTGTCCAGCAATTTTTAAAGCACTATCCTGGCCTACATGGCCTTCTGCAGAGGGCACGGTGTAACGCCTTCCTTAATTCACACACTCAGATGGGCTGTAAAGGATAGGCTAGAGGGAAGCCACTCACCAAGCAGGACCTCCAGAACCCTGAAACCCTTTAACCCCTATACAGGGATTAGGAATTACACAGGGCCCAACGTGATCAATACCTGTGGAAGTCTGCATTTCCAGAGAATAGTAGTCAGTCAGGGACAAAACATTAATTGAGGAACAGGAACAGAATAGGACGGCCAGAACTTAATCAGAAAACAAGCAGAGGTGAAATGCGGATCAGCCAACAAGGTACATAAACAGCAAGCAGGAAAAGTAGTCAGGTAACAAGCACACAAAATCATAAAACTGAACTGGGGGTAACAGTAACCAGAGGTTCATAGCTAAGTCTGGCAGTGGTCTGCAGACAGGATGGGCATAAAAAAGGGTGTGGTGTCTTCCCATTGGTTGTAGCTGAATGATGGTACTTCATCTGTGAGATAACCACCACCTACATTCAGCCAGAGATTCTGCATCTGTCAAGGTAATGCAGCCCAGTGGGTGAGCATAACCTGCGTCCACCTGCGCCGCAGGCATCGACTCCTCTCCCATCATCAGCACTATGCATGAAAGGAACACGTTGTCACCTGGCGACCGGAGTACAAATTGACGGCGCGTACTCCGTTGATGACTTAACTGCAGTGTGCGGCAATGATGCAAATCTGGCTGCGGGCCATCGTCAGGGCAATGTGACACACGTGCCTTGTATGGCTCACGTGTTGAATCTAATTCTCCAGCAATTTTTAAAACACCATCCCGGCCTACATGGCCTTGTGCAGCGGGCACGCTCGCTATGTGCTCACTTCCATCTTTCGCACACAGCAGCTCAACAACTTTCATCGCTACAGAAGTCTTTAGGTCTGGCGGTTAAACGCCGGAAATGCGATGTTCCGACACGCAGGAATTGGAATCTGCACATGTTGCAGCGTCTGTGGCAGCACCGCAGAGCCCTGCTGAAATACGGTCTGACGTATACCCTGGGCTAACTTGATCCAGAGGTGGTGCAGATCACGCTGCTGGAGTGGTGTCAGATCAAGGACCTATGCACCCTTCTACACAGTTTACAAATGTCGACGAAGATGTTTAGCACTGGCAATGCCATTCTCAGCGTGATAATTCTGGTCATCTACATGATGGAGCACATTGTAAGCATTATTCGGAGTCAGGTGTTGGGACAAGAGGAAGGGGAGTAAGTACAGGAGGAGTCATATGCGGAAGGGATAACAAGATCTACGAGGTCCAGATGGTCAGCGGCACCTAGACGGCAGTCATGGTGGGGGAGAGGGATTAACAAGGGCGCATAGTATGAGCAACAAATGTTGAGGAAGGTGCAGGAGTCCATAAAGAAATGGAGGACGAACTGGCGATGGGCATGGAAGACTCAGCAGATGAGTGAGAGCTTGCTCACATTTCGGTTGTGCGAGGTTGGGGGGAGAGGGCAGAGGAAGGAGGCACGATTCTCACCTCTCTGCCACCAACACACCAAGGACTTGGTCCTCCTGGATGCACAAGACACATGAGCGCCTTCTTGCTGCACTACCTACAACATGACCCTCGGATTGTACGAATTCGAAGTAATGCTAACTACTGGGTTGCCACACTGTTAGATCCCCGGTACAAGACAAAATTTGGCGAAATAATTCCTGCCATATAAAGGGACGCACGTATACAGGAGTATCTGCAGAAGGTGGTTCGCAATCTTAGATCTGTTTTTCCACTAAACACCAGTGCTGCACAGAGTGAATCTCAACGCTTTGTCATGGATAGGAGTAAATGGTCTTTTACTTGTCCACATCTGAGGGACCGAGGGCTGGCTGCTGTGCTGAGATGGCATTGAGTACGGTGTCCCTGCAGAGTTGCACTTTTGGTCATATACAAAATGAGATGAAAAAGGACAGATGCTGGTGGAAAGGGGAACAGGTGTGTTGGAAAGGGGAGAAAAGTTTTTGTCCGTGGGTTTGGTGGTTAAGCAAAAGTAACATTTGCTGAAGAAACACCATCTGTTACGGTGGGACTGGCAGATTTGGATAAGGTGGTATATACTATGTTACCGCTATATAACGAAAATTAATAAGAAAAGAAAGAGAAAGGTATATATCCCCATCAGCAGTCAGTGTCCACCGTGCTCCCAGATGGAAAAGGAGAGGTTGGCAACTGGAAGGCTGAACGGAGCCAGGGCAGAGCCATGGGCGTAGTGACCCATGACTCACCTTTGCAGGGCAGCAAGGGGTTAATGTTTTCTGTAGAAAAAGCGGGCTTGTGCGGGGTCAAGAGTTTAGGGGGGGGGTGGATCTATAGGGCCAGGGGAGGGGACAGGGTGGGGGCTGTATATATGTCCAGGGAAAAAGGGGGGGGCACTACTTCGGCGCGAGGTACCGTTAGAGAAGGTCCCCGTGTCACCTCACCTGGTCTCCCCCTGATCTGATGGCATCGGTTGCAGGACTCCTGGAGCAGCTTCGGGCTGCTGCCGGCGGCGCAGATGGAGCGGCGATCAGGACAGCGTTGAGGGAGATCCTGGGAGGTCCGGATGCGGTGTCTGATGCTGACCCCCCACCGCTCCGGAGTGGGCGCAGGGCGAGGGCACCGGAGAGGTTCTCGCCTGATGCTGCTCCTGGTCCTCAGCGGCGCCGTAGGAGCCCCTCCGGGGACCCTCCTCACCAGAAGAATCCACCTGCAGCAGCTGGCAGGAGCAGGCGAGGGAGGAATCCTGCTCGGCGTTCAGGACCTGCGGCGGTGGGCGGTCCCTCCAGGGGTCATGTGACCGGCTCAGCTGCCTCTACTGCTTCGAGCTACAACAAAATGGCGGCGGTCCTCCCTGGCGATGCTCCTGTCAGGGGGACTGCTAGACAGCATGGAGATGGAGTTTCTGCGGGGCCTCCGGGGCCGGGAATGTGGAGTACGACCCTGCAAGGAACATCACCTGTCGAGCCCAGGATGGATGCAGCTTCCAGGATGACAGCGCGCGTTGGGTTCGAGGATACTGCCAGGAGTGGGGCATCGCAGCTGCGGAGATCATCGCCAGAGAGGAGGACGCGGTCCAGGTTCCGGTCCCCTTCGACGCGGAGGAGCGGGTCGCCATCTGGGAGGTCAGCGACGGGGAGAAATTCGCCTGCACGGCAGGGGCCTGCGCCATCCCGGTCGAGGTCGCGATCCAGGAGGAGGTCGCCTTCACGGTCGGCATCTGAGGGGAGTCGTCCTGCATCTCATTATCCGGTTCGCTCCCGGGTCATCCGACCAAGGTCGAGCGCAGCTGGTTCCCAGGTCCCCCCTGGTCGAGCTGCCGAAGACGTTTCCGTGCTGGGCCATTCTGGAGGTGATCGTCGTCTGGAGTCAGGATTTTCGGCTGGTGGGTCTCATGTACCGACGCAGCTTGGTGAGTACTCTATGTTGTGTGCGTCCTCACCTAGTTTAGTTTCCCCGGGAGTGAGCAGGGGCCAGGCGCAGGGCGTCATAGTGGGTCTGGGGGTCGCGGGGCCGAGCGCGGCGGGGTTTGATGTCGGTAGTCTGAGCAATGTTTTGAAGGGTGTGCGTGATTTGTTGGCGCAGTTGGATAGGACGAGTCAGGGGGCGACCGGGTCTCCTGTCCCAGCGTGGGTGCCGGGTTCTGGGGCGGCAGCATCGGCTGTGGTTGTGGTACCGACGGGAAGCGAGGTGGTTGCTGGGGATAGTGTGGCGGATCCCGGGCAAAAGGAGAAGGATAAGGAGGGAGATAGGATTATTTTGGATGATAGGGCCAGAGGGGAGGTGTACGTTTGCTTTGAGGGCCCTCTGGGGGCGCATTTAAAGAAGGAAGTGAAGGAGAAGATTTGGAAGGATGAATACGTGGAAATTTTTTCCCTCCTTCCTTTGGAGAAGTTTAATTTAGATAAGAGAAAGAAGGATGATAGCAAGAAGGAGGAGGAAAAAAAGCAGAGGTGGCGGCTGATCCCTCAAACGTTTGTTAACTGGTTGCAGGCTTTTGCGATCCTAGCTAGCGTCATTGGCGAAAAGGCGCCGGATAATTGTTCTGGGCTATTCTGCTACATGGATGCTATAGCGGAAGCTCATAGGATTTATGGTGGGCAGACTTGGTTGCGGTACGATGAACAATTTAGGCAGCGGAAAGCTGTGCGGCCCAGTATCCGTTGGGATCAGAAGGATATTGGTTTATGGTTAAAAGTCATGGCTCCGGCTCGGTATGGTCAGCCCTTTCACGGGGGGGCCGGGTCGGCCGGCCACACTACTGCTGGGGGAGCGGGGACCCAGGCAGGGGGTGTTGGAGCAAAGGCAGGGGTGTGCTGGCAGTTTAACGACAGCCAGTGCAAGTTTGGAAACTCCTGCAAGTTTAAGCATCAGTGTTCAGGTTGTGGAGGGTCCTCCCATGGAGCAGCTCGTTGCTTTAAGAAGGGTAGGCCCAAGGCAGGGGGAGATTTGGGAAAAGGGGGTGAGCCCGGTGAGGCTTCACGAGATGGCCCCTTATCTAGATAGATACCCTAAGCGGGATAAGGCGGTATTGTTGGAGGATGGTTTTCGTGTTGGTTTCTGGATCCCTCCCCATCCTCATGTTGTTCCGTTTCAGTTAAAGAATTTGTTGTCGGCGCGGCGACACCCAGAGGTTGTGGCTAAAAAGCTTTTTGGGGAGGTTGCTTGTGGGCGGATGGCGGGTCCGTTTGCATCCCCCCCCATTCCCAATTTGGTAGTATCTCCGTTAGGGGTCGTCCCAAACAAGGAGCCGAACAAATTTCGGCTCATTCAGCATTTGTCGTTCCCCAAGGGTTTGTCGGTGAATGATGGCATTGACCCAGACCTCTGTGCGGTGGTTTATACCTCGTTTGACGCAGCCATCAGCTGGGTTCGGAAATGTGGTCGGGGAGCATTGCTAGCAAAGACGGACATCGAGTCGGCATTCCGCTTGCTGCCGGTGCATCCTGAGAGTATGCGACTGTTGGGTTGTTTTTGGGACGGTTCCTATTTTGTTGATCGTTGCTTACCAATGGGGTGTTCTATTTCTTGCACTTATTTTGAAGCGTTCAGTTCCTTTTTAGAATGGGCAGTGTGTGATGTGGCGCAGCTCTCGTCGGCGATTCATTATCTTGACGATTTTTTGTTTATCGGCCCCGCTGAGTCGGCAGTGTGTCAGACGTTGTTGGGGACTATGCAGTGGTTGTCTGGCCGGTTCGGGGTCCCCTTGGCTCAGGATAAGACGGAAGGCCCGTGTACTTGTCTGAATTTTTTGGGTATCACTATTGATACTGTGTTGATGGAGTGCAGGCTGCCTGAAGAAAAGATCTCAGCTTTGCGGGCAGAGGTGGGATCGGCTGTGCGTCTTAGAAAAATCCAGTTGAGGGACCTCCAGTCTTTGTTGGGCAAGCTTAATTTTGCTTGCCGCATCATGCCCATGGGCCGCGTTTTCTCACGAAGGTTGGCGTCGGCGACCGCTGGAGCGCGCTCCCCAAGGCATTACATAAGGTTGACTCGGGACCTTAGGGAGGATTTGGCGGTATGGGGCAGTTTTTTAGAGAAGTACAATGGCCGGTCGCTAATGATTGCGGAAGTCTTAGATGATTTTGATTGTGAGCTCTTCACCGATGCCGCGGGGGGTAAGGGCTTTGGAGCTTACTTCGGCGGCAGATGGTGAGTGGGAGAGTGGCCCGCGGCTTGGCATGAAGCAGGGTTTACACGGAATTTGACTTTGTTGGAGTTTTTTCCAATTGTGGTGGCGGTGTCCGTTTGGGGAGAGCATTTCAGCAACAGAAAAATTCGTTTTCACTGTGATAATATGTCAGTAGTCATGGCAATTAATAACCTGTCGGGCGCGTCTCCTCCGGTGGTCCGCTTGTTGCGGTACTTTGTGTTGCGGTGCCTTTGTCTTAATGCGTGAGTTTGTACCGGGGGTTGAGAACGCCATTGCTGATTCCCTTTCTCGCTTGCAGTGGGATCGTTTTTGGAGCCTGGCACCGGAAGCGGAGTCCGCTGGCAGCATCTGGCCGGTGGAGCTCTTGGAATTGGTGTTCGAGAGGCGAGTTCGTTGATCAGAGCATCATTGGCCCCTGGCACGTGGGCTGCGTATGAAGCAGCTTGGATGGAATGGACAAATTGGAGGCAGGAATTTGGGGCGGGGGAGTCTGCCGAGGATTCTGTAGGTGCTTTGCTTTGTTGGATGTGCCGGATGGCTTCCGGTCAGTGGTCTTTTTCCAGGGTTAATCGGTTTATGGCAGGGGTTGCGTTTGGTTGTAAATTGCGGGGGGTGGTTGACATAACAAAGAATTTTTTGGTTCGACAAGCTGTGAGGGGCTTGAGGAAGGGGCTTCATAGACTGGACAGTCGGAGGCCGGTGTCATTCCAGCTGCTGGAAGAGCTGGGTGTGCAGCTGGAGCGAGTGTGTGTTTCCTATTTTGAATTGGTTTTGTTTCGGTTGGCGTTTTCCTGGGCTTTCTTCAGAGCTACGAGGATAGGCGAATTGGTGTCCCCAGCGTCGTCCCGTGGGGGGGGTGTTTTGGGAGAAGACACAGTTGATTTAGGAGACTCTGTGGAATTTTGGATCCGGCGGTCTAAGACGGATCAACTTGGTCGGGGAAGAAGGGTCACTTTATGGGCATTGGCGGGGTCCTTGATGTGCCCTGTCTCTTGTTTTAAACAGTACTTAGAATTGGGGCCTGGCCGTCTGGGCCCGTTGTTGAAGCATCAGGACGGATCGTTTTTGTCCAGGTACCAGTTTGTGGCAGTCTTTCGGAAATGCCTGGAGAGGTTGGGGTTGGAGGCGGACAAGTTTTCAGCCCACTCTTTTCGCATTGGGGCGGCGATGGAGGCCGATAGGTGGGGGCTTCCAGCGGAGACAGTGAAGAGGATAGGCAGGTGGGAGTCGAGGAGGTTCAGGCTGTACGTCCGCCCCCATTTGTTGTAAAAGTCGTGGCTAGTCTGGTGTAGTGGTGTATTTAATAAAAAAAAAAAATTGTAATGTTGTTCTCAAGTTAATGGTAGTTACTGGAGTGTGTCTGACTTGTGGTTGTTGTACCCTCCCCCTCTTGTTTTGTTTCCTTTTATAGGTGGTGCGCCCCTGGTCTGGATTTTCGGCCATTCATTTGTTTATTGGGGGTCACTGAGAGCTGATGTGCGGAGCAATGGTCGGCAATTGGGTTGGTCCAGAGACGAGGTAATCGTACGTTGGATCGGGGTGAGGGGCATGCGCTGGCGGCAGGTGTTGGTTGATTTTCACCGGTTCGCTCGATTGGATCGCACCCCGGATGTGCTGGTGTTGCACATTGGGGGAAACGATTTAGGGGCCCGCCCCTGTCGGGAGTTCATTCGGGATATACGGTATGACCTGCTCTGCCTTTGGTCAGTCTGCCCTAACCTGAGGGTGGTTTGGTCGGACATTGTTCCCAGAAAGGTTTGGCGGGGGGCTCGGTCCCTGGAGGGGATCGACAAGACCAGAATAAAGGTCAACAGGGTGGTTGGGAATTTTGTGGCCAGGAATGGAGGAGTTGTGGTTCGGCACAGGGACTTGGAGTCGGGGGAGGGGAATTTTTGGCGATCAGATGGTGTGCACCTGACTGCCGTGGGTATTGATTTATGGGCCTTGAGCATTCAGGAAGGAGTGGAGCGGGCACTCATTTTGGTGGGGTGACTCGCATTATAAGGTGTCAGGTAATGCTCGTGGTGGCGGTGGCGAGGGGGGTTCTTGGAGTCGGTGGAAATTCGGAGTGGGGGGTGGTACATCGGATAGATGGGGGACCACCCCCCTTTGTTTATTCTGGTATGGTAATTTCCTGGCGGACTTGGGGGGGCTCTCCAGGGGTGGGGTCCCCTGAGAGTCGGTTAGGGACACTGTTTTCCGGCAAAGGTGGTGCCCCCGAGCTTGTAGGCGCGGCTGGGGGCAAAATATGCCGGATGGTTTGGTAATAATATTTGGTGTCCGCCAGGTGTTGGGGCTCAAAGAACCGCCCTTGCATTGGTAAAATGGTTATTTATTATCTGTTATAATGTTTGTTAATAAACCGGGCCGATTTGGCCAATTTATCCAAAGAAGGGTGTTGTGTTTTTATTAGCGGTTGGGAAAAAGGGGGGGTTTGGTGTGGGGGATTCTGCTGACAATATGAAGAAAGCCTCTGCAGTAGGGCAGTCAAGGCTGAACGGAGCCAGGGCAGAGCCATGGGCGTAGTGACCCATGACTTATCTTTGCAGGGCAGCAAGGGGTTAATGTTTTCTGTAGAAAGAGTGGGCTTTTGCGGGGTCAAGAGTTTAGGGGGGGTGGATCTATAGGGCCAGGGGAGGGGACAGGGTGGGGGCTGTATGTATGTCCAGGGAAAAAGGGGGGGGGCACTACTTCGGCGCGAGGTACCGTTAGAGAAGGTCCCGCCCTCCCGCCCTATACATATATGTTTAATCTTTGTCGGAGAAGACGGTGGAGTCGAGGTTCATTTAATTTTCTATTGGGGTTCGAGTCATTTCGGCGAGTGGTGGCGAGGGGGGTTCTTGGAGTCGGTGGAAATTCGGGGTGGGGGGTGGTACATCGGATAGATGGGGGACCACCCCCCTTTGTTTATTCTGGTATGGTAATTGCCTGGCGGACTTGGGGGGGCTCTCCAGGGGTGGGGTCCCCTGAGAGTCGGTTAGGGACACTGTTTTCCGGCAAAGGTGGTGCCCCCAAGCTTGTAGGCGCGGCTGGGGGCAAAATATGCCAGATGGTTTGGTAATAATATTTGGTGTCCGCCAGGTGTTGGGGCTCCAAGAACCGCCCTTGCATTGGTAAAATGGTTATTTATTATCTGTTATAATGTTTGTTAATAAACCGGGCCGATTTGGCCAATTTATCCAAAGAAGGGTGTTGTGTTTTTATTAGCGGTTGGGAAAAAGGGGGGGTTTGGTGTGGGGGATTCTGCTGACAATATGAAGAAAGCCTCTGCAGTAGGGCAGTCAAGGTTAGGTGGAGGATACAGAGCTGTGTGGCTATGAAACTAATAGTAGCCTGAACCGAGTTAGACGCCACTCGGATCTGGAGACTGGGAGCCCTGTTAGCGTCACAGGGTCCACACGCCCACCCAGCCTAGGAACTCCCTGTTAACATCACAGGGGCCATTCAGTACGCTGACCGTGTGCATTGGGGCCACACCTGTGGACAGCAGGCGCATTAGCAGCAGCAGGCCTGTTAATGCCACTGGGCTGCACAAGCAGGAATGGTAGGACAGGAGCTGGTCTTAACCGTTCTGCGTTACCAACTGTGGTGGCAGCCTGCATCGACGCCGTATCCCTGCCTACCTCTGGCCTAAAGCCGCAATGGGTTCAACACATGGAGGTGTGCTCTTTCGGACCATAATAGAAGTCTGTGCACCTCCTTGTTGGCTCCAGCCCGTTTTATAACCTGGGTCCGTCCCAAACCAGGGTGGACCACAATGCACCTCCTGGAGATAAAAGCAGAGTGACACGTCATGAGTTGCATAACTAGCGTCCTATTTGGAACCGCAACTTCAATAATGACCTCATGGCTGCCATGACACAAACACCTCACCAGTCATCGTCTGACCATCAATAATGAGGTGACAAATCATAGGGGCGGGCCTCTGCAAGCCATTTGGGAGTGGCCTGGCCACATCGTCAGGACACCTGATGCCCTGTGGTCTATATGGGCCCCCCAAATCAGGGGCAGGGCCAAAGAGTTCATTACCGGACCTAGTCTCTGATGCAGTAAGTGCCTGAACATGCTCAGTAGCATGAAATACAGTCTCTGAAAAAAGCTGCTTTAGCTTTAGCATGGTGTCTAGGCACAACACAGGACTTAGACCCGGCACGGAGTGCAAGTACCTGTGCAAAGAGGCTTTTCGCAATAAGTGTGGGAGCATGTGCTGTATCCCGAAATGAAGACTTAGCCTCAGGAATGGCACAGTCAGGCTGAGCATACTCACTAGGCGAAACACTGTAGTTAGGCTGCGGCTGGGGTAAATCGGCACACGCATGCGCACTAGCTGCCTCTCCACACTTAGACGTGGAGTAGAAATTGCTCTTCGGGTGTGGACTTGGAGATGCTGTCTATGAACATAAGGAAAAGCTAAAGGTGTGTGTTACAGCAAGGAGCCACCGCGGAAACACTTCGTTCAATTGTGAGGGGAGTCATTTTGGAGTTTGGTCAGGAGTACCGTAACGCCAGTGAGCAGCATCCTGTGCCACAGACCAACATTCTTACGGTGCTGTCTATACTGCTTACCGTGAGAGGAGCGTAAAGTCTGTATTTCTGGCAACTGGACATCACAGTACCCGGGTACGGTAGGCTGTGCCCAGACAATAATGCGGGCACGCAACACTTTGTTTTATTAGCAAAACACATATCTGTTCTGGGTAGGCCGACTATATAGACAATAAGACTTGCTGCCTCTGCACTGTCAAATTGTCACGTACAGTTTAAATCATAGAGGGACAGCGACACATGTTTGCATTGACTGTTGCTTTTCAAGATTTCCATGACTGTGTTGCAAAGCTGTGTGGTTTGCATTCACACTGCTAACATCTGCCTTTTCTGTGAGGCTTCAGCTAACAAGGGTATTCAGGGGGGGGAATGTGTTTTGTCTATGTTTAGGTAGATAACTTGGAAGCTCTTGTGATGTGACACTGGTAAGTCGTGTTCGCACACACACACACACACACACACACACACACACATGCACAAACACACAATTACTGCTACGCAGAGGGATTAGCATGTAGTAGGCAACAGAATAGATTGTTCAATTATTTAAATTGTATGCATGGTTCTTATTGTTTGTTTTGGTAAAGTTAAACAATCATTTATCAACCCAACTGCCTAGAGTCCTTTTCCTGTTGCCTGGTTTTGCTGCATACTGGGGAGCCCACCCTGTACACGACTTAAAATGAAGCATAAGTCGCAATGTGAATTTCACTGTGCTACAATGCGGCCTAGCGTGCCTGTGCAACCACCGCCTGCCCCATCAAGTGCATCTGCGTGCTCTTCATCCTCTGTGACTGTGGGGACAGCAGTCTCACATGGTTTTTCACACTGAACTTCCACCCCTTTACACGCAACAGGAAGTGTGATTGGCAGGTCATCACTTGTTTTGGAAGTGGAAACAGATGGTATTGTTGAGCTGTCAGACATCGAGAAAACCAACATTGGATGTAGGCTACATTATATCCACACCTGCACCTTCATCACAGATTGGCTGGACTACCTGCAGTTAATAATTGCATTCGAGAAATGGAAAGGAGTGTAGAATGCACATGTGTTGTACCTTGCTTGGCAGCAAAGGAACACTAACTTAGTATTACAGACAATTTTAGGAAGGCAGAAAAAGAGTCAGCTCTTTGGGCAAATTAAATAGCGTGGCAAAAGTGGACAGGTGGGTACAGTGGCCGTGTTCTGTGGGTACCCAGACAGTAAAGGAAGCCTCACTTTCTATCCCTCCGAATGATCAAATGCAGCAAGGAATTCCCTGAGTTTGCTATAAAATTAGCGTAGCAAAATGTGCATGAGGGTGTAATGCAGAAGTGCTGCAAATAGCTTTGCACCAGTGGGACACTAACGGAAGTCCAACAGCCACTTTTAGGATGCCACTAAGTTTACTCAGTGTTTGCTAGTATAATAGCATAGTAACAATGAGTTTGAGTGTGCAATGCAGAGGTACTGCAAATAGATTTGCACCAGTGGGGCACTAATGGAGTACAACAGCCACATCTTGTATGCCACTAAATGGCAGCATTTTTTGCTATCATTATAGCTTATTAAAAACAGAGCAGGAGGGTGTCATGCAGAGGTGCTAGAAATAGCTTGGCACCAGTGGGGCACTAATGGAGTACGGCGGGCTTTGCACGTTGCGACATCGCAAGCCGATGCTGCGATGTCGCACGCGATAGTCCCCGCCCCTGTCGCAGGTACGATATCTTGTGACAGCTGGCGTATCGCTACGCCAGCTTCACATGCACTCACCTGCCCTGCGACGTCGCTCTGGCCGGCAACCCGCCTCCTTCCTAAGGGGGCGGGTCGTGCGGCGTCATAGCGACGTCACACGGCAGGCGGCCAATAGCGGCGGAGGGGCGGAGATGAGCAGGATGTAAACATCCCGCCCACCTCCTTCCTTCCGCATTGCAGGTAAGGAGATGTTCTTCGCTCCTGCGGCTTCATACACAGCGATGTGTGCTGCCGCAGGAATGAGGAACAACATCGTACCTGTCGCACCGGCATTATGGAAATGTCGGTGAATGCAACGATGATACGATAACGACGTGTTTGCGCTCGTTCATCGTATCATCTAGCATTTACACAGTACGATGTCGAAAGTGATGCCGGATGTGCGTCACTTTCGATTTGACCCCACCGACATCGCACGTGCGATGTCGCAACGTGCAAAGCCGCCCTACAACAGCCACTTCTTGTATGCCACTAAATGGCAGCATTTTTTGCTATCATTATAGCTTATTAAAAACAGAGCAGGAGGGTGTCATGCAGAGGTGCTAGAAATAGCTTGGCACCAGTGGGGCACTAATGGATTACAACAGCCACTTCTTGTATGCCACTAAATGGCAGCATTTTTTGCTATCATTATAGCTTATTAAAAACAGAGCAGGAGGGTGTCATGCAGAGGTGCTAGAAATAGCTTGGCACCAGTGGGACACTAATGGAAGTCCAACAGCCACTTTTAGGATGCCACTAAGTTTCCTCAGTGTTTGCTAGTATAATGGCTTACTAACAATGAGTTTGAGTGTGCAATGCAGGCAGACGTGCTGCAAATATCTTTGCACTAGTGGGACAATACAGAAGTCCAACAGCCACGTTTAGGATGCCACTAAGTTTCCTCAGTGTTTGCTAGTATAATGGCTTAGTAACAAATGAGCTTGAGTGTGCAATGCAGGCAGACGTGCTGCAAATATCTTTACACTAGTGGGACAATACAGAAGTCCAACAGCCACTTTTAGGATGCCACTAAGTTTCCTCAGTGTTTGCTAGTATAATGGCTTAGTAACAATGAGTTTGAGTGTGCAATGCAGGCAGACGTGCTGCAAATATCTTTGCACTAGTGGGACAATACAGAAGTCCAACAGCCACGTTTAGGATGCCACTAAGTTCACTCAGTGTTTGCTAGTATAATGGCTTAGTAACAATGAGTTGGAGTGTGCAAAGGGCAGGAGGGTACAGTGGCTGGGTTGTGGGTCTCTGGGTAGAGGAAAGGAAGCCTGCCTTTCTATCCCTCCTAATGGGGAAATGCAGCGAGGAAATCCCTGACCTTAGCTACACAGACGCTGTCATCTTGTGTAGCTGTTAAAATCTGTTTGACTGACTGTCACCTATGGCTCTGACCCTGCCGGTATTAGCCCTTACAAGGGCTGAAAGAAACTTCTATCCCTATTCTGTATAGCGCTGTGTATAGAGCGTACACAGCAGTATCGGAGACAGGAGCTACGCCAGCGGTGACTGACACCCAGACGCAGAATAGATAATGGTGTACGGACGGGCAGATACTCGTTTTTATAATACAGGGACATGTGACATGGACATCCTATCACACATGCCGTTGCTTCTCTGGCTAAAAGTCCACTTAGCTGTGTGTGTGTCTGGGATTGGCTGACATGCTGGCCCGCCCCACTACACGCGCGCGCTTAGGGAAGGAAGACAAGGGAAAAAAAAAAAATGGCGATCGCCATTATCCAAACAGCAGTGATCTGAATGCGCTGTTCCCGCACACTATACACTGAAATTTCATAATAGTGTGAGTCACAGAGTTACACTATTACAGCGGAAAGCCAGCTAGTAATTAGCTTGTCTTTTTGCTGCTAGAACCGTTCTCGAACGTATCTAGAACTATCGAGCTTTAGCAAAAAGCTCGAGTTCTAGTTCGATCTAGAACAGCCCCCAAAATCACTCGAGCCACGAACTGGAGAACCTCGAACCGCGCTCAACTCTAATCCTAAGATAGTTCTGCTGAGTTTTCTCCCATCTTGTGTTTGCTGCTCTGCACTCTGAACTCTTCTAAACTGTATCTTTGTTACAGCGTTTTATAAACTAGACTTCAGCCACTCTTTACTATTGAGTATCTGCCAGCTAAGTGTTGATATTAACCCTATACTGTGTGCAGTACTACAGAATAAAGCAGTGCAATAATTCAAGTATTTATCACCCAATGATGCACAGTGGGGAAAATAGGTGTTTGATACACTGCTGATTTTGCAAGTTTTCTCAACCCCAAAGCATGGAGAGTAGTAATCGGCGAATCCCAACTGTAAGTTCGGGGTCCCTACCGGATACTGTGCATGGACCCTGAACACGGACCTCTCAGGGAAGTCTATGCTACTGTTTGGGTTCGGCCACCTGGATAATGCTAGAATTTTTTTAAAAAAGAAAAATAAAGAATAAAGCAGGACCATAATTCTTACTAATCTTCTCCAAGGCTGTAACATTACTTCCGGGTCCAATCATTACCTCTCATACATATTCACTGCTTCCCCTGCCCACCATCAATCCTGGCATCTGTGATTGGTTGGAATCATACACGCTGGCTCCCTATAGTGGTGTAAAAATAAATAATTTCAAAAATTGGTATAGGGTCCCCAATATTGTGATGCTCAGGGCAGATAAAGCATATGGCTACAGCCCCCAGCCATGTGATTATCTTGGCTGTATATCAAAAAAGAGGGACACTATGTTGCTTTTTTTAATTATTTAAATAAATCAGAAAACCTAAACTGTATTTTTTTGCAAGGAGTTGCAGATTTGGTGCTGAAAATTATACACCAAAGTCTTGCACCAAATCTGTATCTCCTGACAAAAAAATGTATCAATATCGAATCAAAACTGGATTGCATTTAGATGTGTTTTTTTGCCAGAAGATGCAGATTTGGTGCAGGAATTTGTTGTATAAATTTCATCACCAAATCTGCATCTCTTGGCAAGAAAAGCGTGGTTTTCTGCTAGGAGACCTAGGTCTAATTGAAGTCAATGAGTTCACCTGAGGTGAGTTTGTCTCCTGTCACACGTGGGAGACCGTGGGAACCTTAAGCTGTGACTGCTGGTAAACTCAGTGATGTCACCACTCACAGTTGTCTAATATGGGGTATTGTCATATTTAGGGGCAATTGCATAACAAATGTTGTTGTCTATTTTTTCCTGTTACCCTTGTAAAAAAACATTTGGGCCTTCAGCAACAATTTTTTTTTTAATTAATATTCCTTTTTCATGGCCCAATAGTATAACTTTCTGTGAAGCACCTGGGGGTTCATGATGACAATTCCACCTCTAGATAAATTCCTTGAGGGGTGTAGTTTCCAAAATGAGGTACTTATGGGTGATTTCCACTGTTTAGACACATCAGGGGTTCATTACATTCGACATGGTGTTCACTGTCTATTCCAGCCAATTTTTCACTTCAAAAGTCAAATGTTGCTTCTTCCCTTCCAAGCCCTGCCGTGTGCCCAAACAGTTGTCCACCACGCATGGGGTATCAGCATACTCAGTAGAAATTACACAACAAATTGTATGTGCATTCTCTCCTGTTTCCTTTCTGAAAATGCAAAATTTGCAGCTAAAAGAACATTTATGTAAGATAAGCAAAAACTCCTAAAACTTAGAATTTTATTAATTTAATTTAAAAGGGAAAACCCCACATGCAATATATTAGAAATATAAAACAACACACACAAAGGCGCTGACCCTAATAGGCCCTATAGCTGCCCCTACCTTTCAGCGGAGGTCGGCACCTTATTACCTGCGCTGTTGGCGCCCCCCCCTCACCGTTGACTTTTACCTGTTGACCCTACCAATCCCTCAAGGTGAGGTTAAGGAGATTCACATCATGGGGTCAAAAACAACCAAATAGCTTCAAAACAACCAAATTCAAAAACAACCAAATAGCTTAGTCAACAATGATAGAGAAAATTAGGAAAAAAGTGTGAAAACATAAACAAAGATATTCAAATATGTATCCAACCAAATCATTTTCATCAGAAGGATACTGCGGCAATTCGTCCTGTGTATACTCTTATTACCTATTCCTACCAAAAATTGGAGGGAACCACCATTTGCGTTCCCTCCAATTTTTGGTAGGAGTAGGTAATAAGAGTATACACAGGACGAATTACTGCAGTATCCTTCTGATGAAATTGTATTGGTTGGATACATACATATTTGAATATCTTTGTTTGAGTTCTTTCACACTTTTTTCCCAATTTTCTCTATCATTGTTGACTAAGCTATTTGGTTGTTTTTGACCCCATGTTGTGAATCTCCTTAACCTCACCTCTAGGGATTGGTAGGGTCAACAGGTAAACGTCAGCGGTGAGCAGGGGTGCCAACAGCGCAGGTAATAGGGTGCCGACCTCCACTGCAAGGTAGGGGCAGCTATAGGACCTATTAGGGTCAGCCCCCTTGTGTGTGTTGTTTTATATTTCTAATATATTGGATGTGGGGTTTTTCGCTTTTAAATTAAATTAATAAAATTCTAAGTTTTAGGAGTTTTTGCTTATTTTACATTTGATGTACTTCTCTATGTATACATTTTCAGCCTTTGTAAAAGAACATTTATGTGGGAAAAATATGATTTTTATTTTCTCGGCTTAATGCTATGAAATTTTGAAAAGCACTTGGGCCTTTTTGGTGCTCACCAAACATCTAAATAATTTCCTTGAGGGGTCTAGTTTCTAAAATAAGGTAACTTGTGAGGGATTTCCACTGTTTAGGCACATTAGGGGATTTGCAATCAATTTTAGACGATTTTGCATTTCATACATCAAATGGTTTTCCTTTGCTTCCAAGCCCTGCCGTGCGCCCAAACAGTAGTTTTCCACCACATATGGGGTAACGGGGTACTTAGGAGAAATTGCACAACAAACTATATGGTGAATCTTCTCCTTTTACTCTTGTGAAAATGCAAAAAATTTGGGGCTAAAGAAACATTTTTGTGAGAAAAACTACAATTTTTATTTTTTCCTTCCACATCACTTTAGTTCATGTGAAGCACCTGAAGGGTTAATATATTTCTTGGATGTGGTTTTGAGCAGTTTTGGAGGTGCAATTTTTTTAGAATGGTGTCACTTTAGAGTATTTTCTGTCACGTAGGCAATTCAAAGTCAGTTCAAATGTGATGTGGTCAATAAAAAAATAATTTGTAAATTTTGTTAGAAAAATTTGAAATTGCTGATAAACTTTCAACTCTTTTTCAACTTTCCAAATAAAAAAATGTGTCAAAAATAGAGCTGATGTAAAGTAAACATGCGTCAAAAATGTTATTTCTTAACTATTTTGTGTGTCATGACTATGTAGTTTAAAGGCATAAAAAAATCAAAATATTAAACATTTTAAAATGTTTAAATTTGTTGCCAAATTTTTGATATTTTCATATAAATAAATCCAAATAATATCGACCAAAATATATCACTATCATGAATGTCCAATGTCATGGAAAAACAGTCTCCGAATTACTGGGTTGTGTTGAAGCGTTCTAGAGTTACTACTACATAAATTAACACTGGATAGATTTGAAAAATGTTGCTCGGTCATTAATGTACAAAGTGGTCTTGTCCTTAAGGGGTTAAGTCATTTTACATGAACATACCACACAAATAAAAACGTTAATGTAATCCCTAAGGCTATGCTCACATCAGCGGTATTTTGCTGCAAAACCAGATCCGTTACAAATGCATTTTAGTTCCATTCATTTCCAATGAAATAGCGGAAGGATGTGGTCACATGCGGTTGCGTGCGTCATACACAATCGCATGTGACCGCATCTTGCCGCGATGCCATTGGAATTGAATGGAACTCAAACGCATTTGTAACGGATCCGGTTTTGCAGCAAAATACCGCTGATGTGTGTGCAGCCTAACTCTATCTAGTGTATTACAAACGTATTAAAACTTACAGAAATCTGGTAGCAGGTACAAAAGGCATTGTTCACATTTGCATTTAGCAGAGGCAAAGGCTTCATGGTTACAAGTGGTGGCAAAAAACTTGCAAGACACTTTTCAAATACATTGTATATAGGATGCGGGTGCTCCATTTAACACTTTCCCTTCACACTGTTCACAGCTCACATTGACACTGGTCTGGCAAATCTGGTCTTTCTTCACAATAAATTCCAGGTTCATCAAACACGTGGCCTCTTTGGCCAATTTCTCTAGTTGTCCAAAGCCCCCACGGACCCATAGCTCTACCTTCTGGCTCCCGGCCATACTGATTTCAGCTGGCCCCCTTTTCCTTTTTTCACTTCCCAGGTATTTCTGATGTTCCGGCCGTGTCTGTCTACATCTGAACTGCCATTTCTTCAGTTACTTTCTGAGGGCTTGCTACCTTCAGAACATTCTCCTTGGACATACATACCCAGAAAGTGGCTACACCTTCAATCATCCTCTATCTTTCATTACTCACTTCCCTTCCTTTCTTGTTCACAGCATTTCATCCCATCATCTGGGCTCACTAGCTGCTAATTCTTTCCTTCCCAGCTATTTAGCCTGCTACCGCCCCAATGGGAGACATTGCATAAAATCATATTAAACATTGCACAGCAAACAATACATTGAATTATTTCTTGGAGAATACATGAGTTTCTTCAGGGGGCTGGGGAGTGTTTCTTCTCCGGTTACATTCTTACAAGTGTTGTCAGCTTTGCTCCATTAAGTCACAACTATGATCATTTACATCAGCGTAGTTACATCTTCTAGTGGAGTGAAATCATCTTCAGAGCGCTGTTCTCAGCCCTTACTCTGCCTGATCCCATCAACTGCTTTATACAAGCACCAGCTCTCGGCCAAGTGCTCATTTCAATTACAACAAGGGCAGAATAATTATAAACTACCAAGAGCTAATCTACCGGTGAGGAAAAGATTGTAAACTAATTGTCACAAATGTACTAAGGCAAATGAGACTCAATGGGGAACCCCAGAGCTCCCCTTCAGCACTACAGAAATGCACATTACACACTGCTAAAGTATGGCTGCCTATATGTACATTAATTGACATAAAGTTGGCAAACATTATCATGGAGTACATTGTTGCAGCATGAAATCGGAGTGTCCAACCACTAAGTAATACAGTTCAGGGAATAAAAAGAGGGAGATAAATCACAATCACATTAGTACTGACACTGTACACACACTGGGGACACCAAACTATGAATATTGTTTGAGAATCTTGGGGAGAGTTCATCGTCATGGAAAGGGGCACTATGAGAGTGATTGGGATCCAACTATCAGTGGTTTTTAATATTAAATCTTTTTATATGGGCCAAAGGGACCTTTTGGGCCTCCTAGGCTCCAAGGCCCATGTGCCATTGCATTTTCTGCACCTATCATAGTTACTCCTGTGTAGTAGGGAGAAAACGCCAGGCCGACAGGGGTCCGCTCTACTTCTCAGACATAACCAGTGTTTGCAATCCACCTTGGATGGGTGAAGTGCGACCCTTACTTCAGTCTTCAGGGGAGCATCCACATCCCTGCAGCTGGACAAAGATTGTAGATGTGCCATGGCAACATGTCACACAGAGAGTTTTTTTTACAAAACAACATGAAACGGTTTATTTGTTCTTCAACATTTCAACAGACATGTCCATTCCTATTCCGTTCTGCTGCCGCTGTTCCCTGGGGTATTTCGTCTGCCTAGCCTGCTGCCTGGAATTAGCCTTCCAGCTGCTGAGCATAAGACTCTACTTATCCACGTTCGTGTCTCCGCTGCTTCCCGTGTCCAAACACTGCTTCGGACAGTTCCAGCCGCTCCACTTCCCCAGGCCTGTGGAGAAGATGGAGAAAACAATTCTCCATCTTCTCTATTCCGTCAGTTTTCTTTCACAGACCCATTGACTTGCATGACTGCGTGTGATCCCATTTACGGACTCAGTCTTAGGAAAAATTTGGCTATGTGACCGGTCCCTAGAATAACATTGATCTCAGTGTGATCCAATGTTTGTCAAATCGCACTCGGTCTGAAAATATGGTCATCTGCATAAAGTCAAGAAGTGATGATTATAATTGAATATGCCAGGGGTTGGACCCCTATCTGAACTGAGAATGAAGGAACCAAAATGCTCGTCAATTACTGCATCTACTACATTGTTTTTTCATGCACCACACCTGCTGTACAAGGGGCTTTGCTGAAATTTCCTGCATGGCCAGACGCAGTAGTCATTTACCGTTTCAGACTAGATGTAAACCCTAACAAATATAGAAATGACAATGAGCAAAGGCTTACAATAATTAATATTTTTAGCACAAAGCAGTCAACTTCAACATATTACTCCATCTGCAGGCAGATTTATGCGGGTGAAGAATCATTTTAAATGGGCGTGTATTATTGTCAATGGTTTCCAGTTGGCAGTCATATCCAACGACTGGCATGCATGACTATGTAAGAGTACATTCTAAGATAGCTGTCAGATTACATAGGACTGGGGTATTACCTGCACACAGAAAGGAAGATATATATATATATATATATATATATATATATATACACACAGTACAGAGCAAAAGTTTGGACACACCTACTCATTCAAAGAGTTTTCTTTATTTTCATGACTCTGAAAATTGTAGATTCACATTGAAGGCATCAAAACTATGAATTAACACATGTGGAATGAAATACTTAACAAAAAAGTGTGAAATAACTGAAAATATGTCTTATATTCTAGGTTCTTCAAAGTAGCCACGTTTTGCTTTGATTACAGCTTTGCACACTCTTGGCATTCTCTTGATGAGCTTCAAGAGGTAGTCACCGGAAATGGTCTTCCAACAGTCTTGAAGGAGTTCCCAGAGATGCTTAGCACTTGTTGGCCCTTTTGCCTTCACTCTGCGGTCAAGCTCACCCCAAACCATCTCGATTGGGTTCAGGTCTGGTGACTGTGGAGGCCAGGTCATCTGGCGTAGCACTCCATCACTTTCCTTCTTAGTCATATAGCCCTTACACAGCCTGGAGGAGTGTTTGGGGTCATTGCCCTGTTGGAAAATAAATGATGGTCCAACTAAACGCAAACCGGATGGAATAGCATGCCGCTGCAAGATGCTGTGGTAGCTATGTTGGTTCAGTATGCCTTCAATTTTGAATAAATCCCTAACAGTGTCACCAGCAAAGCACCCCCACACCATCACACCGCCTCCTCCATGCTTCATGGTGGAAACCAGGCATGTAGAGTCCATCTGTTCACCTTTTCTGCGTCGCACAAAGACACGGTGGTTGGATCCAAAGATCTCAAATTTGGACTCCTCAGACCAAAGCACAGATTTCCACTGGTCTAATGTCCATTCCTTGTGTTCTTTAGCCCAAACAAGTCTCTTCTGCTTGTTGCCTGTCCTTAGCAGTGCTTTCCTAGCAGTTATTTTACCATGAAGGCCTGCTGCACAAAGTCTCCCCTTAACAGTTGTTCTAGAGATGTGTCTGCTGCTAGAACTCTGTGTGGCATTGACCTCGTCTCCAATCTGAGCTGCTGTTAACCTGTGATTTCTGAGGCTGGTGACTCGGATAAACTTATACTGCGCAGGAGAGGTGACTCGTGGTCTTCTTTTCCTTGGGCAGTCCTCATGTGAACCAGTTTCTTTGTAGCGTTTGATGGTTTTTGCCACTGCACTTGGGGACACTGTTAAAGTTTTCCCAATTTTTCGGACTGACTGACCTTCATTTCTTAAAGTAATGATGGCCACTCATTTTTCTTTACTTAGCTGCTTTTTTCTTGCCATAATACAAATTGTAACAGTCTATTCAGTAGGACTATCAGCTGTGTATCCACCAGACTTCTGCACAAAACAACTGATGGTTCCAACCCATTTATAAGGCAAGAAAACCCACTTATAAACCTGACAGGGCACACCTGTGAAGTGAGAACCATTTCCGGTGACTACCTCTTGAAGCTCATCAAGAAATGCCAAGAGTGTGCAAAACAGTAATCAAAGTAAAAGGTGGCTACTTTGAAGAACCTAGAATATAAGACATATTTTCAGTTGTTTCACACTTTTTTGTTAAGTATTTCATTCCACATGTGTTAATTCATAGTTTTGATGCCTTGATGCATAAATATATATATATGCATACATACACTTTTGCTCTGTAACCTGCCCACCCTCAGATATGAGAGCATAAGGCTGGATCCCGACAGCCGTACTGGAAATTGGCCATTCGTATTTGAAAATGGTCGTAACAAGCTTTGTATTCTCGTTTATATTGCAGTTGGCTGCTGTAGGTGCATTAAATACATAAATGCATAAAACGAAACAAAGTAGTTGATGCTGAGATATATTTCCGCCCAGACCTACTGGCACACTGGCTACGACAGGTTCCCTTTAAAAGCAGTGCCTGAAATCAATCTTAGGGCTTTATCACACATTGTGCAGTTTGGTCCGATGTCAGATCCTTATTCATGGACTGGCTATGTGACAGATGCATATATTTCTATGTAACTGTCATGCTCGGATTGGTAAGCCAGAGTCAGTCCATGTGACATCGGATCACTTTGCATGGACACTAAAAGAGCCCATAGGCCAGTTTCACGTGGCCATTGTTCATATAATATGCTTAGCTCAGAAGAACCAGCCAATGTTTTTTGTTTCACAAGTGTTTTTGCTAGCCGATATCTTCCAGTCTGAGCATTAAAACTGTCCTTCAAAGTGTAGATCTGATTTTTCTAATGTTGGGAAAAGTTGGCAAGAAAAAATGGATGTTTTAAAAAACCAAAACGCCAGGGACACATTCCATAACCCGGCACATTCCCTGTGCATTTTTGTGGGGTTGTCAGGAATACATTTCTTAAACATTGCCATTGACTATCAATAGTGCCTAAGGTTGTCTTGAGACACGGAAACCCTAATTTCTCCTGCTTAGAATTACTGACTCATATTAATGTGCCCTCCTGCTTACAATCATGGATGTAATGTCATAGTACGCATGATTGTACTATGATCATTTATTACAGAATGTGTTTATATATTGTATTCCATATGGGGTTTGACACGTTATTAAAAAAGGAGTGAGACTGTTCTTATTGGAGTCCTCATTCTGCATAAAAAGCTGCACAGCGTAGTATCTCATTTACTGCTTCCTTCATTGTAAAGTAATCATCCCACTTCACCCTTATAAGCAACTGCAACTAATGAAGACAGCCACAAGGGAGTAATTGTATAAATGGCTGCAACTTCTCTGTGTGATTCCAGGAGCCCAAATGCTGGGAATGTTGAACTCAGGAGACGCGCATCAAATTGCATCTTCTTTAGCGTCAGAAGCGAAATTACTGAATGTAAACAAAAGTTCCATTCTCCATCTCATTTACCTTCCAGCTGCTATTAGCCAAAAGGCCAATAATGGTGTTAGGGAGCAGTGTGTCCCAATAGTAATTCTACTATAATAACATAAAGTACAGAAAGATATAAAAGTATAGGGACGAGAAAAGCACAACAATTTAGCAAGAGCATATTATTTGTAGGTTTAGAAATATAATCTAGATACTTAAAGGGTTACTGCCAAAACAGTCCATTTTCCTCATGGCCCAGCTGCTCTTGAATGAATCGGAGATGCGTATACTCCCCTCTGCTCTATACTTTGTCTATAGTATCTATAGTACAATTTCTGGCAGTTTCTATATACAAAACAAATCATGCACACAAAATGACAATCAATGTAATGTAGTTAATTAGGTGACTCCATGGATGGATATATCATTGGCGCAACCTGTGCAGAAGCACAGGGGCCCAAGAGGTAATGGGGTCCATGACCACCTTGAAGGCAGCTGGAATTGTGAGTTATGAAAACTATTGAGCTTCAAGGGGCCCATATATTGTTCTTACAATGGGGCCCTCTTCTGTCTCTGTCGGTCAGTGGTTGACTCAGCACAGATATGGTAATACATGTGACAAAAAGGCATTAAAAATATATTTAAAAGGTGCATAACCTCACAAAACTAAATATAAGACCTACCAAAAAAACATAATAAGTGTAAGGCCAGGGGCAGACGAGAATACAGCATCGGCTGTGAGAGAATGGCATGTAATCTGCCAATGACACGCAGCTCAAACTCTGATTTGGGAATCATCCGAATCATCCACTGTGATATGAGTCTACGCACACGAGAATCAGAGCACAGGAGAAGAGAAGAAGGAGAAATTAATCTCTCCATCTTCTCCATTGCCTGTCTCTACATATGTCGGACTGTACTGATGCCATCTGAGTGCAGTCCAATGTTTCACAAACACCTATAGACTTGTATAGGTGAGCGTGATCCGAGATAGGCCTTGGCTCCAGTTGCGTATCGCTTTGAATGCGAGACCATTGTTTGACGTTTGGCTTTACCTACAGTTATCAGTAGGTCCATGTTGGATGATAGGTATCACTAGGGTCTAATAGGATTATTTGACGTTGAGCGGGGTGGTGAGAATTGTGCAATATAGGGTGCCAACCTTCTCGTCTGGTAGGGTTTTTCCTTAGGGATTGAATTGAGCACTTTGAGGAATCATTACCTCACTGTTTTTCAATTATATATTTGTATGACCCATTGTGTTATAGCAAAACGTGGATTACCTCAGTATGGGTTGGTTGTCACATATCACAGTGTTTTTTTTCTTTTGCATTTTAAAAGTGTTTATAAAGCATATCTGGCAAAAATATCTTTTTAGAGGTATATAATTTTTTCTGTGAATTAATTCATGGCTACAAACAATGACTTCAGAATCTGTTAGCTACAATGGCTTGTTAGATCCTACCATAAGCATGGTCTAACAGGCCTCCTGTCAGTGTAATACTGCAATAAATAAGTATTCTGTTTCCATGAAAATAAAACCAATCCATAAAATAAGTACTAGCATGATGTTTACGTGATTTTTGAAGTATGCTTGAAATAAAAGCCTTACTCAACAAAATAAGTCCTAGTTACAGTCAGGGCCGGCGTTATGATAAGCCAAACTGTACATTTTCTCAGAGCCCCCACTCTCTTAGGGACCCCAGAAATTGTATTCCAAAGTTAAGATTGCTTAAAAATCTTTGATGACTTCACAGTCATGTGACATGAGGTAATCAAAGGTCTCTTAATTGCAAGAATCTAAAAGAACTGAACAAGAGACAGGCTGGTTTACAGGACTGGCATTAGGGAGAAGGGAGAGCAAACAGGGCAGTTTCAGAGGGCCTCCATTTTTCTAGGGGCCCCAGAGTTTATATACTGATGATAACACTGCTTAAGTACCCTTCTGACATCAGGCCATGTGACTAAATTGTCACCACCTTGAACCCTTATAGCTCCAGGCTGAACATTTCAGTGCTACTGGCCTGGACTGGAAGTGACACTGTCCCATCCTTTGGTCACTTGATCGGTGAGGCCTGTGGTTGGATGCAGCAGTTAGGGGACTAGAACAGGACCTCATTAGATGCCCTGCCCATGACTTGCCGTTCTGTTTACCTTACCGCTAATGCTAATCACAGGCCTCAGCGGTCAGGGACATCACTACATCCAGTCAAAACTGAGCCCAGGTGGATGAAACTTGTGAATATAGCGTGATGTATTATTTTTTACCAGGAGCTGCCTGTCTGGGAAATTTTATGTAACCTTGACATTTTTTATAGACATGTTTTATCTGTAGTGACATTTTCTCTCTTTTTTTTTAGGTACTTAATTAATGTAACATTTGAAGGACGGAACCTCTCGTTTAGTGAAGATGGATACCAGATGCATCCGAAATTGGTTATTATTCTTCTCAACCAGGAAAGAAAATGGGAAAGGGTAGGTTTTGGAAACATACTTCTTGTTTTATTAAAGATTCATGTTGGTGTTCCAATGATAGCCAGTCAACAACTTTTATGGTATGGCAGAAATGTTGCATTCACATGTAGAAGGCATACAGTATATGGATTAAAAGAGGCAAATCGACTCTACTTTACTAACAGTTTTTATTTTTCCAAGCACTGACCAGAGCTTTGTCATAGTGGCATCACAGGGTGGAAACGTTGGTTTAGTGCTTTTTGGCTTGGGCTGTAATCAGATTTGTTCAGATCTTCCAGTGGGCTTTGCGGAGCTCTATACGATCTCATAGAAAGCCTGTGGCTTGTACACCACTAACCATGGCTCTCAGTGGATGTGTTACTTATACCCGATCCCAATTATTTCAGTGATCATAGGGGTCTTGCCACTGACACCCTAATAATCAAAACTTCTAACATGTCACTATCTCTATGATGCCCAGTGTCAATACATGTTTGACTTCATGTTTATAATTTCTAGTTTTTCTTCTAATAGAAGACATTTTAATTTTAAGTTACATTTTGTAGTATGTATAGAGTAGAGATGAGCGAACCGGTCGCGGTTCGGCTCGAGGTCGGTTCGCCGAACGGAGCTCCCGTTCGAGTTCGGTTCGTCGAACGTTCGACGAACCGAACTCGAACCAATAGGCTATAATGGGAGGCAATCACAAACACATAAAAATGCATGATAAATGTACACAAACAGTTAATAAACATTGCCATAACACTTACCGGTCCCCGCGATCCCTCCTGCACTCTGTCTCCTGCCGCTATTATATCCGATGATCGCTGAATCCTCCCGGTGACCGGCACTGCCAGCAGAGATGCAGGACCTATCGTGACGTCAAAATAGCCATGTGACCAGTCACGTGGCTATTATCTCATTGGCTACAGACTGGTCACATGACTATGACGCGTCATGTAGGACCTGCGAGTGCATCTCTCCGGTACCCGGTGCACATTTGTGTATCGCCGTGTACCGGCGACATGCTCTAGCACACGGTCGACTCCCCGTTCCTTTAGGGACCGGCTGACACAGCCGGTCATTAACGGAGATCACCGTTGCCATAGCAACGCAGTTAGCGGTGACGTCACCGCTAACCGCGGCTCCGGGAGCACCGTTGCTATGGTAACGCGTCTGTCAGCGTTACCGCTGTTACTGCTAGCAGCACTGATCTCTCACTCCGTGAAGGCTGCACGCTGCTTTCCGTGCAGCTTTCACGGAGTGAATGCTCCACGGGAAGCAGCGTCTTCCCCCATGCAGCAGTGATGTAGCAGAGCTGCATTTGTTGAACGAGAAAGACAAAAGACTATGGATCGTGGAGGGCTGACAGGGGGTAATAAAGATGGAGTCTCTAATGTGTCTGTGTATTTATTTCTATTAAAGTATTTTTTCTCTGTGTGGTGTCTTTTTTTTAACCCTTTATTGGAGATTCTTAATGGCCGGGTCAAACGTGCCTGACATTAAGAATCTCTGGCTTAATACTGGCTAGTAAAACAAAGCCAGTATTAACTCATGATTACCCAACAAGCCACCCGGCTCCAGGGCTGTTGGAAGAGTTGGATACAGCGCCAGATGATGGCGCTTCTATGAGAGCGCCATTTTCTGGGACGGCTGCGGACTGAAATTCGCAGCAGAGGCGCCCAGAAACCTCGAGCTAACCTGTGCTGTGGATTCCAATCCCCAGCTGCCTAGTTGTACCTGGCTGGACACAAAAATGGAGCGAACCTCACGTCGTTTTTTTTTTAATTATTTCATGAAATAAGTGAAATAATTAAAAAAACCGGTTTCCCCATATTTTTGGTTCCCAGCCGGGTACAAATAGGCAACTGGGGGTTGGAGGCAGCCCGTGGCTGCCTGCTGTACCTGGCTAGCATACAAAAATATGGCGAAGCCCACGTCATTTTTTTGGTGGGCAAAAAACTTCTGCATACAGTCCTGGATGGAGTATGCTGAGCCTTGTAGTTCTGCAGCTGCTGTCTGCTCTTCTCCATACAGACAGACAGCAGCTGCAGAACAGCAGCAAAGTGTAGAAAAAGTGGAGAAAAAGTGGAGACAAAAATGGAGAAAAAGTGGAGAAAAAGTGGAGAAAAAATGGAGAAAAAGTGGAGAAAAAATGGAGAAAAAGTGGAGAAAAAGTGGAGAAAAAATGGAGAAAAAGTGGAGAAAAAGTGGAGAAAAAGTGGAGAAAAAGTGGAGAAAAAATGGAGAAAAAGTGGAGAAGAAGTGGAGAAGTGGAGAAGAAGTGGAGAAGTGTTTGTTCATGCCAGATGGGAGATAAATAATTTTTTACCGGCGCTGTCATTTACTGTAACGTGATCATTGGTGTACGGTGTATACCTGTGATCACGTGAGCGGGGACCGGAAAAACCGTCCTGAATCATGATCTCCAGGGTCTCAGCTAGCCCTGAAACCCCGGAGATTTTCTGACGCCGGGGAGCGTTATTCACTTATTTCTGCCTGCTGTTTATAAACGGCAGATCAGAATAAGGCTACATTAACACGACCGATCCATTTTTGCGGTCTGCAAAAAACAGTCCGTTTTTTTTCACGGGTGCATCCGTGTGGCATCCGTTTCCGTTCCGTAGACGGTCCGTATGTCATCTGTTTGTCATTCGTGTGCCTTCCGTTTTTTTTGTGTACTGCAAAAAAACTGAAGGAGGGTAAATGCATAAATTTACCCAGGATCCATAGCTTCATCCTACATGCTTTTCACAGCGTAGAGCGCTCTGGTGATTTTCTTGTGCTTGTACACTTCATATCAGTCTTTTCTGTCATTATAATGGCAGAAAGACACATAATGTCCCACTCTCCTGCATTTTGTAATTTTGCACCTTTTGGTGCCTTTCATGTGGCCTTAAGGGGTGCTTAGCTTTGTATTTAGCCAAAAAAATGAAAAAAAAAAAAAATGACGTAGGGTTCCCCCTAGTTTTGTAGCCAGCTAGGGTAAAGCAGACGGCTGCAGCCTGCAGACCACAGCTGGCAGCTTCACCTTGGCTGGTAATCCAAAACTGAGGGCACCCCACGCTGTTATTTTAAATTAAATAAATAATTTTAAAAAAAAAGCACGTAGGGGTCCCCCCAAAATTGGATCACCAGCCAAGGTAAAGCAGACAGCTGGGGTCTGATATTCTCAGACTAGGGAGGTCCATGGTTATTGGACTCTCCCCAACCTAAAAATAGCAGGCCGCAGCCGCCCCAGAAGTGGCGCATCCATTAGATGCGCCAATCCTGGTGCTTTGCCCCAGCTCATCCCGCGCCCTGGTGCGGTGGCAAACGGGGTAATATATGGGGTTAATACCAGATGTGTAATGTCACCTGGCATCAAGCCCTGGGGTTGGTGAGGTCAGGCGTCTATCAGATACCCGACATCACCAACCCAGTCAGTAATAAAAAAAAATAGAAGACAAACACATTTTTATTTGAAAAAACACTCCCCAAAACATTCCCTCTTTAACCAATTTATTAGAAAGAAAAACAAATCCAGGTCTGGTGTAATCCAAGGGGTTGCCATGACGATCCACACTGTCCCAGTCAATGAAGAGCAAAATGTTCCCCATTGGCTGGGAGAGCAGTGCAGTGACCTGAGCTAACATCAATGGGTCAGCCCAGGTCACTGCAGGGCATGACAAGTCCTGCTGTCAGCGAGGTACATTACCTGCGCTGATCTCCAGCACACTGACAGCCCCTGTCACTGAGTTCAATGACCGCCGCCTTCACAGCCAAGAATCGCGAGAGGCCCGTGACGTCACCGCTAGTCAGTCTCGGGTCGGAAGCGAGAGAAGGTGATGTGACAAGCGGCGGCCATGGAGGACAGTGACAGCGCTGAGGTCGGGACTTCATCACCGCAGGTAAGCCGAGCGGGACCATGTGTGCAGAGTGTGTGTGCAGAGTGTGTGTGTGTGTGTGTGTGTGTGTGTGTGAGTGTGTGTGTGTGTGTGTACATGCCGCGGGCAGGAGGGGGCGGAGCGAGCTGAGCGGGGAAGTGTGGGCTTCCTGCACGTAACTAGGATAAACATCGGGTTACTAACCAAAGCGCTTTAGTTGGATACCCGATGTTTATCTTGGTTACCAGCTTGTGGCAGGCTGCCAGCGATGGCTCCTGCACACTGTAGCTGTAAAAAGCCCTGCTTTTTGCTGCTAGAACCGTTCTCGAACGTATCTAGAACTATCAAATTTTAGCAAAAAAGCTCGAGTTCTAGTTCGATCTAGAACACCCCCCAAAATCACTTGAGCCGCGAACTGGAGAACCTCGAACCGCGCTCAACTCTAATATAGAGTAATCATTTTTTTCCCCTATTTTGTGATTCAATAACTAATCCACCAGACAAAATCAGCACTTGGCGCCTATTGATTGTAAGCTTTTATTTTATTTGTCAGTGAATGTTTATTTGTTTTCAGTTTTCATTATATTGTGTGTTTATCGCATTAACTGATTGGAAAGCCTTGGGAAATGTGTTTGAGATATATAAATAATATAAATATTGCTGCATCATCATGCTTTTCAGAATTGCTACTCCCACAGGGAGGCATTAGTCCCTGCTCGCTTCCTCTCTGAAACAGTTATTTGCATATTTAAATTACCAGAGGGGCATTGCATGGCCTATGAGTCTCCTTACACTAACCTGGCACTGTCCACAAGAAAGACTTTACCGCTTAATCCATTATTTAGAGGTCTCCCTCCCACCTATTTAAATTGTCCTGATGAGCAGCAAACAACCAGAACCATGTGTGACGACATGGACTCTCATGGGTTAAAGGTTCTTAAAATCCAGACAGACAGCATGATAGATTGTCTATAGACAGAGGAGAAGTCCCTCATTGTTTTTACAAGACTCTTGTTGACTCAATGTAATTGTGTTGGCCACTGAAAGCCAAACGTATTGTTCTCCAGACATTTCCAGTAACCATTGTATTGTAGTTGTGAATTGATAATGTAATTACCTTAGTAGCCATTGTCTAGTCGGTGACTTGCCGACTCCATGTAGATATACTGAGTCTTTCTATGCACATCATTTAAATGAACATTATCCATGCAGCTTGAAATTCATCCAATGGGAGAAGCAATCTTGTCCAACCAATTGATGAGGACGCAGTGTATCCTAAGGGAAAGTTATGGCTATAAAAGGGACTTCTTTAAGCCACCAAGGTTGATGAAGGTTGATGGATGCTGATGGATCCAGTCTAAGCTCTTTGGAGCTGAATAGAGGATCAGGATATCTTATGGCTTCAATCTAGGGACTCCGGTCCCGGTTGGAGACCATATCCACAGCCTAGGGATTTCGACTCCGGCTGCCAGGATTTTAACATCAAAACAGGACTACCTAAGGAGGACACTCAGGTTGGGACAGTTCAGTCACCTGTTACAGACTTTGAAGACCTCAGACAGCTTGGAACCTGTGAGGCATTGACATTCTAAATCCCTGGTGAGCCAGCGGAAGGGTGAGACTCTGTTGCCTGTTACATTTGTGTGTTTTGCTGGTTATGTGTTATGTGCTGTTAATTGTTTGGGGATCCAATAAAGTCTAATTATTGTGGTTCCCTCGCCCTGTGTTGTCTGAGTAGTGTTACGCCCACGGTTAAGGAGGCCGGCGTTCAGTTGGGATGAGCCCTGAGCCACGCTGTCTTTCTAAAGGCGGTGGGTTTTAGTGGACGAGAGCACCCACTGAGCCCCGTGTCTCCACACCATGTATCTGCAAATTGAGTTTATTTTTTGTTTTCTTTTTGTTGTCTTCTTATCCTAAGTAGAGTTGAGCGAGTATCTAACTATTCATATTCGCTATACTCATAACGAGTACTGTCTAATACTCGTGTATTCATTCCGAATAGCGTATGCAATGCAAGTCAATGGGGAATAATCGCAATGTAACGAGTAACCTGAATGCCTCACTATTTCCTACTTGCACGAATAGTGCGGCACTCAGTTACTCATTACATTGCCAGTTTTTCCCCGTTGACTTTCATTGCACACGCTATTCGTAATGAATACGCAAGTATTAGACAGTATTCATTATGAGTATAGCAAGTACGAATAGTTAGGTACTTGCTCATCTCTAATCCTAAGTCATATGGCAAGGCTAAGTAAAGGGTTTGCATTGACTTTTAGGATTGCTTCTTCCAAAAGGTGGCACTAGTCCCTGCTCTCTTCCTCTATGAAGTGGCTATTTGCATTTTTAAATTCCCAGAGGAGCATTGCATGGCCTAGGAGTCGCCTTACGCTGACTTGGCACTGTCCACAAGGAGAGACTTTACCCCTTAGAGTCCTTCCACCCATATAAATTATCCTGCTTTACACTGATGAGCAGCAAACAGCCATAAACACGTATCTGTAAATTGAGCTTCTGTTTTTTTGTTGGCTTCTTATCCTAACTCATATGGCAAGGTTCAGTAAATGGTAGAAATGGACTTTTAGGCTTGCTACTTCCAGTAGGCAGCACTAGAGTTCCAGTCCTCTTCCTCTCTGAAGAAACTATTTGCATACTTAAATTCCCAGTGGAGGATGCATGACCCATAAATCTCCCTATGCTGACTTTGCATTCTCCACAAAGACAAACTTTACCCCTTAGACCACAGTTGAGTGAATAATTTCAAACTTGATTTCAGTAAAAAAATTCTCGAAATAGCCTGAAATATCTGGGGAAATGACCTGCGTAAATCTGGGTCGGTTTTGCTTTCATAAGTGGCACTTGGTTAGACTAACAGTCCGGAATCGTGGACCATTAGGATTTGATAACAGATAGATGTTCCAATTATATGATAGAGTTCCTTAAAATGTGGTTGCCTTGTAGGGTTTCTAAACTATTTTAGATAGCACTGCAATCTGGTTTTGTTCAGTACAAGTCTGTTTCAACAGTCTGATTTCCCAGCTCACGTTTCTTCAAGAAGCATGACCCAAATACTCGTGCATCTGTTTATTGCATCTCTTTAAACTGTCCATCACCGGCAAACTCTCCTGTCATCAGCACAGGCTTATACAGTTCAAACAAGAGAGAGGGTGATTAAAGAGGACAGCAGGAAAGAAGGAAGGAAGGGAAAAAAGAGAACAGTGTGAAGATGAAGTTGCTTTACAGGTCTAAGCAACTATCGGAAGTTGTTCTCTTCTGGTTTTACTATTTTGTTATGTTATTTGTAATACTGTGATCTTGAAAACATCTAAGTAGATGAGCTCTGTGCTTGCGCAATCTCACCTTGCTGACTCCTCAGTCATCTTTTCCTTGACAAACTGTATTTAGTTTTAATGGTCTATTATCCTATCAGTAATATTTACCACTTAAATCATAGGGTCTCGATGTAAGAGCACAATGTAGACAACAGGATAAATGTTGACCATGCCTTAAAAATCATCTAAAATGTTATATACCCCAAAATAGTAGCAGGAGGGTGGAAAGGGTTAATCGCACTGATGTGGATATAAGACAAATCTGCACTATAATATGGCATTCATTCTCTTTCGACCACAAATGGGGTATTGTCATAGTCAAGAGAAATTGTGTAACAAATTATTTGGTATGTTTCTCCTATTTGTCCTTCTAAGATTACTTGAGGCTAAAACCACATTTTAGTAGAAAAAAAAAATGTAATTTTTCATTTACACAGCCCAATGCTATAAAATTCTGAGAATAATCTATGGATTTAAAATGTTCACTACAATGCTGTCTGAATTCAGCCAGGGGTATAGTTTCCAAAATGTGGTTATTTGTGGCGGTGTTTCTACTGTTTTGGCATCTGAGGGGCTCCTTTAATGTGACATGGCAACTGCCAATCTATTCTATCAAACATTGTGCTCCAAAAGCCAAATAGCGCTCCCTCTCTTCTTAGTCAATAGTGTGTGCCCAAACAATAGTTTCTGACCACATTTGGGGTGCTCATATACTCAGGATAATTCACACAACAATTTGTGGGGTCTAATTTTTTGTTATCCTTGTAAGAATGTGACATTTTTGCCTAAAGCAACGTTTTGATTGTGTAATATTCAATTTACACTGTCTGAAATTGGAATGAAAATGCTCACTACAACACTAGATAAATTCCTTTTGGAAGGGTTTGTGATTTTTGGCACCTCTGTGGCTCTCCAAATGTGACATGGCATTAATCTGCTGTAGAAAAAAATTAAATAGCACTCCTCCCTTAAAAACCTCGTCATGTGTCCAAACAGCAGTGGGATATAGGTGTACTCAATATAAATTGCACAAAACTTTTTTTCCATTTACCCTTGTAAAAATGAAAAATTTGCAACTAAAATTTTAGTAAAAAAATTATTTATTTTTTTTTATTTCAGATTGCATTAATTCCTCTGACATACATTAGGGGTTAACACATTTTCTGAATCTGGTTTTCAATACTTTGAGGGGTTCAAAAAACTCAAACAAACAAAGGATGTTCTTAAGTCAGTGATGGGTAATTGAATAAATATAATCTGCCTAAGCAACTAAATCCAAAACCTAAAAACTAATTAAAAATTAACTTTTATTTCTTCATTATGGTACATAAAGGCTACATTGATCAAATGGATTAAAAACACCAAGTTCTGTGATCTAAATTCTCCATAAGTGGACATATCATTTGCAGCAGTTAAGTAGAATATTCTTAAAGGGAAAGGCATATAGGGTTATACCCGAATAGAAGTCTGCTGTATATATACAGTGGGTATGGAAAGTATTTAGACCCCTTTAATTTTTCACTCTTTGTTTTATTGTAGCCATTTGATAAATTCCAAAAAGTTCATTTTTTTCTTATAAATGTACACTCTGCACCCCATTTTGACTGAAAAGAACAGAAATGTAGAAATTTATTAAACAAGAAAAACTGAAATATCACATGGTCATAAGTATTCAGACCCTTTGCTCAGTATTGAGTAGATGTGCCCTTTTGAGCTAGTACAGCCATGAGTCTTCTTGGGATCCTGGATTTAGGGATCCCTTGCCATTCTTCCTTGAAGATCCTCTCCAATTCTGTCAGGATGGATGGTGAACATTGGTGGACAGACATTTTTAGGTCTCTAGAGATGCTCAATTGGGTTTAGGTCAGGGCTTTCGCTGGGCCAGTCAAAAATAGTCACAGAGTTGTTCTGAAGCCACTCCTTTGTTATTTTAGCAATGTGCTTAGGGTCATTGTCTTCTTGAAGGTCAACCTTCGGCCAAGTCTGAGGTCCAGAGCACTCTAGAAGAGGTTATCTTCCAGGATATTTCTGTACTTGGCCGCATTCATCTTTTCTTCAATTACAACCAGTCGTCCTGTCCCTGCAGCTGAAAAACACCCCTATAGCCTGATGCTGCCACCACCATGTTTCACTGTTGGGATTGTATTGGGCAGGTAATGAGCAGTGCCTGGTTTTCTCCACACATACCGCTTAGAATTATCACCAAAAAGTTCTATCTTCGTCTCATCAGACCAAAGAATATTATTTCTCATAGTCTGAGATTCCTTCAGTGTTTTTTGCAAACTCTATGCGAGCTTTCATATGTCTTGCACTGAGGAGAGGCTTCCGTCAGGCCTCTCTGCCATAAAGGCCTGTCTGGTGAAGGGCTGCAGTGATAGTTGACTTTGTGGAACTTTCTCCCATTTACCTACTGCATCTCTGGAGCTCAGCCACAGTGATCTTGGGGTTCTTCTATACCTCTCTCACCAATGCTCTTCTCCCACGATTGCTTAGTTTTCCTGGACGGCCTGGTCTAGGAAGAGTTCTGGTAGTCCCAAACTTCTTCCATTTAAGGAATATAGAGGCCACTGTGCTCTTAGGAACCTTGAGTACTGCAGAAATTCTTTTGTTACCTCGGCCAGATCTGTGCCTTGCCAACAATTCTGTCTCTGATCTCCTTGGGCAATTCCTTTGACCTCATGATTCTCATTTGGTCTCACATGCACTGTGAGCTGTGAGGTGTTTTACAGGTCTGTCTATACAGGTATGTGCCTTACCAAATCAAGTCCTATCAGTTTAATTAAACACAGCTGGACTCCAATGAAGAAGTAGAACCATCTCAAGGAGAATCACAAGGAAATGGACAGAATGTGACTTAAATATGGTGTCTGAGCAAAAGGACTGAATACTTATGACCATGTGATATTTCAGTTTTTCTTGTTTAATAAAGTTGCAAAAATGTCTACATTTCTGTGTTTTTCTGTCAAGATGGGGGATGGGGAGCAGAGTGTACACTAATGAGAAAAAAATAAAGAACTTTTTTGAATTTAGTTTAGCAAATGGCTGCAATGAAACAAAGAGTGAAAAATTTAAAGGGGTTTGAACACTTTCCACACCCACTGTGTATATATATATATATATATATATATATATATATATATATATATATACAAATAAGAAAGCCGCGGAGACACCATCACGTGTTTCTCAACGCTGCCAGGAAACTAGCCAGGTCTTTCACCGGGAAGGAACAACCATGGGAAGGGCAGTCTCCAGTCAAGGAGACCACCTATACCAAACATGGTATCCATCCACAGACAGCCGTTTCGGGGTATTTGCCCCTCATCAGTGTGGAGTAGGAATCTGGCTAGTGGGGGCAATGCCTAGTAAAAGACTACTTAAGCAAGCATTGTTGACCTTAGGGAGATCAACATATCCACTGCGGAGACACCATCATGTGTTTCTCAATGCAGTGATTCTAGAGCAACGCCCCCTGGGAAGTATGCAAATAAGAAAGCCGCGGAGACACCATCACGTGTTTCTCAACGCTGCCAGAAAACATATAACATGTATATATATATACTAGCTGTACTACCCGGCTTCGCCCGGGTTAATAACTGCTGTTAACAAAATAGAATGTATTAACAAAAATGTATTCTGCACACAAAAAACACAAAACAAATAGATATAAATGTAATTATTAAAAGGCAAAAACTAAGCTAATAGAAGCATTTCACAATATATATTTCAACACCACAGATATTCCACACAGATTTAACTAAATTGGCCAAGTAATGTGCTCCGTCTGTCTCTTTCCAGGTCTGTCTCTTTCCCCGTCTGTCTCTTTCACCGTCTGTCTCTGTCTGTCTCTTTCCAGGTCTGTCTCTTTCCAGGTCTGCCTCTTTCCAAGTCTTCCTCTTTCTTTCTGTCTCTTTCTTTGTCTGTATCTATCTCTCTGTTTCTTTCCCCATCTGTCTCTTTCCAGGTCTGTCTCTTTCCCAGGTCTGTCTCTTTCCCCGTCTGTCTTCACGTCTCTTTGTCTGTCTTTTCCTGTCTGTCTCTTTCCCTGTCTGCCTGTCTTTGTCTGTCTCTATTTCTCTGTCTCTTTCCCCATCTGTCTCTATCAAGGTCTGTGTCTTTCCCCATCTATCTTTGTCTGTCTCTCTGGATGTCTCCTCCTTCCCTGTCTGCCTGTCTCTGTCCCTGTCTTCATGTCTGTCTGTCTCTTTCCCCATCTGTCTCTTTCCAGGTCTGTCTATTTCCAGGTCTGTCTCTGTCTGTCTCTTTCCCCGTCTGTCTCTGTCTGTCTTTTTCACCGTCTGTCTATGTCTGTCTCTTTCCCTGTCTGTCTGTATCTCTCTGTCTCTTTCCCTGTCTGTCTCTGTCTGTCTCTCTCTATGTCTGTCTCTCTCTGTCTTTCTCTATCTGTCTCCCCACCAACATGTGTTATAGCTGTAGCACCCGGCGCTGCCCGGGATAGTAACTGTCTCTCTGTTTCTCTCCCATTCTCTGTCTGTCTCCCCCTCTGTATATATCTCTATGTCTCTCTCTCTATCTATTTGTCTGTCTGTCTCTTCCCCTGTCTGTCTCTGACTGTCTCTGTCTCTTTCTCCATCTATCTCAATCTCTTTCCCTCTCTTTCCCTGTCCGTCTCTTTCCCTCTCTTTCCCTCTCTGTCTCTTTCCCTCTGTCTCTTTCCCTGTGTCTGTCTCTTTGTCTGTCTCTTTACCTGTCTTTGTCTGTCTCTTACCCTGTCTATCTCATTCCCTCTCTTTCCCTGTTTGTCTGTTTCCTGTGTCTGTCTTTGTCTCTTTGTCTGTGTCTGTCTCTTTACCTGTCTGTGTCTGTCACTTAACCTGTCTCTCTCTTTCCCTCTCTTTCCCTGTCTGTCTCTTTCCCTGTCAGTCTGTCTCTTTGTCTCTGTCTGTCTCTTTGTGTCTGTCTCTTACCCTGTCTATGTCTGTTTCTTACTCTGCCTGTGTCTGCCTCTTTCCGTCTGTGTCTGTCTCTTTCCCTGGCTGCATTGTGACACGCCAGCATTCCATATAAGGGCATGGCTGCGCATTCTTCTGAAGTTCTGGCTGCACTGTGGCTCCCAGCTCCATTCGCTGTAATGGAGGCAGGTTTTTTGGTGAATAACTGTAAAGCGCAGGGTTAAAATTTCCCCTCGAAACATAGCCTATGATGCTCTCGGGGTCCAGACGTGTGAGTGTGCAAACCTTTGTGGCTGTAGCTGCGACGGTGCAGATGCCAATCCTGGACATACACATACACACACACACACATTCAGCTTTATATATTTACCACTAACATAAAGTACAAATTGTCAAGAAAAACTGCAACATCTCTTAGAGGCTCCAGGCTCAAGAAGGCTACCTCAGACAGACTTGGAGCAAGCCATTCCATCTGGCAGATTCCAGGGGAACATCAGCCTTCACCCTTCAATCCCTGTGCAGGGATGTGGTCTTACAATGGGGTATACTGGATTGCTTCCACCAAAAGGCTGCCGTCCAATGGACCAAACTAAGGGAAAGAGAATGGTCTGTTAGCCGGGTCGGAACAAGGAGGTCTGTGTAAGAAAAAAATCATAAAGAAGAAGGATAGTAAAAAAAATGAGCTGAGGTCAAAATCAGGGATGTCACTGGGATTATAGGAAGGCATAGAAGACAGTTAGATTATAACCGGTAGTAAACAGCAGAATTTCAGGAGCTTCAGTAGCTTGCAGCCTTACAGTGGGTTGCAGTTACTAGATGTGGCACTTCTGGAGTGGCTAGGGCTGCTATGTTTAGGCTGGGAAGGGACAAATAACCATGAAACTTCCCAGCCTGATAATGCTAGCCCCCAGCTGTCTGCTTTACCTTAGCTGGTTATCAAAAATGGGGGGACCTCATGCCATTTTTAAAAATTATTAGTTAAACAAGGCTAAAAACACCCTTTAATGCCCCATGAAAGGCACTAAAGGGTGCATGTGTACAATATGTAGGGGGACTTTGCTTTTGTCAACTTACAGAGCACCATGTGCGCCGAGCATTGCATCTTTGGGTCCTATATAGACCCGATGATGCAATGCGGTCAGCATTTACTCAACATGAGTGTGATGGCTGTGTAAGTGCCCACAGCTGAAAAGCTGGTTGATAGCCCACAGCCTATCAACAAACTTTATTAACGTATGAACTACATCTGAACTCGAACACGGAATTCCATGAGAAGTGTGTCTTCAAGTTTGAGCACCGTGTCTGGCACGAACCCCGAACTTTACAGTTTGGGTTCGCTCATCACTAGAACACATGAAATATGTGAGGATGGGCTTCTATGCTCCATAATCCAAAAGTATCACAATTTCAGAAGAAAATCATTATATTTTTTGTGTTTATGAAAGCCATGAAAATGCACGGGAACTACAGAAATGTGTCCAAACCCTTTGAAGTCATGGAATATAATAATAAGCTCCAGTCAAAGTGCTCTAGGTTTCCGGTGGCAATTTATAAACAAGTCATTTAGGAAACAGGTGACAGCAATGTATCAGGCTTGGTTACACCTTCTGGTGTAAGGTGGCCCTGGTCAGATCTGATAGACCATGTACTGGAGCTGTGCAGTTTGGCTACGTCTCCGGTCCTGTTTCTTAACACGTGCCGCCAAGTAGAGGTGAATTCCACAAGTGTCCTATTATGATACTGTGAGGTTTTAAATGGACATTTTAAGAAATAGCCTTAAATTCTAAGTATATGAACTATGACAGTAAATTCCTACATTCGCTTGGAGTGTATCATGTGCAGTTTTCAATTTCTTTGAAATGCAAATGTTTGATGATTGCCCTATTTCTACAGATTGCATTGCTCCTTTATGTTAATGCCCATTTTTGCAAGTCTTTGGCAGTATAACTGCATAATATCAATTTGCATCTGTTTGAGTGCAATGACAGACATGAATGCTGATGATGTTTTTCTAACCTGAATCTCCGTTTTCTTGCGTTTCTGGTGTGTCTTTAGTTCTTATGCTATTAAGTAAACCTTCAGCCCCCACTTGTCTTGCTGATTCTCCGCACCCACCTTTTCTTCTCCTCTCTGCAGTTTCCATTCTTTCATGCACTTGGCAGGATTCCCAGCCTACATATGTGCTCTTAGTAACTCACAGGTCTGTTTTTTTATAGGATTTGTCTTGCCAATTGGCAGTCATCAGGATTGACACTTTGAAAAGCCTTTAATTGACGGCTCTTAATGCTCTATCAGATCATTCAGAGTCGAATAACAGGACTTCAATCCCATAAGACCTTGCTCAGTTGCTTTTACATGCTGAACAGAGCTGTCCTTGTAACAGTGACATGCAAACATGATGTATATGGCAGTCTGAAATGTAACTGTCAGATACACATTGCATGCATGCTGTATTCTCCGAGGTTATTCATTCTGAATAGGCCCAGCCATCTATAATTGGGTTTGGTCTCCACTACTCAGCTCTATTTAACAGAACAGGGAACTAATACATAGAATCATTTTCCTTGATGATATTAAGTTGCCCACAGCTTTTGATTATGGTGTATAAAAAGGATTTCTTGTGTAACTATTCTTTGAAATTACTTTCTAAAATAAGCTGTCATGTGTATGTACATGGAGAATAATACAATTTCTGCCCATCATAATATATTATGTTATATGATCTGTATCCTGTATTTTTGGTTAGTTATACCCTCCATACTGGAAGCCTCAGCAGTTTCTCCTTGTGTCTTTCTGCTTTTGCTTCCCTCAGTTCCTCTCTGCAATGGCCCGGCATGTGTGAATGTCTGGCATTTCTTAAGCAGGGATTTTACAGACAGGCTTTCTACAAGTCCCTACGTTTAGCAAGTCCCAAGAGAACCATGGACCTCACCTTGAACACCTCTACTGGAATCTGAACTTACATGTGGCCCCCTAGGTTGTGTCCCCAGAGTAGCTGCTGTACATTGGAGCAAGCTGGCAAAGAATGGTTGTGATGCTGTAGGTGGGTTAAGGGTTAGGCCCTCCCCTGCACTCGTACTCGGCACACCACTACCATGTATGTTATCTGAAAATTTCTGGTTTATGTGATTTCGTCACAAGGTGGCAGTGTTGTTCTGTGAAGGCCCTGGCACCTTGGTAGGCAGGAGTATTAAGATTGAGATATATTTAAGGGAAAGACAGGAAGTGAGAACAGAGAAGGAGTGGGACTGAGAAGATGTAGTGTGAGGATGTCCCTGAAATGGGATCCAGACCCTAAAGGTCACCCCTGCTGCTGCGATGCCCGGTTCCGGGACGAATGGCGGAACGGCCACCCCAATGTAGAGGGGTCTAGTCTGGCAGTCGGGGCTCAGCATCAGTGCCTGCTGGTGGGAACAAGAGGAACTCTCACCCCCTTGGAAGAGGTCAGTGCGCCCCATGGTTGGAAGTGGGGTGTATGGCAGGATGGCCTGCACTTAGGGGAGATCTCTGTAAGGAAGCGGAGAGGAGTGAGGGGAAGAAAGGAGCTAGACGGAAGATGGTGCCCTGGGGCCACATGTACAGAGGGAAGAAGGTGTGATGACAGTTTCCAGAAATAAAGTTTACATTTTTTAGCAAGAACTGAGATTGGATGTTATTCTCTGAAGATTTTCTATTGAGAGAATGTTATGTCACCTGAGATTGTAACGGAGTTTCTCCTGTGAGTAGTCCGGTGATGGGGAGGTGAGGGGTTAACTGCAGGGTGTGCTGTGACCTTTGGTTCCGCTGCAACGACTACACATTCCTGCCCCGTTCTGTCTACCACAATGCCAAGTGAAAACCAGAAGGCCAAAGTCATGGACAGCAATGTGAGACAGTTGGGTAGTAATAAATATGAGTGAGGGAGAGATAAGTAGGAAATACCAGCAGCAGGCCAAACTAAGCAGCAGACATCAGGCATGGTATAACACAAAATCTGAAGAGTCACATATTTATACACAACAGGACTTTTACTGCACTATTCTAAGTCCTGTTGTGTATCAATATGTGACTCTTCAGATTTTGTGTTATACCATGCCTGATGAAGAGACCTGAGTAGTCTCGAAAGCTTGCAATTATTACCATCTTTTCAGTTAGCCATTAAAAGGTATCAACCACTGAGGACTCTCTGTTCTTTTAAACATTTTTTTTGTATATATATATCATTCTACTAAACTGCACAGAAGCTAAACAGCAACCAAGAACACACTATCCACTGCTTAGATAAGGATGAAATAATGGATGACGAGTCACATGTAAAATCCTGATAAATATGATACCATGTACGCTGCATCCTAATTTTGAAGACAGAGCTCCATCACAAACCACTTCTTTTAGAAATGTGAATGGTTTTATAGATGTCAAGTGAAAAGCCTCCTAGTCGTGTGATGGAGAGAACATAGTGTGCTGTTTTTCCAAAGTAGGAGGGAGATACAGAAATGTGTCTGGTGGGTGGTAGAAAGCTGGCATGTCTCTCAACTCCACAACTCATCAATGTTCTCCTGAAAAAGCAGCCAAGGAGAACAAAATTTACCACCAAGTCTACAGAGAGGAGCCAGCGAATTACATTATCAGTGAGGCTGAAACAGAAGCTGTGGAGACACATCACATCACTTAGCCCTGCCTACCCATCACACCAGCAGGGCTTGTGGAGCTCTCTATTAGCTTCAGGGGAGGGGAACACAAATTATTTATTACTCCTCTTCACAGGCCATCATGGAGAATCGGTCGCCGAGCCCCCGCTATTACATGCAGCGACATTACACTCTAAAATGTAGAATCATATTATAAAAGTAAAGTACTTATTTCAATATGGCACGCTTTAGCATTAAAACATTGTTATTCCACCTGGATATAGCCATTTGCTCTACTGCTGTCCATCATTGTGGATCATAGGCAATTTATCCCCTTTAGTGCAGTTTCCTAGTTCCAGTATATTAATAATACACTCATTTGGGGAAGCATTATTAGTGTTGTCCTAAATTTAGACAGTTTAGAATTAGAATAGATGGGAAAAATGTGGCTTCTGCTGGATGATAATTTAATTTCACTGCACCTTTCTCTAATTTTATACCGTACCACATCCATGTTACCTTGCTTTGTACAAGTTTTTAACACCACAATTGGTACAATGTGGCGCATCTTAAGCCTCTAACCCATGTCCCATTTCTGTTAATCCACATCCTCCTATCAAGCAATATGCTAAAAGTTTCTTGAATTCTGAATGTTTTTTTTTTTCAAGAAAGACATGTATCCTCTCAGCGATCACTAGCACAGGGTCGCTATCCTCATTCTCCGTCTCTGTAGTAGTAAATGAGTTGAGCATATGATCTATAGCAGTGGTCCCCAACCTATTTTGCGCCAGAGACCGGTTTCAATCAAGACCATTTTTCTCTGGCCTGGTAGGGCAGGGTGGGGGTGGGCCAGGGACGAGGCTTTGGTCATATCAGGGGTTATGGAGAACATGTAGCTGGCAGGGAAAAGAGTGCTGGACACATATTATGTTCTTGTCCCTGCTCCGGTCTGAGCAAATTCTGTAAGTAGACTAGTAGCACTGTACATTGAACCTCAGTGTACAGCACTGCTACTTAGCAGCGCCATACATCAAACAAAGCTCTAGACAAGGGGTGCTGGCGGGACCTCGGTGTACATCACTGTAGACCAGGTCATTGCCAGGAGCTATCCCAGGAGCTATGACACTATGGCCAGATCGCCGACCCACCCCACCACGCCCCACATAATGTGCTGTCCTGGGAGCCTCGTCTACTGAGGCAAGCTCACTCCTCCGCCCTGATACGCCCCGCATAGTGTTCTCTGCCGGGAGCCGTGACATTTTAAATGTCACGGCTCTAGGCAGAGAACATTATGTGGACCGTGACAGGGGGTGGGAAGGGTGAGCAGCAGGCAGCATCTGTGGCGCCTCTGAGGCTTCCGTCGCCACAGGAACATTGCACCCCAGCCAGAGGCGTAATGTCTCATCCTGGGTAAGGAAAGGAGTAAACGCCGGTCCACAGGCAAATTTGCACTACACCCATTGTTAGGCACACACAGTGACCAGGGACAGTGGCAGCAACCCCCCCAGGCTGCATTGCGGGGGGGCCGTAAGACCCATCCCTGCTCCCATAGGGTGGGAGCTTAGCAACAGGGAGGTGGAAGGAGCCAACAGATAGTGTTAGAGTAGAAGCAGGAATCAGTTAGTTTCTGTTTACCTCAGGGAGTGAGAGAGTGAAGACTGTGAGGAGAAGGAGAAGGAGGTAGTTACATCAAGAAAAATCTGAAGAGAGCTGAGTTCCTGGTGAAGACCCTGGGGCCTGGCTAGGCCCAGGTGACACCACAGCAGAACAACAGAAGGGATTCCAAGGCCACTGCAAAGCTTCCAAGCTGGTGGCCTGTTCCACAAAGTCATTCGGTGGAGGGATCAAGCTGCACACAGGGGACGGTCCCTAGAAACTGGAGGAAGAGAAGTCAATTCCAAAGGTAAAAACCGAGGTCCAGGGTGGCTGCAAGCGCCCAGGGCCACAGCCCACAGCAGAACCTCTGGAAAGGGGGTAGAATACCCACTAGGCAAGCCCCCGGTCCGGAGTCTGTAGTGGAGGCCAAGCCAGGTTCATCCAGCAAAGGCAAGGCTTAGGAGTCAGCTGAAGAAAGGAACACAATAGAGGGGTGCACCGGCTTTTATTCTCAGATCGACCCGGGATCGGCGGAGGTCCCTGACAGTGGGTTCCAGCAGTCTAAAGGCACCAGTGTGCTACAACCCAGGAACTGTGAGTAAACAACTTGAAACTGCACCCCCTGGTGTTGCCTCTGTTATTTCGTCTGCATTGCACTATATCACCACTGCATAGACTTCCATCATTGCATATACTTCCATCATTGCATAGACTTCCATCACTGCATAGACTGTAATAAGCACCAACTGTTGCCCCCGGGGCACCGCTCCACCTGTGGGGAGCAGGACCATCCAAGCTGCCATTCCACCAGGCCCGGAGGCCTCATACAGCAGCGGCGGCTTAATAGCCGCAATCCACAGGTGGCGTCACGAATATTATAAACTTTAATCACCCCCACTGAAGCAGTCATATTAATTGACTCCCGCCAGGGTCACGGAGTTGGGCCCCGCCACCACTGACTACCCCCGGACTAGTCTGACCCGGCACCAGGTGTCCCATATCCCTGGGGTGGGCGAGTCACATCCACTCCACAAACTGTGCTCTAAGCTGTGTTTAGTGCTGGTCTGTGGCGCCACTGCAGACCATAAAAAAGAACCAACGGCCAAGTCCTGGTCCGCAGACCAGTGGTTAGGGACCCCTAGTTTATAGGACCCAGAGAGATAGCTTAACACAATTCTTAGCTATCAGAGTCAACCCAAAAACATGATAGGGCAGCAGCAGCCATACACAGTCAAGCCACTTCAATAAAATATGCCTGAAGATAGGATTGTGCATTTTCTTGTTATTGGTGGGGCCCATGGTGATCATGCTTTATCAGGAAACCTCTTTAGTAAATATGCCCCAATTTTTTTATTATTATTATTAGTTAAAATGGCCAAATTATGCCCAAAGTTAAAATATTTTGTGTGGCCACCATTATTTTCAAGCACTGCCTTAACTCTCTTGGGCATGTAGTTCACTAGAGCTTCACAGGAGCCACTGGAATCCTCTTCCATCCTCCATGATGATATCACAGTGCTGGTGGATGTTAGAGAACTTGCGCTCCACCACCTTCCATTCGAGGAAGCCCTGTAGATGCTCAAAAGGATCTGGGTCTGTAGACATGCTTGGCCAGTTCAGCACCTAACCCTCAGTTTCTTGAGCAAGGCAGTGGTCATCTTGGAGGTGTGTTTGAGGTTATCATTTTGGAATACTGCCCTGGGGCCCAGTTTCTGAAGGGAGGGGATTATGCTCATGTAGCACCCAGGGATATGGGGTACTCGGTTCCGGGCACAGTCTCTATTGGGAGTGTCACGTTGGTGGCTGCTACCCGGTTCCGTGCCCTGGGCCCTTTTTGTAATGGGGATATTTACAGGGGATTGATGAATAAAGTTTATACGTGACGCCACTTGCGGTGTTGCGGCTAAATGTAGGAAGCCGCCCCTGCAGAATGTCTCTACTGGGACTGATGGTATTGGCAGCTACTATGGTAGTCCCTCCGCAAGTAGGATTTTGCCCCAGTGGGTGTATGATGCGGTGGGCGTTGGAAAAAGGGAGTAGACACAGGTATTCAGTGCAACTGGTTTACTCAGTTTCTTGAGATAGTAACTGGGGGCCAGAGGCTGGCTGGTTTTGCCTCCAGGTTCTCTTCGTCCCAGTGCCAGTCTGGTTTCTCTGGTACCTTCTTCCCCTGCACCTGTCTCTGATAAGTGGGTACCCGTGGTATAGAACACTGGGGATCCCCATTCTGTGGTTTGTCCACTTCTGTCCGCCTGACGGTAGCATGAACCTTGTGGGGTTAGAGTCTCTGGCCCTGTCCCCGGTTCTCTCTTTACTACTGAGTCTTCGGATTCTTTAGGGTCAGCAAGGTCCTTGATAGTCCCCTTTGCTCTGCAGGTGTTAACAGGTTGGCTTGAAGCTCTTTCCTGTCTTAGGGTCCTGTATCCCATCGGTGCGTAGTTCCGGGAGTACTCCACTGTACTCCAATGGCAACCACCTCTCCTGGGCACCAGGTCACCGTTAACCCGAGTCAGGATGTCACTTTGCTTCCACCTTTACACCTCTACAGTCACTACTCAACTGACTACTCTCCACAGTCTGCCCCTCCCACCTAGTCAACTAGTGAACTGGAGTCGCTCCACCTCTAGGCGGCCATCCATTGGTCCCACCCTAGCTAAGTACCATTGCATGGGGGATTTTCGGGGAAAACTGGGATTACCTGGGTTTTTGGTTTTACCGGCACTGGGGTTCTGGGTCCCTAAGGGGGTAGGCCCTGCATCCTTGTGGGGATACAGAACCTTGTAGCACCCTCATGGGTTCAGGGGCACTACATTCCCCCTTGTTTAATTCCAGCACGTCATCAGGCTGCAAGGTAAACTGGTTACCCTTTTTCTTTTTTATTTGTACACATTAAAATAACTGGTTAATCCCATGCAGAGGAGGTTCATCACTTAAATGTTACAAACCTGGATATCCCTCCCTGCACCCACCACCAAAAAAGGTCCAGGTCCCAGAACCCTTCTAGGTCACCGATTCCGCTGGTGACCAGGTCCGGACATTCTCTGTCCTGGACCTTTCCTTCACCTGGCCTCTCCTGGTGGTGGTGCTTACAGCAATGTCCGCTGGATGGGTGTACCCTGGTGGGATACAACTGGTGCTACTATTTACAAAGACACAAGTTTGTATTGGCTGCTGCCATTCCTGCAGCCTGGGTCCATTTTTATATCAAAGCATGAACTGGTAATTTTTTTAACTTTTTAAGGAACAGTTGAATGTTTAAACAACAAAACGATAAACAGTGCACTGGTAGCATACCATGTCATGTCTACCAGGGTGCTGGGTGGTAGGGGCCATCAGGTTCACATGGCCTCCTGGGAACAAACACAACACATCCCAGAGGGTCTACATTCCTACCTCCCGTCACTGCTCTGTGTGCACGGCCTGGTTCTCGTGGGCCCACACTGCTGCCACCATTCTCCGCACCTCTTCTGTCCAGTCCACGACCTGTTGAAGGGACTGTACCCGCACCCGGATGCAAAACTGGGCTAATTCTCCTTCCAGCCAGGTAGCGGTCCCCGCTACAGGACGTCTGGACTCCTGATCATCTGGAGCAGCCATTCTGTTTTTCCTAGTATTCAGAAACTTTGTTGCAGAGTTCTGGCGTCCTTTCACCATGTTCCGCTCTCACATCCTAGACTGCTCCGGAGCAGGTCCTGCTATATTCCCGCTATCAGGCGACTGTATTTTTCCAGTCCCCCTGGGTTTTTATTTACCACTCTCATGGGACTGGAGTACCTCTGGGAACTTCCGGGTCAGGTTACTGCCTCCTTCTGCCTGCGCTTACAGGAGTCGTGGGCGGGGTTTCTTTTAACGCCTTTTAGTCTGCTGTGGCGTAGTTATTTTTCATAGCAAAATGGCGACGTTTTTTCAAACAATAAAGTTCAGTCCATAAAACACAGTTTTTAAGGCAGACGTCACCCGGTTTGACCGGATCAAGTTCAATCCTGTTCGTGATGCCAGGAAAAAGGGTTGTAGCACCCAGGAATATGGGGTACTTGGTTCCGGGCAGAGTCTCTATTTGGAATGCCACGGTTCTGGCCATTACCCGGTTCCGTGCCCTGGGCCTTTTTTCAATGGGGTTATTTACAGGGGATTGTTGAATAAAGTTTATACGTGACGCTACTTGCGGTGTTGCGGCTAAGGGTGGCTTTACACGCTACGAGATCGCTACAGCGATCTCGTTGGGGTCACGGATTTTGTGACGCACATCCGGCCGCTGTAGCGATCTCGTTGTGTGTTACTCCTAGGAGCGATTTTGGATCGTTGCAAAGACGTCCAAAATCGCTCCTCGTTGACATGGGGGTCCTCTCCCAATCATCGCTGCTGTCGCTTGGGCGAAGTTGATCCTCGTCCCTGCGCAGCACACATTGCTACGTGTGACGCCGCAGGAACGAGGAATCTCTCCTTACCTGCCACACGCCAGCAATGAGGAAGGAAGAAGGTGGGTGGGATGTTCATCCCGCTCATCTCCACCCCTCCGCTTTGATTGGGCGGCCGCTTAGTGACATCGCTGTGATGCCGAGCGAACCGCCCCCTTCGAAAGGAGGCGGTTCGCCGGTCACAGAGACGTCGCCGAGCAGGTAAGTACGTGTGACGCTGCTGTAGCGATAATGTTCGCTATGGCAGCGATCTCCACATATCGGAATAACGATAGGGGCGGGTGCTATCACGCTCGGCATTGCTAGCATCGGCTAGCAATGTCGCAGCATGTAAAGCTTGCTTAAGTGTAGGGAGTTGCCGCTGCAGAATGTCTCTACTAGGGCTGATGGTATTGGCAGCTAGTATGGTAGTCCCTCTGCAAGTAGGGTTTTTTGGTGCGGTGGGCGTCGGAAGAAGGGAGTCCACACAGGTGTTTAGTGCAACTGGTTTACTCACTTTCTTGAGATGGTAATCGGGAGCCCGAGGCTAGCTGGTTTCGCCTCCAAGTTCCGTTCGTCCCAGTGCCAGTTTGGTTTCTCTGGTACCTTCTTCCCCTGCACCTGTCTCTGGTAAGTGGGTCCCCATGGCATAGAACACTGGGGGTCCCTGTTCTGTGGTTTGTTCACTTCTGTCCGCCTTACGGTAGCGTGAACCCTGTGGGGTTGCAGAACCTTGTAGCACCCTGATGGGTTCAGGGGCGCTACACTCAGCTTCAGTATGTCACAGTACATGTTGGCATTCATGGTTTATTGTGGCCAGCCTAAAGCCTGCATTACACATTACAATTTATCGTGCGATCGCATTTGCGATCACACCCGCCCCCATCGTTTGTGCGGCACAGGCAATTTGTTGCCCGTGTCGCACAATGCTGTAACCCCCCGTCACACATACTTACCTTCCAAACGACCTTGCTGTGGGCGGCGAACATCCACTTTCTGAAAGGGGAGGGACGTTCGGCGTCACAGCGACGTCACACAGCGGCCAGCTAATAGAAGCGGAGGGGCGGAGATGAGCGGGACATAAACATCCCGCCCACCTCCTTCCTTCAGCATTGCTGGCGGCTGCAGGTAAGCTGCAGTTCATCGTTCCCAGAGTGTCACATGGAGCGATGTGTGCTGCCTCGGGAACAATGAACAACAGGACGTGCGATTTTTAGAAAATGAGCGACGTGTCAACGATGAACGAGAAGGTGAGTATTTCTGCTTGTTCATAGCTGTCACGCTTTACGATATCACTAACGATGCCGGATGTGCGTCACTTACGACGTGACCCCGCCGACATCTCGTTAGATATATCGTAGCGTGTAAAGCCCGCTTTAGGCACACCTGTGTAATAATTATGCTGTCTAATCAGCATTTTGATATGCCACACTTGTAAGGTGGATGGATTATTGTAAGGTGGATGGATTATCTCAGCAAAGGAGAAGTGCTCACTATCAGAGATTTAGACAAATATGTGAACAATATTTGAGAGAAAAAAGCTTTTTGTGTTCAGAGAAAAAGTCTTAGATCTTTGATTTCAGTTCATGAAAAATAGGAGCAAAACCAAAAGTTGTCACAGGGTGTGAGGGGCTCCTAGACTGGCCTGCAGGTTAGGAGGCCCTAGTTGTCACTAATCCCAGACATACTTCTAATGGTAAAGATGTCTAGGCCGCCTTCCTTTGCCTACTCCTGGCAAGCCCTGATCTTATACCTCCACTCACCCACCCCAGAGGAGGACCGAGACAGAATTGATTGAACCTACAGATATAAACAAACAGGAAATCAAAAACTATATCACACACCAGCACACATTGAGATATAAGTCAATATAAGGAGGAAATAAAGAGCAGGGAAGAAATAACCAGACGACGAGAGGATTTTTACAGCACAACAAGAAGCATGCAATAAATCACCAGCAACTGCAACACAACATCATATAGACCAATTTAGCAAGAGCTTTAGTCAGTATGGGAAGACAGATTCCAACATCTTAAAAAGGCGGGGATTCGGGGAGTAATGCGGGCTTTACACGAGACGAGCTATCGTGCGATGCATCGTCGGGGTCACGGTTTTCGTGATGCACATCCGGCATCGTTCACGACATCATCTCGTGTGACACCTCCGAGCGACACAGTATCACTCACAAATCGTGAGTCGTGTACTCGTCGCTCAGTTTTAAAAAATTGTTTAATTAAATTGCGCCGGTTGTTCATCGTACCCGGGGTAGCACACATCGCTCCGTGTGACACCCCGGGAACGATGAACACAGCTTACCTGCGTCCCGCAGCTCCCGGCGGCTATACGGAAGGAAGGAGGTGGGCGGGATGTTTACATCCCGCTGATCTCCGCCCCTCCGCTTCTATTGGCCGGCGGCTGTTTGACGTCGCTGTGAGTCCGAACGTCCCTCTCCCTAGCCCACAGCGAGGTCGCTCAGTAGGTAAGTAGATGTAATGGGGGTTTCACGACTTTGTGCGACACGGGCAGCGATTTGCCCGTGACGCACAAACGACGGGGGCGGGTACGATCGATCGTGAAATCGCACAATCGGTCGTCTCGTGTAAAACAGGCATAACTGTTATAGGTCTCCCACAACATGTGATCCAAGAGGTAACCAGCAGGCCAGCAGATATTAACTCCTGTAAGTCCGATCACTAATGAGCCCACAGCTGGTTGATGCCCAAGCTTGTCTATGCATCTCAGAAACACCAGAGAAGGCATAGTGTGGATTGTCAGATTCTGCATTGGAGTTTAGACCCAACCACCATGTGGCAAAAATGTTCTGCTTTTATTTTTGCTCAGTGTGTGTATATATATATATATATATATATATATATATATATATATATATATATATATATATATATAGCTCTGGCAAAAACTAAGAGACCACGGCAAAATTTTCAGTTTTTCTGATTTTTCTCTTTATAGGTATATTTTTGAGTAAAATGTAAATTGCTCTTTTATTCTATAAACTACTGACAACATATCCGAATTTCCAAGCAATAACTTTTGTATTTATTTTATAAAAATGAGAAATGGTCAAAATAACAAAACAATGCATTGCTTTCAGACCTCAAATAATGCAAAGAAAACAAGACAATCATTTAGAAACAACAATACTGATAATGTGTTAACTCAGGAGGAGTTCAGAAATCAATATTTTGTGGAATAACCATGATTTTTAATCACAGCTTTCATGCGTCTTGGCTGCTTGTGTGACGCCCTGGACCCCAGGGGTCACAGCTCACAACACTCACCACATACACCCCACACTAGTAAGGTACCACCAGTCAACCACAAAGACCTGATTGCCTCCCTCAGTGTTAGACAGGCACACCAGGTGGGCGGAGTCAGGCAGAAAGACACGCCCCCCGAGGAGTCTGCTGGCCTGAGGCAGGAAAAGTTGAGGGAGTTGAGGAGAGGTCAGCAAAGAGAGCAGTCCAGTTCAGTACAGGGTTCTGTGCAGACAGACGGTTCAAACAGTCAGTCAGGCAGACGGCAGTGGCCGCCTGCAGGAGACCGGGAACACGACCAGCGGAACCGTAAGGGACCGGGACAGGGTTGTGTCCCGCCGGAAACGAACCGGGGAGCTAACTGGATACTGGAGCACCAGGCAGGGTACTCAGACCCCGAACTAGGCTATATGCCACCACCATAGTCGAATTAACTGATTGCGGTCTGGACCTCAGGGGTTCATTCCCACCAAAGTCCCGATTGAAGGCAACAGCCCACCCCATCCGGATAGTAGCCACCGCCAGAGACCAGAGATCCAAGGGCCAGCGCCTGCGGGCAAAAGAGGCTCCTATGACACATGCACGCCGGGGAGCGGATTACCAGTGCCCAGGCACAGTGGTCACACTACAAACACAGGTGCAGGAGAAAGGCGGACATTGCCAACCAGACTAGGAAGCTGCATCCTGCTGCGGGCCCCGTTCATTCCTCCGTTTGGTTTACCAGTGACTCTGTGTGGTTTAATCGTGAGTACACCAGTGCCATCAGGCACCGCACCGCGCTGCACCGCAACATTGCGCCCTGCACCCCGGCCCTCGCACAACCGGGCCCCGGGACCAACATCCCCTAACAATGGAGGGGTCAACACCTAGCTGCGCCACTACACCGCTCCCAGGAGTCCCCGTACCTTCACCGCAGCGGTAGTGTCCACCATCACCACAACCCGTGGGTGGCGTAACGAACAATCGTCCCAAAACCAAATACCCGTATCTCCCGTGTGTAACGCCAACCCCTCTTGCAGAGCGACGTGACCCCCGGGTCCGTGAGAGGCTCGAGCCACCACCTGTAGAACACGAGCACGGATCCGAGTGGCTCGGCGGCCGCAGCCGAGGCTGCGGGGCGGTACACTTGCCACCAGTCTTTCACACTACTTTTGGGTGACCTTATGCCACTCCTGGTGCAAAAATTTAAGCAGTTCTGTGTTTGATGGCTTGTGACTATCCCTATTTCTCTTGATTACATTCCAGAGATTTGCAATGGCCTTCAGGTCTGGATATTGGGCTGGCCATAACAGGGTTTTGATGTGGAGGTTCTTCATCCACACATTGATTGACCTAGCTGTGTGGCATTGTGCATTGTCCTGTTTGAAAAAACAGTCCTCAGAGTTGGAGAACATTGCCTGAGCAGAAGGAAGCAACTGTTTTTCCAGGATAACCTTGTATGTGGCTTGATGCATACGTCCTTCGCAAAGTTTAATCTGGCTCTCCTTTGCTTCTCATTGATGAAAGGCTTTTTTCTAGCTTTACATGACTTGAGCCTTGCCTCTAGGAGCCTGTTACAAACTGTTCTTGCCATGCACTTCACCCCAGATGCCATTTGCCATTCCTTTTGTAGGTCACTTGATGTCAAACTGCGGTTGCTGAGTAACATTCGAATAAGATGACGGTCATCCCGGTCAGTGGAGAGCCACTTTTGCCCTCTGACGGTCTGTAGCTTTGTTTTCCCCAATGTCTGCTGATTGGCCTTGTTGTAATGGACTGCCGTCTTAGAAATTTTAAGGATGGAGGCAACATGACGCTCATTGTATCCCTCTGCTAGTAAAGCCAGAATTGAGCCCTTCTTTTCCTCACTTAAGACTTTTCGTTTCAACTCCTCTGGCATGGTTAAAAGTAGTTTTTTCCTTCCTATTACTTTTGGGATATTACTAGCCTTGTTTTGCCATCCAGCTTGCCCTATTGCAAGAGGATTGTGAAGACCACAACAGTGTTTTTATACTTTCCCTCGTTAAATAAGATTTGGTTCAGATGATCACCTAATCAGAAGCACATTAAGTAGAATAAGGTGTTTTCTAGTTGGAATTCAACTGACACTGGAGTGTAATGGCGGTCAGACATGTAGAGAAGCTGATTTTTATAAAACTGTGCCGTGGTCTCTTAATTTTTGCCAGAGCTGCTGTGTGTGTGTGTGTATATATATACATATATATATATATATATGTATATGTACTGTATATATTATATATATCGTATATATATATATATATATATATATATATATATATATATATATATATATATATACGATATATATAATATATATACGATATATATAATATATACACACACACACACACACACACACTACAGTTCAAAAGTTTGGGGTCACCCAGACAATTTTGTCTTTTCCATGAAAAATCATACTTTTATTTATCAAATGAGTTGCATAGTGAATAGAAAATATAGTCCAGACATTGACTAGGTTAGAAATAATGATTTTTACTTGAAATAATAATTTTCTCCTTCAGACTTTGCTTTCGGCACAGAATGCTCCTCTGCAGTAATTCCAGCTTTGCAGACCTTTGGCATTCTAGCTGTTAATTTGCGGAGGTAATCTGGAGATATTTCCCCCCCCATGCTTTCCTCCTCCCACAAGTTGGATTGGCTCCACCATGCTTGACATATAGCGTCAGACACTCTTCCAGCATCTTTTGAGTTATTTTGCGTCTCACAAATGTTCTTCTGTGTGATCCAAACACCTCAAACTTCGATTTGTCTGTTTGTAACACTTTTTTCCAACCTTCCACTGTCCAATGTCTGTTTTTTTTGCCCATATTAATCTTTTCCATTTATCAGCCAGTCTCAGATATGGATTTTTCTTTGCCACTCTGCCCTGAAGGCCAGCATCCTGGACTCACCTCTTCACTATAGACGTTGACACTGGCGTTTTGCAGATACTATTTAATGAAGCTGCCAGTTGAGGACCTGTGAGGCATCGATTTCTCAAACTAGAGACTCTAATGTACTTCTCTTGTTACTCAGTTGTGCAGTGGGGCCTCCCACTTCTCTTTCTACTCTGGTTGGAGCATGTTTGTGCTCTCCTCTCAAGGGAGTAGTACACACCACCATTTGTAGGAAATCTTCAATTTCTTGGCAATTTCTCTCATGGAATATCCTTCATTTTCATTTCTAAGAACAAGAATAGACTGTCACATTTCACATGAAAGTTCTCTTTTTCTGGCCATTTTGAGAGTTTAATGGAACAATCAAATGTAAAGCTGGGGTCACACTAAACGACAGCGACAACGACGTCGCTGTTACGTCACCATTTTCTGTGACGTAGCAGCGACCTTGTAAGTCGCTGTTATGATCGCTGCTTAGCTGTCAAACACAGTAGCCGAAGCAGCGATCATAACGACACGCGTCACTGTGCTGCAACATGTGCAGAGAGCAGGGAGCCGCGCACACTGAGCGCTGGCTCCCTGCTCTCCTAGCTACAGTACACATCGGGTTAATTACACGATGTGTACTGCAGCTACATGTCACAGTGCAGAGAGCAGGGAGCTGCGCACACTGCTTAGCACTAGCTCCTTGCTCTCCTAGCTACAGTACACATCGGGTTAATTACACAATGTGTACTGCAGCTACATGTGCAGAGAGCAGGAGCCGGCGCTGGCAGCGTGAGAGCGGCGGAGGCTGATAGCTAAGGTAAATATCGGGTAACCACCTTGGTTACCCGATGTTTACCTTTGTTACAGCTTACCGCAGCTGCCAGATGCCAGCTCCTGCTCTCTGCTCGCTTCATTTCGTCGCTCTCTCGCTGTCACACACAGCGATCTGTGCATCACAGCGGGAGAGCGATGACCAAAAAATGAAGCTGGACATTCAGCAACGAGCGGCGACCTCACAGCAGGGGCCAGCTCGTTGCTGGATGTCACACACAGCGACAGCGACGGGACGTCGCTGCAACGTCACAGAAAATGGTGACGTAGCAGCGATGTCGTTGTCGTTGTCGCTGTGTGTGACACCACCTTAATGCTCCAGATTCTCAACTAGCTCAAAGGAAAGTCAGTTTTCTAGTTTATCTAATCAGCAAAACTGTTTTCAGCTGTGCTAACATATTTGCACAAGGGTTTTCAAGGGCTTTCTAAACACCCATTAGCCTTCTAACACAGTTAGCAAACACAATGTACCATTAGAACAATGGAGTGGATATTGCATTCATAACCAAACATTTGTACCTAGAATAGTCTTTTACCACATTAACAATGTATAGAGTGTATTTCTGTTTAATTTAATGTTAGCGTCCTTGAAAAAAAAAGTACTTTTCTTTCCAAAATAAGGAAATATATAAGTGACCCTAAACTTTTGAACTGTAGTGTGTATATACAGTACAGAGCAAAAGTCTGGACACACCTTCTCATTCAGAGAGTTTTCTTTATTTTCATGACTCTAAAAATTGTAGATTCACATTGAAGACATCAAAACTATGAATGAAAACATATGGAATGGAATACTTAAAAAAGTGTGAAATAACTTAAAATATGTCTTATATTCTAGGTTCTTCAAAGTAGCCACCTTTTGCTGTGATTACTACTTTGCACACTCTTGGAATTCACTTGATGAGCTTCAAGAGGTAGTCACCGGAAATGGTTTTCCAACAGTCTTGAAGAAGTCTTGAAGGAGTTCCCAGAGATGCTTAGCACTTGTTGGCCCTTTTGCCAGGTCATCTGGCGTAGCATCCCATCACTCTCCTTCTTAGTCAAATAGCCCTTACACAGCCTGGAGGTGTGTTTGGGGTCATTGTCCTGTTGAAAAATAAATGATGGTCCAACTAAACGCAAACCGGATAGAATAGCACGCCGCTGCAAGATGCTGTAGTAGCCATGCTAGGTTAGTATGCCTTCAATTTTGAATAAATCCCCAACAGTGTCACCAACAAAACAAACCCACACCATCACACCTCCTCCTCCATGCTTCACGGTGGGAACCAGGCATGTAGAGTCCATCCGTTCACCTTTTCTACAAAGACACGGTGGTTGGATCCAAAGATCTCAAATTTGGACTCATCAGACCAAAGCACAGATTTCCACTGGTCTAATGTCCATTCCTTGTGTTCTTTAGCCCAAACAAGTCTCTTCTGCTTGTTGCCTGTCCTTAGTAGTGGTTTCCTAGCAGCTATTTTACCATGAAGGCCTGCTGCAAAAGGTCTCCTCTTAATAGATGTTCTAGAGAGGAGAAGGTGTGTCCAAACGTTTGGTCTGTACTATATATATATATATATATTGTGAGGTAGCGTCGTCGGCTGCGCTGCAGAAGACACGGGATCCAGGCACCAAGGTTCACAGCACACGGTTTATTCCAAAGAAAAAGTTCACAATAGTACATAGGTGCCTTTCCGGCAGAGAACTCAGGGAGATGTGATCACCCCCTCACACCCGGCACACCTGCCCTTGTTCCTGAATCTATTTATCCCTCCCTTCAGCCTGTAGGGAAAACAGCATTAACCCTATAGTGGATTATCATGGAGTGAGCACAACCGGGGCGAGACATACCGGCCGTCATAGATAACCCCGGTCACAGTCTCACATACCCCCCCCCTCAGTTCAAGCGTACGGGGTTGAACTCCTGCCATCAAACACGGGCCGCGGGACAAGGCATCGGCGTTGCCCTGCAACCTACCGGCCCGGTGTTCAACCGTAAACCGGAAGTTCTGCAGAGAAAGGAACCACCGGGTAACCCGGGCATTCCGTTCCTTGGCGGACCTCATCCAGACCAGTGGAGAGTGATCCGTCACCAAGCGAAACTGACGTCCCAGCAGGTAATAGCGTAGGGACTCCAAGGCCCACTTGATCGCCAGGCACTCCTTCTCCACTACGCTATAATTCCGCTCGGGAGGGGTGAGCTTCCTACTTAAAAAGGTGACGGGATGTTCCTCCCCCTGAACCACCTGAGACAGCACTGCCCCCAGGCCGACCTCCGAGGCGTCAGTCTGTACTATGAACTCCTTCCGGAAATCAGGGTTGACCAGAACGGGCTGTCCGCACAGGACCTCCTTCAGGGCCCTGAAGGAGTCCTCGGCCTGCGGAGTCCAGCGCACCATGACGGACTTCTTGCCTTTGAGAAGGTCCGTCAAGGGGGCTGATAGTCCCGCAAAATCTTTTACAAACCTCCTGTAGTACCCCACGATACCCAGGAAGGCCCTAACCTGTTTCGTGGTCAGGGGTCTAGGCCACTTCTGGATCGCCTCAACCTTGTTAATTTGGGGCTTAATCACTCCTTGGCCTATCACGTAGCCCAAGTAGCGGGCTTCCGTGAGTCCCAACGCACATTTCTTGGGATTGGCTGTCAATCCGGCTGTTCGAAGCGCGTCCACCACCGCTTGTACCTGTTCCAAGTGGGTCTGCCAATCGGAGCTGTAAATAATGATGTCATCAAGGTACGCTGATGCATACACCTGGTGGGGTTCCAGCACTAAGTCCATCAACCTCTGGAACGTGGCCGGAGCGCCATGTAACCCAAAAGGCAAGACAACATAGTGGAAGAGACCCTCCGGCGTAACAAAAGCGGTTTTCTCCTTGGCGGACTCCGTTAGTGGCACCTGCCAGTACCCCTTGGTCAGGTCGAGCGTGGTAAAATATCGCGCCTGTCCCAGCCTATCAATCAGCTCATCCACCCGGGGCATGGGGTAGAGATCAAACTTGGATATTTCGTTCAATCTCCTAAAGTCATTGCAGAACCTTAAGGGGCCATCGGGTTTTGGTATTAGGACAATCGGACTAGCCCATTCACTCCGGGATTTTTCGATGACCCCCAGGCGTAACATTGTCTTTACTTCCTCCGATATGGCTTGTCGTCGAGCCTCCGGTACTCGGTATGACTTCAGGCGTACCTTCAGGTGGGGCTCGGTGACAATATCATGTCGTATCAGACTGGTCCTACCGGGCAGCTCGGAGAAGACATCGGGGTTCTGCTGAACCAACCGTCTGGCCTCTCGCCTCTGAGTCTTGGTGAGGGCTTCTCCAATCCTTACTTCCGGTTCGTCCTCTCCGGAGGTCGCTGGAGCCGGATGTGAACGACCCGAAGAGGAGGGAGGTGGGGAAAAAACAGCCATCAGGCTTTCCCGTTCCTGCCAAGGTTTTAATAGGTTGACATGGTATATTTGTTCAGGTTTCCGCCTACCGGGCTGCAATACTTTATAGTTAACCACCCCGACTCTTTCCTTTATCTCGTAGGGGCCTTGCCACTGAGCCAGGAATTTACTCTCCGCCGTGGGAATCAATACCAACACCCGATCCCCGGGATTAAAGGTCCGCACGGTGGCTTGTCTATTGTAGCGGCCGCTTTGCGCGGCCTGAGCCTCCTGTAAATGCTCCTTCACAATTGGCATGACCGCGCTTATGCGGTTCTGCATACCCAAAATGTGTTCAATCACACTTTTATGGGGGGTGGGCTCCTGCTCCCAGGTTTCTTTTGCCAGGTCCAACAATCCCCGGGGATGTCGCCCGTATAACAATTCAAAAGGCGAAAACCCCGTGGATGCCTGTGGCACCTCTCGTATGGCAAACATCAAATAGGGAAGCATCATATCCCAGTCTTTCCCGTCTTTGGAAATCACCCTTTTGAGCATGGTTTTAAGGGTTTTATTGAATCGTTCCACTAAACCATCCGTCTGAGGATGATACACAGACGTACGCAACTGCTTGATCTGGAGTAGCCGGCATAGCTCTTTGGTCACTTTAGACATGAATGGGGTCCCCTGATCCGTAAGGATCTCCTTGGGCAACCCCACCCGGCAGAACACAGCAAACAACTCCCGAGCTATAAGCTTGGCTGCAGTATGTCTGAGAGGTATCGCCTCTGGATACCGGGTGGCATAGTCAACGATCACTAGGATATGCTGGTGCCCTCGAGCAGACTTTACGAGGGGCCCCACCAGATCCATCCCTATCCGTTCAAAAGGGACTTCTATAATGGGTAACGGTACCAACGGACTGCGAAAGTGGGTCAGGGGTGCGGTAAGCTGACACTCCGGGCAGGTTTCGCAGAACCGTTTTACCTCCCCAAAGACCCCGGGCCAATAGAACCTTTGCAATATTCGCTCCTGCGTTTTCTTGACCCCTAGGTGACCACTCATCAGGTGTTTATGAGCCAAGTCGAGGATCCGCCGGCGATACGGCTGGGGCACCACCAACTGCTCCACCCCTACGCCCCGTATTTCATCCACCCGGTAGAGTAAATCCTGCTTAAGAGCGAAATGGGGGTATCTTACCTGGGCACCAGGCAGCTGTGCCACCCCGTCAACTACTGTCACCCGACTCCGGGCATGTATTAATGTAGGGTCCTGGAGTTGGGCTGTCCCAAACGTATCCGGGGACGCCTCCAACTCCGGGATGGGCTCGACCGTCTCAGCCTCTCCTGCCAATACCTCTAGGGGCGACCTATCAGGTTCACATCCAGTCCCTATCATGGGGACCCCTACGGCAGGCGTCCCGGATTCAGGATTGTAGGGCTCAGGTCCCGGACTGACCAATATCTGAGGGGACTTAGGAGGTCCCTTCCATAAAGTCCAAAAATAGGGCAGATCCCTTCCTAGGATCACATCATAGGGAAGAGTATTAATAAGTCCCACCTCATGTTGCACCTGACCGCAAGGTGCTGTGATGGTGACTATCCCCGTGGGATAGTCTCGGCGGTCCCCATGTATGCAAACCACCCCCACGGTACGTCCTGTGGCCTTTACTTTAGCCCTTAGGGTTGATCGCACAAGGGTCACTAAGCTTCCGGAATCCAACAAGCCTGTAACCGGACATCCATTCACCTGAATTTGGCACAAGTGGGGCTCAGTCTCTGGGTAGACCAGGTCAGCGGTACACACCACCTGAGCATACATTGAACCCCGCCGGGTAACCCCACAATCCATGGGCTCCGGGGTGAGTGGACACTGGGCTTCCATATGTCCCACCCGCTGGCACCGCCAACATCTAATAGGGAAGGACACCCCCTTGACGAGTTGTCGTTTAGGGTACATAGTTTTCCGGACCTCAGGGACGGAGTGTGCGGTTTCAGACGGGACGGTAGCGGACTCCCGCACCGGTGTCAGCGGTGGGTCCTTGGCCCTAGGCTTGGAGGGGCCGGACCGACGGGCGGTACGCAAAGTCTCAGTGTCCCGTATCAAGTCCTGCGTAGCCACATGCCGCTCTACCAGGGACACTAATTGGTCCAGGGTACTCGGGTCACCCTGTCCGACCCACCGTTGAACGGTGATGGGTAAAGTGCGCACAAAACGATCCACTACTACCCTTTCCACCATTTGCGCCGGGCTCAGAGTGTCAGGCTGCAACCACTTTTTTACAAGATGCAACAAGTCATAGGCCTGGGAGCGTACGGGTTTGGCTTCCTCAAAGAACCACTGATTTACCCGCTGAGCCCGTACATAGGTATTCACCCCCAACCGAGCCAGTATTTCGGCTTTCAGGGTCACATAGTCAATGGCGTCCTCGGTACAGAGGTCCAGGTACGCTTTTTGGGGTTCCCCCGTCAGATAGGGCGACAATACCTCAGCCCACTGCGGGGTCGGCAGCTTTTCCCGCTCGGCCACCCGCTCAAACACCGCCAGGAACGCTTCCACATCATCACCCGGGGTCATCTTTTGCAACGCTTGTCTCACCGCTTTCCGGACGCTGCCGTCGTCATCCGGTCCCGGGGTTGTTGCTGCCGGTCTGGCACGGATCGACTTGGCCAGGAGAACCATCTGTTCTTGGTGCCTTTTTTCCTGCAATTGCAAGGCTTGCTGCTGACGTGCATTGGCCTGCTCCATCTGTTCTTGGTGCACTTGCAAGGATTGCTGCTGACGTGCATTGGCCTGATCCATCTGTTCTTGGAATTTTTTTTCCTGCATTTGCAAGGATTGGAGCAGGTGTGCATTGGTCTGTTGCTGCTGTGCATTAGCCTGTTGCTGCTGTGCATTAGCCTGAGCCAAATGCTTTAGTATGTCCTCCATGGCGTCGCCGGGTTTGGGCTGTAGTATAGCCGCTCGAATCCAGGACATGCGCAGCTGGGTCACCAGGGATGGATGCTACACCTCACCGGCTGTCATGCCCGCCGATTCTCCACCATATGTGAGGTAGCGTCGTCGGCTGCGCTGCAGAAGACACGGGATCCAGGCACCAAGGTTCACAGCACACGGTTTATTCCAAAGAAAAAGTTCACAATAGTACATAAGTGCCTTTCCGGCAGAGAACTCAGGGAGATGTGATCACACCCGGCACACCTGCCCTTGTTCCTGAATCTATTTATCCCTCCCTTCAGCCTGTAGGGAAAACAGCATTAACCCTATAGTGGATTATCATGGAGTGAGTACAACCGGGGCGAGACATACCGGCCGTCATAGATAACCCCGGTCACAGTCTCACAATATATATATATATATATATATATATATATATATATATATATATATATATATATATAATCAGTAGCTTCCCCTTACCAAAGGTAGGGGGAGGATTTTCCATTACTCCTGAGACCACTGCAAAATGGGCTACGTTATTACACCCCATGAATCAAACCCTAACCTTCTCTGAGTATATTAACACTACTATTATTATTCACTTTATTTCATCTTGGGAGAGTGAGTTTTAAGTGGGGTGTTCTTCTGTATGTGTGTGCTTTAGATAACTTAGGTGGGAATTATTATTAGGTTGTTGTGGGCTTTATTAAGTGCTATTGTGTGCTATTATGGTATTTCGTATTAGTGTTGAAGTTGGTAGACTAATAAAAGACTGTAGACTTTTGGTGTGTATAAGAAATGTTCTTTATTAGTACACAGGTTCATCTCAGTTAGTTGCCGTTCATATACATATAGCAATGCGAACAGGCAGGAATACATTATGATGTCATTTAGTATTGAATATTAGTTATTAATAGTCAAAGCTGAGATTAATAATTAATATCGGAACATCTCTAACATTGGCAGAGTCCACCTTTTACACTGGTTATTGAACCTACTTCCCTTCTTGTATTCACAATCCTCAGTATGTAGCCTTTCCTTACCAACTTTAGATTCCTTAAAGGGGTGTTTCACCCATATTTTGTATTGTCTAGTTCGATATTATGTTGAGAAACAATGTTTTTCTCAAATACCTTGTGTTGGCAATAGTACCTGTGAGAGGCACTATTGCAGACCGCTGTTCCCCGTCCAGTGACGTACCCGTCAAATGCTGCCACGTCACATCCGTGCAGCCGGCTGCAGTCTTCCAGACTCTGAGCTGTGAGCAGTGTTTCACCGCTGTCACAGCCCATCTGCTCCCCCCTCCCTCCTCCCTCCTCCCTCACAGCACAGCGCGTCTCCTGCTCCCCCTCCCTCCTCCCTCCTCGCAGAACGCTGCAAGCAAGAGACGCGCTGTGCTGGGAGGGAGGAGGAGCAGGGAGCAGATGGGCTCAGAATGTAGCAGGCTGCACGGATGTGACATGGCAGCATTTGACGGGTACGTCACTGGACAAGGAACAGCGGTCTGCAATAGCGCCTCTCACAGGCACTATTGCCAACACAAGGTATTTGAGAGAAACATTATTTCTCAACATAATATCGAACTAGACAATAAAAAATATGGGTGAACCACCCCTTTAAAACCTCAACTGCCTGGAAACAAGAATTACTTTCCCACTAGCTCCCTTGCAACTTCTTCCACCACCTATAGTTAATTCTGTTATCCTCGACTATCTAATCCCCACATCTCATATGTGGACATATTTTATGCAGATGCAACTAGTCAATAAATTACATCACAAGAAGTTGTTAGATGGGGTGTTACACAGCTTCTTCTCCTTTACAGACTAGTGACTATCACAGTAACTTTCACCTTGATGCAGAAGACATTTTAATTCTGTCAACTGATGGCTTTAGAGGATTCTATAATGCGTTATTAAACAGTTTCATTATGTGGAAAGTAGAGTCTGATTGTATTGTGTACTATGAATTATTAATTACCTTGTGGATGGGATTGATAGTAAAGTGTCAGTCTTTGCTGATGACACCAAACTATGTAGGATATTCAAAACTGACCTTGATAGTACAATATTACAAAAATATCTGGATAAGATGTCAGAATGGGTTGATACTTGGCAAATGAGATTTAATGTTGATAAATGTAAAGTAATGCACCTAGGACGGAGTAATCCTATAACTGCGTATACATTAAATGGAAGTAAGCTTGGGACTACAGAACAGGAGAAGTACTTGGGTATTCTGGTTGCAAGTAAGCTGAGCAGTAGCACTCAATGTCAAGCAGCAGCTGCTAAAGCAAACAAGATTTAAGGGTGTATAAAAAGAGAGATTAAATCCTGTGATCACAATGTATTGTTACCCCTCAATAAATCACTTGTAAGGCCACATCTGGAATATGGGATCCAGTTTTGGGTTCCATATTTTAAAAAGGACATTCAGAAGTTTGAGTCAGTTCAAAGGCGGCAACTAGACTACTACAAGGAATGGAAGGCCTCCCATATCATGACAGGTTGAAAAAGTTAGATATGTTTAGCTTAGAAAAAAGACGTCTCAGAGGAGATCTCATTTATATGTATAAATACATGTGTGGTCAATATAAAGGACTGGCACATGACTTATTCCTTCCAAAGACAGTTCAAAGGACCAGGGGGCACTCACTGCGAGTGGAAGAAAAGCGATTCCGACACCTAAATAGGAAAGGGTTCTTTACAGTTAGAGCAGTCAGACTGTGGAATGCCCTACCACAAGAGGTAGTAATGGCAGATACTATAACAGCTTTTTAAAAGGGCTGGATGATTTCCTCAGTACTCACAACATTGTTGGTTATAAATGACAAAATGTATAATTGGTGGAGGAAGGTTGAAGTAGATGGACCTAGGTCTTTTTTCAACCTATGTAACTATGAATGTATAGGAAACCTCTGTCTTGTATACAGGTAGAAGTAGAGTCAGTAAGGTTTAAATAAGAACTCATTATGAGACAAAGTTATCATTTTGAGATGAGGGGCTAACAAGACGGAGAATCCCCAATTTTTGCTTAATAGAGAAATTTCGGGCATCAGTATTATTTTATTTTATTTTTAAAATCAATTAGAAAATCCACACAATAACCCCACAGTCTAATAACACATTTTAGTCATCTTGCAACTCGATAGTCTTCTTGTTGAGCATTTAAAGCATACATCTACATTTGGGAAATTTAAAAATGTAATAAATACTTTCCATTGTTTTTTTTAATGGCTATGGTGCCACCCTGAAAAAGAGGGCCTGGTGTTTGATTTGCCCACCACACCTTTCCTATGAGCCTTTTTTTTAAAAGATGTCAACGACTCACCTGCATATTCCAGATGAGACTACACTAATGCTGTGTAAAGATGGAGCATTAAGTCCCCGTCTCCTCATGCTATGATTCCTTTAATACAAGAACAATATCCTGCTGGCCTTAGAGACCATTGATCGACATTGCATATTGTTATTTAGTCTGTGATCTAAAGTACACCCAGATCCTTCTTAACAAGTGACTCTCCTAGTTTTACTTCGCATACAACTTATATAACCTTCAGATTAATAGTTCCCAGATGCATTACTTTACATTAGCCATAGTTATCCATATTGAAGCTCATTTGAGAAATGACTGCGAGAACATTCAGTTTCTCCAAATCGTCTTTAATTTATGAAAAGCCTCTGTAAATTGCAGTATACTACATAGCTTAATGCCATTTATCATAAATAAAACTATTAATTCAATCTTCTATATCATTGTTAAATATACGGTATTGAATAATAGTGTATTGTGTGTATACAGTATTGAACTGTAGCTACACCATTCACCACTACTCTCTGGATATGGTACTTAAGCCAGTCTTCAATCTCATTATACCTATATCATACTTCCAAAACCAATAGACCTTGTAGGTGTCTTTGAGGCACACTATCGAATGCATTTGCAAAGTAGGAAATATCCACAGCCAATCATCTGTCCAAGTCATTACTCAAATTTCATAAAAATAAATCAGGTCGACATCCAAACCAGAAGTGTAGAAATACCATCATTTTTTACCAGAAACGCCTACTTGAGGCAGGCACAGGTTGTAATCGACTATGTCTTGATTGCCGTATCCATCATCAGGAGAGTGGCATCACAGCCTTCTATTTTTATATATTGCCATATCCACCACTGGGATACTGGCTTTATGGCCCAGCATTTTTTGTGCATATGAATCCCCTGATAACCCCATAAGGAGGAAACGTGTTGGGAGGTGCACAGGGCAAGGCTACAGCCTGTTCCACGTAGGGCTAGATATGGAATACCCTTGTCAAGGCAGGAGCGATTCATATTTAATAGGGTTTTTTAGCATGACTAGGGCTGAATATGGCTATTCCCAGGCCTCTGTTCAGAAGTTTGCCGAGTCTCTACAGGTCTTTAATTCACAGGAAGGCTTCTTTTCATCCCCAAGTCCGTGGATATTGTAGAATGGGTGAGATTGTTCTTTGTACCCTTCTGTCTCACACATCTTCGATATTTAATAAAAATGATGCACGACAAAGAACATGTAGGCTGTGTGCCCACAATGTGTTTTTGGTGAGTTTTTGACGCTCAGTATTTTCACTGGTCTAAAAAATGCAGCATCTTACAGTTCCAGCAAATTGGATGAGATATATAGAAGCTTCTTGCCCACTGTGCTTCTTTTTTACTCAGTGTTATCTGACCCGTTCCGCAACAATTCAACTTCTCTTTTGGGTTCAGGGACCTTTTCCGATAAACTTGTATTAGATGTGGAATATCCGCAGGTAAAAAAACTCACATTTGTTTTTACTGTGTTTCTGTGGCGGAAACGCATAAAGAATGCTTACAATCTGTACCTAAGTATATCAATAAAGTTTTGTTATAGCCAAATACCAGAAAGTATCAAAAACAAAAGAGAAAAAAGCAGTGTCAAAAATGCCAAAAAATACATGTTAAAAAAATGCACAAAAAAACCCCCCAAGTAACCTAATTTACATAATAGATGCAAGAGATTCTGCAACATCAAAAATTCACCAAAAGCTCATCGTGGGAATGCAGCCTAAGGGTATGTGCACACGATCAGGGTTCGGGGAGCTGCGGTCTCTCTCTTGCTGTGGTCTCCCTACGGAGGATGCTTGCGACTCTGCAGCAAACAATTGAAATGCTGTGGCTCAGAAAGTCACACTGCAGGTCAGTTTTTGCTGCGAAAGACAAGCACAGTGGGCATGTACTGTACAATGCAACGTTTTGGATGCAGCTGAAGCATGCTGAGTCCAAAACGCTGTGAACACTGATCATAGGCACGCACCCAAAGGCCTCTGCCACACTCACGTGAACATCACGCACGTGCCGAGAGACACGTATTTCCCCTGCGTGTTGTGTGCAGGTAAGTACGTATCTCTGGTACGTGCAGGCCACGTGTGTTCTACGTGTGCTATCCGCGATAGCACACGTAGAACCGGTAATTAACATACTCACGTGGTCCTTCCTACTGTCCTAACTGCTGTCCGTGGTGCTGATCTTCGGCTCCAGCCCTCCCGTCTCCCCGCTGCTGCTGCTGCCAGGCAGTGAAGTGAATATTCAATGAGAATAATGAGTGGCGGTCGGCAGCAAGAGGCAGCAGCGGCAGAGACAGGAGGGCAGGAGAAGGTGAGTTAATGTTTTGGTTTTTTTTCACTGACACGTGTGTTTTCTCCGGCGCGTGTCACACGGGACCGCATCCACACTACACCCGTGTGGTACGGGTGCGGGCCGTGTGACACCCGTGCTGCCGGAGAAAACACTGACATGTCAGCACTTTGAAAAACGCGCACACGTACAAACGCACACGGACACACGTTCCGTGTGGTTTTACGTGTGTGTGCCTGCTACAATAGGGTAGCATTGCTTTACGTGTCTCCGTGCCGCCGGTACGTGTAAAAAATGACAAACACGGCGGCATGGATGTGTGTCGCAGGCCTAAGGCTATGTGCGCACGTTGCGTAAATACATGCAGTTACGCTGCGCTTTGTAGCGCAGCGTAACTGCATGCGTCCTGCTTCCCCTGCACAGTCTATGGAGATTGTGCAGGGGCCGTGCACATGTGGCATCTTAGAGCGCAGCGCTTCGGCTGCTGCCCGAAGCGCTGTGTTCTAAGAAGTGACATGTCACTTCTTCTGTGCGCTTTGCCGGCAGCTCCTGCTCTGTCTATGGCAGGAGCTGCAGGCAGAGCGCATGGAATCGGCTTTTTTTTTTCTCTACGGACATTTTCTGCAGCGATTTGAAGCACACGTGTGCTCTTCAGATCGCTGCAGAAATTTCTGTAGGGCTAGTACGCAACGTGCGCACATAGCCTTACACTGTGACTGCATCATTAAAGTCAATGGCTCCATCGACGCAGTCATCCAAATCCTGTTTTGCAGGTGTATGCCCCTGAATCCACTGAACGTAGTGGCAAACAATATATGAACCCAGCCTTGTTTTGTCCATAATAACTGGATATTGCTTTTAAAATGGAAATAATAGAAGCGCAAGTCTAGATTTGTGCTTATAAAGCTATTGTACTTGTCTACTTGTATTTTGTCTGGTTGAGAAAAACAACATACTCCGACTGATCTCCATACAAGCATGCATAACATACGATATATCTATAGCGTCAATTTTGACATTATACACCTCTGATGTAGCTAGATGTTCAGCATTTTGACAATCCAGCTGGCTCTCGGCTTTTATTCACTAAATGCCCTTTCAGAGGCTGTAAATAATTCAGGAGATTACTGCTTAAAAGAGTAAAAATAACACCAGGAACATAGAAACACCATTTAGAGCCCTGCCAGCCGCCGCCTCCTTACCTGAGAGCAGATTTAATTTTCCATTTGGCATGTTTATTCTACCTACGTTTGTAAACTTTCCCTTAGTGCATTAAAGTGGGATTAACTAACATGTAAATGGTGGAATTAGAAATTGCCAAAAGGGTAAGAATTAGGGATGTTCGAATACTTCGATTATTCTGCTTCGCGAATATTTTCCGAATACCTCGCCGCTATTCGACTTTTCGACGCACAATGTAAAGCGGGCTTTACACGCTACGATGTCTTTAATGAATTATCATCGGGGTCACGTTGTTTGTGACGCACAGAGGTCGTCCTGAAACAAAAAATCGTTTTCTGCTTATTAGCGATGTTGTTCTTTGTTCCTGCGGCACCACACATCGCTATGTGTGATACCGCAGGAGCGACGAATATTTCCTTACCTGCCTCCACTGGCAATGCGGAAGGAAGGAGGTGGGTGGGATGTTACGCCCCACTCATCTCCGCCCCTCCGCTTCTATTGGACGCCTGCCGTGTGACGTCGCTGTGACGCCGCACGAACCGGCCCCTTAGAAAGGAGGTGGTTCGCCGGCCAGAGCGAAGTCGCAGGGCAGGTAAGTGCGTGTGACGGGGTTAAGCAAGGTTGTGCGGCACGGGCAGCGATTTGCCCGTGTTGCACAACCGACGGGGGTGAGTACGCACGCTAGCGATCTCGCTAGCGAGATCGCAGCGTGTAAAGCCCGCTTAAGTCTATGGGAAGCCCGAATAGTTCCCAATAGTTGTTATTCGGGTTTCCCATAGACTTAAGGCCGCTTTACACACTACTAAAGCGATGTCGTTGGGGGTCAAGGAATTTGTGACGCACATCCGGCCGCTTTAGCGATGTCGTTGCGTTTGACACCTATTTTGAATCGTCGCAAAAACGTGCAAAATCACTAATCGGTGACATGTCCCCCTATTCCCAATTATTGTTGCTGCTGCAGGTACGATGTTGTTCGTCGTTCCTGCGGCAGCACACATCGCTACGTGTGACACCGCAGGAACGAAGAACCTCACCTTACCTGCGGCCGCCGGCAATGAGGAAGGAAGGAGGTGGGCGGGATGTTCGTCCCGCTCATCTCCGCCCCTCCGCTTTGATTGGGTGGCCGCTTAGTGTCATTGCTGTGGCACTGATCAAACCGCCCCCTTAGAAAAGAGGCTGTTAACCGGTCACAGCGACGTCGCTAGGCAGGTAAGTAGTGTGACGGGTCCGCGCGATTTTGTGCGCCACGGGTAGAAATTTGCCCGTGACGCACAAACGATGGGGGCGAGATTTCAGCGTGTAAAGCGGCCTTTACATTGTGCATCAAATATTCACGAATAGTCGAATAGCGGCGAGGTATTCGGAAAATATTCGCGAAGCCGAATAATCGAAGTATTCGATCATCCCTAGTAAGAATCTGTGACACAAATCGAAGATGGACTATCTGGAAAGGGTTTATCCACAGTGTTATTCTGTATGGTGGAACCATGCTGTATACTCCATATAGAGTGGATATTCCATTTGTGGTATGAAGTGCTCGACTCACAAGCCATGGATGCAGAAATTCAGCACAATTGATGAGGATTTAGGTCCAAATTTGTGCCTAAATCATAAACACCATGGCCCCAATCATCATTACTCTTGTGCCTAATTTTTTGTCTAGTTTTGTGTGTTTTGCACCCAATTAATTATTCCATTTTTTGTTTGCACCCATACATTATTATATTTGCGCCTTTTTGAAGTCTACTCTATATGTGCTCACCTTTTTTTATTGTTCTTGTTTTCCTCTTTGTGGGTGCAATCTAGCAACTACAGATATTTTCACCTGATTATTATTTGCGAGTTTTTAAAAAGTTGAAAACTTTGGCACAATTCTGCTCCAGTGTCCTCCCTTCCCCGCCATATGTTTGGTACCAACTGAGATGGGACAAGACAGAAAAAAATCCTCATTTTTTTTTACTTTACACCAAATATGAACCATATGTGTCATTTTGATGGATTTGGCACCAAAAATGGCATCTAATACCGCAAGTCAAAAAAGAACAGTGATTTTACAAAAAGAGCAAGTAGTGAATTTGGCCATTATTTATCCTCTTAAGGACTAGGTACTTTTTCAATCTTCTGCGTTTTTGTTTTTACCTCCCTTGACTGCATTTTAGGCTTTGAAATATGACTTTGAATGCCATCATTCATATTGCCACATAATGAACTAAAAGTTGGGAAAAAACTTTCCAAGTACATTAAAATAGTAAAAAAAAACCATGAAAAAAAACCCAATCCCAACATTGTTTTTTGAGAAGAGATTTTTTATATGGCGATAACTGTGCAGTAAAAATAACATGGCATTAGGATTCTCTAGGTCAGTATGATTGCAGGAATACCAAACTTATAAGGTTTTCATGACTGCCCTGCTGCAGAGGCTTCCAACCTTCTTGACTACCCCACTAACCTATTCAACTCCAACTCCCAATCCCTTAATGAAAACGTAACACCATTATTGGATAAATTGGCCAGATTGGCTTTTTTTATTAACAAACATTACAAAATTAAATAACTATTTATACGCAAGGGAGGTTCTTGGAGCCCCAAAACACCTGACAGACAACCAAATATTATTTATAAACCATGCGACATTTTTGCCCCCAGCCTCGACCACAAGCTCGGGGGCACCTCTCTTGCCAGAAAACCTTGTCCCTAACCGACTCTCAAGGGACCCCACCCTGGAGAGCCCTCAAGTCCGCCAGGCAATTACCATTCCAGAATACACGAGGGAGGGTGGTCCCCATCCATCCACTGTACCACCCCCCACCCCAACTTTTGCACCAACTCCAAGAACCCACCTCGCCACCGAAATTACCCGAACAAATAACGTTAGAAGCCGTTACCCAAGATCCTCCCCCACAAAAGATTGAACATAGGGTGGGAGGGCGAGACCTTCTCTGCTGGTGCCTCGCGCAGATATGGTGCCCCCCCCTTCCCCCATATATAACATATATATGTTCCCACCCCTTCTAACTTCCCCTGGCCCTATTAACCCACCCCTTACACTTTTGACCCCCCAAAAAGCCCACTCTGCACCCTGCAGCTAAATTAACCCTTGGTTGCCCTGCAAAGGAGACTCATGGGTCACTACGCCCATAGCTCTGCTTTGGCTGTGTCGCCCTAGCTATTACAGACACAAATACAGCAGAAATCTTTTCCATTCCCAAACGTTTTGCAGTTCTCCCCATACGCTGGATATGTCTCTGCATCACTTATGTCTTTTATTCCAGTATTCACAGTGGACTGTGCTTGCAGAGGGACTTGGCCTTGCTTCCTTTCCTTGCTTCCTTTCGCCGATACTAATGCATGTACTGTGGTGTCACTTGTGACATCCATCATCTTCATCTTTTGTCAGTTCAGCAGCCCTAAAGATTTGCATGCATTTCTCTAACGCCACATCCGATCCTCCCTCTGTAATCTGTTTATCCTGCCTTCAAATGTGAATTTTGGATGAGTTTACACAATTGATGTGTCGCGGGCAGAGGAGGGGACGCCGCGCTCTCCCTACTGCTCGGGTCCGGCTGCCGCGGCCCGCTGCTGCCAGCCGCTGCTTGGTGGCTCGAGCGATGGGCCGGATCCCGGAGACTCGAGCGGCGCTCCTCGCCCGTGAGTGAAAGGGGGTTTTTGGGTGTGGGGATTGTGTAATGTCCGTGATGCCACCCACGGTTGTGGTGATTTGTTGACACCACCGCTGCTCTGTATGGGGATCCCGGGAGGGATGGTATGGTATGGTAGCCAGTTGTTGTGTTGCCCCTCCTTGGGTAGGGGTTGGTGATCCCGGGGCCCAGTGATGAAGTGGGAGATGCAGGGCTTGGTGGGCGCAGGGACGCGGGGGCAGCGCTGTGCCTTGCGGCACTGTGGTACTCACTCAGCCTGAGACGATGACATAGTTCTCGGTAAAACACACGGCTGGAAAAACGGTTCCCACGGACGGCTGCACTTGCTTTCCCCAGTAGGTGACGGTGACGGTCCCTCTGTCCTGCACCTATGATGATAATGGTTGCGATGGGTTCCCACCGGTAACCCGCTCCCCGGCTTGGATATGGGCCGGAGGAGCCCTACTTTGCCCGCAGGCGCTGGCCCTGAGAAACTGGTGCCCTGGCGGTGGCGGTGTTTCTCCGTTGCGGTTGGACTGTTGCCTTCAATCGGGACTTGGTTGTTGGGAGACAGACGTCCCCTTCACTGACAGATTTGGCAAATTATGGCGACTCCTAGCCTTGCCGGGATCCGAAAGGCCCCTGCCCTGGTGCTGACTGTTCTTCGTATACTGCTCCAGACCGCCGGGTCACCACCCGTCCGCGGTCCTTCCAGCAACCTCCGAGCAGTCCCCCTGCAGACTATCACCGCCGTCTGCTGACCTTGCTGTCACTGTCCGGGGCACACACCCGGACCAACTTCAGGCTTTACTACTGTCACTTTCCTGTCACTTCAGCTTTTCTCATTAGCTCCACTGCTACTTCCTTCTACTTCACTCCCCTAACCTCTTCTCTCTGGTTCCTCCCGCCTCCAGGGCTGTGAACTCCTCGGTAGGTGGAGCCAACCGCCTGGCCCACCGCCTGGTGTGAACATCAGCCCCTGGAGGAAGGCAACAAGGATTTTGGTAGCTTAGGTGTTCCTAACTGGGGTGTAGGGTGTGGTGGTGTGATGACCTGTGACCCCTGGCTTGCCCAGGGCGTCACATTCCCCCTTAGCAAAATGCAGACCGTCCGCGGGCTGCCCGTCCAACACCGGTATTATTTTCTGAAAAATATATAAAAAGGTAAAATGGTAACATAACAATTCATGACATCATCCCACATCGGGAGGCACATTTCTTTAACGTTGCAAACGATTTACGGTTACGATCTCCGCTCTCTCCCACCCAAGCAACCTGGCCCTGATGCTGCCCCTAAAACCCAGGCAGCACCCCTTGACCCAAGTCCAGCACAAGTTACCCGAGCGGGATCTGTCCTTCCCCTCCAGAGGGTAGCCACCGGTTCCTGTGGTGGCTGGGCCCCAGCCTGCTCCGCTGTGGGCCCTCCCTCCAACCTGCCTCTCCGGAGGCGGTAAATGCGGAAACGGTAACGGTAAAACAACTTATTTACATGCCACTAAAGTTTGTGGTTGCCCTGCAAGTTCACGGGCTTGTCCATGGAAAGTTCTCCGTGCAAAACTTTTTAAACGGTCCCCACGGGGACAGCGGTGCCGGCAACGGCCGGTTTCCTCAATCACGGTTAATCAGATGATGCTTCGGTAATCATTTTTGCTTATCATTTTCATTTTCAACTTTCAAACACAACTCAGTGGTGGTCCCAACGGGGACTGCTGCAGCGGGCATCCGCTGCCCTTACTCCGAGTCCTCGACATCACCTGAGGGAGGGGGCGCGGCGCTCACTCGGGACTCCTGGCTGCCCCTTAGCTTAGCGTCCAGCGCAAACCACCCCCTCTCCCCACAGTGCCGGGTGTATTGCACAATGTCGCCCGGCATTAGGTTACGGCCGGGATGCTCCTCAGGCAGGTGGGCATTCACATCCCGCCGGGCTACAAACACTTCGGCCTCCAGGCCTGGTTCATATATAAACCCATAGCCCCGGCGGACATCAAACCGCCTCACCTGCCCTTCGTACAGCGGCCCCTGGACACAGAATGTTGCTTGACGGAGGCTCTCTTTCTCTCTAACTGCTCGGGCCACCAGCTCCGCCTTCTTCCTCTCTCTCTCACCGATCTCCAGGCCCAGCGGTACAGGCTCCCTGTCCCAATACGGCGCTGCTGCGAGCTCCGGCGCACGGGTCGGGCCCCGCGGGACATTCTGGACGTTGCCCACTGTCAGGGATCTGGGCGGCAAGTCCCGCGGCGTCTTGGCCTTAGGCGCCACCTTGCAGCGACAACCCGGCGCTACCTCAGCCGAGGTGTGGGGGATGGGCACAGGGGCTTTCCGCAGCTGGGCCTCCGGCTCGGAACGGTTCATCAGCTCCGGCTCGGGGACTTTCTCTGGAGACGCCTCCGGTGCGGTTTTCGGAGCCTTCCAGGGCAACACCTCCGGTCGACTACGGGCTCCGGCTGCAGGTCGGCCCGCCTGGGCGGGCATGCTGGGTATTGCTACCGGTTGCGGTGGTAGCGGGCCTAGTGGCGGGGTCACGGCCTCCGAGACGGGTGGCGAGGGAGGCAGCGGGGGGAGAGGGCTGGGACCAGGTCCCGCAGCCGCGATGACCGGCCCTTCAAGGGCATCGGGGCGTGGGTCACTCACCCTCCCTTCCTCCGCTTCCTCCTCGCGTCTCCGCACGGCTGCTATAACGTCCGCCATGTCGGTCTCCCACTCCTCCATGAGGAGCTGCATCCTGACCTGCAGCCGTTGGTAGAGCTGCACGGTCCGGATCTCCACCCACGCCGCGGTTCCAGGCGCGGGGGCTACGGTGTCGCGGGACGGCATCCACATGCTGCTGGCGGCTTTTCCCAGGAACAAGATGTCTGCAGAGTCCTGGCGTCCCTGCTTTTATAGCTGCGTTCACATGCAGCCAGCCGCCATCGCGTCCCCCTTAGCTTCTTTTCGGCCCCTCCTCTATTGGGGCGGGGTTTTGGCCTTCGCGCCTCTGCTACTCGAGAAGACGCTCGAGCGGGAACTTTTCGCGCCAAAGATGGCGACTTCTGAAATTTTTCAGCCGGATACCTCCGGCGGTCACAAGGCGCACCTCTAACCCAACGGCAGAGCGGTGAGATCCTGTTCATGACGCCAAGTTGTCGCGGGCAGAGGAGGGGACGCCGCGCTCTCCCTACTGCTCGGGTCCGGCTGCCGCGGACCGCTGCTGCCTGCCGCTGCTCGGTGGCTCGAGCGATGGGCCGGATCCCGGGGACTCGAGCGGCGTTCCTCGCCCGTGAGTGAAAGGGGGTTTTTGGGTGTGGGGATTGTTTATTGTCCGTGACGCCACCCACGGTTGTGGTGATTTGTTGACACCACCGCTGCTCTGTATGGGGATCCCGGGAGGGATGATATGGAGCAGCCAGTTGTTGTGTTGCCCCTCCGTGGGTAGGGGTTGGTGATCCCGGGGCCCAGTGATGAAGTGGGAGATGAAGGGCTTGGTGGGCGCAGGGACGCGGGGGCAGCGCTGTGCCTTGCGGCACTGTGGTACTCACTCAGCCTGAGACGATGACACAGTTCTCGGTAAAACACACGGCTGGAAAGACGGTTCCCACGGATGGCTGCACTTGCTTTCCCTAGTAGGTGACGGTCCCTCTGTCCTGCACCTATGATGATAATGGTTGCGATGGGTTCCCACCGGTAACCCGCTCCCCGGCTTGGATATGGGCCGGAGGAGCCCTACTTTGCCCGCAGGCGCTGGCCCTGAGAAACTGGTGCCCTGGCGGTGGCGGTGTTTCTCCGTTGCGGTTGGACTGTTGCCTTCAATCGGGACTTGGTTGTTGGGAGACAGACGTCCCCTTCACTGACAGATTTGGCAAATTATGGCGACTCCTAGCCTTGCCGGGATCTGAAAGGCCCCTGCCCTGGTGCTGACTGTTCTTCGTATACTGCTCCAGACTGCCGGGTCACCACCCGTCCGCGGTCCTTCCAGCAACCTCCGAGCAGTCCCCCTGCAGACTATCACCGCCATCTGCTGACCTTGCTGTCACTGTCCGGGGCACACACCCGGACCAACTTCAGGCTTTACTACTGTCACTTTCCTGTCACTTCAGCTTTTCTCGTTAGCTCCACTGCTATTTCCTTCTACTTCATTCCCCTAACCTCTTCTCTCTGGTTCCTCCCGCCTCCAGGGCTGTGAACTCCTCGGTGGGCGAAGCCAACCGCCTGGCCCACCCTCTGGTGTGAAAATCAGCCCCTGGAGGAAGGCAACAAGGATTTTGGTAGCTTAGGTGTTCCTAACTGGGGTGTAGGGTGTGGTGGTGTGATGACCTGTGACCCCTGGCTTGCCCAGGGCGTCACAGATGATCCAGGGATCAGGTGAACATTATAAGATTGGACTAATTAATTCACAAACTTCCAGAGTATGTCAACTTTAATACACTAATCGGTGAGATCATTAGTGACAAAATCTGCACCAGTGCTTCTGATCAGTGGCAGACACAGGGCCGCTGAACAAAAACAGTCCATGGGCCCCTTTATGTATCTGTGGAAGACTCTACTTGTTGCTTTGGAGGTTGAAGTGGCCCTGCGTTGCCGCACATAGCAAATTTTGACAAATCCCCTAGCTACACCCCAAGCCCATTTGTCATTTCTTGCTGCCTTGTGAGGTGGACATGTCAGCGAGGTGGTGGCAATTAGGGACATTCAACAGACTCCTGAGACTGCAGGATGTAGACCCAAATCTGGAACTGTCCCACTTTATCCAGGACTGTAGGGACTAGAGATGAGCGGATAGATTCACGGGACTCTGGTACCGCATCCAGCTCAGTGTTACCCGGCGGCTGGTCAGGAGGCTGCGAATCTGTTACCTTTCTGCATCCCTGGTGCAACTTGTGATTAGCCAGGACTAGTGTAACATTATCTATGCATCTGGCTCATCTCTAGTTGGGACCTGTGGATTTATTTTTTGTTCATCATTCATAATTGTAGCAGCCAGAACTTAAAGCTTCACTCTCCTTTTAGAATACAGCATCATAGAAATGTACTGCTCTGTACAATGTTTCTCTATGTACCTCTATAATCTGCCTGTGGAGTCAGAGCCTGCACTGCAGCATCAAGTATACAAAATTTGCTGAGGGACATACGCCGAGCCTCAGCTCAAAGGTTCAGCCCCTGCCTACAGTTGTAGAGTTTGTAGGTTCAAGTACCGAGGACACTTACAAAAAAGAGAAAATTAAGTTTTTGCAATTAGAAAAAAATTGTAATTTTTGCAATTTTTTAAATATTACTTTTATTATTTTTTAGTAATTTTATAAGAATAAAACAATCTGATTATTTGTTCACCTCTAGAATACAGGTGCATAGAGATACACAGCTATTTACAGATGTATCTCTATGTACCTGTATAATCTGCATCAAGCTTCACTGCCTGCAAAATAGCTCAAGATTACCAAATTCTCCTGTCTGGTTGAGAGCTATGCATAGTGGGCCCTTGTGAATTTGCACAGGTTTCACCAATGGTATGTCTCCCCTTGCTTCTGATTTGCTTTAAGGCCGCTTTACACGCTGCGACATCGCTAGCATCAGCCCCCGTCGGTGGCACGATATGTGGTGATCGCTGCCGTAGCGAACATTATCGCTACAGCAGCGCCACATGCACATACCTGCTCTGCAACGTCGCTGTGACCGGCGAACAATCCTTCCTTCAAGGGGGCGGTTCGTTCAGCGTCACAGCAACGTCACAGCAGCGTCACTTAACCGCTGCCCAATAGAAAAGGAGGGGCGGAGATGAGCGGCCGGAACATGCCGCCCACCTCCTTCCTTCCTCCTTTTCCGGTGGACGCAGGTAAGGAGATGTTTGTCGTTCCAGCAGCATCACACATAGCGATGTGTGCTGCCGCAGGAACGACAAACAACATCGTTACTGCAGCAGCAACGATAATTGGGAAGAGGGGGGCATGTCACCGATGAGCGATTTTGAACGTTTTTGCGACGATTCAAAATTGCTCATAGGTGTCACACACAACGACATTGCTAAAGCGGCTGGATGTGCGTCACAAATTCCGTGACCCCAACAAGATCGCTTTAGCAATCTCGTAGCGTGTAAAGCCACCTTTAGTGAAAATAAGTAGTATTAGGCAGGGCCCACAACACAGGCCATAGACGTTACGCTGATCTTAAAGAATTAAAGGAGTCACAGCAACAAAAAAATGGTTTTGGGTTGTGACCAGATTTTTAGTTGTCAGCAGGTTTTCTATGAGAGCTGAACCGAATTGCACTCAGACTCCTGTTATTCAATGAGGCAGTGATGATTTGAAAGTTTTTCTTTAGCTGTCATCGGCATCAGGAAAAAGTCGAACAGCCTCATATTTCCGACAATATTCGCCAATGCCAGTCTTCAAGGGTTGTCTCAGACATTACTAGGCTAAAGATGGTCCCAGAATAGCTGGCAGATATGTCGCAACATGCCGGACATAGTTGACTTGTTGAGCGAGCAAGAACTCCAGGTGGAGTAGCACGTATCACAGGCCAGTGGAAAGAAATCTACAAAGCGGAGAATGAATAACAAAAAAATTAGTGAAAAACAAGAACACACTAATTAACTCATTAATGACCCATGACGCACTATGTCCGTCATCTCCCTGCATTTACTGTGGGCACGCACACCAAGCAAGCATCTGTCCTTACACATGATGGCTGATCTGATCAGCCAACATGTGCCTCCAACAGCCACGGGTAGATTTCAAATCCACCCGTGTGTGGTAATCAGTTAAATTTCTAACAGAGAAATATAACACTTGCCAGTGGGGAGCGCGTCATTCTTTGCTCCTGTTGGTGTGCCCATGACATGGTCGAGGGGCGCCGATGGGTTTTCATGACAGCCGATAGTCAGTTGATGACCCCTGTGTCTCTAAGGGCTCCTTCACACGTCAGTGATTCTGGGACGTATGTGCATTTTTTTTTACGTAACAGAATCACTGACATATGTAGACCCATTATAATCAATGGGTCTGCTCACACATCAGTGATTTTTGACTGAACGTGTCTCCGTGCAGCGTACACCCATGGCCGTGTTTCTGCACGGAGACATGTCAGTTTTTTTCTGGCATCACTGATGACCCACAGACCACACTATGGTGTGATCCGTGAAACACGTACCAGAAAATCACGGAAATATTAAATATTTTCAACTTACCTTGCCTGCGATTCGCTCTGCAGCATCCGCTCTTGGCAGCTCCTGCTTGGCTCATGAATATTCATGAGAGCAGGAATAGCCAACCCGGAAGTAGCTGCTGAGAGCGGTGGGCAGATGCTGGAGAGCTGAGTAGTTCAGCACCATGGACAGCAGGAGCGAAGGCAGGTGAGTAATGTCCATATGCAATCACGTATCACGGATTGCACATTTACAACCCACATGTGCCGTAAATCACGGAACACGGAGGGACATGTGCATGTTTTACACGTCAGTGGAAAACGGCAGTGTTTTTCACTGACGTGTGAAATGGGCCTTATGGTGATCCTCCTGTGAGCCGGCATTCATAGAAGATTGTGTTTTCAGCTATACAGAGCGGTGCTGGAGCATTGCTTTGCACAGCACAAGTGATCGAATGACCACAGCTTCATGTCCCCTATGGGGACTAGTAAAAACAGTAACAAGTGAAACAAAAGTTTTTAGAAGTAGGCAAAAAAAAAAAGTTAAAATCACCGCCCTTTTTGCCCCATTGAAATTAAACAATACAGAAAAAATAAAAAATACGCATATTTGGTATTGCTGCTTTCAGAAATGTCCAATGTATCAAAATCTAAAATAAATAAATCAGATTGGTAAACAGCATAATGAGAAATCAAAAAATCAAAACGCCAGAGCTGCAGTTTTTCAGCCACCGCAACAACAGAAAAAAATTTAGTAACAGGTGATGAAAACATTGCATATACCCTAAAATAATATCAAGAAAAACATTTTTTCACTACTTAAATAAAACAAAAACTATACATTAGGTACTGACGCAATCATATTGACCTGGGGAATCATACTGCAAGGTCAGTTTTATGATTAAAGTACCTGTAGTACCTGGTGTTGCCCAGGATAGTAACTTAGTCTCTCTCTGTTTCTCTCCTACTGTCCCTCTATCTCTGTCTCCCTCTCTGTCTGTCTGTCTCTCTGTCTCTGTGTCTCTGTCTGCCTTTCTTTATTTTTGTCTGTGTGTCTCTGTCTCTATGTATCTTTGTGTGTATGTGTCTCTGTGTATATGTGTCTGTGTGTTTGTCTTTGTGTGTGTGCCTATGTGTGTCTGTGTATGTCTCTGTGTGTCTCTGTCTCTGAGTGTATCTGTCTTTGTATCTCTCTGTGTGTCTATCTGTGTGTCTCTATGTCTGTGTGTTTGTATCTCTGTGTGTCTCTGTGTCTGTCTGTGTGTGTCTGTATGTGTGTCTCTGTCTCCAGGTGTTTCTGCATCATTCTTTGTGTGTGTGTGTGTGTGTGTGTGTCTGTGTGCGTGTGTGTGTGTGTATGTGTGTGTCTCTGTCTGTCTCTGTATCAGTCTCTGTGTGTCTATATCCCTATGTGTGTCTTTCTGTGTCTGTTTCTGTATGTGTCTCTGTTTCTGTGTCTCTGTCTCCGTGTGCCTCTGTATCCGTCTCTGTGTGTCTTTGTGTGTGACTGTGTGTGTCTCTGGCTTTGTGTGTCTCTGTCTGTGTGTGTCTCTTTCTCTGTATCAGTCTCTGTGCATAACTGTGTGTCTGTGTGTGTCTGTCTCTGTGTGTCTGTCTCTGTGTATATCGTTGTGTGTATCTTCCTGTTTGTGTCTCTGTGTGTGTATCTCTGTGTGTGTGTCTCTATGTATCTCTGTATGTCTTTTTGTATGTCTCTGTGTTTATGTGTGTCTTTGTGTATGTCTGTGTGTGTGTTTCTGAGTGTCTGTCTCTGTGTATATCCTTGTGTCTGTCTCTGTGTGTCTGTGTCTCTGTCTCTGTGTGTCTCTGTCAAACCATAGATGTCCATAAATTTACTGATGTATAATAATGAGAAATGACCCAGAAAAATGTATTGAACACGCTTACTGAAATTTATTTAATACTTCATACAAAAGCCTTTGTTGGGGATGATGACCGTTTGAAGATGCCTCCTGTATAGAGAAACTAGTTGCATGCATTGGTCAGGTGTGATTTTGTTTCATTCTTCCACACAAACAATTCCATGGGCTCTTTCTATGAACTCTGAGCTTTAGTTCCTTCCATAAATTTTCTATTGGGGTTTTAAGTCAGGTGATTGGCTGAGTCATTCTAGCATTTTGTTTCTCTGAAATCAATTGGAGTTCCTTAGCTGAGTATTTGGGATCATTGTTTTGCTGAAATGTCCACCCATGTTTCATTTTCGTCATCCTGGAAGTTGGCAGCAGATTTTTATCAATAATGTCTCCATTCAACCTTCCTTCAATTTCATGAAATTTGCCAGTGCCATATGCGGAAAAATAGCCCCACCCCATGATGTTGCCACCTCCAAACTTCACTGTTGGTATGGTGTTTTTGGGATGATATGCAGTGCCCTTTGAGTTTTGACCTCAAAACACGAAGGGTATTATGGCTTCCAAAGAGTTCAATTTTCGTCTCATCTGACCAGATTATATTCTCCCAGTATTTCACAGGCTTATCTTAAGGGTGCTTTACACGCTGCGACATTGCTAGCGATCTCGTTAGCGATGTGACACGCTAGATCGCAGATGCGATCTGCCGAGATCGCACATGTGACCGGCGCTACAAAATCGACCTATGTGCGATCTGGGCAGATCGCATCTGCGATCTAACGTGTCACATCGCTAATGAGATCACTAGTGATGTCGCAGCGTGTAAAGCACCCTTTAATGTTGTTCAGCTAATTTTAAATGCTCTTGAACATGCTTTTTGATCAGCAATGGAGTATTGTGTAGTGTGCATACAGGCTATGGAGGCTATTGTTTTCTCGAAACCATTGTACTTGCTGGTCTTTCTGTATCTCTTCACAAGTGGTTTTTGGCTCTTAAGGCCCAGTCACACTAAACAACTTACCAGCGATCCCAACAAGGATACAACCTGATAGGGATCGCTGGTAAGTTGCTAGGAGGTCGCTGGTGAGATGTCACAATAAGCGACGCTCCAGCGATCCCACCAGCAACCTGACCTGGCAGGGATCGCTGGAGTGTCGCTACACGTGGAAGCATGCTGCGCTTGGTAACTAAGGTAAATATCGGGTAACCAACCCGATATTTACCTTGGTTACCAGCGCACACCGCTTAGCGCTGGCTCCCTGCACACCTAGCCACAGTACACATTGGGTTAATTACCCGATGTGTAGTCTGCTACGTGTGCAGGCAGCATGGAGTCGGCTTCTGCGGACGCTGGTAACCACGGTAAACATCGGGTAACCAAGAAGCCCTTCCCTTTGTTACCCGATATTTACCTTCGTTACCAGCGTCCGCCGCTCTCACACTGCCAGTGCCGGCTCCCTGTTCCCTGCACTCCTAGCCACAGTACACATCGGGTTAATTACCCGATGTGTACTCCAGATATGTGTGCAGAGAGCAGGAGCCAGCACTGACAGCTGAGAGCGGCGGACGCTGGTAATAAAGGTAAATATCGGGTAACCAAGGGAAGGGCTTCTTGATTACCCAATGTTTACCGTGGTTACCAGCGTCCGCAGAAGCCGGCTCCTGCTGCCTGCACATTTAGTTGTTGCTCTGTCGCTGTCACACACAGCGATGTGTGCTTCACAGCGGGAGAGCAACAACTAAAAAATGGTCCAGGACATTCAGCAACAACCAGCGACCTCACAGCAGGGGCCAGGTTGTTGCTGGATGTCACACTAAGCAACATCGCTAGCAAGTTGTGCCTCAGCAGCGATGTTGCTAGCGATGTTGCTTAGTGTGACGGTACCTTTAGACAACTATTCTGATAATTCTTTTCAATCCTTTATCTGAAATTTTGCGGAGAGCAGCTAGACATGGCAGGTTTATGATGAAATATGTTCTTTCCACTTCCGAATTATGGCCCCAAAAGTGCTCACTGGAACCTTCAGTAGTTTTGAAATTCTTCTGTAACCATTCCCATAAGTATCTTTTGCAAAAATAAGGTTGTGAAGCTCCTGAGACAGCTCACTGGTTTTACCCATCATGAGATGCTTCCTGTGTGGCACTTTGGTAATGAAACACCCTTCTGTTGTTTTAAAAATCTGATCTTATTTTTCAATAAATGGCAGGATAATGGCTTTTTGTACCTCTCTTTCTTTATGTGTTGAATACTTTCTCCCTATGTCATTTCTAATTATTGCACATAACTTAATATATCAACAGCTATGGTTTGATTTCTTTGCTTGTGTGAATTGGATAGGTTATTACTGACATCTGCTGAGACATTCATGTGAATAGCACCTTTAGAAATATATTTACTTAGAAAATTTGTGAATACTTATTTCACCCACTGTATAAAATATACAAGCACTCTGGGCACAAATATCACCACTCCTTCTATTTATACTGTTGCTTATTAGTGATGAGCGAGTACTAAAAAGCTCGGGTGCTCGAAGCTCGGGCCGAGCCTCCCAAGATACTCGTGTACTCGGCCCGAGCAACGAGCCCAATGTTATCCTATGGGAGACCCGAGTATTTTTGTGAAATGACCTCCCGGCAGCATGGAGAAACCCTAAAAATGGCACAAAAGTCTCAGAAGAGTGCTCAAATGACATGGCAACAGCATGGGGAAGACCCCTTGAAGCATTTATCACTCAAAAGTCACAGCTGTGAACAATTTTGTCCGCGTTTTACGCCATTTTTACGGACTCACCAGAAAACCTTCCAAAATGACCCCAAAATGATTTTTCATGGCGGAAATGTTAAGGGCACATACCCAATAGTGAGATAGATCTGGTGTATGTTACTTTTTGAGATTAATACATGAAAGATTTTACGTGAAAACATTGTGTGGCACTCCGATGTCCCTGAGAAGAGACGTACATGAAGGCCTCTTGAGTCTAATGTGCCCATTTTGAGGAAGTGAGTCTTTGTAGTATTTTCCTTTGCCAGGGCAGTCCAAAATTGTGAGGTTCACCAATGCCCCTGCATACAGACGTGCATGAGGGCCTCAAAACATTAAGTGTCCATTGTCAGGAAGTGGGTGTATTATAGTATAGCCCTTAGGCAGGGCAGCCAAAAATTGGGAGGCTCCACATTGTCCCTGGATAGAGACGTGCATGATGGCCTTTAAACCTGAAGTGCCCATTGTAAGGAAGTGGGTCTATTTCAGTATAGCCCTTTGCCAGGGCAGCCAAAAATTGGGAGGCTCCACGTTGTCCCTGGGTAGAGACGTGCATGATGGCCTCAAAACATTAAGTGTCCATTTTAAGGAAGTGGGTGTATTTCAGTATAGCCCTTAGGCAGGGCAGCCAAAAATTGGGAGGCTCCACATTGTCCCTGGGTAGAGACGTGCATGAGGGCCTCAAAACATTAAGTGTCCATTTTAAGGAAGTGGGTGTATTTCAGTATAGCCCTTTGCCAGGGCAGCCAAAAATTGGGAGGCTCCACATTGTCCCTGGGTAGAGACGTGCATGATGGCCTCAAAACATTAAGTGTCCATTTTAAGGAAGTGGGTGTATTTCAGTATAGCCCTTAGGCAGGGCAGCCAAAAATTGGGAGGCTCCACATTGTCCCTGGGTAGAGACGTGCATGAGGGCCTCAAAACATTAAGTGTCCATTTTAAGGAAGTGGGTCTATTTCAGTATAGCCCTTTGCCAGGGCAGCCAAAAATTGGGAGGCTCCACATTGTCCCTGGATAGAGCCGTGCATTATGGCCTGTAAACCTGAAGTGCCCATTGTAAGGAAGTGGGTCTATTTCAGTATAGCCCTTTGCCAGGGCAGCCAAAAATTGGGAGGCTCCACGTTGTCCCTGGGTAGAGACGTGCATGATGGCCTCAAAACATTAAGTGTCCATTTTAAGGAAGTGGGTGTATTTCAGTATAGCCCTTAGGCAGGGCAGCCAAAAATTGGGAGGCTCCACATTGTCCCTGGGTAGAGACGTGCATGAGGGCCTCAAAACATTAAGTGTCCATTTTAAGGAAGTGGGTGTATTTCAGTATAGCCCTTTGCCAGGGCAGCCAAAAATTGGGAGGCTCCACATTGTCCCTGGGTAGAGACGTGCATGATGGCCTCAAAACATTAAGTGTCCATTTTAAGGAAGTGGGTGTATTTCAGTATAGCCCTTAGGCAGGGCAGCCAAAAATTGGGAGGCTCCACATTGTCCCTGGGTAGAGACGTGCATGAGGGCCTCAAAACATTAAGTGTCCATTTTAAGGAAGTGGGTCTATTTCAGTATAGCCCTTAGGCAGGGCAGCCAAAAATTGGGAGGCTCCACATTGTCCCTGGGTAGAGACGTGCATGAGGGCCTCAAAACATTAAGTGTCCATTTTAAGGAAGTGGGTGTATTTCAGTATAGCCCTTAGGCAGGGCAGCCAAAAATTGGGAGGCTCCACGTTGTCCCTGGGTAGAGACGTGCATGAGGGCCTCAAAACATTGTTCCCATTGCAAAGGAGCGGGTCTCCTGTCGTTGTAATGTCCATTCTGCAAAGAATGGGCGAAAAAATTTACCACTGGGGGTATACCTGAAACAAAGACCTAACTATTGTAACGGTCATCATGATGGCGCATGAGGAGAAGGAGGAGCAGTCCAGCGATTATCCAAAGTCGAGAAGTGTACCCATGGGTGAGTGGAGGTACATGGCAAACTTTAAATTCCGCTCTCATTTGCTGGTGGTGTGGTGAAGTCTGGCCCAATCCAACCCTTGTTCATCTTTATCAGAGTCAGCCTGTCAGCATTTTCAGTTGACAGGCGGGTGCGTTTATCTGTAATGATTCCACCTGCGGCACTAAAAACACGCTCTGACAAAACGCTAGCAGCAGGGCAGGCCAGGACTTCCAAGGCGTAGAGAGCCAATTCATGCCACGTGTCCAGCTTGGATACCCAATAATTGTAAGGCACAGAGGAATGTCGGAGTACAGTTGTTCGATCTGCAAGGTACTCCTTCAGCATCTGGGCAAACTTAGGATTTCTTGTGGCACTACCCCGCACCTCAGGGGCTGTGGTACGTGAGGGGCTGAGAAAACTGTCCCACATCTTAAAGACTGTTCCCCTACCTCTGGCGGATTGGACTTGTGCCTCTCTCGGCTGTACGCCTCGGTTGTCCACTGATTCCTGACCTATGCCGCTAGCGTTTTGTGAGGGGAATGCTTTGCCTACTTCCGTGAGTATGGCCTTCCGAAACTGCTGCATTTTGGTTGACCTCTCCTCCACGGGAATAAGAGACAAAAAGTTCTCCTTGTAGCGTGGGTCTAACAGTGTTACCAACCAGTAATGATTGTCGGCCAAGATGTTCTTAACGCGAGGGTCACGAGACAGGCAGCTTACCATAAAGTCAGCCATGTGCGCCAGACTCTTAACAGCCAGGACTTCAGTAGCCTGACCAACAAGATGACTGAACATGCTGTCCTCCTCCTCCTCCTCCTCCTCCTCCTCCTCATCTACCCTGTCCTCTGGCCAGCCACGCTGAATCGAGGATATGACTGGTGTGCATGTCATATCCTCAATTTGGCCGGAGAGTTGCTCCATGTCTTCATCCTCCTCCTCGTCATAGTCCTCCACTGCACGTTGTGATGAGACGAGGCTGGGCTGTGTGTTATCACCCACACCCACTACTGTTTCTTGCTGCAACTCATCGCGCTCCGCCTGCAATGCATCATGTTTGTTTTTCAGCAGGGACCGTTTTAGAAGGCAGAGTAGCGGTATGGTGACGCTAATAATGGCGTCATCACCACTCACCATCTTGGTGGAGTCCTCAAAGTTTTGGAGGATGGTACATAGGTCTGACATCCATCTCCACTCCTCAGGTGTTATGTGTGGAGTTTGACCCATTTCCCGACGGCTTAGGTGATGCAGGTACTCAACAACTGCCCTCTTCTGCTCACATATCCTGACCAACATGTGCAGAGTTGAATTCCAACGCGTGGGGACATCACACACCAGTCTGTGAGCCGGAAGATGCAAACGGCGCTGAAAGCCGGCAAGGCCGGCTGAAGCAGTAGGTGACTTTCGAAAATGTGCAGACAGGCGGCGAACTTTTACCAGCAGATCAGACAGCTCTGGGTATGACTTTATAAACCGCTGAACCACGAGGTTGAGCACATGGGCCACGCATGGAACATGTGTCAGCTGGCCTCGCCTCAAAGCCGCCACCAGGTTCCGGCCATTGTCACAAACGACCTTTCCTGGCTTTAGGTTCAGAGGTGTGAGCCAGTGATCTGCCTGCTGTTTCAGAGCTGTCCACAGCTCTTCTGCATTGTGGGGTTTGTCACCTATGCAGATTAGCTTCAGCACAGCCTGTTGCCGCTTCGCCGAGGCAGTGCTGCAGTGCTTCCAGCTTGTGACTGGTGTGGAGGGCACAGTGGATGAGGATGCGCAGGAGGAGGAGGAGGCTGAAGAGCATGACATTCCGGAGCTGTAGAGTGTGGGTGAAACACTGACTGAGGTAGGGCCTGCAAACCTTGGTGTGGGAAGGACGTGTTCCGTCCCTCGCTCAGACTGGGTCCCAGCTTCCACAATATTAACCCAGTGTGCCGTCAACGAGATGTAGCGGCCTTGCCCACAAGCACTTGTCCACGTGTCTGTGGTTAGGTGGACCTTGGGTGAAACAGCGTTGTTCAGGGCACGTGTGATGTTTTGTGACACGTGGTTATGCAACGCGGGGACGGCACACCGGGAGAAATAGTGGCGGCTGGGGACCGAGTAACGTGGGACAGCTGCCGCCATCAGGTCACGGAATGCTTCTGTCTCCACCAGCCTAAAAGGCAACATTTCCAGCGCAAGCAGTCGCGAAATGTTAGCATTTAGAACTGTGGCATGTGGGGTGTTGGCAGTGTATTTGCGCCTGCGTTCAAAGGTTTGCTGAATGGATAACTGAACGCTGCGCTGGGACAAGGACGTGCTTGATGATGGTGTTCTTTCTGCGTAGGCAACTGCAGGTGCAGGAGTGGAGGAGGCTTGTTCGCAGGCAGCATGGACAGAGGATTGGCTCGCATGCACAACCAGCGAAGACGTAGCAGTGACATCAGCAAGCACTGCTCCTCGACTCTGTTGTACTTCCCACAAAGTCGGGTGCTTGGCTGACATGTGCCTGATCATGCTGGTGGTGGTCAGGCTGCTAGTTTTGGTACCCCTGCTGATGCTGGCACGGCAGGTGTTGCAAATGGCCTTTTTTGAATCATCTGGATCCAACTTAAAAAACTGCCAGACTCGTGAAGACCTAACATTTGTACAGGCACCTTGTGTCGTCGTGTTGTTCCGGGGAACGGTTGCCTGACTTCTGCCTGGGGCCACCACCCTGCTTCTTACTGCCTGTTGTGATGCTACGCCTCCCTCCCCCTGTGCACTGCTGTCCTCGCTCTGCATATCCTCCTGCCAGGTTGGGTCAGTTACTGGATCATCCACCACGTCGTCTTCCTCTTCCGCACCCTGCTCCTCCTCCTGACTTGCTGACAATTGTGTCTCATCATCGTCCACCACTTGTTGAGACACGTTGCCAACTTCGTGAGAACGTGGCTGCTCAAATATTTGGCCATCTGTACAGACGATCTCCTCATGACCCACTTCAATATGAGCTGGCGAGAGGCCAGAATGTGTGAATGGAAACGTGAACAGCTCTTCCGAGTGTCCAAGTGTGGGATCATTAATGTCCGAGGAGGACGTGTACTCAGCCTGGTGGTAGGAAGGAGGATCAGGTTCAGAAATGTGCGGTGCAGTATCACGGCTACTGACACTTGACCGTGTGGAAGACAGAGTGTTTGTGGTGGTGCCAATCTGACTGGAAGCATTATCCGCTATCCAACTAACAACCTGTTGACACTGGTCTTGGTTCAAGAGCGGTGTACTGCTGCGGTCCCCAAGAATTTGGGACAGGACGTGCGAGCGACTAGATGTGGCCCTTTGTTGTGGCGAAATTAGAGCTTGCCCACGACCTCGGCCTCTGCCTGCACCACCATCACGTCCACTTCCTTGTTCCTTGCCAATGCCCTTGCGCATTTTGCAATGCTGTGCACTGCTGACGTGTATATTCACTACTTGTGCATTATATCAAAGTTTCTGGAAATTGCACACAAGTGCACCTGTACGCTGCCACCGACAGGCACACACGTGCGGTTTTTAAATGCAAGCACGGACGCACTAAGAACCTAACACAGGTTTTAGGAGCAAAAATTAAGAACTCTGACACTATCAGCCACTGCTGACTGACGTGTATTATACACTACACTTGTGCGTTATATAATAGTTTGGTAAAAACGCACACCAGTGCACCTGTACGCTGCCACCAACAGGCACACACGTGCGGTTTTAAAAACCAAGCACGGACGCAATAATAACCTAACACAGGTTTTAGGAGCAAAAATTAAGAACTCTGACACTATCAGCCACTGCTGACTGACGTGTATTATACACTACACTTGTGCGTTATATAATAGTTTGGTAAAAACGCACACCAGTGCACCTGTACGCTGCCACCAACAGGCACACACGTGCGGTTTTAAAAACCAAGCACGGACGCAATAATAACCTAACACAGGTTTTAGGAGCAAAAATTAAGAACTCTGACACTATCAGCCACTGCTGACTGACGTGTATTATACACTACACTTGTGCGTTATATAATAGTTTGGTAAAAACGCACACCAGTGCACCTGTACGCTGCCACCAACAGGCACACACGTGCGGTTTTAAAAACCAAGCACGGACGCAATAATAACCTAACAGGTTTTTTTGGGGAGCGACAATTACAGTACAGACAAGTCAGACACTATCTGGACTGTTTTACACTGTGTACACCAGCCCCAGATATGAAGGCTGGTATACGGTCACCACTACCCTGCCTGCCTGCCTGCCTGTATACTGCTACAATAGTCCTGACAAGGACTCTTTTGGTCACTAGCCTGTATTCAGACCTGGCTATACCCTGCCTGTATATAGCAACAATAGTCCTGAGAAGGACTCTGCTACTGTACGCCGACCTGGCTATACCCTGCCTGCCTGTATACAACTAGAATAGTCCTGAGAAGGACTTTTGGTCACACTGTTTGCAGCCCTGCAACTGAAAAAGCTATAAAGGGCCGCAAAGCTTTCCCTGAATCAGCGACACTCTCCCTACACTCACTGTCAGAATAGCTGTGAGCAGAGCACAGCGCGCCGGCCTATATAAAGGCTCGGTGACGCTGTGCAGGCCGGCCAATCACTGCAATTCCACAACTAACAGGGCTGTGGCATTGCAGTGGTCTGCCAGCCAATCCCTGCATGAGGGCTGGCTCTCAAAAGAGCGCCAACATGCAGAAATGAAGACCACGAGTAAAGCACGAGTATCGCGAGATTACTCGGTCCCCGCCGAGCAGCCCGAGTACAGTGATACTCGTGCGAGTACCGAGTAGTGACAAGCATGCTCGCTCATCACTATTGCTTATCTTTATTCCGGAGTTCTATGTCAGCAGCATTCCTCTCCTTTCTCCTATGTTGTGAGAAGTACATCTAATTATCAGGCAAATGTAGGCATGTAAATAGCCATATAGTGTATGCAGATGACATTTATACATCAATGCTGGCAAATAGATGCATGGTAGTCACTGCTTGATCATTGCTTTATGTCAGCAACTGACCACTAGCTCAAAATTTACCGGTGTATATGTGACGCCCTGGACTAGCCAGGTAGTCACAAACATAACAACATACACGCCCCCCACCCTAGACAGTTACAACAGTCAGACAAAAACCCTTGTTGCATTCCTCCAGGGTCTGATGTCCACACTAGGTGGGGCGGAGCCAGGCGGTTGGCCCCACCCACCGAGTTGTTCACAGGCCTGGAGGTGGGAAAAACAGACAGATTAGTTCTGGAGGTGAAAGTGAGAGGAGTAAAACGTCTGTGTGTGCCTGGGTAGGAGCCCAGGCACTGACAGCAAGGTTGGCAGACAGTGGTGGCCGTCTGCAGGAGTTAGCGGATCTCTGCAGAACCGAAGGACTGGGGTTTGGCGGTGGCCCACCGGTACCGAACCGGGGAGCGGAGTGAGGCTAAGCACACAGGCAGAGCCATCGGACCCCGACCAGGCTTGGAGCCGCCGACAATAGTCAAATCCGAGTGTGACAGGAACCCCAGGGGTTTCCCAACAACCAAGACCCGACAGAAGGCAACAGTCCACACCGAGAGAATATACAGCCACCGCCACAGGCTAGAGATCCAAGGGCCAGTGCCTGCGGGCAAAACGGGCTCTTACGGCACCTATACGCCGGGGAGCGGACTACCGGTGGGCAACCACAGGAGTGAGAACATTCTAACAGGTGCAGGGAAAGACAGCCACCATCAGCCGTCCGGGGAGAGCACAACAACACTGCAGCCGGCTGCGGGACCCGTCCATCCGGCCGTTTGGTTTACCAGAGACTCTGTCGTTGATTGTCTGAGTGAGTACACCAGTGCCGTCCGGCACCGCGCTGCGCTGTCCCTGCAACCCTGAACCCTCAGCCTTTCAGCCTCCCCGTTACACCACCGGGCCCCGGGATCACCAACCCCTACCCACGGAGGGGACAACATCCTAGCTGCTCCCTGCCATCTCTCCCAGGATCCCCGTCACCAGCAGCGGTGGTGTCCTCATCACCATGATCTGTGGGTGGCGTCACGAACTCTCTCCCCAAACCAACCATCCCCTTTCATTCACGGGTGAGGAGCGCTGCTCGAGTTCCCTGGTCCGGCCCACCGCTCGAGCCACCGAGCAGCAGCAGCAGAAGCCCCGGACCCAAGTGTGGCGAGCGCGTCCCCTCCGCCCGCGACAACTTGGCGTCACCAACAGGATAGAACCAATCTACCTACTGGTAGAAGTGTGCCTTACAGTCCCAGCCGGCGGCGTCCGGACGAAAAATTTGAAGTGCCGCCATCTTTGGCGCTAAGATTTTCCGCTCGAGCGTCTTCCCCGAGCAAAGGATTTCGGGCAGCTCAGATCAGTGAGAATTCATACATTAGGCTCATTCTGCATAACATAGTTTAAATATCATAGACTTCTATATATATGGGCTAGATAGGGTTGTCTTCTGACATGGTCTATTTTCCAGCTTTCAGTTACAGAAATATAGGAAAAGCAGATCACACTTCTTTAATATTATCCTTAAACTGCTTGTTTCCTTACCATAACTGCTGCCATAACCTCATACCCGCTTCATTTTGCCTCTCTTGCTTCTCCAGTCTGGCACAGACTCCTAACAAGCTGTTCCCTGTTAATTTTAATTGCTTCTCCTGGGACATTCTTCAAACAAGACTGTTATCAGACCCATTAGAGAACCGTAACATCTGCAACAGGTTCTAATGCACTACGGAATCTGCGTAGAAGGAGATTAATTCAGCAATGACAGGCTATGGTTTGTTAGAATATACATGTTTGGATAGCAGATACTGTATACTTCAGAAATGGCTCCACTGGTGTTATAAAAAAGAGAATTGTTATGTGTCTAAAACAGAGACTAATCCTTAATGAAGATGCCCAAAATTGCTACTATTTTATATGATATTTTGTTTTCTTTAATAATTAAACAGTATCCCTGATTTTAATTTCAGAAATCAATAGTACATAAGAAAATAAGCAACTGTGTAATATATATTATCAGACAAATCTGCTTCTTTCTCCTCCAGGACTAAACTTTCAATCTTAATTTAGAGGTAAAAGTTATAAAAATCGTATTCAGTGAAGATGTGCTGGAGGCAGACTCTGACATGGTTCTGGATGTTCTCCTGAAATCCTTAAAAAACACTAACACAACAGTTTTTAGTCCAGCTACAGAATGTAATAGGTCATCATTGTATATGTATTCAAATGCTGAAGTCTGACTGATAGCTGCAGCTTGTACTGAGCAGTGTAGGATCACAGCAGGGAGGAGGGACACTGAGGAGCTGTCATTCCAGCCAAGTGGGGAGAGATTACGGTAACTTAAGAAATATGCAGCTATTCTTACACGGATTCTCAAAGTAAACATAGCATCCTTATCAGGTCTAAGAGATCTATTTAATAATACATCCACTTTCTATTATAGCTGGTGACACATCCACTTTAAAGCAATAATAAGCAGAGTGTGTTGAAATATAAAACCAAATACAGAGATTGTCTCTTTAAGATCCCCACACCATGAATCAGACAAAAAAATCCCTATTTTCAGTCACCATAATTCCCCTAAACAATTACAAGCAGTAATTATTTTGTTCTATGAATGGGCCAGGTACTGTAGATTTCAGTTGCCAGTTGCTTTGCTCGTGATCTTTGTCTGCTAGGACATGGAAAACAGTATTAAATGATAACATCATTACTTTTGTAAACCTTTTTGAAGTGTTTTGTAATACATGTAATTCTATTACTACCAGAATCTCTTAGTGAGAGTGTCTGTTGCCTCTGATGTAATGGGGCACAAAGTTCCAGCATAAAACAAAATAGTAATTTTCTTTTCATATGATGTAAATTAAAATTAATAATTTTGCCATTTTCACAGTAACCACTGGGGCTTTTTTTAGGCCCATACATTCCTTCCTGAAGAGTTTTCATAAAGACTCCTTAACAGCAGAGGCAGTAATACCATGACTGATAACAGTTCCACACTCAGGATCCACCAAGCAAAATAGGCAATGTTACAGCTGACCCTGCTCACTCCCTTCTCAATGACCTTTACACCTGCTCATTAGATGCTTCAATACAAAAGATAGGGTCTGAGTCTGTCCATTGTGGCTATGTACATGTATTGTTTCTTGGAACAGTTATAGTGTTACGAACCGGCGGCGCCATAGCCGCAAGCAGCCTGCTGCGGTTCCTGTTGCGCCCAGGCGCCGGCTGCTGTTCTTGGCCGTGCCTCAGGTCGTCCAGTTGGCTGCTCCTTCCACCACGTCTAAGTGTGGAGAAGCGGCTAGTGCGAATGCGTGCGCCGATTTACCCCAGCCAGAGTCTAAGCATGGTGTTTTGCCTAGTGAGCATGCTCAGCCTGATTGTGTTATGTCTGAGACTAAGTTCTCAGTTCAGGCTACTGAGCATGCTCCCACAATTAACCCTAACAGCCTCTTTGCACAGGTACTTGGACTTCGTGCTGTGTCTAAGTTCTGGGATGTGCCTACTGAGCATGCTCAAACTGATAGTCTGCTTTCTGAGCCTGTTGCTCAGGCTACTGAGCATGCCCAGGCACTTAGTGCATCAGAGGCTAGGTCCGGTAAGGACCTCACTGAGCATGTCCGTGAGGTGGCAGGCCCTGATAGGGCAGAGGGTGTCAGGTTTCCTGATGACGTGGCAACTCCGGACTGGCTCGCAGAGGCCCGCCCCTATGATCTGGCACCTCACCATTGGTCGTCAGATGATGACTGGTGAAGTGTTTGGGGCGTGACTGCCTTGAGGTCATCAATGACGTGGCAGTTCCGGATAGGTCGCATGTGACGTCACTGATGACATGGCACTCTGCTATTGGCCCTTGGTGGTTCCACCCTGGCTTTGGGGCGGACCCAGGTTATAAAAGGGGCTGGAGACAACATGGAGGTGCGCAGTCTTCATTTAGAGTTCTTGGTGGCATAAGCCTTGTTGGAAGTGGTAGGTAGGGCTAGGCGAACGGTGCCTGTCACGCCAAGATTCGTGGCTCAGCACATGAGGGTCAGGCGCCGTGCTTCCTTGCTACCGTTCCTGATGTGCTAGAGCAGTCCAGTGGCGTTAACTGGGCTGCGGCTGCTGCGTCACCTGTTCAGTTGTGCCTCCTACGCACACGGACAGCATACCTGTTGCGTCACCTGTCCGGTTGTGCCCTATACGCGCATGGACAGTGCACCCCAGAACCCCTGTGAAGTTAACAGGGTGTTCCTGGATTGGGTGTGTGAACCCTATTATCCTCCTTGGCTTCCCAGTCAAATGCTACTGGTGTGACTACATGGTCTGACGTGTCCTTTACACACGTGGCCAGTCGAGTGGTGGCCAGAAACGCTAATCGTAGGACTGCTCAGCCTGACGTGTCTTACACACGTGACCGACAGGGTGCTGTCGCAGCGGTCTTCTCGGTCAACGCTAACTGGTTACCATCCGGCCTGACGTGTTGTTACACACGTGGTCGGAGTAGCGTCCGCTCCACCGAAACGCTAACTGGGTTGTCGTCCGGTCTGACGTGTCCCTATACACGTGACCGGTTCCTTGAGTTATCTCAGAGCTATCCAGCTCTATTGTCTCCGCCTAACCCACAGGCTGCCAGCAGCTCCATTACCATCTGAAGCACGGTGGGCCCCGACTGGCGATTGGGATATATACCCCTGGTCCTAATCTGCCAGTCCCCCCGTAACATATAGTTTAATACACTAATAGCCAACCTTTTGAGCTTGGTGTGTCAAAATTTGTAAAATAAAAAAAAACAAAAAAAAAAAAACGAGTATAACTCAGGTGGTGTGTCACTTCTCGAAAATTCCATAATTTTGTGATATTTGTAGCTCTTTTAACCAAAAGTTATCTGATAACGACTGCTGGTGGAGGGGGAAAGGAGATAGTGACTTCTGGGGGGAGGGAAGAGGAGATACCTATCCCTTTCCCCCCAGCAGTCATTATCTCCTCTACTGTTCAACCCCAGCAGTTATCTCCTCTACCCTTCAACCCCAGCAGTCATTATCTCCTCTACCCTTCAACCCCAGCAGTCATTATCTCCTCTACCCTTCAACCCCAGCAGTCATTATCTCCTCTTCCTTCCTCCCCAGTTCCCCCCCACCAAAATTTTTACAACATATCCTGAGCGGTGACTGGCAGCAGCATTGCTTTATTAATGTTCTGATGTGTGAACTTACTGCAGCAGCCACACTGTAATGACGGCCGGCACCTGCCTGCAATGGCGCCTGTATTCATGCCGCGCTCCTGAGGGTTAGAGAGAAGTGTGGTGCATACTGCATGGTATGTAAGCAGGCCTTACTCAGGACCTTGATTAAAGGTACAGAACACAAATTACCGGCGGCCGCATACCAATTTATAAGACAAGCTGCGGCAACCGGTGATTTAACTAGAACTGCATGTGCGGCCGCCATGGGCTGGTCATTTCAGAACAGTGTAGCCGCACATTCAGTCGTGGCTTGTCTTATAGATCGGGATGCGGCTGCCTGGCCTTGCCGCGCATGTCAGCAAAAATGGCTTGGTCTGTCACCTCTGATACGTGTGTCATAAGTTAGCCATCACTGGTCAAATATGGCCAGAGTGAAAGCTGCATGATTTCTATTTTGTTATTTTAAAGGGGTTTTCCACTACTTAGCCAACTCCTTCCCAATCTAAATATTCCCCAACATAAAATAATAACACCAGTGCTCACTTCTGGTGCTGGCGCCATTCCAGTGATATTAGCGATTTGTCTTGTGGGACATTATTATGTCAGGCGACCCCTGCAGCCAAAACTGACAACCAGAAGCAGTAGGAGATGCTGCTGCTCTCTGACTTTTTCCTGATGTCAGTTTTGTCCTAAGGAAGCGAGGGTGAAACTGATTGGCTGTAGGAGACACATGACATAACAACGTCAGACAAGTCCCAACGGACCTGACACTGACATTGCTAGAACGGGACTGGCACCAGATTGGAGTATAATGAGTCTTTACTCTATGTGAGCAGATATTGTAATTAAGAAGGGGTTGCCCGAGTAGTAGACAACCCCTGTAATACAAATTGTGATATGGAAAAAAAGCATTGCCTAAAATAAAAAACATAAAACTTCATCTATACAGTAGATCATTTTTTGATGATAGCTTCCCTATTACAGACCTCTGTATAATGACTATAAGCCCCGGCACATAACTAGGGCAGTAACGTTTCCCATGGCTGGAGGACGTTAAGTTTAGCTCTCTTTGGTATGTGCTTCCTTTTAAATACAAGCAATGAATTTGGAGTCAAAACCACTATTACATAAAACATCCCTTAATGTTGGGAGCTACATTATTTTTACATGAGATTTTAATTTAAACCACTCTACTGCTTAATTAATGATCTGACCTGCGCACTCCTGCACTTCATAGATCCGTTTTATCTGTCAGAACAGACATAAAGAATTTACTATTGCCATTGGACGTGTATACACAGTTTATACTTATATAGGATTCCACTTTTGTACCTCCTATAGGTTTTTATTTTGTGAATTATTTGTAGTGTATTATGATTATATAGGTTTTTTTTAACTTCAATCATTTTTTTTTTCATTATTTTTTAGGTTGGCAAATACAAGGACCGTAGTCTACAAATGAAGTATTACGTGTGGCCAGTGTTTGAACTGTATCCAAACTCAGAGGAACATAAAGACGAACATCTGAGCATTGTCACCCTGGAGGAAGCTCCTTTTGTCATTGTAGAAGATGTTGATCCGTTGAGTGGCACCTGCATGAGAAATACAGTTCCCTGCCGCAAGCAGATACGCATCGAGTATGTAGGAAACACACTCTTCATTGTTTAGCCACAACTACTCTATAAAGTCAGGATTACTGTGCTATTGTGTGCTGTACATGCTCTGTACTGTATGTTCTGAAAACTAATTTTGTAATAGTTTTTATTGATTTTCTTAACAAAATTATAAAAGGATAGAGCAGGTCAATATAAAGCCTATTTCAAGTCTCTATGCAATCAGTATTAGCCAATTAGGAAAGCTGCGTAGAAGATTTTTGTTTATAGGAGAGGAACTTATATTTTAGCATCTAGTTCACACCTACTGAGGACCAAATTGATCAAACTGCTTCTTCTTTGAGCAGTATACTGATTCCATTAGGTATAAATTGGTTCAGCAGGACTTCATTGGTGGGGCTCAGTTTTCCATTCATTGTCTACAGTGGTGTATCTAGAATCCTATGGGCTCCAATGCAAAATTTGGATTGGGGCCTCCATCACCATGTTTGTGTTGACCAGATCTATGGGCACCCATAAGAATATCCTCCATCCTGGCCCCTATCTTGTTATAATGTCCTCCATCCTGTAATAATGTCCCCTACACAGTCTGAAATAATACTCATGCCTGTCTCTGATCCTGTAATAATATCCTCCATCTTGGCTCCTATCCTGTTATAATAGCCTCCATCCTGTAATAATGTCCCCTCTCCGGTAATACTGCCCCCTGTCTTGGACACCATCTGAAATAATACTCATGCCTGGCCCTCATCCTGTAATAACATGCTCCATTTTGGCCCCTATCTATATATATATAATTGCCTTATTCTGTCTGTCTGTCTTGCTCCAAAATTGTGTCACCGTGACAGTGTCACCGTGACAGTGTCGTTAGCGTGATAACTGTCGGATTGGCCGCTGGGCTCGGCCTGCCCCCCCCCACGGATTGGCTGCTCACCTCGGCCTGGCCCCGCCCCCCCGCATGGATTAGCCGCTCGCCCCGGCCCTCCGCATGCATCGTCCGCTCCAGCGTACACCGGCTCCCGGTACACATGTGCAGGGAGCCGGCATACGCTGACGCCTCGCCCGCTCAGCCCAGCTCCAGCGTACACCGGCTCCCGGTACACATGTGCAGGGAGCCGGCATACGCTGACGCCTCACCCGCTCGCCCCCGCCACACGTTGGCACACTTGGCCCCGCCCCCGGCGGACATAACCTTGCGATGCTGGGATCGTGATGGAGCCGGTGTACGCTGGTAACCATGATACACATCGCGTAACTATAGGAAGCGCTTCCCTTAGTTACCCGATGTGTATCATGGTTACCATGTGCAGGGAGCCGGCATGCGCTGCGGTCAATAATGAAGTGTCATGCAGCGGTGAAAGAGTTAAAGACACTGCAAGACACTTCATTATAGGCAGCGGGCACCCCAAGAAGAGAGAAGACAGAAGAAAGAAGACCCCGCAGTCATACTCACCAGACGCCGACCGGGAGCAGGTGAGCGCATCAAGGTCCTGCAGTGGTGGAACACACACACACGCACACACATAAGAACAGACACACACACATCAGATCACACTCACTCACTCTCACACACACCTCACACACACATCAGATCACATCCACATACTCACAACATCCAGTGATATCGCTTACTTCTCGGCGGCGATACTGTGCGTGCAGTGACCTTCCAGGACCTGCCGGATAATCACATGGCCGGAAGCATGTGGTATCTCCGGATATTGTGAGTGTGTGAGCGCGTATGTGCGATATCGTCAGTGTGTGTGTGCGTGTATGCGATCGGATGTGTGCATGTATGCGATCGGATGTGTGCGTGTATGCGATCGGATGTGTGCGTGTGTTCTGATGTGTGAGTGTATGCGATCGGATCTGTGAGTGTCGGCAGAAGGCAGAGGAGCACGGCGTGCAGCACAGCTGCTGGGACCGCCCACCGGAGGGCACAGGGAGAAGTGGACTGTGAGTGTATGCGATCAGATGTGTGCGTGTATACTGTCTGATGTGTGACTGTGGAGCACGATGGGGAGTGCGCAGCATGGGGGATGGAGCACGGTGGGGGGTGCGCGGCATGGGGGATGGAGCATGATGGGGGGTGCACAGCATGGGGGATGGAGCACGATGGGGGGTGCACAGCATGGGGGATGGAGCACGATGGGGAGTGCGCAGCATGGGGGATGGAACACGATGGGGAGTGCGCAGCATGGGGGATAGAGCACGATGGGGGGTGCGCAGCATGGGGGATGGAGCATGATGGGTGCGCAGCATGGGGGATGGAGCACGATGGGGGGTGTGCAGCAGCATGGGGGATGGAGCACGATGGGGGGTGCGCAGCATGGGGGATGGAGCACGATGGGGGGTGCGCAGCATGGGGGATGGAGCACGATGGGGGTGCACACCTCCCCCCAAAACACACACACAGCGCCACACGCGCACCTCACAACACACCACACACACATTGGGAACCACAAACACCGCCCTACACAGACACTCACACACAAACAATGCCGCACACACACAACACCCAACACACAAACACCGCGGCATACACAAATATACGCACATACCGCGCAACACACACACTGCACAAAACATACCTCCCCAAAACACACACACGCACTCCACACCCACACAAACCGCGCAACACACACAGCACCACACACACACAACGCTGCAGACACACAGCGCTCCACAAACAACGCAACACACACAACGCAACACACATACAACACCGCTCTCACACACCCCCACACCCAGACAACACCCAGAACATTTACAGTGCCCTACACAAACACTGGCAACTACACACAACAACATCTATATACCGTATATATATATAGAACAAAAAACATACATTAACTACACAATACATTCTAGAATAACCGATGCATTAGAATCGGGCCACCTTCTAGTCCTGTTATAATGTCCTCCATCCTGTAATAATGTCCCCAATCTTTTAATAATGTCCCCCGTCTTGGACACAATCTGTAATAATACTCTTGCCTGGTACTCATCCTGTCCTTTGTCCTTGCCCCCATCCTGTAATAATATCCTCTGTTCTGACCCATATCCTCCAGTAATGTCCCCCATTCTGTAACAATGCCGCATATCCTAGACACATCCTGTGGTAAAATCTTTGTCCTGGCCCCTATCTTACAGTAATGTCCCCCACACTGTAATAATGTTTCCTGTCATGGTCCCTTTATTCAATAATTGCCCTATCATTTAACAATGACCCTCATCCTGTAATAATGTTCTCTATTCTGTCCACTATCCAGTATTAATATCCCCCATTCTGGCTCCTTCCTGTAGTAGTTTCCCAAACCTTGTAAAAATGCCTGGCCTTATCTTGTAATTATTGTACCTATCCTGTGGAATTTATTTTATAATGTTCCCCACTCTGGCCCCTATATTTTTATAATGGCTCCATATGCTAATGATGTTTCCCATCCTGGTCCTCATTTTTTAATATTTTCCCCCATCCTGGACCCTTTCCTGTAGTAAAGTTCACCCTCCTAGTACTGAGCTTAAACACATTGAAACATTAAAAGTAACCGATTTTTCTTACGTTTCCTTGCTCTCGCACAGAGCAATGCCCTCTTCCTTCTCCATAAGTAGGGGGAAAATGATACATAACAGTGACACGAAAGGCATGCCGACATCAGCTCCTGGTCTCTGATAGGCCTATGACCACTATAGCATTTGTGGTGCAGGGAGCTGGTGAATCTCTGCACCGCAATATATTTCAGCTATACGTGCATCTAAGAATACAAGCTCGGCTAAAAATGGGGCTGGCATCAGGTATATAGAAAAAACTGCAGTAACAGGTACAGCTGCCCATATACGATGAGATACTGCATCTACTGTAAACAACGCAAATGACTCTATTGTGCCGATTGGTGGAGGTCCCACAGGTCCAATCCCTGATGGTCCATCATTATTACTGGTCTATTTTAAATACTGAAGAACCCAGTTACTCCATTCTAGTTAATAAATTCCACTTGTTACACAGATAAGATGAAATTTTCCAATTCTACATATTATTTACAATGTGTTTCTTTTTTTCACATCGTAGTTCTGCTTTAAAATTCATGGATTTTGTCAAGCTGTCTAACAATTCCTCAACAGCAGCTAAGAGAGCGTAACCAAAAGGTCTATCGATTAACCTTTTCAGTACAAAGTCAATAATATTCTAGGAGCACCATAGGTGTTTGCAGTGAAGCAAGTCTGATTTTTCCATCTGGTTACATAATACTTTATCTTTTGTTAAGAAAAAAAGCAACAAAACTATTTATCACCTCCCTATCAGGAGCGACTGTGAATAGATCCTCGATGACATTCTGATAGAACCAAATATAACAATGGACAGTCCTCGGTATCAGCATCAGAGCTATTATCCTATGTGTTTATAGACATTTTTAGAATATATATGATTGATTAATGTGCACCTTGTGGGCCACGATGCTGAATTGTCAAAATGAGTCACCAGATTTTCAATTTTACTTTGGCCAAATTTAACCAGCTAATCCTTTAATAAATTATTTCATTTTACATGAAAACGAAAAATCAATCAGATTAGGCAAATGGTCTATGATTATGCTATATGCCTAATTAGCTTTAAAGGGGTTGTCTAGTTTTCTGCTAAAAGTCTGCAGTCACTTTTATTGAGAGAGGCTGAGCACATCTAATCCAAATGTGGCCAAAATCATGAGGATCGCACACCTGTGATCCCATCATCAGCCACATTGTGCACAATGTAAGGATTCAGAAGACCAGACAAACCCTTAAAGTAATTTTGTTCATCTTAGGCTATGTTCTCCACCCAAGAAAAATGGTCCGATTATGGTATTCAGACTCTGATCAGAGTGTGATATGATTTTCTCTGATCCATCTTTTCCATTGTGTCAGTTCATGAAAATTGGACCGCAATTAGATTTCATCCGAGTGCAGTCTGATTTTTTTCAAGGACCCATAGGCTTGAATGGCTGATTTACAGAGGAAAATTGTGCATTCTGCGACTATTTTTTTCGGACTGGTTTGGTCCAAAGAAAAATTCGAACATATACACTGCCTCATTGAATAAGTTTGTGATCTCATGTTTTGCCGGATCGTGCTTTGACCAAAAATAGGGTCGTCTGCACGAGCCCTTAGTGTTAGCATTTTTCTATGGTGATTTTGATAATTATTTTGTTCATCACTATTTTTGTAAATTATATAGATAAAATATCCTGTCAAACATAATCCCATTCTACTAATAGACAGCAGTTTACTTAAGGGTGAATTTCTCTTCCTTTGTAACAAATTTTGCCAAAATCGCTATCTTGCACCACTCTGCTGAAGACAACAGAATACTGTTGGCATGCTACAAGTGTGGCGAGTGCGTTTAGACCAAAAGGAGTCAGACGCGCAAAGAAAAAAAACAACAAAACAACACCACAAACAAGGGGGGGACAGAGTAACAATGGTAGGCCCTACCTCTAGTGAGAGGGGTGGATGGGACACATCCTATCCATACCTGAAGCTCTCCCTACACTCCTAGTCAGGCCCTATACAGTCTCTGCAACTGACACTGAGCAGCAATCTGAGACCCTGAGAAAAGCCCTGTAGTTGCTTTGGCTAATGCGTTGGCAGGTAGGAGATGCTAGCTTCACTGTTGCACTGATATAACACAAAGAAAAGTAATACAAACAGAGAAAAACAGCAATAAAAAGGATAAATACCAGCTTCTGGAACATTCCTTCTAAGCTCCTTCCACCAAGGGGGCCAGTATACAAAAAGATTTATATCTTCAGCAAGGATTGCTGGGAAACACCTCTATTTAACCTGAAGGGGAGTGGCTACAAAGCAGCTGCAGCTGACACACTCAGCTAGGAACTACTGGAAAAGCTGCTAGCAGCAAATTGATATTAACTGTTTCAGTACTAAGAGAAACAAAACCACATTGTACAGAGCCAGATGAAGATGAGAGACTCCAGTCCTAAAGTTGTTACTAGTCTCAAAAAAACAAAGAAACAACTGTGACAACTGTAGACTCTCCATTTATTCTTTCTCTTTATGAAATACAGTACAGACCAAAAGTTTGGACACACCTCCTCATTCAAAGAGTTTTCTTTATTTTCATGAATCTGAAAACTGTAGATTCACATTGAAGGCATCACAACTATGAATTAACACATGTGGAATAAAATACTGAACAATAAAGTGTGAAACAACTAAAAATATGTCTTATATTCTAGGTTCTTCAAAGTAGCCATCTTTTGCTTTGATTACTGCTTTGCACACTCTTGGCATGCTCTTGATGAGCTTCAAGAGGTAGTCACCGGAAATGGTCTTCCAGAAGTCTTGAAGGAGTTCCCAGAGATGCTTAGCACTTGTTGGCCCTTTTGCCTTCACTCTGTGGTCAAGCTCACCCCAAACCATCTCGATTGGGTTCAAGTCAGGTGACTGTGCAGGCCAGGTCATCTGGCGTAGCACCCCATCACTCTCCTTCTTAGTCAAATAGCCTTTACACAGCCTGGAGGTGTGTTTAGGGTCATTGTTCTGTTGAAAAATAAATGATGGTCCAACTAAATGCAAACTGGATGGAATAGCATGCTGCTGTAAGATGCTATGGAAGCCATGCTGGTTCAGTGGTTTTTGCCACTGCACTTGGGGACACTTTCAAAGTTTTCCCAATTTTTCGGACTGACTGACCCTCATTTCTTAAAGTAATGATGGCCACTCGTTTTTCTTTACTTAGAATTTGTATTATGGCAAGAAAAAAGCAGCTAACAATCTATTCAGTAGGACTATCAGCTGTGTATCCACCAGACTTCTGCACAACACAACTGATGGTCCCAACCCCATTTATAAGGTAAGAAATCCCACTTATTAAACCTGACAGGGCACACCTGTGAAGTGACTACCTCTTGAAGCTCATCAAGAGAATGCTAAGAGTGTGCAAAGCAGTAATCAAAGCAAAAGGTGGCTACTTTGAAGAACCTAAAATATAAGACATATTTTCAGTTGTTTTACAATTTTTAAAGTATTTCATTCCACATGTGTTAATTCATAGTTTTGATGCCTTCAATGTGAATCTACAATTTTCAGAGTCATGAAAGTAAAGAAAACTCTTTGAATGAGAAGGTGTGTCCAAACTTTTCGTCTGTACTGTATATGTAACGGCTTGAAAACAGAGGGACCACGACTATTTGACTAAAGCGGGCTTTGTCATCAAATATATTCGTCTGTAATTCAAAGTCTTATCGATAAATGAAATATCATTCATGGACTTTTATGGTCAGATCATAGTCATACATTTGGGACATGGTATAAGAGGAGCATGAAATATCGCTGCTGGCGATGCTTTAATTCATCGAATCCTTCTTTGGTCCATATGAAAACGATTACTACAAAAAAGTTTCTAAAAAATGTTCAATAAGAATTTGTACAGTGACAGATTTTTAATTTTCTAAAATCTTCCAGCGTGGTCATTTGCTAATACTGAAAGCTAAGACATTACGCTAGCCATGTTCGGTTGTTGCTTGTTTGTAGTCTTTTTAGTTTCAGGTTAGTCTTCAGTAAATGGAAAGCCGGCTGAAGTCTGGTGGAATTGACATGCTGCATCTTCAAAAATGCAGCCAAGATGCAGCCAACAAAAGATGCCCAGTATGGACAGCAAAATCTCATAGACTTTGCTGGGAGAAGCTAATGCATGCATTTTGGTGCATCTTTGTGACCTCAAAAACGTAGCAAGAGATGCCCTGTGTGAACTTAGCCTTAATGTCTTACAATGCATTACGGTTAGTTTGTCATTTTTCCACCCAAGTCCCACCTTCCCCAAGTCTTCATTTGTCCTTTTTGTTATCCTAGCCTTGCAGTGCCCTGTTTATGATTGTGGTGCTGTCACGCTAGGTATGGGGAAGTACTATGCAAAGAGAGAAAGGAAAGGGAAACTCTGTGTCTAGAAAAAGGGAAAATGGTGGCCCCTGACCAAACCCTGGGGCCCCTCACCACCCTAGATAGATTCAGCACCTATGCGCTATTACCTGACCCTCGGTATCCCTAGTGCTGGGCCCTAAATAGGGAGCGGATGGGATGAGCTCTTTGTCAACTCCACTAAACACTATAGAAAACCCAAGAGGACACACAGGGGGAAAATGAATGAATGACTTACCTACAGATAACACAGATAGACGTTCAGCAACGTTTTCAGCAACAATACTACAGAGGAGTATAAGCCATCTGCTTGCAACCAAGGCTTGAATGAACTGAAAATATCACCAGCACCAGTCCAAGGAAGGAAGAGGTATTTAAGCACTAAGAATGCTGTTAATCAACAGCTGTGTAGAGGCGAGCACCTGCTGTGTCCAAAAGGGAGAAAAATGAATCCAGCAGGAAAGCTACCTGTACCAATGAATACTGACAGCAGGAACAATGGAAAGTCAGGGAGCATTCTGCACAGGCAAACACTGTGACCTTCTTTGGCCAGAAACCACATGACTTTCTGTCACCTGTGATACATCCATGACAGGTGCACACACCATGGAGGGTGAATACTGGCACAATGTTTATTATTGTGCTTTTATTAAGAAAAATCTCTCTTAGAAGTCCTTTCATATGGTGCAAACATTTTTCAATAGTTAAATCTAAAGCTAAAAATGTGAAAAAAAAAAATAAAATAAAATACATATGTGGACGACCCATTCCAATGTTCATTTGATGCTTTTATCTCAGAATTGCAAATGTCCCCATACTGGCTTGTGGGTGTGCGGCATGAAAAGTCTTACATTTTTCAAGTCTTTGATGGATTGCTGCTTTAAATAGCTGCTAATGTAGATGGGAATGCTTCACTGTGTGACATCCGCAGAGACTTTCATAGCTCCAATCTGTGTTCCTTTCACTATAAGAAATAAAGCTGACCTTTGCACCGTCTTTTCACTCTGACTATATGAGAGAGACTTCTTTCTGTGTTCTGAACACTGGAGAAATCAGGCTGACAGTAACAGACATGCCCTATGTCATGGCTGAGATGTTATCATATCAGGAGGCATATGCCACTATGTGAAGTGACAAACAACTTTGTTCCGAATTCGAGGCTATCACTTGTTCTGTATATCACCTTGGAAATATCAAACATTACCCATAGGATACGTAATCTTCATCTTGTCTGTGATGGGCATCAGAGATATTTATTATTGTATACATGACAGCAAAAAAAGAGATAGCAAGAGGATGAGCGAATTGGCGGGGAGAAGACTTCACTCTGTGTGATCGGTGCTGTACATCACGTAGACATGCCTACACATAGGCACTTGGAATGGAACAACAGATGTTTCAGCACCTTGTGTAGTTGGCTCAATAGTAAGTTATCTGGTTTCATAGTCGTGGGCAATATCTATCACATAACGCTAGGAGGCCAACATATATTTCACCATGATTGTTCGTATCTATATACTGTATATTGTGATTTACTGATATCAGCACAGACATATGAGTGGAAAGGAAGGGGGCCCCTGAGTCAGGTGTAATTGAAGTGTCCAGTAAACTCACTCCTTGTGAGAACAGATATCATATAACCCATCAATGGCTGCAGAAGTGCAATTTAAACAGTCCAACGGTGGGGCCCTGACGCCTCGGAAGTTGATGGTCTTACAGGAACCATTGGTGCACCCGACAATTTACCCGAGCAGAACGGAGCCTTCAAGATCTGTTTCCACCTGCTCCAAAATCGGGGTACTAGCGCAATGAGGAGGATAGGACTTTCCACTCAAAACGGTCCAGAAAATCCCAAGTGTGAACCCTGAGAGCAAGCTCCCACACTTAGCCATAGTGGGGAGTGGGAGCCGGCAGGTTTCATACTACCGGGACCAAAAGAGAAGTAAAGTTAGTGCCAGGAGGCAGGTCATGGATCACCAGGCAGTATCATTGGTGACGGGACCCGAACTAAGCTCCCGTCAGCCGCAGCAGTGTCCAGAACTTTGGTTTATCCAGTTGTCGGTGTCAGCTTAATGGACTGAGTGAGTACGCAAGTGACCTCTTTGCATCCAACGGCATTCCCCTGTAATCACCAAGCCCTGGGGTATCCCCCCTACCCGTGGAGGGTCACAACACCTGGCTTCCCCATTCCATCATCCCCGGGTACTCCCAACTGCAGTGGTGGTACTCCCAATTATCCCATACCACGGGTGGCGTCACAAACTCTATAACCTCCCTTGTAAATCCCCCCCCCTTCATTTGAGTGGCCGCACGACCCCCGGGTCCGTAGACCCTCGAGCCACTGCGGATCCGTATCCAAGCAGCTCGGCTGCTGGCACGGGGGCGACATAATTGCAAGACTTGCAAATCCCTTTCCTTCTGAGAACCCCAGCACTGCTTTTGATTATCCGGCAGACACAATGTAATTTGTGTGTCATGACACAATGATTGATGATGTCACATCAGCCAAGGCTAATCAAAAGCCACCCTGGGGATCCTAGAAGGTAAGATTCACAAGTCTCCCATCCAGGGACTACTGACATGGCCAATGTATGTCCCACAAATCAATCAGCCCTTCTCTAGGGAAAATAATTTTATTTTCATCTGAGAAGTCTTTTTGTAGGTTGGATGAATGACTTGAAAATGAATAATTGTAGCCAGAGTGAGAATAAGGAACAAATGAGCTAATCTCTGAATGGAATCGCTGTTTTATGAGTTTGCTAAAAGGGGGACCTTTTGCTAGAAGGGCCTATAAAAAATAAAGTTGCTGTGACTCAGGGGAACTTGTCAGTCTTCCAGTTCTTTATGTTAATCTTGTTTTGATCATTAGGAACCGCACAGAAGAAGGAGGAAACTACATCAAGAGATGCTGCAAGGGGTTCTGTATTGATATCTTGAAGAAAATAGCTAAAACTGTGAAATTTACCTATGATCTTTATCTGGTAACGAATGGCAAGCATGGAAAGAAAATTAATGGCACGTGGAATGGAATGATTGGCGAGGTAAGATGTTAACCACATAATATATATTTTTTAATCACCAGATCATATGCATTACACAAGTGGTTGCTGATAGGTTTAACTGATGTATAGCCTAAAGGGGTTATCCACCTTTGGGGATGTTATATTTTCTTACTAAAATAGATATATTTTTGGCTAAAATTTTTCATCATTTGTTTTTGGCACCATTTGGTACCTGACTTGACAACAGTAAAGCATCCTGAGACCGTTCATACATGGTCTTGCTTTTCATCCAAGGGAGTAGGCTCACAACAACAGTGCCATGTAGAAATGAGCAGATCTGACGAAATTCCAATTTGCCATAACTACAAGCTTTTACCTCCAAATTTGATTTGCAGTGAATTTATCCACCATGTATTGATTGTCCCTTATAATGTTCTGAGCTCTGGGGAGACTCCAGAGTATCATAAACAGGGCCGTATTTGGGGTTTTTGCTGCCCTAGGCACTGTCAGTGGTGGCGCCCCCTTCTGATCAGTCAGATTAAGGGTATGTGCACAGCATTTTGTTTTCAGACAGATCCGCCCTGTAACCCGCCCAAAAACCCCAAACTAACTATTAAAGAAATAAACTCATACACTGCAGTGTAAAAACGACTTGCTGTCCATATGTTCAGTCTTTGGAGTTTTTTTAAGCGCATCAGGTTTCCTCAGACATGAAGCGGCTGACAGTGACCGGTCCATTATATGGCGGCTGCTGCTTGGATGTCGCTTACTAGTTGTGACCGGTCCATTATGTGGCGGCTGCTGCTTGGATGTCGCTTACTAGTTCATTTAAAAAATAAGTAAAATCCAGTAGCTAAAAGATGTTGGAAAAAACAACCAAGAAGCAACAGCAAAAAAAAAAAAATATTTGCTTCAGGATAAAATGATGACTGTCCTGAAGCGTATTCTGTCTGAATAATTCCAGGGGTTCTCAGACATCTACAAGACTTGTGCACATTCCCTGATAGAGCCCAGAGCCTTCAGATAGTAGTTAAGACCTCCATACACATTAAGCTAAAGTGGTCTAAACCCGCCAATATCGACAGGTTCTGCTGACAGCCCAATGTGTATAGGGGCTCTCAATTCTGATTGTCGGGGGGGGGGGAATAAGGATCCAGCATGTCCGATTACGGAGTGTAGATCTTATTATCCTCTAAATGATAAGCTGCTGCCGGAGATGTCCAGCAACGGCTCTAATAGAGAACACAGAGACACTTGGCAGAATGAGTGCTCCTGTATATGGGAGAGCTGAGCAAGATAGCTGTCGGCTGAAAGATCAGACTATACTGTATGGGGGCTTTAGTCTATTACTTATTCGGCTGACAGACATGCAGATAGCTGTATTTTTAGTCCAGCACACTGACGCTGTGTTTTAGGATCCAGACTGATAAGGTAAAGATTACAACAGCCACATGACTATCACCAGAACCACCATCAGTACAGTAATACATAACTAAAACCACACTAAATACAAGAATACATAACCAAAACCACAGTTAGTACAGTTATACATCAACAGTACTACTGTCAATACAGTAATACATCACCAAAACCACCCTAAATACAATAAAACCCACCCTAAAGACAATGATACATCACCAAAACCACCATCAGTACATGAATACATTGCCAACTTCATACAGCAATCAAGTGCAGTGTCAGGTTAGACCAATATACATATATACATTGCATTAACGTACAACTCCCAGTATGTCCTTAACAATGGTAATGTTACGGGGGGCTGTCTGATAATAACGTAAAGGAGTATCAGACAGTCAGGGTCCACCGTGCAAAGACTTTGCTGCAGACTATGGCAGAGACCAATACCTCTGTTAACTCACAGAAGGATATAATAAGTAAGTAAAGCAATTCCTCCCTTACTTGGAGGGTGTGTGGAATGATCTCTGTTAATAATCACAGAGACAAAGGCAATGTGTGCGAAATGGCACCTACCTAGGTCCGCTCTTCTAGTGGTGCAAAAGAGACGAACAGCAGCGTAAGCCGCACAAAGCTCCTACCTGCGTTCGCTCCACTAGTGTGCGAGGACACGAACCACTAAATATGGCACCTGCCTAGGTCCGCTCTTCTAGTGGTGCAAAAGAGACGAACAGCAGCGTAAGCCGCACAAAGCTCCTACCTCTGTTCGCTCCCCTAGTGTGCGAGGATACGAACAACTGCCAGACGCAGTATAAGGAACGTTACCCTAGCGGCAACGTCCACCTACGAGTCGAATCACAAGGCCCAGCCAGACCATGTGCCTCAGGCACCTGCCTATGTCCGCTCCCCTAAGAGGTAAGGATACGGACAGCAGCCGAAGCTGTAAGGTATAAGAACGCTACCCTGCCAGTAGCGCTCACCTAGCATAGACAGAGGAATGCCTAGAGGAACGTGCACAGGGCGTCTACCCTCATGCATGAACCAAGAGGACTGAGCGCCATGCGGCGTGTGTCAGGGTCTTATATAGACTCTGTGCCTCATCCAAGATGGAGGACACCAGAGCCAATCCGCTGCCAGAATGACAAGAGTGACGTCATGCTGGCCTATCACCGAGCAAGGCGTCACAAGCACATGACCAGCGACCAATCGGCATAGAAGGTGTCAGAGACATGTGACCTCGTGTCAGCGATGATGTCACCCGCACATGTGCAATGGCTCCAAGATAGGACTTAGTCTCCAGCGCTCGCACATGTGCAGTAGCAAGAAATCTGGACTTAGTCTCCAGCGCTCGCACATGTGCAGTAGCAAGAAATCTGGACTTAGTCTCCAGCGCTCGCACATGTGCAGTAGCAAGAAATCTGGACATAGTTTCCAGTGCTCGCAGCAACCGTAACAGGTAAGGAGATGCTGGTAGTTGTTACCAGCCATCATTAGACTGTGGACCATATAGTAACCACAATACTGATTAATCGTAGGCAGTAGACTTAACTTTTGGAGGAGATCTTATATGTTTAGGTCCATTAATTCTGAGGAGATTAGTAGGGCAGAGGTGGGCTCAGTAGGGAGAAGGGGCATCATGGGGTGGGACTTGAGACCCCCACCAATTGCTCAAAAGACCTCTTAAGTGCACAGCTCAGGAGACAGGACTATGAAATTTTACTCCCGGAATCCATTCTGTCTGCATGTTATGGTTCACGGAAACACTCGGGGCCATGGTAGTCGGACCCCCAGCGATTGGAAAGTTATTCCCCATCCCAAGGACAGGGGGTAAGTTTCCAATGTGAGAAAACCCCTTTAAAGCAGCATTAACACTGCAGCCAAAGATGGGAAACTGATTTATCTAAAAGTATAATGTCATCGTTCTTAAGTTCCCTTTACACGAGACGACCGATTGTGCGATAGCACGATCGATCGTACCCGCTCCCGTTGTTTTTGCGTCATGGGCAATTAGTTGCCTGTGGCGCACAAACTAGTTTAACCCCCGTCACACGTACTTACCTTCCGGACGACCTCGCTGTGGGCGACGAACGTCCACTTCCTGGAGTGGGAGGGACTTTCAGCGTCACAGCGACGTCACATGGCAGCCAGCTAATAGAAGCGGAGGGGCGGAGATGAGCGGGATCTAAACATCCCACCCACCTCCTTCCTTCCATTAAGCCATCGGGTGCCGCGGGAGGCAGGTAAGCTGCTGTTCATCGTTCCCGGGGTGTCACACGGAGCAACGTGTGATGCCAGGGAAACGATGAACAACCGGCGCCATTTTAATTAAACAATTTTATGAAACCTAGCAACAAGTACACGACTCACGATTTGTGAGCGATACTGCGTCGCTAGGAGGTGTTACACGAGACGACGTCGTGTACGATGCCGGATGTGCGTCACGAAAACCGTGACCCCAACGATGCATCGCACGATCAGTCGTCTCGTGTAAAGCCCGCTTTAGCAACACATTGTCCTGCGTCTCCCAAGACTTCCCTCTAGTTTGGTCTGCTGCAGCACATAATGCAATGGTGCCCGTATAGGGAATCTGTCACCAGGTTTTTGCTCCCCCATCTGAGAGCAGCATAATGTAGAGACAGAGCCCCTGATTCCAGCAATGTGTCACTTACTGAGCTGTTTGCTGTCATTTTCTCTGCTGCAGATCTCACAGCTATACAGAGCTCATGAATATGCTGGACTACCTGCAGCACACCAAGTAGTCCTGTAATGATAACTACTGCTGATTAAACAGTGATTTTATCAAAACTACACTAGCCAACCCAGTAAGTGACAACACTGGAATCAGGATCTCTGCCCCTACATTATGCTGCTCTCAAATTAGGTGGCAAAAACCTGGTGACAGACTCATAATTCTCCTCACTAAAGAGTAACCACCCTAAGTAAGCCCAAGGCTGTGCCCAAGAATAAATAATTGCCCATCACTGAGCTCACCACAAAAAATGACCTCACACCGTCTCACTTATAGTATACAGCCTCCACATTCTCTCCTATAACATTTCCACTACACTGCCCCCTCAAATGAAAACCCCCACTGTCCTCACCACTGAATTATACCCTCCAGACCTTCCTCACTTATGAACTATGACCTCCATTGTCCCCACCTCTCCATGCAGCCCCCACTTCACTGTCCCCACCTCTCCATGCAGCCCCCACTTCACTGTCCCCACCTCTCCATGCAGCCCCCACTTCACTGTCCCCCTCATGATGTCCCCACTCTATAATGAGCCTTATGCTTCGCATTATGTATACCGAGCCCTCCCAGGCTCCTAACTGAGCGCTCCCTATGCTGCCCCTTCTCCATATCAAGCCCTCTCCATACCAAGCCTCCCCATGATTTCCCATTCTCCATACCATGCCTCCCATTCTCAATACTGCAACTCTCATTCGCTATACTGTCCACCACCCTCATTCCCCCCCCCCCCATTTTCCCATTCTGCTCCATCACCAATGCAGGCGCACCCCTATCCTGCTCCATACTCCATGTTGCGCCCCCACATCGTGCTTCATCCCCCCCATCCTCCATGTTGCACCCCCACATCATGCTTCATCCCCCCCCATCCTCCTTGTTGCGCCCCCACATCATGCTTCATCCCCCCATCCTCCATGTTGCGCCCCACATCATGCTTCATCCCCCCATCCTCCATGTTGCGCCCCACATCATGCTCCATCCCCCCATCCTCCATGTTGCGCCCCCACATCGTGCTTCATCCCCCCATCCTCCATGTTGCGCCCCACATCATGCTTCATCCCCCCCATCCTCCATGTTGCGACCCCACATCATGCTCCATCCCCCCATCCTCCATGTTGCGCCCCCACATCGTGCTTCATCCCCCCATCCCCAATGTTGCGCCCCCACATCATGCTTCATCCCCCCATCCTCTATGTTGCGCCCCCACATCGTGCTTCATCCCCCCCATCCTCCATGTTGCGCCCCCACATCATGCCTCATCCCCCTCATTTTCCATGTTGCGCGCGCGCGCCCCCCAGGTTGCTTGTTCGGCGCTGTCTTCGGCTGTAAAGCGCTTACCTGCTCCAGGCTGCATCTCCCGTTCTCGGCGGCGGGACCTCCCATCTTCCTCTGCGGCGGCTCTATCTCCCGTTCTCCGCGGTGGTGGTGGTGGCGGCAGGATCTGACATCTTGCTCGGCAGCGGCTCCATCTCCCGTCCTCCTCTGCGCGGCGCTGCCTCACGCTGCTGTGACCTCTGCACAGTGAGTGCACGGCAGCACGTCGGGGCGGGGAGCTGATTGCAGCTCCTCTGACCCCGGAAATGCCAGCGCGCTCACAGTTTCATTTATATTCGAGTGTTATAGACGCGACTATAAATGACTGCAGCGCCCCCTCCCTCCTCCAAAAAGGCACCGGATTTAATAAAGAGTTTGGAGGAGGGAGGAAGATTTAAAAAAAAAAAAAATGTTTTGGTTTTTTTTAAGCTTTGGTCTGGGCGCCGCCCCCTGAAAGGCGCCACCCCAGGCACGTGCCCTCAAGTGCCTAATGGTAAATACGGCCCTGATCATAAATGTAAGATGTAAAAAAAACCTCAACCAATAATCACCTTAATACTCACCTCCACTGCTCACTAGCTCCTGTACTCTCCCTGACGTCTCTTCTAACTGTCCCCTCACTCTAAAACTCAGGCATCTTCATCTTAGGCCTGAACTTCCAGCTGCAACTATGCCCAAGACTAGGGCTGAGTGGATCCAAACTGTAAAATTCCGGATCCGCGCGGGCCGAGGATACCAGCCCCAGCCGGATTTATCTTGCCTGGGGATGAAAATTAGGGAAGGACTGCCTGTCGTTTTTTTTAATTTATTTAAATAATAAAAAAAGCTGCATCACCGGCACAGCTGCACACTTCTGACAGGAACATGCATGTGTTTCTGAAACACATGCACGTTCACCATACTAACCCGCAGACACTTGCACTGCTTTCCCCGCCCACCGGCCGTCCTGCCGCCTGTGATTGGTTGCAGTCAGCTGACACGCTGCCACTCAGGGTGGGGGTGCGTCTAACTGCAACCAATTACATGCACCAGTGGATGGGCAAAACAATAATATTGAATTGTCGGCTCCGGAAGGGAAAAGCGTGACCCGGTAGGAGTTTGCTGCCATGACACAGCCTCGGGTAAGTATGCTCCTACCCCCCTATCCCATCCACAAACATTATTAATCTCAGCATTCTGGTCCCCATAGACTTATATGGGCACCGGAATCCGGAGCGGATCCAGATTTTTTTTCTCAATCCGGCAGTGATCCACTGGTCCCGGATTTTGGCGGCTTCGATCAACTCTACCCAAGACGTTTTGGGCTTAATCATGGTTGAAAGTTCCAGCTTAGACTGTACATCATAAGATCATGGAGCACATGACATCAAAAGTCCCGGCCTAGTAGGAAGGGTCCCTCGGTTTCAGTGTTCTCTTGCTACAAGAAGATGTGGTGAGGACCATTACGGGGGAGAACTCAAAGTAGAGGTGATTGGAAGTTGAGAAGTGGAATGAGTAATATTTTTTTTATTTTTTTTATCTTGTTGATGGTGGTGATATGGCTGCTATCTTGTTGAATTTGCATGGAGTGAATTCTAAACAATACATTTTGGAGAACACTGACTTTTGTCAAATTTGAGAAGAATTCATTTTCACGCAAATAAATTCACTTAATTCTACTGTTGTGAATAAAGATTGGGATCTATAACTCCTCCAGGAGCAAGCTGCTTATGTTATGTACAATACTTTTTTGCAGCATGATGGAGGTCATGACACAAGGCAAAAGTGATAGCTAAGTAACCAAAGCATTGACATTTTGGGTTAATGACAAGGAAACACCCCAGATGTGAATCCCATGGAGAGCTTGTTGTCAATCCTAAAAAAGCGGGTGAACAAACAAAAACAGACATTGTGATGAAATCCAAATGCTGGTTATATGGGGATGGGTTGTCATTAGGGACGGGTGAACCCACAGATGTTTGGGTTCGGCTAGACTTAAAAAAAAAAAAAAAAAGTCCGGTTCAGGACCGGAATTGAACCCAAACTTGAGCCAAACCCCCAACCACATATAAATCTATGGGAACCTAGACTTATGTGCTGTAAAATGGTGGTAGTAAGGGCTAGGGGGCTGCAAAAGCAAGCAAAACTGGGATTAAAGCAGGACAATTATATTTGCTGAGTTTCTGTGTGGCTGTCACACTGCTTTAACCTTATGAATATGCACTGTTTCCTCCACCCACCCTCTCTGATAGCATCTGTGATTGGTTGCAGTTATACTGCTGGCATGCCGACTACTGTGATTACTTGTCCTAACATTAGCTGTCTGGGTCCCCAAAGTGGAGTGTAAAAATAAATAAATAAATTGTAAAAATACCATAGGGTTCCCTGATACACAGTGCAGATAAAGCAGCAGCCCCCAGCTATGTGCGTTATCTTGGCTGTGTATCAAAATACAAGGGATCCCATGAGGCTTTTTTAAAATTATTTAAATAAATGGTTTTTAAAAAACAGCATGTGGTCCCCCCAATATTGATACCCAGCCAAGATAAAGCAGACAGGTAAGAGCTAGTCTTCACAGGCTGGGAGACCCATGGTTATTGGGACCTTTCCAGCCTAAAAATAGCAGCCCACAGCCCTCCCAATATTGGCACATCCATTAGATGTGCCATTCCTGTCGCTTACCCAGCTCATCCTGATTGCCCTGGAGGAGTGGCAATTGGGGTAATATAAGGGATTAATGACAGCTGTGATTTGTCAAAAAATCACAGCTGTCAACAAGCCAGAAGTTATTAATGGTTAGGGGTCTCTTTAATTACTAACATGTAAATAAAAATAAACACAAAACAGAGAAAAATAAGGAGTGAATATAAATCACATAAGTGAGAAATGAAAATTATTATTTTTTATCCATAACTAATGTATAACTTCACTGTTCTAATTATAAGTAATTCACTTTTTGGTAAATTATTTAACCTCGAGTGGGAATGCTGTGAAGTATAGTCCAGCTCAGGTGGTGGAGTCATCTCTGCCTTCTCAAAATTTGTTTCTGTGTATTGTTCTGTTCATCACATTATGATTTAATAACTCCCACAATTTTTGATATCTATTAGGTGGTAACGAAACGAGCATACATGGCTGTCGGGTCCCTTACAATCAATGAGGAGCGCTCAGAAGTGGTGGATTTTTCTGTACCATTTATAGAGACTGGTATAAGTGTCATGGTATCAAGAAGCAATGGTACAGTCTCTCCCTCCGCTTTTCTTGGTAATTCACAGAAGATACATTGCTTGCAATATTATGCTGTCCGATATCTTTGGACCATCCTAATATGCCTATATTCGTCACCTCTTCTACCTTCATCATCATTTTCCTTCCAGCTCTTTTCATCCTCCATTCTTCTCTCAGCTGTTGACCTACAATCGTTTAATAATAATCTTTCTCTTTCTTTTACAGAGCCCTTCAGTGCCGATGTTTGGGTCATGATGTTTGTGATGCTCCTAATAGTGTCTGCGGTGGCGGTGTTTGTATTCGAGTACTTCAGTCCAGTGGGGTACAACAGGTGCCTTGCAGATGGCCGAGGTGAGAAGAACACTTCCTGGTCTCCTCCGCTTTCCTTCTTATACTCCCTTGATTCCTTGCCAGTCTACATGGATTATTTTTCTTCTGAGATGGCATAGGAGAACCACGGCCAAATACTGGAAGCAATAGTGAAAAACATGACACTATTGCAGCCACTGGATAAATCCAATAAGAATAGGATGTGCAGAGATTAGCCAAATTCAATCAATGGCAGTGGCAAAGTTGTGATGTCTGTTACAGCCAGAAGAGGAGCGATACAGTTTTGGGCTCCACATTTTAAAAAAGACATTCAGAGGTTAGAGTCAGTTCAAAGGCGCGCAACTAGATTATTGCCACAGACTGAAGGCCTGCCATATGATGAGAGGTTGGCAAAGTTGGCAAAGTTGGATTTGTTTAGCTTAGAAAAGAGATGTCTCAGAGGAGATCTCATTTATATGTATAAATACATGTGTGGTCAATATAAAGGACTAACATATGACTTATTTCTTCCGAAGACAATAGTAAGGACCAGGGGGCATTCACTGCGAGTGGAAGAAAAGCGATTCCGGCAGCTAAATAGGAAAGGGTTCTTTACAGTTAGAGCAGTCAGACTGTGGAATGCCCTACCACAAGAGGTAGTAATGGCAGACAGTATAATAAGTTTTAAAAAAAGGGCTGGATGATTTCCTCAGTACACAAAACATTGTTGGTTGTAAATGACAAAATGTATAATTGGTGGAGGAAGGAAGGAAGGAAGGTCTTTCTTCAACCTATGTAACTGAAAGAAAGGCGGGGGCTAATAAGATACTTATTTTTAGAGCCTTTTGCAGGCTGAATTCACACAACCGTATTGCCTTTATCCAAGAAAAATTGTCCAATCATGATAATCACACTCTAATCAGACAAGGATCCCTTTTTCTCATATGTGGAGAGTAGAAAAAAAAAAAGTTTCTCCATCTTCTCCACTCGGTCAGTCCATGTAAATCAGGCTGCACTCTGATGTCATATGAGTGCAGTCTGATTTTTGTTGACCCATATGCCATTAAATTCTCATAGGCAAATTGTACATGCTGTGTTTTTTTTCTTCTGACCACTCGATCCGAGGAAAAAATTGGACATGCCCCAGTGAATAACATTGGTCCAAGTAAGTTCTGATTTTTTGATGGATCACATTTGGACCCAAGATATGGTCGTCTGTACGAGCCCTCAAGATGACATGCAGTGTTCTGTAGTTTCTTAGTTGGGTCTTTGTAAAGCCAATAGACTGCATCTAAAGGTTCATAAATATTATAGCATGTATTTGATGAATCAGTTGGATTATTTTGTTAAGTCCCCACAATGGGTATTTGGTGCATTATTTCCGTACCCAAAAAACACAGAATATTACACTTCCAGCAAAGTGGATGAGATTTATGTAAATCTGACTCCCCCTTCGCTTTTTTATTAACCCTAGAACGCATACCTGGGGCCTCGCAGGCCTGCTAGGTCATTTGTTTTCTATGGTAGATTGAATTGCTTGTGACTCGCCCACCCCAGGGCTATGGGACACCCGGTGCCGGGCCGGACTAGTCCGGTGGTAGTCAGTGGTGGCTGGGCCCGGCTCCGTGGCCCTGGTGGGTGTCAGTTGAATATGTGGCTGATGAGTTAGAGTTAATGTTCGTGACGCCACCTGTGGTATGCGGCTATTAAGCCGCCGCTGTTATGGGAGAACTCCGGGGTGATGTTATGACAGCTATGATGGTACTGCTCCCCACAGGTGGAGCGATGCCCCGGGATACCGTTGGTGCCCGTGAAAGTCTATGGTGTTGTGTGGCTAACACGGTGCAGGGCCGACAGGCGAGGAAAGAACCAGGCACAAACAACAGTCTCTTTACCTTTTCCTCTTTTACTCTGGGAACAGTCCAGTCCTGGGAGACCGTTACAGGTGGTGATGGGGATCCGGTCGGCCTGGAAGTACTTGGGATGATCTTTCTGGCCAGCTGAGTATGAGGCCTACTCCTGTACTTTGCTTTGTGATGATAGGACCCTGCTTCTCTGAATCCAGCAATGGCCCTCTTTGCTGCTGGGACCGATGGCACGTCCCTTCTTTCTGTAGGTGGCTGCGCAGACCCTCTCTCTGGTGCTTCTCCGCTGGAGTCCACACCGGGCCCTGATGCTGCAGCTGTACCTTGGATCTTTCTGGGCCAGGGGCTTGCAGCTCTCCTGCCCTTCGGACTCGGCTACCAGGGACGGATTTTATACCCTGGCAACCACAGACTCCGATGTCTGAGTCTCTCTGCTGCCTCTCAGCTATTCCTGCTTCTCTGGGCCAAGCTGCTCCAGCTCTAGGCCCCAGATTCACAGGACAGCTCACTCTGCGTCTGTTCACTTTCACTACTCCCTTCAGACTGACTCCACTTCCTCCCTCTGGTCAGGTAGAGGAAGGCTCCCTGGAATTCCAGGTTCAGAGCTCCCCCTGCTGGCCGGAGGGAGAACTGTGTTGGGTGTTAAACCTGCTGGCCAATGGATCTCCCAATTACCTCCAGGCTCAGCATTAACCCTTTGGGAGGGCAATGCTGTTGTGGCGACCAGGTCCTAGGGCGCCACACTCCCCCTTAGTTAAATTCAGTACTCCCGGACTGTGGAAACAAAACATAACATGTCATACATTTCATCCCAATATGGGAGGCACATTCTCTTTAACGTTACAAATTCAAACAGTACTATAAGAGTCCAGTGTGGCTCCCTGCCGGGTGTCCATTACACTGCTCCATGGGGGACCCGCCGCGATAAAACCCCCAACGTAGGCTCTGGGCGTGCGTCAGAGCATTGATGACCCCACTCTATGCACGCCGGACGGGTTTTTCTTCAGGGGTGTCGAGCACACTGGTGCTAACTATGAACAATTTAGGTGTTGGCCACCCATAGTCCAGTGGCCCAATTGTCCATTTTCACAATCAAAGAAAAAGAAAAACATTTTGTACACAACATTACAGACATTTCGCATAACTATTTACATTCCAATAAATACTCTTTCTTTCTCCTTTATACATTTGATTCCCTATACCTTAGAGGGGGTTGTCCCCGAGTGCTGCGTTGGGACCTGCGTAGCTCTGGTGTTTGTCCCTGACTACTTAGTGTGTCTCCTATCTCAGCACTACCGGTAGGCCTAACCCCAATAGGTATGCATGATGATCGCCCATGTGGTCTAAGAGTCGCCAAGGGTATGACAGGTTCACCACTGACAGGGGGTTGATCCTCCTGTTCCACTGCTGGCGTGTCACCTCGTGTCGGGGCGGACGGTTCTTTGGGTGAATCCGGAACCTGTTCTGTTTCTGGCTCGACCAACTGTGGGAACGTCAGGACCGGTACCACTACGGCACCATTTATGCGGGTCCAAGTCTTGGGGAATTTGCCGAGGATTGTTTGTATCATCTCTTCCCCCTCTTCTTGAACTTCCTCCACTTCCTTTTGAACTTTGCACCGCTCAGGGCACGTCTTCAGGCGGTCTCGGGAAATTGCTTGGCAGGTCTTGCCTTCATCTTTGCTTATGAGGCATACCTTACTATTGTCAAAGTTGGAGGGGATAATGGTGTAGGGCTCGTTTTCCCACTGATCATCCAACTTATGCGTCTTCCGCTTCTTCTTGAGGACTTGTTCTCCAGGTGCTAAGGGAGTTGCTGGGGCTGTTTGATTGTAATGCTGTTCTTGTCTCGTTCTTGCTTGAGACAGGCTCCTTTCCACGCACTCCTGGACCTTACGGTACCGCTGCTGCCGTTCTGCATCCCAATCCTCTATTTCTTGAACCGCCTCAGGCGACACAGTCCCCATCTCAAAGTCTACAGGCAACTTGCCTGGTCTGGCTCGCATCAGGTAAGCGGGGCTGCAGTTGGTCGAAGTCACTGGGATGTGGTTGTACAGGTCTACCAGATCTGGCAACTTTTCTGGCCATTGGTTCCTCTCTTCCAGCGGTAGGGTCTTCAGCATATCAATAACCACATGGTTCATTTTCTCGCACAGTCCATTGGTCTGGGGGTGGTACGGTGTGGTTCGAATTTTCTTACAACCGTACATGTTACAGAACTCTTGGAACACTTCAGCCTCGAATGCAGGACCCTGATCCGTCAGTACCCTTTCCGGATAGCCGTGCGGTCGACAAAAGGATGCCTGGAACGCTCTAGCTGCCGTCCTGGCTGTCTGGTCCTTCACAGGCACTACTACCAGGAAACGAGAGTAATGGTCCACAATGGTGAGGGCGTACACATAGCCTGACCGACTTGGTGTCAACTTCACGTGGTCCAGGGCCACCAACTCCAGGGGCTGCTTCGTGACAATTGGCTGTAGGGGAGACCTTTGGCTGGCATCATCTTTCCGCCTCAAGTTACACGGGCCACAGTCTCGGCACCATTTCTCGATCATCTTTCTCATGTGCACCCAGTAGAACCGATCACGGAGTAAGGCCTCCAACTTCTTCCACCCGAAGTGTCCTGCGTTATCATGATACGCTGCTAGGACCATTGGAGCATCCCTCTGCGGAACCACTATCTGCCAGACAAGTTCATTTGTTCGATAGTTGACATATCTCTTGCAGAGCTTGCCTTGGTAGGTGAACAGTCGTCCCCTCTCCTTCCACAGCTGCTGGGCTTCCTCTGGAGCGTCTGGGCCAAGATGGGTCTCAGCTTGCGCTAGCTTCTCTTTGACCAATCGCACGGCCGGGTCACCATTCTGTGTTTCTTCCCAATTATGGTGGAGTAATGGGTTAACCGAGACCTCGTGTTGGCTCGAGCGCTTCACTCCCACAGCATGCTCACACTGGGAAACACCCTGATGATGGAAAGCCGGTAACTCTATCTCTTCGAGTTCATCCAGGTCTTCTCCAGATTCGGGTAAGTGAGGCATTCTGGACAGCGCATCAGCATTGTTATTCTTCTTGCCAGCCCGATACTTGATGGTAAAGTCAAAGTTAGACAGCCGGGCCATCCACCGCTGTTCCAACGCACCTAACTTGGCTGTTGCCAGGTGTGTCAACGGATTGTTGTCCGTGAAGATGGTGAACTTGGCCGACGCCAGATAGTGCTTGAAGCGTTCAGTCACTGCCCAAACAATAGCGAGGAACTCCAGCTTGAAGGAACTGTAGTTTTCTGGATTCCTTTCTGTGGGCCGAAGCTTCCTACTGGCGTACGCTATCACCTTCTCTCTGCCTCCCTGCACCTGGGACAACACGGCTCCCAGGCCCACGTTGCTGGCGTCTGTATACAGTACAAACGGCTGGCTGTAGTCAGGGTAGGCCAGAATTTCTTCTCCCGTGAGAGCCCCTTTCAGCTGGACAAAGGATGTTTCTAGTTGGCTGCTCCATTCAAAGGGAGGGCTCTGCTTCTTAGCCTGCTTTGGCTGGCCCACCAGGAGATCTTGAAGGGGCGCTGCTATCTTGGTGAAACCATCAATGAACCTTCGGTAGTAGCCCACCAGCCCAAGGAACTGCCGCACCTCCTTTACCGTGGTGGGTCTTGGCCAGTCCTTGATTACGGTGACTTTCTCCGGATCAGGTGCCACACCTTCTGCGCTGACCACATGACCCAGGTACTGTACCTTTGGCTTCAAGAGGTGACATTTGGACGGCTTGATCTTCAGGCCATATTTTGACAAAGACTCAAACACTTCTGCTAAGTGCTTCAGGTGGTCTTCATAAGTCTTGGAGTAGACTATGACGTCATCCAGGTACAACAGCACGGTTTCGAAGTTGTGGTGGCCCAAGCAGCACTCCATCAACCGTTGGAATGTCCCTGGGGCGTTGCAGAGCCCGAATGGCATACAGTTGAACTCGCAGAGGCCCATTGGCGTCGTGAATGCAGTCTTCTCCTTGTCCGCCTCTGCCACGGGAACCTGCCAATACCCACTGGTGAGATCCAAGGTGGAGAAATAGTTAGCTGACTTTAAGGCTGTTAGTGACTCCTCTATTCTGGGTAGTGGATAAGCATCTTTATGTGTAATGCGGTTAATTTGCCTGTAATCTACACACATTCTCATTGTACCATCTTTTTTCTTTACGAGCACTAGTGGAGCTGCCCAGGGGCTACAACTATCTCTGATAACCCCAGCCTCCTTCATTTCCCGTAACATTTCTTTGGCACGCTGATACTGTGCGGGGGGTACAGGGCGGTATCTCTCTTTAACGGGAGGATGATCACCCGTGGGGATTTGATGTTTAACCCCTTTCACCTGCCCAAAATCTAGGGGGTGTTTGCTGAAGACCCGCTCGTACTCCTGTACCACCCGGTAAACCCCATGCTTTTGGTGTGAGGGGGTGGAGTCGGTGCCCACATGTAAGTTTTGGCACCAGTCTTCCAGCTGCCCCTTGGAGCCATTGTCTTCCGCCTGGTCGGACGGGATCAAGGGTTCCACTGCTTTGATGGTGTTGTTGCTGACAGTGTACAGTTTTGCTACAGTGGCGTACCGGGGCAATTTGGCTTCCTCCTCCCCACAATTCAGGACACGGATGGGCACTCTCCCCTTGCGGACGTCTGCTACCCCTCTGGCTATCAGGACTCCAGGCCTGCTGTCTGAATACACCGGTTCTACCAAGGCATGGTAATCCTGACCCTTGAGGCCTATTGCTGCCCGACACCATATCAACATTTCACTTCTTGGGGGTATTGCAATGGGGAGGGGGTCACTTACCCTCACACTGCCAATTTCTCCTCCGGCCAGCTCTACCTGCTGCCTCCTCATCAGGGCTCTGATCTCCCTCTGTAGGGCACGCTGCTGCCCGGAGCTGGCAGTTTCAGACGCCTGTTGCAACAAAATTATCACTTCGGCAACACAATTTTCTATCACATTTGTACCAATGGTTACCAATGGGTCAGATTCTTTGCGATCAATATCTACAATTATCATCCCCTGACACGGCAATTCTACCCGCCCCACTTTAATGGTTACTTCTTTGTACCCAATTTGAGGTAAGGGCTGACCATTACTGGCCACAATTGTTAAATCATCATCTGGGCCATGGTCAATGTCTGAATCAGCCCAATATCTTTTGTACAGTTTGTAGGGGATGGTTGTTACCTGGGACCCCGTATCCAGGAGGGCATTCAAAGGGATCCCATCCAGCACAATAGGAAGGACCGGTCGTCCTCCCACATACTTGCTGCGGCTGGGTGTTGAGCCGGGCTTCCTTACACCTGGGGGTCGGCTCCTGGCCCCAGGCTCGGCCCATTTAAAGGACAGTATCGTGCAATGTGGCCCGCCTGGCTGCAGCGGCGGCAGATCGGTTGTCCCGTTGAATCATACCGGTCTGTGTCTCTGCCTCGGGTCGGCGGAACCCTCCTCTGTCGCATCCATGGGACGTCATCTGGGCTGGAGGCCAACTCGATTCTTGCAGGCGATGGGGTCACTTGTAGAGACTGCACGGTCTTGGCAAGGGCAGCCACAGTCTTGGTCAGCTCCTGGACCTGCTGTCTGAGCTCTGCAGTGGGATCCTTATCCAGGGACTGCGCCTCAGCCCCTGCAGTGGCTCGTGTTGCAGGCACCACCCCGGGGTACGTGATAGCAAGAGGCCGGAGGGGTACTGGGTCATTCGGTGTAGATTCTCTCAGTACCCGGATGGCCTGGTCCTTAAACTTTGCAAAGTCCAGAGCAGGGTTCTGCAGGACCATGATACGCAGCTGGGTCCTGTGGGCATCTGACAGGAGCCCCTCTATGAACTGCTCGGTTAGGAGTTTGTGTTCCTCACGTACACTCTCTGGGTCCACTTGTTTAACCGCTTTCAGGGCCTCCTGCAGGTTTAAGGCATAGTCCCTTATGCTGTCTGTGGCCCGCTGCTTGCACCCAAAGAATCTCATCTTTATCTCTGCTGCGGTGCGGGTGTCAAAAGTACTCTTTAGCTTGGCCAGTATCTGGGTTACTGTCCCTTTATCTGTATCAGGCCAGGACTTCACTTCACGCTGGGCTGCGCCGGCTAGCTGTCCCATTAATATGCCCACCTTCTGGCCCTCAGTCAGCGGATACACCCGGAACAAGCTGTGCAGGCTTTCTCTGAAGTCGCTCAAGGTATGGGACTCCCCGGAGTACTGCGGCAGCCATTCTGCTCCCGGTATGTACGGCATGGTGATCGGCATTACCGGCGCTACAGCGGGGGCTGGGGCGACGGCGACAGGGATCGCTTCGGCTGGTGCTGCGGCGTCTCGGGCTATGGCAGCCACCTGCCCTCCCTCTGCGTCGGACATCTTCCTCCCCCTTAGTGAACCTTACCAGGCTCCGTTCACTTTTCAAATTTCCTTCTGGGTCGCGCGGGGTTAACAGCGCTCTGCTCTGATGGCGCGCTCCCTTCGCGCTCTTTGTCAGGCACGCCCCCCTTCTTCCTGCGCTCAGTGAGGCTAATGGCGGCGGCAGTTTTCAAACAGTGAAACACGCAGTAATACAGTCTTTAAAGCGCAATTCTTCAGGCGCACAGTACCCGGTGTGACCGGGCACGAAATCCTGTTCGTGACGCCAAAAGTTGACTCGCCCACCCCAGGGCTATGGGACACCCGGTGCCGGGCCGGACTAGTCCGGTGGTAGTCAGTGGTGGCTGGGCCCGGCTCCGTGGCCCTGGTGGGTGTCAGTTGAATATGTGGCTGATGAGTTAGAGTTAATGTTCGTGACGCCACCTGTGGTATGCGGCTATTAAGCCGCCGCTGTTATGGGAGAACTCCGGGGTGATGTTATGACAGCTATGATGGTACTGCTCCCCACAGGTGGAGCGATGCCCCGGGATACCGTTGGTGCCCGTGAAAGTCTATGGTGTTGTGTGGCTAACACGGTGCAGGGCCGACAGGCGAGGAAAGAACCAGGCACAAACAACAGTCTCTTTACCTTTTCCTCTTTTACTCTGGGAACAGTCCAGTCCTGGGAGACCGTTACAGGTGGTGATGGGGATCCGGTCGGCCTGGAAGTACTTGGGATGATCTTTCTGGCCAGCTGAGTATGAGGCCTACTCCTGTACTTTGCTTTGTGATGATAGGACCCTGCTTCTCTGAATCCAGCAATGGCCCTCTTTGCTGCTGGGACCGATGGCACGTCCCTTCTTTCTGTAGGTGGCTGCGCAGACCCTCTCTCTGGTGCTTCTCCGCTGGAGTCCACACCGGGCCCTGATGCTGCAGCTGTACCTTGGATCTTTCTGGGCCAGGGGCTTGCAGCTCTCCTGCCCTTCGGACTCGGCTACCAGGGACGGATTTTATACCCTGGCAACCACAGACTCCGATGTCTGAGTCTCTCTGCTGCCTCTCAGCTATTCCTGCTTCTCTGGGCCAAGCTGCTCCAGCTCTAGGCCCCAGATTCACAGGACAGCTCACTCTGCGTCTGTTCACTTTCACTACTCCCTTCAGACTGACTCCACTTCCTCCCTCTGGTCAGGTAGAGGAAGGCTCCCTGGAATTCCAGGTTCAGAGCTCCCCCTGCTGGCCGGAGGGAGAACTGTGTTGGGTGTTAAACCTGCTGGCCAATGGATCTCCCAATTACCTCCAGGCTCAGCATTAACCCTTTGGGAGGGCAATGCTGTTGTGGCGACCAGGTCCTAGGGCGCCACACTTGCGCGTGCTAGGGTTAATGTTGTGGAAATGATCTGTGGTGCATTTTTGACATCTACAACATGTCACTTTCTCTAGCGGTTAATATGCATTTTATTTGTGAATTTGACCCATAAATTGGAATAAGATGCAGAAAATCCACATATAAAAAACACACACGTGTCTATTAAATTTCCACAGTGGAAATACAATATAAACACATGTAATTCTCATAGGAGTTTATCAATTAAGTTTTATCAATACAGGTACCTCAGCAAATGGGAAATTTCCAAAACTACCGTAAGTAGATACATATAAAACATGACATACACCCACAAAGAAACAGTCAAAAACAAAATGTAAAATCACAAATAACCTAATTTAACTGATTGAGAAAAAAACTGCAAAAATTCACCAAATCCTCATCTTGGAGACTTCGCCTGATATTCAATTTCTGCTCAGGTTTTAGCAGTTTCTGCAATGAATTTGCCTTTGCTTTGTTCACATACAGATTCATTACAGACATTTCTGAGACATAAAATCAAGATCTATGGGCTGGACGTAGCTCTCCCTGCGAATCTGTCTGCAGAGCTTATTGTAAAATACTGGGAATTACCAATGTGAGACATCTAATAATTGACATTTTGCTGTTTGCAATGAGGCAAAGTTCACTTCTGCTCTACTGTGTTCTGATCTCACTGTAGCGCTGTGTGTGGTTATGAAAGCAGACTGTCAGTCATTACATGTCTCACACTGGTAATGCTCCCTTTTATTAAAAATAAGCTCTGGAGGCAGATTTTCAGAAACCTCTGTGTCCGGCCCATAGCTCAGAGCTTACTTACATATAAGAAAAAATGTGGATTTCTCTGGAATAAGACATTGATTTGCAGATATTAAGGTATCATTTTATACAACTCTCTATTAGCTATGTGCCCAAGCTTAGAGGGGAGGTGGATCCTACTAACAGATTCCCTTAAAACGTAAACTGATGATTTAGAGGGTCATGGTCTGTACAGTAAAAAAAAGTAACTAACCAGTAGGTTCATCATATTACAGATTTGATTGCAAAATAAAGATGATATGTGATTAATATGTAAAAAAACAAACAGTGTGGACCCTGTCATCTAAAAAAACACGATTAACTTACAGACATCGGGTTATTATGCAGAATAATAGAGTTATGACACTGTGAGCCTGTCACACTAAAAACTCCACTGCTAGAAGGAAATTAGCCTTATTTCTCTCAGCAGCCTCAGGCTTTCAGTCATAGGTTCACAGCCAGCGGGGTTTCAGTCACTTCTCTGTGCACTGCGACCGCACCCTTGGCAATGACTGACAACCGGCACTGTACTGATGCACTGCTGAGCAAGCTGTCAGTCAGTGAGGGGGCAAAGTTACAGCTGCCAGTCACTATACACAGAGCGGTGACTGAAACCATGCCTCCCGCAACCCTCTGACTGAAAGCATTATGCTGCTGGGAGGAAAAAAGTTAATTTCCTCCTGGCAGCTGGGCTCTCAGTACAGCGACAGAACACTATTAACCTGCAGATTATCCCTATATCTGCAGGTTAATAGCGTTTTCGATTGAAGCATAATAATCAGTGAAAAAGTATCTAACTTCTAATCTTCTATTTTGTTTGACTATCAGAGCCTGGTGGCCCTTCGTTCACAATTGGCAAAGCCATCTGGCTACTCTGGGGCTTGGTGTTCAACAATTCTGTGCCTGTGCAAAATCCAAAGGGAACTACAAGTAAGATTATGGTGTCGGTTTGGGCCTTCTTCGCTGTGATCTTTCTGGCCAGTTATACAGCCAACCTTGCTGCCTTCATGATCCAAGAAGAGTATGTGGACCAGGTGTCTGGTCTCAGTGATAAAAAGGTGGGTCATGGAAAAAGGGAACATTCAACTATTAGAAATGTTTTCGTATATGTATCTATCTATCTGTCTCTCTTTCTGTCTGTCTGTCTCTCTATCTTTCTGTCTGTCTGTCTATTTTTCTATCATTTGTATATCTAAAATTACAAAAAATGAAGCAGCGCTAGCTGTATATTGCCAGATGCATACCTTTAGAGGAATAATATAGACCACATTGCTTCCCCTTAGATCTGGCGAGGGAGGTCATACAGCGGTGAGCAGGGACAGCATACCGAGCGTTCATGGGTATTGACAACCGACACATGCTCAGTATAACAGAGGCTAGCCCAGCCCATAAAAAGGGTCATCCCTGATGAGGATAAACCAAAACCCACAAACCTCAATAAACTTAAAGAGTGTCTGTTGTTTTAATTTTTATTTAATAAATCAACAGTACTCATGAAAATAAGCAACTGTGTAATGTATCTTATCAGACAAATCTGCTTCCTTCTCTGCTGGAACTGATCCGTCATGATCAAATTTCAGAATTTTGAGGTAAAGTCTGTATTTAGTGAAGACTTTTCCATTACTGAGATAGGAAATGGCAGCTGGTGCTGATGAGATTCTATGATCACAAGAGGAGGGAGGAGCAATAGGCAGAGCTCCACCCCCTCATCTATCTACATCGAATCTCATCCCAAAAAATGAGAACACTATGGGTCGCGAAAAATGGCGCAAAACGTGCGCCACATTTTCTGGACAAACCTTTGGGTTTTTTTAATCCTTTAGATAAAAGTAAACCTATACATATTTGGTGTCTACAAACTCGCACTGACCTAAGGCATTACACCGACACATCAGTTTTACCATATAGTGAACACAGTGAATAAAATATCTAAAAAACCATCAAGCAATCCCACTTTTTTGCAATTTTTCAGCATTTGGAATTTTTTGCTGTTTTCCAGTACATTATATGGTAAAACTAATAGTCTTATTTAAAAGTATAACTCGTTCCGACATAAACGAGCCATCACATGGCTCTCTTGACAGAAAAATAAAAACGTTACGGCTCTCAGAAGAAGAATGGTGAAAGAAAAAATGGAAAGAGCAAAATCGGCCAGTCGTGAAGGGGTTAAGCAATGTTATAAATAACATCAGGCAAAGATTCCTCTAGAATGATGGAAGAGATGAATATATTCAGACAGAAAACGATTACTTCATGTTACTGCTGATAAGGATGGTTCCACGTGCTATTGATTCGTGACCCAACTTTTTGTTAAAGGGAACCTGTCACGTAGAATATGCGTTCTGACCTATCAGCAGACGCATGTGTGCCCTAATTACACCTCCCCACCCATCCCTGTGTTGTAAATTTGTGTAATATGAAAGTAATAATAAACGTTTTATTACTTACATATTTCCTATGTAAATAGCAGAGCTCGTCGCCCCATGGGCGTCACATCGCCCTGTGGGCGTTTGCATACTTTCCATGGTATTACGCCCCTGTGGGCGTGATACCATGGATTCACATGTGGGACGTTTCCTGTCGCTCCTTGTAACCATGAATTCTGCTGTCTACCAAAAAATCCTGAAGGACAATGTCTGGCCATGTGTTCTTGACCTCAAGCTGAAGCACAATTGCGTTATACAGCAGGACAATGATCCAAAACAGACCAGCAAGTCCATCTCTGAATGGCTTAAGAAAAACAAAATTAAAACTTTGGAGTGGCCTTGCCAAAGTTCTGTCCTTATTCGGATTGAGATGCTGTGGCTTGATCTTGAACAGTTCATGCTCAGAAACCCTTCAATGTGGCTGAATTATAATGATTCAGCACAGATGAGTGGGCCAAATCTCCTCCAGAGCGTTGTAAATAACTCATTGCCAGTTATTGCAAACGCTTTATTGCAGTTGTTGCTGCTAAAGGTGGCCCGACCAGTTATTAGGTTTTTTTAGGGCAATCATTTTTTCCCACAGGGCCCTGCAGGTTTTTATTTCTTTTTCCCTTAATAATAAAGACCCCCATATATAAACTGCATTTTGTGTTACTTGTGTTATGTTTATCTAATATTTGTTTGGTGACCTGAAACATTTAAGTGTGACAAACAAGCAAAAGAATAAGAAATCAGGAAGGGGCAAACACTTTCTCACACCACTGTATATTACCATCACACACTTATTAAATTGCACCATATCATGACCACATACTGCTAAAAATAGTGAGTGACTGAATGCCACCATACAATAAATATTATCCTAGAATATAGAGACTCAATATTACTACTGTAGCTGAATAAAACAAATAAAAGTTCAATATTATCATGGTATTGCGGTAAAATAATACTACTATACAGTTATGGATTCAGTCTGCAGGCTATGCAAGTGATTGCAAGACTATGCCAAAACAGTAATTTGCTTTCCCTTTTCTTCTGTCTTGGGCCCAGACTGCTATGATAACTTCTCCTAGTCATGAATTCTTCCTGCAGAGTTGATCTCAAAAACTTGTAACTTTTCGCTTTTGAAGCACATCCCCACCCTGTGTACAAACTCCCCATTTTGTTCAAATCAAGATTTATTGAAGAAAATGTAGTCAATACAAAATATTCAAAGACATTTTTTAAGTGATTACATAAGACTAGTGTTGAGCGGACCCGGATCGGCAAAATACGGATCCGCACGGTTTGAGCACCAGATCCGAGTCCGACCCAGACACGGGATTCCGGGTGCACGATCCGGATCCGTTTTTTTTTTCTCTCTCTCCTTCTTCTCTCTCTCTCTCTCTCTCGTCGCGGATTCCGCTCCCCATTGACATATATGGGGCCGGATTCAGGATCGTATCCGGACTTCTTTGTCAACCCGCCGCGGATCCGCCGGACCCGAATTATTTGCAGTCTGTTCAACTCTACATAAGACTATTAAAGAGATCCAAGAAAAAGGAAACAGAGAATGACATATCTAGTAGGTTAAAACCATACATGGATCTCAATATGAGTAAAAACAGTGATATTGATCTATTTTCAAATTAAAGCATTATCGAAGAGCTAGTAGGAATAGCGAAAATAAGAAAAGAATAGAATAGAATAGAAACCTTAAGTAAGAGGAAAAAGGGAAAAAGAAAACAGAGCCCTGCATTAGAGGTTCAAGCCTCACTTCTCTCTGTCACCCCATACTTGACATGGTTCACTAACTTGTAATCCACAGTCCAAATTTCACAGATTCTCTGTACATAATCCAGGGGGTCCACACCTTCAGCACCCTTTCTGAAGTGTCTGTTGCCTGTCCTATAAGTTCCTCCATCCCAAAAATCTCATTAAGTTCTGAAACCAGATCAGACTTAGAAGGTGTCACTACCTGTTTCCACCATCTGGGGATCAGCCTCCTGGCGGCTGCCAGAAAATGCCTAAGGATGCTCTTCTTGTATTTAGCAATGGAGAGCTCACTGAGAGACAAAAGGGCAAGCCCAGGGGTAGGCCGAATCCCCATTCCAGAAACTTTGTTAAATAGAACGAATATATCTCTCCAGAATGCCCTAATAGAGGAGCATTGCCACCAGATATTTATGTACGAGCCTCTTTCTCTCAGACATCTCCAACAGGTGTCCGATGAACCAGGGAACATAGCTTTAACCCGTTCAGCCCCGGGACACTTTCCATTTTTACATTTTTGTTTTTTGCTCCCCTTCTTCCGAGAGCCGTAACTTTTTTATTTTTCCGTCAATCTTGCCATATGAGGGCTTGTTTTTTGCGGGACAAGTTGTACTTTTAAATAAAACCATAAGTTTTACCATATGGTGTACTGGAAGACAGCAAAAAAATTCCAAATGCGGAAAAATTGCAAAAAAAGTGTGATGGCACTATAGTTTTTGGGATGTTTTATTCACGGTGTTCAATATATGGTAAAACTGATGTGTGGGTATGATGCCTGAGGTCGGTGCGAGTTTGTAGAGACAAAACATGTATAGGTTTACTTGTATCTAAGGGGTTAAAAAAAATTCACAAGTTTGTCCAATAAAAGTGGCGCACGTTTTGCGCCATTTTCCGAAACACGCAGCGTTCTCATTTTTTGGGATCTATGGCTCAGTGACAGGGAAAGGGGGGTGATTTGAACTTTTAGTTTTTTTTTTTTTTTTTTTATTTTTTAAAACTTTTTTTTTTACTTTTTTTTTATTTTACTAGTCCCTCTAGGGGGCTATAGGGATCAGCAATCCGATCGCTCTTATCTATCTGCTGATCACAGCTATATAGCTGTAAACAGCAGATTCAGTCACTTTCTGTTTCTCTCTGCTCGCGGCCGAGGGAAAACGAAAGTGAAACTTCATAGCTGCAGGCGTCATCACATGACCCTGTGGTACGATGGCAACCACCGAAAGTCACGTGATCACGCACGTGACTTCCGGTGGGGGCGGCGGTAAGTAAAAAACATGGCCGCGCGCATATAGATCTTGCTGTCAGACTTTGGCAGCAAGATTTAAGGGGTTAATGCCCGCGGGTGGAAACGATTCCACCCGCGGCTAGCAGGCACACATGTCAGCTGTTGAAAACAGCTGATATGTGTGCCGACCGCCGCCTGCCTGCGGCAGGGGGCGGGGCTTAACGGGACATGCTCCATGACGGATATATCCGTCCATGGTCGTGAAGGGGTTAATTGTCGTCGGGCTTCTATACCACCGTATCAAGATCTTGTAGCTTCTCTCCTGCGTCAGAGCACACATAGAAGAGTGCTTAGTGAACAGTAGAATCTTAGCACAGTCACCCTCAGAAAGGCGTCTCCCCAGATCCTCCTCCCATTTGATGAAGCAAAGAAGTTGTTTATAATATTATCTCTCACCTCTCTACCCGAGACAAAGCCCACCTGGTCGTTGTTGATCAGTGCTGGAAGGATGGGTTTCAACCTATTAGCTGTTAGTTTTGCATAGAACTTAATATCTGTGTTTATGAGGGAAATCGGCCGATAGTTACTGCAGAGAAGAGGGTCTTTCCCAGGTTTATGGATGTCTTGCTAAATTCTACTAAAAAGGGGGCTGAAAGCCCGTACTTACGAAGCGCTCACTGATATCCTAATCAGGCACGAATACTAATATTCTTTATAGCAAGATATTATTTATTTTAATAGCACATGAATATATAGTCAATGGTACATAGGCATAAGAACTATTTTTTAGTCATAGAATCTTATACAATAACAGAAATATGCATCAACATTACCGTTTGTTGTAGCAATCCTTTCACATCGGAGGGAACTCGAGTTAATGATAAAGGAATCAACATCATGGCATCTTGCATCACAGGAACAGTGCGTACGTACACTTCAATGTCCTGGATGGTTTCCCTTAACATTAAGCGAGTCCGGTGTATTTTTATAGGAAAACTTTGTAGGTTGTGTTTAAATGGTCACCAGCATGTGACAGCTGAGTCATGTTCATGTAACTTGACCACAAACTGCTGTGGGCACTAGCAGCTTCCTGCACATTTCCTGCACATCCTGCCAGTTGACCATAGTGTTAGTGAAATATTGCAATGAGCCGTAAATTTCATATGCAAGCTTCCTTAAACCTGTCTTTAAGCCAACCACAAGTTTCCGGTAAGTGGAACTGTAAATGTGACTTCCTCATTATCTTATTCCTTGGTCATAGTGAAATTGGATATCCATAGGACATCTCTCTGATACTGAATTATTGATAGGTCAAATAATATCTGGGATCACTCCTATCTTTTGATTATGATTCCTATCTAATCACACATTCTTTCAGTCATATCACATTGGTATCACAATCGGTCCTTGATCCCAGGGATTATTTTCCATCATCAGTATTCCACTAGAAGAAGATCACTCGGAATATACCATACCATGACCAAGAAATATTGTTTGCCACAAATTTTGTTTTCTTGGTTTGTTTAGATAAACGTTGCACTTTCACTACTTTGTTCAGTATATTAAAACTAAAAGTAATATTATCTGAAAAGCTCCCTTGAATATCATGTGTTTTGGCATTTGCTCGATATTCAAAGGAATCATTACACATTACATTTCCCGATATGTTACTACAAGTTTCACTAGACCCATTTATGAACATATTGGCATAAGGCCATAACATATCATGAATTGTCCTTTCCACTAAGCTGGGTTTAAAAGCATCTACAGTATTTATAGCTGTCCCAAAACTTATTTTTATATTCCCCATAGGGATGAATCCCAGGTTAGTCAGTCCAGTCTTATATCTTAGTACCCAAATTCCTCCCTTAAAAGCCAGATATTGCAAATTGGTGACTGTTGCATTCAAATTGCCTTGCCACCATGGAAGATTGATCCATCCCACTATGGAAATGGGTACTGTAGTATTCTATAGACGAACACTTCGAGTGTCTTTATCAGCAAGATGATCAGAACAACTTTTCTACTTTAAGATTTCCTCCATCGATACCGGGACATCCAGATAAAAGATACTGGTGGCTGTAACCGAAGAATGTGTACAGATCCAGCAATCTGTGTGTTGAAAATGTGATGGTGCATCAGAAATTCATTCGCCATAGGTTCCTCCTGATGTAGACTTGTCCATCCAACGACCAAAGAGGCAAACATCAAACACAGGAATTTCTCCATCTCATCACTATCGAGCTCTTCCCAGTAACCGATACCATGGATTCCGCTTATTTACCACACCTTCTGCAAATAAAGATACACTATTATTCTCGTAAATAACATTTTTCTTGTGGGACATATTCCCACTTCTCCACTCCTGGTCTCATTATCAGGAGAGTACGATCTTTTCCGACCCTATTACCTCTGTCTCTGAGGGCGGTCCTTGGAGGTTTTGAATCCATATTTTTGCTCCTACATTTTTAATATTAGAGGATCCAAAACCTTTAGTACCCCGTATTGTTAATTCTGCCGGGGCAGTTCCTTCTCTTATTTCAGACAAGTTTATTAGAATTATCAACACCTGAGCCACCTTCTGGTGTTTCATCAAGATCAAAGGTTCATTTTCAAAATTTAGCATCAGTACCTTGATTTCTCCCTGATAATCTGCATCTATTACCCCTCCCACCACTATGGCTCCTTTTAACACTAAACTAGAACGAGTGGCTATTTGACCATAATGATCCTTTGGTATCTGGCAACCCAATCCTGTTGAAATTGGTTTTACCTTACCTGGGGGTACCACGACAGTTTCCAATGTACTGAGGTCTAAACCTGCTGAATAAGGTGTCGCTCTTTCTGGTATGCCCAAACAGCTGTACCTTGCCTTGTCAACTGTTGGACTGACTTGTCTGATGGCTGCTGCTTTATCTGCTTCTGAATTAAACAAACGTTCAAGTGAGTTAGTAGGGACATGAGCATCGACATGAAATACAGTGGTCTTGGTAGATTGAATAATCCCTTCAATGTCTTGCCACACTTCCCTGACCATCTCAAACACATTTTGCTGTTCCTCTCCCCAGTGGAACTCATATTTTTTCCTCGTTACTTTGTACAAATGAGCCAACATTTGTCCCAAATGAGGGATATGTTGTCTCCAAAAATCAAACAATCCAATATAAGACTGAGTCTCCTGTTTGGATTTAGGGACCGGAAAATTAATAATTTTCTGTCTGGCATTGGGCAAGATCTCTCTGTGCACCTTGTTCCACTGAATCCCTAGAAATGTTACCACCTGAGACGGTCCTTGAACCTTGGCATCACTGATTTCCCATCCTTTACTCCACATATGAGCAATTTTTACGGCAGCTTTTTCTGCCACATTCTGATAATGTTCCAATTTATCCTTCAACAGTCTGGTATTACATTCCATAACTGTTTTCAGGCCACCTAATTCTATCATCTTTTGTTCCATCTGGGAACTTTTCTTCTGCATCTTTAGATTACGCTCATGCATTACACTATATGCACTTGCCAAAATCCAGATGTGCCCTGCTAAAGACACTACATCACCTGCTTTCACAGGGACACTACCGAATACATTCACAACATCAGTAGCTTCACTACCCTTAAGCTTATTCTGCCATTGTTTGCGCCGTGCTAAAGACACTACATCACCTGCTTTCACAGGGACACTACCGAATACATTCACATCAGTAGCTTCACTACCCTTAAGCTTATCCTGCCATTGTTTGCGCCGTGCTAAAAACACTGCATCACCTGCTTTCACAGGGACACTACCGAATACATTCACAACATCAGTAGCTTCACTACCCTTAAGCTTATCCTGCCATTGTTTGTGCCGTGCTAAAGACACTACATCACCTGCTTTCACAGGGACACCACTGAGTACATTCACAACATCAGTAGCTTCACTACCCTTGAGCTTATCCTGCCATTGTTTGTACCGTGCTAAAGACACTACATCACCTGCTTTCACAGGGGCACCACTGAGTACATTCACAACATCAGTAGCTTCACTACCCATAAGCTTGTCCTGCCATTGTTCTACCAATCCACAAGACACTACATCACCTGTTTTCACAGGGGCACTACTGAGTACATTCACAACATCAGTAGCTTCACAACCCTTAAGCTTATTCTGCCATTGTTCTGCCAATCCACAATTGACCAATTCATGTGCTATAAGATTGTAGGGAGCCTCAATCCAGCTTGGGATCTCCACAACAACCTCCTTAACATTATCCTTAGGTTTTCTGAACATTTTGACACTATGCAAAGATTGAAAAAATATTTGGAATTTTGCCAAATATATGTTTTTAACTTCTAAATTACAAAAATTCGTTAATTACTTCTTATAGAAGTAATCCTGCCGACTACGCCAATTTATGTCTTGCTAAATTCTACTAAAAAGGGGGCTGAAAGCCCGTACTTACGAAGCGCTAACTGATATCCTAATCAGGCATGAATACTAATATTCTTTATAGCAAGATACTATTTATTTTAATAGCACATGAATATAATCAATGGTACATAGGCATTTAGAACTATAGTTATAGAAACTTATACAATAACAGAAATATGCATCAACATTACCGTTATGTTGTAGCAATCCTTTCACATCGGAGGGAACTCGAGTTAATGATAAGGAATCAACATGGCATCTTGCATCACAGGAACAGTGCATACGTACACTTCAATGTCCTGGAAGGTTTCCCTTAACATTAAGCGAGTCCGGTGTATTTTTATAGGAAAACTTTGTAGGTTGTGTTTAAATGGTCACCAGCATGTGACAGCTGAGTCATGTTCATGTAACTTGACCACAAACTGCTGTGGGCACCAGCAGCTTCCTGCACATTTCCTGCACATCCTGCCAGTTGACCATAGTGTTAGTGAAATATTGCAATGAGCCGTAAATTTCATATGCAAGCTTCCTTAAACCTGTCTTTAAGCCAACCACAAGTTTCTGGTAAGTGGAACTGTAAATGTGACTTCCTCGTTATCTTATTCCTTGGTCATAGTGAAATTGGATATCCAAAGGACATCTCTCTGATACTGAATTATTGATAGGTCAAATAATATCTGGGATCACTCCTATCTTTTGATTATGATTCCTATCTAATCACACATTCTTTCAGTCATATCACATTGGTATCACAATGGATTACAGTAATATGAGCTCTTAGAGCCTGTTGTGGGAACCTACCCCTGGAGGACACAAAATTACACATAGTAAGTAATAATGGGCTCAGCAGCTCCGAGAATTCCTTATAGTAACCCGCAGTAAAACCATCTGGGCCAGGACTCTTTCCCTTTTTGGCTTCCTTTATAACTGCGGCCACCTCCTCCAAGGTAAATTCCCTTTCCAAGTCAGACCATACTTCTGCCGGCAGTGACGGAAGTCTATGTAGTCGGAGGTAGTCCTCAATTTTCTTTTTTAGCATGTCTGTCGGCAGATCAGCATAATGTCCTTTTATATTGTACAAAGCTTCGTAGTAAGAAGTAAAGCTAGATACAATATCTTTTGTACTATGGACCTTAAGACCTCACGCACTGCTAACACAAGGGATGTAGGTGGTCGCTGTTTTTTGGTGGAGGGCTCTTGCTAGTAATTTGCCGCTTCTATCTCCCATGTGGTAAAACCTACTTATCATTCTATCTCGCCATGCTCTTGATTTCTGATCTAAAATGCTCAACAGTTTTTGACGTGCTGTGGAGAGCTGACTAAAAATAAAGGGCGATAGACCTTGTTTGTGTTTTTTTCTAAATTTGCTATGGACAACAACAAGTCCTTTATCTCTCCAGCGCTCTCCCTTTTGAGTCGTGAGCCATAAGAGATAAAGATTCCCCTCACCACATTTCAATGCCTCCCATTTTATTGATGCGAAGAAGAGTCTCCCCCATGGTCCAGCATGAAATTTTGTATAGCTTGAGATACCTCTGCCTGACACAAGGGGTCTCGCAAAGGTTTTCATTCAAATGCCACGTGAGGCCCTGCCCACCTTGGGACCCAAAATTCAAGCTCAGGTATACTGGCGCATGGTCAGACCACAGGATAGATCCAATCTCCGCCTCAACCTGGAAATCTAGCAGAGAATGAGAAATAAAAAAATAATATATTCTACTGTAGGTCTGATGTACCTGGGAAAAGAAAGTGAAGTCCTTATCCTCAGGGTGGAGTATCCTCAACACCTCAACCAATCTCATGCTGTGAGCGAAAGCTTTTAAACCTCTACTTATGAAGAGGGGATACGAGGACCTGCCCGAGGAGACATCTAAGGTTGGATTTAAAGGGACATTAAAGTCACCTCCCATAATTACCGGAGAGGAGTCTGCAAAATCCTCGAGAAGACGCATACATTTTAGATGGAATTGCTTCTGGCTTTGGTTCGGGCTGTATACAGTTAGGTCCAGAAATATTTGGACAGTGACACAAGTTTTGTTATTTTAGCTGTTTACAAAAACATGTTCAGAAATACAATTATATATATAATATGGGCTGAAAGTGCACACTCCCAGCTGCAATATGAGAGTTTTCACATCCAAATCGGAGAAAGGGTTTAGGAATCATAGCTCTGTAATGCATAGCCTCCTCTTTTTCAAGGGACCAAAAGTAATTGGACAAGGGACTCTAAGGGCTGCAATTAACTCTGAAGGCGTCTCCCTCGTTAACCTGTAATCAATGAAGTAGTTAAAAGGTCTGGGGTTGATTACAGGTGTGTGGTTTTGCATTTGGAAGCTGTTGCTGTGACCAGACAACATGCGGTCTAAGGAACTCTCAATTGAGGTGAAGCAGAACATCCTGAGGCTGAAAAAAAAGAAAAAATCCATCAGAGAGATAGCAGACATGCTTGGAGTAGCAAAATCAACAGTCGGGTATATTCTGAGGAAAAAGGAATTGACTGGTGAGCTTGGGAACTCAAAAAGGCCTGTCCCCGGATGACAACAGTGGTGGATGATCGCCGCATACTTTCTTTAATGAAGAAGAACCCGTTTACAACATCAACTGAAGTCCAGAACACTCTCAGTGAAGTAGGTGTATCTGTCTCTAAGTCAACAGTAAAGAGAAGACTCCATGAAAGTAAATACAAAGGGTTCACATCTAGATGCAAACCATTCATCAATTCCAAAAATAGACAGGCCAGAGTTAAATTTGCTGAAAAACACCTCATGAAGCCAGCTCAGTTCTGGAAAAGTATTCTATGGACAGATGAGACCAAGATCAACCTGTACCAGAATGATGGGAAGAAAAAAGTTTGGAGAAGAAAGGGAACGGCACATGATCCAAGGCACACCACATCCTCTGTAAAACATGGTGGAGGCAACGTGATGGCATGGGCATGCATGGCTTTCAATGGCACTGGGTCACTTATGTTTATTGATGACATAACAGCAGACAAGAGTAGCCGGATGAATTCTGAAGTGTACCGGGATATACTTTCAGCCCAGATTCAGCCAAATGCCGCAAAGTTGATCGGACGGCGCATCATAGTACAGATGGACAATGACCCCAAGCATACAGCCAAAGCTACCCAGGAGTTCATGAGTGCAAAAAAGTGGAACATTCTGCAATGGCCAAGTCAATCACCAGATCTTAACCCAATTGAGCATGCATTTCACTTGCTCAAATCCAGACTTAAGACGGAAAGACCCACAAACAAGCAAGACCTGAAGGCTGCGGCTGTAAAGGCCTGGCAAAGCATTAAGAAGGAGGAAACCCAGCGTTTGGTGATATCCATGGGTTCCAGACTTAAGGCAGTGATTGCCTCCAAAGGATTCACAACAAAATATTGAGACTAAAAATTTTTTTTTGGGTTTGTTTTATTTGTCCAATTACTTTTGACCTCCTAAAATGGGGAGTGTTTGTAAAGAAATGTGTACAATTCCTACAATTTCTATCAGATATTTTTGTTCAAACCTTCAAATTAAACGTTACAATCTGCACTTGAATTCTGTTGTAGAGGTTTCATTTCAAATCCAATGTGGTGGCATGCAGAGCCCAACTCGCGAAAATTGTGTCACTGTCCAAATATTTCTGGACCTAACTGTATATTAGCAATCACAAATCTGGAATTCTTCCAGGACACCTGGAGAAAGACGTACCTACCTGTGGGATCAATAAGAGATTTTAGGACTTCTGGCACAAAGGATCTGTGGAAGGCATTGAAACACCACTGGATTTTGATTCTGGGTTTGTACTATTGAGCCATGTCGGATAATTCCTCGTGCTTAATTTGGGGATCGAATCTGCCCGAAAATGAGTTTCCTGCAACAGCAGGACCGCTACTTTTTGCTTGTGGCATGAAAAAACTATTTGTCGTCTTTTCTCTGGCACATTCAGACTTTTAACATTGTAAGAACAGAATTTAATCCTATCCATAGTCTATCTGAAACAGGACTGAGCCTAGGAGAATAGGGGCTATCTGCCACCCGCAGGGAAAGGATGGAGGAGAGAAAGCAAAGATAAAGAATAAGATAGAGCAAGAGAAAGAGAAGATTGTGACAGGGCAAAGAAAAGCTAGACAAGCCCTGTGAATCATTTGTGCTGGGTTTAGATGGTGTATCGCCACTTTTTGCACCAAAGTAGGAGGAAGTGGAAGCCAAGGGCCTAGGAGCTCTTCACTCCCCCCCCTCCTCCGCCGCCTATGTATTATAACTATGCTATGTTTAAAGAAAGAATCATCGCTGACACAATAAGAACCTATATACAAAGCAGTTCCACCTCAATTTCAGAAACTCAAACTAAACCAGCTGCTCAACGCTGGAGGGACAGTTACTGTCTCAGTCTACTAGAGAAACTAGTCAGGAACACATTTCTTGAACAGTTATAGATAACATTAACTTTAGAGTCCCAATCCAGATCTCTCAGGAATCCCAACCACTCACGAACATTACAGCCCCGACGGGCTCCATCATTGACCAGGTGGTGAGCATCAAATATTCAAACTCAGACGCTCATTAAGCAACACCCATCTCACGTGATCTGGAGACCTCAGGTGTCTTTTGCCGCCTCGGCTTGGGTCCGGGTCTTGTTTTTCTTGTTCCGATGAGCCGTGATCCATCTTGGAGGGGAGACAGGAAGCACTGGAGCCGAGGGCCACTCTGGGAGATCCACCATCGGAATTTCAAAGGTTCCCAGGAAGTTGGCGAGGTCACCCAGCGAACGGAAAGTAGCCTTCTTCCCCTCCTTGCTGGCTGTCAGGTTGAAGGGAAACCCCCACCTATATGGAATGTCTCTTTCCTTCAGCTGGTGCAAGAGTGGTCTTAAAGCTCTTCTCTGTAATAAAGTACGCCTGGCCAAATCTGGGAAGAGGGAGATCTGAGTGTCCATAAAGGTGATCGGACTTTTGTCACGTGCAGCATGCATGATAGACTCTTTTATTTTGAAAAAATGAATCAACAGATGATGTCACGGGGTCTGGACTCTGATCTAGGACCAAGGGCTCGATGTATTCTGTCCAGCTCCACTGAATGAGGCCCTCTCTCTCCCAGTAGCTGTTTGAATAAATTCTGCGCAACACAGTCCAGCTCCCCATTACTCACTGTTTCAGGTCTGCCTCTTATCCAGATGTTATTCCACCTATTGCGGTTTTCAATATCCTCTAGGTCCCCTGCCAACTCCTGCAGCTTGTTGGAGTTACTGAGAATGGCTTCTCTGTGTGCCTGCAGTTCACACAGCACCTCATCCTGTGTCTTTTCCACCTCCTCCACTTTCACAGTAAATGCAGCAGTGAGAGACTGCAGCTCCTTCCTGTGTGCTGCTTCTAGCCTGCCAATGCAGCCTTCCAGATCTTCCTTAGTGGGGAGTGATTTTAGATATTTGCTAATCTCTGACAGGGCCATGTCTTCTCCACCCTCCATGAGCCCCTCTTGAGATTCTTCTGGAGTTATACTGCCTAAACTGCTCCGTGCCCGCTGAGAACTCTCCACAGCATGGGAAGCCTGTGCCATCTTCGTCTTCACTGACCTGGGAGTCTTCTGTGAGGTGAGCGGGGATCCATGATTTAAGAAGCGCTCCATGCGTGCCGGTGCTTTATTTTCGGTCTGGCCGGTTGTGGAGGGCTTCCGAGGTCTGCCCATAAGATCAGAACAGCGGGGATTCAAGTTTAGATGGCAGGATCAGGGGAGATTGCAGAGAGCTCCAGGCTCGAGCTTCTTACCCGGCCATTAGTAAGCCACACACCCCCAAACTCCCCATTTTGTTGTTTTTCTTCTTCTTTATCCATTTTCTTCTGTATTGTAGATTATATCATTGGCTCTATTTTTCAGTAACAGCAATTACCATATTAGGCCCCCTTCACAAGTCTGTTTCTAGTACGTGTTGTATCTGTCATTTACACAGACACCACACGCACCCATTATAACCTATGGTGCTAGTCTTATATCCGTGTTGTTACACAGACCATGTGTCCGTGCAAAACACACAGAGAGATGTCCATTTTTTCCAGCACAAAACAAGAGTCTATGTAGATTTACGCCCTATTAATACATATAAAACAAAAGGGGCCATTACAAATGTTTATGCATTCATAGGAGCCAGTGGAATAACTCATGATTTGATGTATTGCCTGGTGTCATTCTATCAGATGAAATGTAAGTTATTGCTGTGTAATACCACTGATGACCAGCAGGTGATGGTTTAGGGGTCGGGAAGGGGCTGTATTTGGGGATGTCTGATCAACATCCTCTATGGTCTGGTCCACTATGATGACTAGAGAATTGGCAGTTGACAGTTGGCAGTTGCGACAGGCCCAACTAGAGGGGAGGAGCAGGGTACAAGAGCTACTAGGATCGAGCATCTTGCCAGATATTCTTTCCTGACCACCAAGAGCCAACAACAGGAGAAATATAAAGGCATGTTCCTGCCTTATGGAGGGAATCTAGAAACAGAGTCCAGACAAGTATTGACACAGGTGAATGGCACTCAGTGTCCTGCCGACTATAGTAGGTAGTCTAAGAGACTGAGTGCATAGCCCTAAAGAATCTAAAGGTACAAAGCTCATTGTAGCAAGGCCATCCCGCAGGTATATATTTGGCATGTCAGGGTATTAGTCCAATTGCCATCAAACCGGACCCTATATGGAAATCCAGTGCTGCGGCTAAATGCTGAAGAAGCTGTGAATTATTAATCTGTGACCCAGTAAACCGTTAGCGCTGATTATACCAAAGTCTGGTCTGCCTTATTACTACCTACCTACCTCTAAACCATCTAGATGTACCCTGGGAACAGGTCTGTAGCACCAGGAACCGAGGAGGAAAGTGACACCCCAAACTGCACAACACCGCAGAACAGCCACAACACCGCTCGGCACCTACATCTGGGCCTAATAGTGCTGAACCTGACCCTATTATCCAGGTGTGACATTCACTGCAGTAGGACTAGGGGAGGGCACTGTTAAGGTCTGTTGTACCCTGTTGATGCCAGGGTCGTATTGCCTTCAATTTGACCAGTGAGTAATTATTAAAGCATGCGGTAGCAGAAGCTAGCCTATATCACAGATATTGTTGCTATTTCAAGATGCAGACTATGGAGCAACAAATGATGAAGGCATGTTAAGATATAGTAGAACCATGTATGGGGTACAGAAGGATTTTCCAAAATGGAATCCAAGATGAAGGTCAGGGACAGAAAATTTTGGCAACAAAGCAAATACTAATGTGAAATACCACTTTTTCAGGTAAAACCTTAAACCCAAGCAAAAAAACAATTGAGGCTTATGCTAATGTGGCGCCCTGGACAAGCCAGGACGTCACAGGTACTGCAACAACACACCCCACACCCCGGTTAGGAACATCTAAGTCAGATACAAATCCTTGTTGCCTCCCTCCAGGGGCTGATGTCCACACCAGGTGGGGCGGAGCCAGGCGGTTGGCTCCTCCCACCGAGGAGTTCATAGTCCTGGAGGCGGGAAAGGACGGCAGTTGAGTTTAGAGTGTGAGTTAGGGATGTAGTAGTGGAGGAACAGACTGGCCGTGTCCGGGTACGTGGCCCGGGCACAGAAACAGCAAGGTTGGCAGACGGTGGTGACCGTCTGCAGGAGAGGCCGATTGACCCACAACCGTAAGGACCGGGGACAGGCGGTGGGCCGCTGGTACCGGATCGGGGAGCGAAGAGAAGCCAGCACCATCCGGCAGGGCCTACGGACCCCGACCAGGCTAGGAGTCGCCGTTAAACCGGTCAAATCCGTCAGCGACGGGAACCTCCGGGGTTTCCCAGCAGTAAAGACCCGACTGAAGGCAACCATCCAAACCGTGAGGGAGATAAAGCTACCGCCAGAGCTAGAGCTCCCAGGGCCAGAGCCTGCAGGCAAAAAGGGGCTCCCTTAGCCAACATACCGCGGGGGAGCGGGTTACCGGTGGGAAGCCATCGGGGCCGAGAACATAACACCAGTGCAGGGAGAGACAGTTACCGCCAGCCTACCGGGAGTGACCGTCGCAGCCGTATGTGGGACTCGTCCATCCAGCCGTTTGTTTTACCAGAGACTCCGTGTGCGTTACTGGCTGAGTAAGTACCACCGTTCCGTCTGGCACTGCGCTGCCCCGCGATCCGGCACCTGGCCAAGCCCCGCAATCCACCAAACAGACAACAACTCCGGGCCCCGGGACTGCCAAAATCCCCCTACCCACGGAGGGGAGAGAAACATCCCAGCTGCTCCCTGTCATCGCTCCCAGGATTCCCGTACAGAGATTCCCAACCTCACCACACACCGTGGGTGGCGTCACAAACCAACATCCCAAGCACCAACAAAACTCCCCTTTCACTCACGGGCGAGGAGCGCCGCTCGAGTCCCCGGATCCGGCCCACCGCTCAAGCCACCGAGCAGCAGCAGCGCCGGACCCGAGCGTGGTGAGCGCAGCGCCCCGCCGCCCGCGACACTAACACTACTTAAAAGTAAGCTGTTCCTGGGTGTTTGGGGGACATTCTCTGATGGCCCCAGGGCAGAGCTTAGATGTCTTGGGTTTTCAGTTGAAAACATCAGTAAGTATGCTGGTGTAAGGACTGTAGAAAGGATGGTTTGAACTTTAACACCAGAAGCAATTTAAAGCTTTCACTCTACAGACTTGCCCCAGCTATATACTTGCTATATTACGGTATAATCATCATGCCCTTAAATGCGTACCATGTAGTCTTAATGCCATGTTGCCATGCCCCATATAGAAAGTGCTGCGTTCTTTCCTCTGCTATATTAAAATGTTTTAGGAAAGTGGATTTGATTTCTTGAAACTCTTGCTCTTTGCATCTAATAACAGTATTCCCTGAAAATATGCAAGGTAGAAAATGCAAAATTAAAAAGCAAGTTATAAAGTAAAAAAAATCACAGCTTTAAAAAAAATTGTGCCAAATCTGCAGAAAAGACATTGAAAAAGCAGGAAAATGCTTACAAAATAGAGCAAGACTATAATAATTAGAGCAGGAGGGTGTTTTTTTGGTGTTGAATATGTAGATGTAGAATGAAACTGTGTTTTTGCATCTGGTAACATGGCCTACATACATGCATCATACAAGTTGGCCCTGTAAACACCAGCAGGTTACCCTGGTAATACCGGCCATTTGCTATGGGTTTAAATTGAACTTGTCGCCAGGTTTTTCCCATATACAGTAGGGCCAGCACCTATAAGCCTTCATATATAGCATTCTGGAAGCTGTAAATATGACCTCAATCCGCTCTGCAAGGCAAAAAAATAGACCTTTAATTACACTCTCCTACAAGGCAGTCTGGTTTGATTGCTATCTCTAGTCTTAATCCGGCGCCTCCTTTCTTCTTGCCTTCTCCATCCTCCTGCTCCACTTAATGTGGTTGACCATCCTACATCTTCCATGCAGTGTCCTCCATCATTTTCCTGCGCAGCTGCACTTCTCTCTATCCTACTATGGACAGAGCAAAGTACTGTAATGCGCGTGCATGAGGATAGTCAAAAAAGCACTTGCATATGCGCATTACAATACTTTGCTCTGGCTCGGCAGGGCAGAGAGAAGTTAACCAGCGCAGGAGAGTGATGGAGGATACTTTGTGGATGACATAGAAGCGTCATCCACATGTAGCAGTGAAGGAGGACGCTGATCATAAAAACAGAGGATCTGGATCAAGACCAGCGACGTCCATTGGATCAGACCATGCCGCAGGGGAATATAATAAAAGGTCTTTTCTTTGCTTTGCAAAGCAGATTGGGCACATAAATAAAGCGTTCCAGAATGCTGTATATGAGGGCTTATAGGTGGTTGCCGTACTTTATATGTGAAAAAACATGTGACAGGTTCCTTTTAAGCAGTTACATTGCCAATAGTGCTGTGTTTACAGGGAAACTTTAAAGAGGACCTTTCAGCAGGATTTAGCACTATAAAGTAAATACATGGCCATAATGGCACTGTGATTATGATTAAATAGATATCTGCAGTGAAGGAATCTAATCTTTGGTTGCTAAATAATCTTTCTCTAAAGTGTTCATGATGATGTCATCCATGCTCAGGGCGGGACTTGGGGTAGGATCTTCTTCTCCGTCCCTCCACCTGCCTCCTCTGTTCCTTCTACAAGTCACTGATTATTTAATGACCTGTCTCCTTTTTCAAATTCCATGCCTCCGCTGCCACCATGACTGCCGTGGGCAGTGCATGCGTGGTGTGATTCTGTGGGAGATCTGCAGGTATTCATTGAAATGGTGCTAGATGAGATGTGGAGCATGCGCAGACCAAGATTTCAACACAATGATCTCTTCATTAAGCCAAAATCTTGATCTGCACATGCACCGCAGAAGACAGTCTGTAGAATCACACTGCGCACGATCTTCAATAAAATGGGGCTGGATGCGGCGCATGCGCAGATCGAGATTTTGGCTTAGTGAATAAGTTATTGAAATATACAAGAGAACATATTAGTGCTTCCAGTGTGCATAAACATGAAAACCTACAGGAAAGACACTGAAACACATGCTGTAAAAACAATAATTTTTATTATTGAATACATTTTATAAAAAGAGTTTAAAATTACAGAAGAGAATTGTAAAAAAGAGGAGAGAGAAAATAAAACAGTGATTATGCAAAATGACCCCCAGTTGGTCACCCAAAACTTGTAAAGGGAAATTATAGACAATCAATGCAAAATATCAATAAGTATACCTATGGAGTGATGCAAGATGAATCAGTCCATGCAATTTGATGTAATCTAGAGCCCATATATAACCGTAAATCCGGATGTATAGGAAATAAAAAGCATAAATTGTTATTTTCTCTCTCCTCTTTTTTACAATTCTCTTCTGTAATTTTAAACTTTTTATAAAATTTATTCAATAATAAAAATTATTGTTTTTACAGAATGTGTTTCAGTGTTTTTCCTGTAGGTTTTCACGAATAAGTTATTGAGCTGAAATTTTAGTCTGAGCATGCGCCACATCCAGTGCCATTTTTCTTGAAGACCTGCACGCTGCCTGTATTATCATGGCAGCAGCAGAGGTCCTGAATTTAAAAAATGAGGCAGGTCAGTGAATAATCAGTTGACCAGTAGAAGAAAGAGGAAGCAGGCGGAAGGGCGGAGAAGATGACCCTACTCCCCAAGTCCTGCCGTGATGCACGGATGACGTCATCATCAAAACTTTATAGGAAGATTATTCAGCAACAAAAGATTTGATTCCTTCAATGCAGGTATCCATTTAATCAGCATCACAGCGCCTTTATGGCCATGTATTTTATAGGTTTTCTTTAAAGCAGTTTGATCTGAACCATATCAGAGTTTTGAACTGTCTTGCTCTATACGTCATCCTTTTTTCTAGAAAGCAGAAGAAAGTAACATTTTGGAGGAATCCATTTTTTTCCTTTCTTGCAATTGCAATATCAAACTGCTAGTTATGAGTAAAATAGAAAGCATAGTGTGCCAAAAGAAATCTAGAATATTCCGCTATGTTCAGCCTGTAGAAAAGTGCCTTTTATACTCCGGATAATAGAAAAGTAACACAGCAATCACTTGGGTTTAAGCTTTGTGACGGCGGTTTTATATTCTGTCATTATAAAGCCAAGATAAATCCTAGAAATGTTGCCATCATTTTAATTTCTTAATGCACAAATGCATGCTTTGGTGATTTCTCACTGCATCTAAAATAAACTCCAGAGAAGGTAAAAATTCCCAAGGGGTAAAGCACAGAATCTTTGGATGGCCGTCAAACTCTGTGCCAAGGGAACTGGAAGTGACAAAGCGTGAACGATGCAGGATACTGGGCTTCCTAAAAAGGCTCCTATGAAACCTGACTCATCCCTCAGCCCCAAGAAGCGATGTGGACAGACACGACCTGATGAGACCTTCTGACTCAACGCAGCAGAGACGGAGTGTTCTGCCAGATGTAAATCCATCCTGACAGATCAGAGCATCTTCAGGCTTATCAGCTGATTGCTGAAAACGAGGATGCCACATAGTTAGACTGAAAAATATTGTCAAACGCTTATTTAGACCAGTGTTTTCCCACTTATTCGTATTTGACAACCTGGAAACTCTGTATTTCTGTGCTTGGTTGCTGTGCCTTAGTTCACACATATTTCCTTCAGATCTAATCTTCTGTTGTTGTGCTCTTGAAGTCCTCTAGTGTTCAGCATCAATAAAGGATGGGCTATGGAGCGTGAACTCTTTGCAATCTTATACTGTATTTGTATGTGATCAACATGCTGTCACTAAATTCCTACAATTAGTTTATATACAGTACTGTGCAAAAGTTATAGGCAGGCGGGGAAAAAATTCCACAAAGTAAGAATAATTTCAAAGATAATGTTAATGGTTTATATTTATCAATTAATAAAATGCAAAGTGAATGATCAAAAGAGAAAGTCTAAATCAAAAGAATGTATTGGTGTCCTCACACTTTGCCTTCAAAACAGCATCAATTCTCTTATACGAGTACACTGGTGTGAGCGAGCCCTAAGGCTAGGTGCAGACATCCGTTTTTCTTTCCTCATCTGAGAAAATCTAATCAATTATGCTAATCACATTCTGATCAGAGTTTGATCAACGTGTCATACAAGTTTCTTGGGTCTGGAGAAGATAGGAAAAAAAAAATTCTCTATCTCCATTTTCTCAGTCCATGAAAATCGGACCACTCTCAGATGTCATCCAAGTGGAGTCCGATTTCTTTGATGGACCCATTGACTTGCATGGCAGAGTGCGATAATAGGATGCAACTTAGACATGCTGAGATTTTATTCACAGAACTCGAGCACTGCCCCATAGCAATGGGATCTGATATTTTATCGAATTGCACTTGGACCAAAAAAATATGGTCATGTTCATTGTGCACGATCCCTTAGAGTTGTGTACCCCGAGATAGGTACTGATTAGTGATGGGCAAACCCCCCCCATTACTAATCTGTAATTGAAATTAAATAAACACAAACACAGAAAAAAAGAAAAATACAAAAAATACCCTCTTTCATCACTTTATTAACCCCCAAAACACCCCTGCAGTGCTGACGTAATCCACACAAGGTCCAACAACGATTCCAGCTTTGCTACACCTGAAATCACAGCGAGCAATCATGGAACATGACTGCCCGCTGCAGACTTCAGGCAGAGAATGAACCATGATGATCAGCGGTGATGTTACTCAGATAAGTTGTGGGCAGAGCTGGAAGTTCCCACGGCCCTCCACCTGTGACCTCAGGTAACCTGACCTCAGATGACTTTAGTAAAGTCAGTGACTTCACCTCAGGTGAGGTCACTGAGTTTAATGAACTATCCTGAGGTCAAGTTACCTGCGGTCACAGGTGCTCTAATCCCCCTATCTTTTCTACCACCATTTTTAATTGCCGGATTCTGTTCCCCATAGACTTATATGGGTACCGGCATCTGTCCAGATATCCAGGATCAATTCTGGGCTGAAACCATATTTTTTTTTTTAATCCAGTCCCCGTTATCTGTAAGTCCACCTATTACTAATACTGATTGCTTTTATACAGTGGGTATGGAAAGTATTCAGACCCCGTTACATTTTTCACCCTTTGTTTCATTGCAGCCATTTGGTAAATTCCAAAAAGTTCATTTTTTTCTCATTAATGTACACTCTGTTCACCATCTTGACAGAAAAAAAAACAAATGTAGAAATTTTTGCAATTTATTAAACAAGAAAAACTGAAATATCACATGGTCATAAGTATTCAGACCCTTTGCTCAGACACTCATATTTAAGTCACATGCTGTCCATTTCCTTGTGATCCTCCTTGAGATGGTTCTATTACTTCATTGGAGTCCAGCTGTGTTTCATTAAACTGATAGGGCTTGATTTGGAAAGGCACACACATGTCTATATAAGACCTCACAACTCACAGTGCATGTCAGACCAAATGAGAATCATGAGGTCAAAGGAACTGCCCAAGGATCTCAGAGACAGAAATGTGGCAAGGCACAGATCTGGCCAAGTTTACAAAATAATTTCTGCAGAACTCAAGGTTCCTTAGGGCACAGTGGCCTCCATAATCCTTAAATTGAAGAAGTTTGGGACCACCATACATCTTCCTAGACCTGGCTGTCCAGCCAAACTGAGCAATCATGGGAGAAGAGCCTAGGTGAGAGAGGTAAAGTAGAACCCCAAGATGACTGTGGCTGAGCTCCAGAGATGCAGTAGGGAGATGGGAGAAAGTTCCACAAAGTCAACTATCACTGCAGCCCTCCACCAGTCGGGCCTTTATGGCAGAGTGGCCCGACGGAAGCCTCTCCTCAGTGCAAGACATATGAAAGCTCACATAAAGTTTGCTAAAAAAAAGCACATGAAGGACTCCCAGACTATGAGAAATAAGATTCTCTGGTCTGATGAGATGAAAATAGATCTTTTTGGTGATAATTCTAAGCGGTATGTGTGAAGAAAACCAGGCACTGGTCATCACCTGCCCAATACAATCCCAACACTGAAACATGGTGGTGGCAGCATCATGCTATGGGAATGTTTTTCAGCTGCAGGGACAGGACAACTGGTTGCAATTGAAGGAAAGATGAATGCAGCAAAGCACAGAGATATCTTGGAAGAAAACCTCTTCCAGAGTGCTCTGGACCTCAGACTTGACCAAAGGTTCACCTTCCAACAAGACAATGACCCTAAGCACACTGCTAATATAACAAATGAGTGGCTTCAGAACATCTCTGTGACCATTCTTGACTGGCCCAGCCAGAGCCCTGAGCTAAACCCAATTGAGCCCCTCTGGAGAGACCTGAAAATGGCTGTCCACCAACGTTCACCATCCAACCTTACGGTACTGGAGAGGATCTGCAAGGAAGAATGGCAGAGGATCCCCAAATCCAAGTGTGAAAAACTTGTTGCATCATTTCCAAGAAGACTCATGGCTGTACTAGCTCAAAAGGTGCTTCTACTCAATACTGAGGAAAGGATTTGAATAATTATGACAATGTGATATTTCAATTTTTCTTGTTTAATACATTTGCAAAAATGTCTACATTTCTATTTTTTTCGTCAAGATGGGGAGCAGAGTGTACATTAATGAGAAAAAAATGAACTTTCTTGAATTTACGAAATGGCTGCAATGAAACAAAGAGTCAAAAATTTAAACAGGTCTGAATACTTTCCGTACCCACTGTAAATGCATGCATGTGTCCATTGCTTTATATAGATCATCAATTCCCTTAGCCCTGCAATACTCTGCATTGATTTTATCTTTAGTGGGAAAAGAATATTAGAACATTTTAAGAAGTCTTCGTGCACAATTTTCCCAAGAGGCAACACTACAAAGCACAGAGTCAGAATGTCACTTTAATTGTAGCCAGTCAGAATCAAAGCTTTATTCTGGCCAATCAACAGATGCTTTTAGCTACTTCATTATGTAAATTGTACTTCCAAGCGCCTAACAATAGTTCCCTCCAAAGCCTTCATCTGAAGCACATCTCTAAACTACTAATCAGTCTCTAGCAGGCGCAGGAACATTCCCAGTTTACTCTATGACAGTGACCTTATAGCAAAGGTTTATACAGCGTCTTTTGTAATTGCACCAAGGCTACGGGAATATCATCTCTCTGACCTGGTGCATATTCATTTTCATTCTGTTTCATTTTAACAAGGCTTAGGGGCCTAATGTATTTGGTAAAAAAATCTTCTGACATCGGTGTCCATCACAAAGATTCATGTAAGAAGCCGCATTTGTGAACTAAAAGGAGTCGTGTACGATGTACTGTAGTTTTGAATGCGCTGCAAAAAAGAGATTGATCTTCTGCACCTGTAACAATGGCTCTGTTCTGCTATCGAGTAGAACGTAAAAAGCTTTTGGAGAAGAACAGGATTTTATTTGACACAAAGCGGCAATCCAGACAAGTAGGCACAGTGATGGATAATGGTAACAGGAATCCACACCGGGGCCAGTCTGCTTGGAAAATGTAATCACAATGTGGAAAGAGTAAACCGTGCGTCGGATGTTAATAGTATGAAGCAAAGAGTAAACCGTGCATCGGCTGTTAATAGTATGCAGCATATCACTAAATAAAGCATGTATGCATCTTTTCAATAAAATATAGCCGCAAAAAGGAGGATGGAGGCATTATTAACTGACTGCTCTTTTTTATATTCCCTACGTATGCTCACTAAAACATTGCGTACAGAATTAGTGAGTTATTGGGGACAACTATGGCTTAGTTTCCATCTAAAAATTGTATCCAGACAGATGCGGCACCACAGCCACATGCAGAGTCAAATCTCATGTACTGTAAATGGAAATATTTCAATGGGTTCAATCTATTGTCTGGATTAGAAATACCGCATGCCTTAATTTTCATAGTACCACCATATAGTGACTGCAAAATACCACTATACAGTGACTGTAAAATAACACTACCAAATAGTGACTCAATTAAGCAATTTTGATATCAAAGTTATCACCAAGATCGGCAATCTCACAATGTTTTTATGATAAGCAAAATATAGAAGGTCAGTACCCACATAAATTGTGTTTCTTTTCTGCTTTATTTAATTTCCAAAAAGATGCACAGTGACGCGTTTCGGTCTTACATTTATAAGACCAAAACGTGTCACTGTAAATCTTTTTGGAAATGAAATAAAACCGAAAGGGAACAAGATTTATGTGAGTGCCGACCTTCTATATTTTGTTTATCTTGGATTCCATCCTAGGATTCATGCCCCACAATAGAAAAGTGCCCACCTGATTTTCTATTGGACGTTCTTTATGAGGGAGCGTGGTGGAGTCAGACATACCTGATTCGTGCAGAAGAGTACAATTCTGAATGAATTATGAACATGGGATGAGGGGCGTGCTCCGTCATGCACTGTGCCACACATCTTACTCCGGTCTCTGACTGGAGATATATTTCTAGATAAGGAGCACCACAGCTCATCATGTATTAGACAGGCTGTGAAATCCCACCCTGCTCCTACCCACAACCTGTCTTTCCCCATCTACACGTATTTTGGCTGGAGCAGGGCTAATCTCATGTAAAAACACCAAAAGTCATAAAAACTCAAGGTTGCACAAACATTTTGCAACTTTTCAAAGAAATTTATATGTTGATTCTGGCAAAATTGCTTTGATGAAGCAGGTTCTACCTCTTCATAGAATCATAGAATCACAGACTGTTAGAGTTGAAAGGGACCTCCAGGGTCATCGGGTCCATCCCCCTGTCACGTTATTTGACAGTTTGGGAAGGTGACTGGATGGGGGGCCTCTGCACTTACCCTCAAGCTAATGGGATAGCGTAGACTATCCCTCAACCCAGAGATACGCTTGAAGGTAGTGAGGGCTGAGCTCCCAGCCTCTTCCTGTCTCCTGTTCTAGCCATGAAGGTATGAGCCCTTCCACACTCGCCACCCAAGGGGCCGGGCCAGCAGGAATCACTTTATCATCCCACACAGATGTCTGTCCAGTCTCTTATGGGAGCCTGTTCCACTTGTTGATCAACCTCCGTGTCCAAAAGATTTTTCTAATATCTAATCTGTCTCTTCTTAATCAGTTTCATCTCATTGCTTCTTTTCATAAGCAGACATGCAAACTAGTATCTCTCCATAGTAGAGAATAGAGAGAAGCTGAATGAGGCTAGTCGGCTTGTGATCGTAAGTATGCAACTCACATACTGTATGTGTGGTCACATGACCACCGACTCGCACTTGGATTCAAGCTGATCATGACAGTGTGCCTATTGCACATGGTCACCATTTGACAGTCAGTAGTGGGCACATTTTTTCTTCATAGAAAAAAAAACACTTTAAACTGAGCAACTAGACCATATTAATCCTTCCTGGAGTGCGAATCAGTAAAATAAATCTTTGACACTTCCATTAATTATAAAGAATATGGAATTGACAGCATCTGTCATAAAACAAGGAGGTTAAAATTTTACAACCTCGCATACATTAACAAGAAAAAATGACCAGATTTATTGCCAGTAAAAAGATGCTCTGAACCAATTATTCTTCACTGCATGAGCAGAGGATTGTGGGAATGTTATCTTTAATGAAATCCTAATTTAATTTCAGTAGAATTTCATGCTTTGTTGGAAAGCTGTAGTTTGGCTTTTTAATGAATAATGCATTTATACAAGTAATAACCATGGCCTAATTTTAAACAATAGCATTGAAAAATAGAATCCAAAATAAGAAGCCAAAAAAATAACGCATTTTTAATAGAAATACAGTAACGTCATACATGTGAATCAAGCAATACAGATGAAGATTATCAATCATTTATGATCATGAATTAAAACTTACAAAACAAAATATATTACTGTAGGTCATAATTGTGTGTGACTCAGACAGGATCTCCATGTTTTCATTTTTTGAGACAAGTCCCAATGGATTTTACTTCATCTAAGGCAGTGTTTCTCAAATCCAGTCCTCAAGACCCACCAACAGATCAGATTTTCAGGTTTTCCTCAATATTAGACAGGGAATAATTCAATCACCTGTGCAACATTAATGAAATCCTGAAAACCTGATTGAGGGAAAACCTGAAAACATGATCTGTTGGTGGGTCTTGAGGACTGGAGTTGAGAAACACTGATCTAAGGGCTCGATCATGTGAGAGATGATTCTATATAAGAGAATCGGATGTGATCTACTAATGACACTCAGCTCAAACTCTGATTAGAGTGCCAGCCAAATTATCTGATTCTCTCTCATCAAAGAATTGTATCAAAGGTGCAGAAATTAATTTCTCCATCTTCTTTATTGTCTGTGTCGGCATAAATCGGACTGCACACGAAGAACAATGGAGTGCAGTCCACTGACCCATAGACTTAAATGGGTGCACGTATTCCACTATACAGTGCCAGTCTCAGCATAAAGCGATTTTTTTTTTCATGCCAAAACAGCATAAGAAAATATTGCTGGTCGGCACTGCCCCATAGTTTAACATTGGTCAGATGGCTATTGGATAAAATATCAGATAGCCCTCATCCAAGTTATACAGTCATGTGTTCAGGGGTGGACATATCTATAGTGCAACCTTTTCATCTGCACAGGAATCCAAAGGGTAAGGGGCCAATTACTATCTCTAAAACAGGTGTAATAGTGCATTATGAGGAGCTATTGGACTGCAGGTCCACATATACTGTTCACACACAAGCGTATATATATATATATATATATATATATATATATATATTCACACACAAGACATATTTTCAGTTGTTTCACACTTTTTTTGTTAGGTATTTCATTCCCCATGTTTTAATTCATAGTTTTGATGCCTTCAATGTGAATCTACAATTTTCAGAGTCGTGAAAATAAAGAAAACTCTTTGAATGAGATGTGCCCAAACGTTTGGTCTGTACTGTATGTACATACACACACACACATTCTGAATGTATGTATGTATGTATGGATGAATACATCAACTTCCACATCAGTCTATGTGGGTAACATGCAGTCCTCTACCAACAATCAGCAGTTGCATCACGGTTTCACTAGGTCGTGGGTCACAACCTGACCCCAATCATTAGGTGCAACTCTAAAATTCAACACTGATCTGTTTTACGGGAACCTAAACTAAATCTAATTAATGCTATATAATATGAGAAACTGTGACTGTTGTGCACTGCCGAACTAAATGGCAAAGCTTAATTCTTGTCATTATTTTTGTTTTATCTTAATTTTTATCATTTAATATTGAGCAGGATTAAGTCTATTGATTCACTGCTACTGTTTATACATGTTGCAATAGGACTTTTTATAACATGTATTTTTACCTGTAGCAGCTAATCTAAAGTATATAATTTACTGCTTTCTATAATGTCTATAAAAACTCATAAAATCCTACTGCTCTTGTCATGAAAATAAAGAAAACTTTTTGAATGAGAGGGTGTGTTTAAACTTTTATATATATATATATATATATATATATATATATATATATATATATATATATATACACAGTACAGACCAAAAGTTTAAAAACATCCTCTCATTCAAGAAGTTTTCTTTATTTTCATGACTCTGAAAATTGTAGATTTCACATTGAAGGCATCAAAACTATGATTTAACACATGTGGAATGAAATACTTAACAAAAAAGTGTGAAGCAACTGAAAATATGTCTTATATTCTAGGTTCTTCAAAGTAGCCACCTTTTGCTTTTATTACTGTTTTGCACACTCTTGGCATTCTCTTGATGAGCTTCAAAAGGTAGTCACCGGAAATGGTGTTCACTTCACAGGTGTGCCCTATCAGGGTTAATAAGTGGGATTTTTTGTTTTATAAATGAGGTTGGGACCATCAGTTGTGTTGCGCAGAAGTCTGGTGGATACACAGCTGATAGTCCTACTGAATAGACTGTTAGAATTTGTATTATGGCAAGAAAAAAGCAGCTAAGTAAAAAAAAACGAGTGGCCATCATTACTTTAAGAAATGAAGGTCAGTCAGTCCGTCCGAAAAACTGGGAAAACTTTGAAAGTGTCCCCAAGTACAGTGGCAAAAACCATCAAGCGCTACAAAGAAACTAGCTCAAATGAGGACCTTCCCAGGAAAGGAAGACCAAGAGTCACCTCTGCTGCGGAGGATACGTTTATCCGAGTCACCAGCCTCAGAAATTGCATGTTAACAGCAGCTAAGATTAGAGACCAGGTCAATGCCACACAGAGTTCTAGAAGCAGACACATCTCTAGAACAACTGTTAAGGGGAGACTTTGTGCAGCAGGCCTTCATGGTAAAATAGGTGCTAGAAAACACTGCTAAGGACAGGCCACAAGCAGAAGAGACTTGTTTGGGCTAAAGAACACAAGGAATGGACATTAGACCAGTGGAAATCTGTGCTTTGGTCTGATGAGTCCAAATTTGAGATCTTTGGATCCAACCACCGTGTATTTGTGCGACGCAGAAAAGGTTAACGGAAGGACTCTACATGCCTGGTTCCCACCGTGAAGCATGGAGGAGTAGGTGTGATGGTGTGGGGGTGCTTTGATGGTGACACTGTTGGGGATTTATTCAAAATTGAAGACATACTGAACCAGCATGGCTACCACAGCATCTTGCAGCGGCATGCTATTCCATCCGGTTTGCGTTTAGTTGGACCATCATTTATTTTTCAACAGGACAATGACCCCAAACACACCTCCAGGCTGTGTAAGGGCTATTTGACTAAGAAGGAGAGTGATGGGGTGCTACGCCAGATGACCTGGCCTCCAAAGTCACCAGACCTGAACCCAATCGAGATGGTTTGGGGTGAGCTGGACCGCAGAGTGAAGGCAAAAAGGCCAACAAGTGCTAAGCATCTCTGGGAACTCCTTCAAGACTTTTGGAAGACCATTTCCGTTGACTACCTCTTGAAGCTCATCAAGAGAATGCCAAAAGTGTGCAAAGCAGTAATTAAAGCAAAAGGTGGTAACTTTGAATAATCTAGAATCTAAGACATATTTTCAGTTGTTTCACACTTTTTTGTTAGGTATTTCATCCCACATGTTTTAATTCATAGTTTTGATGCCTTCAATGTGAATCTACAATTTTCAGAGTCATGAAAATAAAGAAAACTCTTTGAATGAGAAGGTGTGCCCAAACGTTTGGTCTGTACTGTATGTACATACACACACACACACACATTCTGAATGTATGTATGATGTATGTGTGGGGCCCCGAGGCTCGGTGTCGGTGCAGCTGTGCATTACCTTCAGGGACTCCACGCGGCTGGATCTTGTCACAGGTAGGAAATCCTCTATTTTGATTGTCGTGACGCCACTCTCAGAATTGCGGTCAGTGGAGACCGCCACTGCAGGTTAGGGGTGCCTGGGGCTGATAGTGGGTGCAGTCAGTTGTAATAGCCTCCTGAGAGTGAGGCATGCCCCAGGGTCCCGTGTAGGTGTGTGGAACTACAAGTCGCAGAATGATTCACACGCACAAGCAGGATGTCTTTCAGGGGTTTTACTCACTGATGGTGGCAGGGTGAGTAACCCGGGCGTAGCTGGGATGAACCAGGCTGGAACCAGGTGTCCTTCAGGCTGACTTGTGAGGGTGACTACCAACTCGCCTTCCTTAGCCCGTTGTGTTTTGGGGTAACCCCTGCTTGAAGCCCTGCTGGGGTCGCCCAGGGAAGTTGCTGGTGCCTCTCTCCCCTTCTTTTTGGCCCGTTTGCTTGTAGCCTGGACCAGGTCACTCCGGCTGCTTGCCTCCTGTGAGCTATGGGCCCTCACTTTGCTACGTGGCTGCGGACTCTGTGGTGTTGTCTTGGGGGTGTAAAGTGCCCCCTCATGCAGGTTTGGCAAAGGACAGGTGGATCTATCCCTGCACTGGGACCTGCTACCCGTTTGGGCCTGGTATCTCCCTGACAGTCTCCTTACTCTCCACTCCGTTGCTCTCTCTTTAGCTGTGGGTGGATTTCGGGCAGCACTACCAGGTGACCGTTCTCCCCCGTCAGTAGTCACTGCGCGTACGTTGTCAGAATTGTGTAGAGCTACAGGGTCTGCTTCTGCTCTCCCTGAACTTCACCACTCAACTGTCTTCGGCTCACTGTTCCCTCCTCTCCTGTTCTTGCCTACGTCACCTAGCAACCAGGCTCTCTACCACACCCCTTGAGTGGAGATGGAGGCTTCGCCCCCTCCTGGGATTCCCAGGGGTCCTCCCAAAGGTACATGTGTGAGACCTGATCACTATGCGCCTGTGTAGTCACACCTCGGTCAGCCTTCTGGATTACCTGTTTTGTACTGTCCCCAGCATGGGTGCAGTACTCAGTGGTGCCTGACCAGGTCAGGGGCGCCACATTCCCCCTTAGTTATCACCAGCACGTCCTCGGGCTGCAAGACAACATTTTAAAATGCGTAAAACAGTAAAACATGGTAAAACGTTTTAAACCATCAGGTACCATACATCACCACCCTCCACCCACAAGTCCGTTAACCCACCCTAAACCCTCTCAGGCGGCAGGTCACCGGTTTCTTTTGGTAACCAGGTCTGGGCCATCAGCTTCCCCAGACCTTTCTTCCCATCTGCCTCTCCCGTTGGCCGCGCCTTCAGCCACTTCTGGCAGGATGTAGAGGCGGCTTTCATGGTCTGGTGGTTTCAGGGTATACCTGGCCTGGTGGAGCCGCGCCTTCAGCCTCTTCTGGCAGGATGTAGAGGCGGCCTCCACAGTTGGTGCTGACCAGGTACCCTCTTTGTGGTGGAGAGCCAGGCCCCATAAACAGGCGTGCTCCCTGGTAGTGGTTGTACCTCTGGGGTAACTATTTACACTGCGAGAGTTTGTGGCTATAGCCAGTTCATAGCCTTAAGGTTCAATTTTCAAAGTGCAAAAAGAGGTTTCTCACATTAGTTCATGTGGGCACATTTCTTGAACATGTAAACGTTGCAAAACTTGTCAAAACTTGTAACTTCTGTACTTTACTTTACTTTACATGAACTTTGCTCCTTCTTCCTCCTCACCAGGGCTTGGGCCTGTAGGGCTGCGGCACCTGTTGCTTTCTCCATCTCTGTCATCATCTGTAGTGGTCTCATCAATGGGTTCTTTGTCTTTTCTTTCCTCTTCTTCTGTGTCTTGTAGTATTGAGACAGCAGGGTTTCTGTAGGGATTTCTGGGACATGGTGTAACATCTAGTGCGTACCATCCGCGTTCTCCTTGGTGCTTTGTGAATTCTACTGAGTCTCCTATCTGTAGGTTTCTTCCTGGATGTCCTCTAGGTAAATGCTCTTACATCCCTTCTGTTCACAAAGATGCCCCCCTTTACACCAGGTGCTACTATAAAGCCATATCCAGACCTTAGACTGAAGTCTTCTACAACTCCTCGACAAAGTGGGCCTCTGACCTGGGATTTGGCTCTCCTTAAAGACCGTTTCTCTTCCAAGTCTCTGGCTGTTACTTCATCCTTCCTATTCGGAGATTGCTGTGCAGGGGAAAACTTTGTTCTGCTGCGGCGCCGTGTCTTGCGGGCTGGATTCTGCTGGGTTGCTACTTCACTGCTTGCAGGCTCCCAGGTGAGGTATCTGGGCAAATCTTCCTCAGCGGAGGATGTCGGTCCCTCTTCATCCCAGCGGGAGTACGGCAGCATCTCTGGCTCTTGGACTGGTGCTGCATCCACTGCTGATGGCTCTGGGGTCAGCTTCTCAGCTTCCTGGCCTCCCCTCCCCCTTAGTTCTTCTGGGCACTCCTCTTGTGGCAGCGCTAGGGATGGATTTTCATCAGCAGGACAGGGCGGGGGACCCTTTGGCATGAATGTTGCAGGAGTCTTCCTGTGGGTATGCGGAGGGAGCAGATACCGGTCCACCATCTCCTTTGGGAAGTGGGCCTCTAGATCAGCCTTCAGCTTCCAGTATTCGGGGTCCTCCCCCAGCAGGGACTTCCCAGCAGGGACTTCCTTGGACTGGGGAGCGGTGTCTGCTCTGGCCTTGCAGGCCGGGGTAGATAATTGTACAGTCTTGTCTTGGCGGGCCGGGCAGGGCATCGCTGCGGCGGGGTCTTGGCGGGCCGCGCTGGGCGCTTCTGCGGCCTGGTTCGGCGTCGCAGCTGCGATGGGATCTGTGCGGGCCGGGCTGGGCGCTTCTGCGGCCTGGATTGGCGTCGCAGTTGCAGCCGGTCCTTGGCGGGCCGCACCTGCGGCGTGGAGGAGGGTCGCGGTGGCAGCCGGATCTTTGCGGGCCGGGCAGGGCATCGTTGCGGCGGCCTGGGCTCGGCGGGCCGCACCTGGCGTGGCTGCGGCCTGATTCAGCGTCGCCGCGCCGGGCATCTCTCCAGGGACCGCGGGCATGGCAGCAGGGGTCGGGGCACTCGCGCTGACAGGGGCAACACAGGACTCACCCATCGGTAACATCATCGGGGTCTGAGTCGTCGCCGCTCGGTCTGGCACTCGTCGTGCGGTTCCCCTCTCATAGGCCTGAACCGCTGCAGCCATCTCCAGAAGCTCCGTGCGTCCCTCGCTGATCTGCCATACGACCCTGGCCTCCAGTTGGTTGCAAAACTGGGCAAGTTCCCGATACCACCAGGCAGCGGAGCCTGGCTCTGGGTCTCTGCGTTCAGACGCCATTTCCTATGCGTCTCCTTCTTCTAGTAGCAGGCTTCTGGCTCCCTTTCTTTCCCGACGTCTCTGAACGCCTCCTCTCTCCTCACTTGCGAGGCCAGGACCCTTCAGGGGATCTCTGGGTAGCCACACCTCTTCGTGGGCGGTAACTTCTCCCAGCGCGGGCTGCTGTTGTTTTTCAGCGCGCTTTTCATGGTGGCAATATGGCGGCGCTTCCAATTTTCCAAGCGGACCGCCCAGGCACATGGTCACCTGTCTGAACAGGTCTAGTCCTTATCCTGTTCGTGACGCCAGATATGTGGGGCCCCGAGGCTCGGTGTCGGTGCAGCTGTGCATTACCTTCAGGGACTCCACACGGCTGGATCTTGTCACAGGTAGGAAATCCTCTATTTTGATTGTCGTGACGCCACTCTCAGAATTGCGGTCAGTGGAGACCACCACTGCAGGTTAGGGGTGCCTGGGGCTGATAGTGGGTGCAGTCAGTTGTAATAGCCTCCTGAGAGTGAGGCATGCCCCAGGGTCCCGTGTAGGTGTGTGGAACTACAAGTCGCAGAATGACTCACACGCACAAGCAGGATGTCTTTCAGGGGTTTTACTCACTGATGGTGGCAGGGTGAGTAACCCGGGCGTAGCTGGGATGAACCAGGCTGGAACCAGGTGTCCTTCAGGCTGACTTGTGAGGGTGACTACCAACTCGCCTTCCTTAGCCCGTTGTGTTTTGGGGTAACCCCTGCTTGAAGCCCTGCTGGGGTCGCCCAGGGAAGTTGCTGGTGCCTCTCTCCCCTTCTTTTTGGCCCGTTTGCTTGTAGCCTGGACCAGGTCACTCCGGCTGCTTGCCTCCTGTGAGCTATGGGCCCTCACTTTGCTACGTGGCTGCGGACTCTGTGGTGTTGTCTTGGGGGTGTAAAGTGCCCCCTCATGCAGGTTTGGCAAAGGACAGGTGGATCTATCCCTGCACTGGGACCTGCTACCCGTTTGGGCCTGGTATCTCCCTGACAGTCTCCTTACTCTCCACTCCGTTGCTCTCTCTTTAGCTGTGGGTGGATTTCGGGCAGCACTACCAGGTGACCGTTCTCCCCCGTCGGTAGTCACTGCGCGTACGTTGTCAGAATTGTGTAGAGCTACAGGGTCTGCTTCTGCTCTCCCTGAACTTCACCACTCAACTGTCTTCGGCTCACTGTTCCCTCCTCTCCTGTTCTTGCCTACGTCACCTAGCAACCAGGCTCTCTACCACACCCCTTGAGTGGAGATGGAGGCTTCGCCCCCTCCTGGGATTCCCAGGGGTCCTCCCAAAGGTACATGTGTGAGACCTGATCACTATGCGCCTGTGTAGTCACACCTCGGTCAGCCTTCTGGATTACCTGTTTTGTACTGTCCCCAGCATGGGTGCAGTACTCAGTGGTGCCTGACCAGGTCAGGGGCGCCACATATGCATGAATACATCAACTTCCACATCAGTCTATGTGGGTAACATTTGCATGCAGTCCTCTACCAACAATCAGCAGTTGCATCACGGTTTCACTAGGTCGTGGGTCACAACCTGACCCCAATCATTAGGTGCAACTCCAAGATTCAACACTGATCTGTTTTACGGGAACCTAAACTAAATCTAATTAATACTCTGAGAAACTTTGACTCTTGTGCACTGCCAAACTAAATGGCCAATCTTAATTCTTGTCATTATTTTTGTTTTATCTTAATTTGTATCATTTAATATTGAGCAGGATTAAGTCTATTGATTCACTGCTACTGTTTATACATGTATAATCTATAATGTCTATAAAAACTCAGAAAATCCTACTGCTCCTGTTATTCAGTCATTGCACCTTGATCAACAGCTCTCAACACAGTAGAATAATAAATAATAATTATTTTATTATATATAATAATAATAATGTCCTCACAGTCACCACACACAAAGTATGATGTCCCCACACACACAGTATGATATCCCTACACAGCCTCCTACATAGTATTATGTCTCCATAGAGCTATGTTGCACAGTATAATGTAACCACAAAGCCCTGTTGTGCAGTATAATGCCCAACACATCCCCCTTGCGCAGTATGACATTCTAGACTGCCCCATTGTCCAGTATTATGTCCCCACATAGCCTCCTTGCACAGTATGACATTCAACACAGCCCCCCTTGTGCAGTATGACATCCCACACAGCCCCTTTGTACAGTATGACATCCCACACATCCCCCTTTTTTAGTATGTTGTCCCCACACACCCCCCTTGTGCAGTATAATATCCCAACACAGCCCCCTTGTGCATTATGACATCCCACACAGCCCCCTTGTGGAGTATAATGTATCCACATAGCCCCCTTGTACAATATGGCATTCCAGACAGTCCCCTTGTGCTGTATGATGTCCCCACCCTGCCCCCTTGTGCAGTATAATGTACCCAAACAGCCCCCTTGTTCAATATGGCATTCCAGACAGTCCCCTTGTGCTGTATGATATCCCCACCCTGCCCCCTTGTGCAGTATGATGTCCCCCCCACACAGCCCCCTTGTACAGTATGATATCCCACACATCCCCTTTTGTAGTATGTTGTCCCCACACATCCCCCTTGTGCAGTATAATATCCCAACACAGCCCCTTTGTGCATTATGACATCCCACACAGCCCCCTTGTGCAGTATAATGTACCCACACAGCCCCCTTGTACAATATGGCATTCCAGACAGTCCCCTTGTGCTGTATGATGTCCCCACCCTGCCCCCTTGTGCAGTATGATGTCTCCACACAGCCCCCTTGCACAGTATGACATTGCACACATCCCCCTTGTGTAGTATGATGTCTCCACACAGCCCCCTTGCACAGTATGCCATCCCACACAGCCCCCTTGCACAGTATGATTTCCCCTCACAGCCCCCTTTTGTAGTATGTTGTCCCCACACATCCCCCTTATGCAGTAGAATATCCCAACACAGCCCCCATGTGCATTATGACATCCCACACAGCCCCCTTGTGCAGTATAATGTACCCACACAGCCCTCTTGTACAATATGGCATTCCAGACAGTCCCCTTGTGCTGTATGATGTCCCCACCCTGCCCCCTTGTGTAGTATGGTATATCCACACAGCCCCCTTGCACAGTATGACATTGCACACATCCCCCTTGTGTAGTATGATGTCTCCACACAGCCCCCTTGCACAGTATGACATCCCACACAGCCCCCCTGCACAGTATGATTTCCCCTCACAGCCCCCTTTTGTAGTATGTTGTCCCCACACATCCCCCTTGTGCAGTATAATATCCCAACACAGCCCCCTTGTGCATTATGACATCCCACACAGCCCCCTTGTGCAGTATAATGTACCCACACAGCCCTCTTGTACAATATGGCATTCCAGACAGTCCCCTTGTGCTGTATGATGTTCCCACCCTGCCCCCTTGTGCAGTATGATGTCTCCACACAGCCCCCTTGCACAGTATGACATTGCACACATCCCCCTTGTGTAGTATGATGTCTCCACACAGCCCCCTTGCACAGTATGCCATCCCACACAGCCCCCTTGCACAGTATGATTTCCCCTCACAGCCCCCTTTTGTAGTATGTTGTCCCCACACATCCCCCTTATGCAGTATAATATCCCAACACAGCCCCCATGTGCATTATGACATCCCACACAGCCCCCTTGTGCAGTATAATGTACCCACACAGCCCTCTTGTACAATATGGCATTCCAGACAGTCCCCTTGTGCTGTATGATGTCCCCACCCTGCCCCCTTGTGTAGTATGGTATCTCCACACAGCCCCCTTGCACAGTATGACATTGCACACATCCCCCTTGTGTAGTATGATGTCTCCACACAGCCCCCTTGCACAGTATGCCATCCCACACAGCCCCCTTGCACAGTATGATTTCCCCTCACAGCCCCCTTTTATAGTATGTTGTCCCCACACATCCCCCTTGTGCAGTATAATATCCCAACACAGCCCCCTTGTGCATTATGACATCCCACACAGCCCCTTTGTGCAATATAATGTTCCCCAACAGCCCCCTTGCACAGTATGACATCCCATATAACCCTTTAGTGCAGTATAATGTCCCCAAACAGCCCCCTTGAGCAGTATGAGATCCCAGACAGCCACCATGTCTGTTATGATGTCCCTACACATCCGAATTCTGTTCCCCAGCTGCTTCGGTCTTCACTGTGTACTAAGGCACAACTGCCATGATGTAGTGACATCATTGTGTTTGCTGTGCTCTCGAATGTACAGGCTCAATGAAGGAAGGGAGAGCTGACAGCTCCCTGTTTTATCCTTATTTTCACTGGTAGCTGCATCCTATGGATGCAGATACTGGTGAAAGCGAGATGCCAGGCGAAGTGCCGGGTGCATGGTGTAGGATGCCACTGTATATGGTCATTTGGCTGTCCCGATCCAGGAACCACACAAGAACAACCACATGGCCCCATTGGCACATAGGCCACTCTTTACCAAGGTCAGCCCTGGATGGATAATCAAAAATTGTTGGCTTATATTATTGTTGTGCCTCATTCCTAATGCTCCCATTAATATAAATATGAAAATAGTAATGTAAAGAGAGAGGGGGAGCTCACCAGTCCATAGGATTGCCAGCCATAGAATTCATTAGGGCGGGTACAAGTATTTCAGCACTGCTGGTGTGCAGCCTGAGGCTACGACTAAGGGAAACTGCCCGAAAAGCATCATTGACTGCAGGCATGGATCAATTTCTGTTGTTTTATCAACATCTTTGGAAAAAAACATGTAATATGCAAGAATAAAGGAAGACTTTTTATAATTGGACGGTTGTGCTATTTTTCCTTCTACCTCCTAAATATGAAAATAGTGTAACTTCTTTTTTATACCTGTTTTTATGGTGATAGAGACTGATCTTTTCTTATTTGATTACAGTTTCAAAGACCTAATGATTTTTCCCCCGCCTTCCGATTTGGCACTGTCCCGAATGGCAGCACAGAAAGAAATATCCGTAACAACTACCTCGAAATGCATACGTACATGGTGAAATTTAACCAGCGGTCAGTGCAAGATGCTCTACTCTCTTTAAAAACTGGGTAAGTTGTGTTTAGTGTATTGTGGAACCATAAAATAGTGGAAGACAGACAATTTCATCAAACTAGGGCTCAATTCTCTGATTAATTTGACTGTTTAACCTCTTAATATGAGGTACATTATCCATCTCCCCTTTCCAGTACTTCATATATTATCAGTGGATTATACTTGTGGTGATGCAAGTGTGCTCGGGGTGGTAGCTGTGGTTGAGAGACTCGGTTTCCTATCCCAACACTCTACAGAAATGAGGGATTACTGTGTGTGTGGATGGGGTGACACCTCTGCCTTTTGGACCACAATGGTTTTGCTCCTCGTTAAGCCCCTCATTCTTTAGGATAAGGACACCAGGTGAGATGTTAAAACCAAGGACACTTTACTGAGTAAACAACTTTGGTACATAGGACAGCAGGCAGCACACTTTCTCTTAACTTCTGTACAGCACAGAGGCACATTCTTAACGGTTCACAGCCAGCGGCATTCTACTTGTGAACAGTACATGGACGGCAGCAAGGGGGGGGCACCTACTTCCTCTCTTTGTACAGAGCCACATGGGTCAATGTGTTAAGCTATGGTCACCACACACAGGCATTTAGATTAGTCTTCTCACTACGGCACAAGGACCCACGGGTCAATGTGTTTAACTGGGTCCCATGCCCACTACCACAGACAGTGATTCCATATAATGGCCGTCCTTGCGCTGATACCTTCTTCCCATGTTTCCGGCTAAGTAAATTTCTTCTCTTTCAGGGTTCCCTGTCCCCTTTCCAGCTACACTGGCTTCATTTCTCTTTCAGGTCTGCTTGCAGGTTGCACCCACTTACTGTGGTGTTCACTTCTGTAACTACAAACGTTTCTCTTGGTTCTTGCTTCCTAGTACTTCTCAACAGCTCACTTGCTCTGTCTCCTCCTAACAGGCACTTTTCCCACTATTCACACTGTACACTACTGGTCACTAACCAGGAACTACATCTTCCTATATCAACTCACACCCTGTCCCCCCTCCCTGTCTGGCTAGGTTTAATCCCTCACAAGCCCTGGGAAACCTAATCCTATTCTAGGGGAACCAATGACCTTGTGTGGCCGGTTCCTACACTGCGACTCACACCAACTTGACCCTCTAACATATTAACTCTTACAGTAACGTAATTGTAACTCACACCTTATGCAATACCACACAGTAAACATATTACATTCATGTATTAAGATGATTGGTGTCTTCAGGGAGATCACACGACTGTGGGTCCCCACGCTTACAGTGACATATATTGTAATTGCTAAAATCAACAGCCTTGCAGCAAGGCTCTCTATGCAGAATATAGCAGAGTAGTTTTTGCCCGGCATGAAGCAGGGATCCTTGTTACTCCAACTACAACCAAAGTATAATCTGATGATTGAATATATACAGTATTACAAATGTCTCAGAATTCCTTTCATATTAAATGTTAAAGCTGAATTGTGTGCATAAAACCAAAGAGTCAGTGTAAGTCATAACGGTAAATTGCACTGTATAAACCATATACCGTACATTTAACTTCAAGTTGCAAATATTTTTATCAATAGCCTTTAAATAAATGCTAAGATTATTTCCGCAAGAAAAGATTACCTGCTAGTAAATCTACCCACACATTCTTAATGATATTTTCATATTTTTGTTCGTATTATAGTAAACTGGACGCCTTTATTTATGATGCTGCTGTACTGAACTACATGGCTGGGCGGGATGAAGGATGTAAACTAGTGACCATTGGTAGTGGCAAAGTCTTTGCATCTACTGGTTATGGTATTGCTATCCAAAAGGATTCTGGATGGAAAAGACAAATTGACCTGGCAATCCTGCAACTATTCGGTGATGGTATGTAGTGCCTCCAGGCTGTTAGTAACTATAGTGGCGAGATGAGTTAAAATATTTTTAATCTCTGTATGTTTAGTAAAAACCTGTATATATAGACACACACATACAGTGCTTTGCAAAAGTACTGGGCCCCTTTGAATTTTTCAACCTTTTCCCACATTTCAGGCTTCAAACATAAAGATAAAAATGTTAATGTTATGGTGAAGAATAAACAAGTGGGACACAATTGTGAAGGTGAACAATGTTTATTGCTTATTTTAAACTTTTATAAAAATTAAATAACTGAAAAGTGGGGCATGCAATATTTATTCAGCCCCTTTAAGTTAATACTTTGTAGAGCCACCTTTTGCTGCGATTACAGCTGCAAGTCGCTTGGGGTATGTCTCTATCAGTTTTGCACATCGAGAGACTGAAATTCTTGCCCATTCTTCCTTTGCAAACAGCTGGAGCTGAGTGAGGTTGGATGGAGAGCGTTTGCAGCAGTTTTCAGCTCTCTCCACAGATTCTCGATTGGATTCAGGTCTGGACTTTGACTTAGCCATTCTAACACCTGGATACGTTTATTTGTGAATCATTCCATTGTAGATTTTGCTTTATGTTTGGGATCATTATCTTGTTGAAAGACAAATCTCCGTCCCAGTCTCAGGTCTTTTGCAGACACCAACAGGTTTCTTCCCATCAATTTTCACCATCTTCTCTGTCCCTGCTGAAGAAAAGCAGGCCCAACCATGATGCTGCCACCACCATGTTTGACAGTGGGAATGGTGTATTCAGGGTGATGAGCTGTGTTGCTTTTACACCAAACATATCGTTTGGCATTGTGCCCAAAAAGTTCGATATTGGTTTCATCTGACCAGAGTACCTTCTTCCACATGTTTGGTGTGTCTCCCAGGTGCCTTGTGGCAAACTTTAAACAACACTTTTTGTGGATATCTTAGAGAAATGACTTTCTTCTTGCCACTCTTCCATAAAGGCAGATTTGTGCAGTGTACGACTGATTGTTGTCCCATGGACAGACTCTTCCACCTCAGCTGTAGATCTCTGCAGTTCATCCAGTGTAATCATGGGCCTCTTGGCTGCATCTCTAATCAGTCTTCTCCTTGTTTGAGATGAAATTTTCAAGGGAAGGCCGGGTCTTGGTAGATTTGCAGTGGTATGATACTGCTTCCATTTCAATATGAACGCTTGAACAGTGCTTCTTGGGATGTTTAAAGTTGTGGAAATCTTTTTGTAACCAAATCCGGCTTTAAACTTCTCCAAAACAATATCATGGACCTGCCTGTTGTGTTCCTTGGTCTTCATGATGCTCTCTGCACTTTAAACAGAACACTGAGACTATCACAGAGCAGGTGCATTTATACGGAGACTTGATTACACACAGGTGGATTATATTTATCACCACCAGTCATTTAGGACAACATTGGATACTTCAGAGATCCTCAATGAACTTAGTTTGCTGCACTGAAAGTAAAGGGGCCGAATAATATTGCACGCCCCAATTTTCAGTTTATTCTTCTTTACAAATGTTTAAAATAAGCAATAAACTTCATTCAACTTCACAATTGTGTTCTACTTGTTGTTGATTCTTCGCCATAACATTACAATTTTTATCCTTATGTTTGAAGCCTGAAATGTGGGAAAAGGTTGAAAAATTCAAGGGGACCGAATACTTTCGCAAGGCACTATATATGTATGTATATATGTATGTATATAATATATATAGAGAGAGAGAGAGAGAGAGAGAGAGAGAGAGAGAGAGAGTGTTAGCAGTGTCAGACTTGGGTGTAGCCGGTAGGATTGACTCTAGGGGTCCACGCTGTAGGTACAGTTGAAACCAGACGTTTACATACACTACCTATAAAGACACATCTGCATGTTTTTCTCACTATCTGACATGAAATCATAATAATCCTTTCCTGTTTTAGGTCAATTAGGAACCAAAATTGTTTATATTTGTTTATATATTGTTTATATTTAATAATGAGAGAGAGAGAATGTTTTAAGGCATTTTTATTACTTTCTGCAAAATCAAAAGTTTATATATGTTACAGGCAATGTATGAAAACCTGGCATTCTATAGAATACCTAGGCAATGTATACAATCCCTGTCATTTTCAGGCAAGGTATGAAATATCTGCATTGTTCTATACTTTCCCTAGGCATTACATAAAATGTGTAGTTATTATAAAGAATGACAAGAACTGCTCAGGGCAAAGTCTGATATAATGCCCAGATTGGAAACGTCTTTAGTAACAAACAGTCAAAAAACTAATGAAAGAAGAAATCCTAAATGAACAACAGGATATCTTTACTGGGAAAAACACAAAGAAACAGAAGTGTCATTCCTGACTAATAGTCTTTAGTAACAAACAGTCAAAAACATTAAAGAAGAAATGCAAAATTAACAACAGGATATCTTTGCTGGGGGAAAAAAAAAGGAATCAGAAGTGTCATTCCTGTCTATGTGTTGCAGCATGGGAGGCTAGAATGGCATTTTAATGCTAAGGGCAACTGAGCCAGTTTCACAGATCTGCTGCTGCCTGCTCTGCCCACCTACTTTTGGATGCTAAGGGCAACTGAGACAGATTCACAGATCTGCTGCTGCCTGCTCTGTCCACCTACTTTTGGACGGACCACCCCTGTAGTATTCTACATCTCCGCCTTTTTGTCATTTAGGTATTCTATAGAATGTCTAGGAAATGTATGAACATCTGATGTATTTCATACTTTGACGACTCATTTCCGGCATTGTGTACATTGCCTAGGTATTCTATAGAATGCCTGTTTTTACACATTGTCGGTAACATATATACATCAACAGCCTGGTTCATCCTTGGGTGCAATTTCCTGATACCTGAAGGTGCCTCAGTCATCTGTACAAACAATTAAATGCAAGTACATACAAGACATATGTGTTTTTTGAGATAGTGGATAGAAACTTTGTTTTTCAATTGTATATGCAAACACCAGTTAGTCGTTATGCACCTTAGAGGGGATTATAAAATACAGGAGGCTCCAGTACGTCTGCCTGCACCCTTATTGTGATGTACATTGTAGGCAGGTATGCAGGGTAGTTAATAAGTAATTGATTTGAGGGTGTTTCACCCACACTAATAGGAAGAATGAGGAACTTAAATCACTGACAGGGCACTTTTAACCCCGTTTCAAAATGAATGCCAGACCAGAGGTCTGACTGCCCCTCTGTTCATCCCCTATGGGGCTACCAAAATAAACCAAGCATAATGCATGGCAGATACATTGGAATGAATGGAGCCGTGCTCTAACATGTTGCTCTATTCTATCAGGGGTAAGATTTCCACATTGTTTCAATCAGGGCATGTTCCAATAATTGGACCCCTAAGGGCCGTTTCACACATCCGGCTTTTCGCTGGATTGCCGGATTTAGCGCACTCCAGTACAGTGTATACATGACAATGGCAGCACAACAAGCTCCGGTCACATGCTGTCATGTGACCGGAACATGTGACTAGGAAGTTGCCACTCTGCCATTGTACTGTATCACACCGTACTGCAGTGTGCCGAATCCGGCAACCCGGCGAAAGGCCGGATGTGTGAAACTAGCCTAACCAATTAATAGGTTATTACTTATCCTATGGATCAGTGATAACTTGTTTTCACCAGTGAACCCTTTTACTTGCAACTCTGCCACTGTATAATTGTATGTCCCAGGACACAGAGGGTGAAACTTTCAAGTTTTTAAGCTCAAATTGAAATTAAAAAACGTATTATTGATAACAGAGAAAACAAGTTATATCCGTTCACAATAAAATCCCCTATACCAAGGCCAATATACCAATCATACTACACTTTGTCCCCCATTTGGCATAATATCCCCCTCTTTGGCCCACATTTATTATAACGTTCTCCTCTTTAACCTCCATTTAATATAATTTGTATTGTAAAATAGATAGATTAGCAAATAAATTTGAGCACAATTGAATTCAGTTCAAAGTTTTAAAAATCTGCATGTAATGCTGCCACCAGGGGGAGCCAGAGCTCTGTAGCATAATACACTACACAGAGCAATGAGAACCAGGAAGTGAATTCACAGCGTTCTCATGCATTACCTCAAAGCACAGCTGAGAAGCAGAGCTGCAGAGCATGCAAGGAATAGTCAGGCAGGCTGGGTCAAACACCGTACGGGCAGAAGCAGGCCCGGAGGAACGAGCAAAAGCGGAGTCAAAGTCAGGCCAAGGTCAGTACCGGAGGAAGCAACCGAGTGGGGAAATAGGAGAGGGGACAGAGGACAGGAGGGACGACCAGGGGATGGAACACAGACAAGGGCACGGGGGCACAGAAACAGACAGATCAGGATATCACTCACAGGACCAGCAATCACAGGCAAAGCAGTGCTAAGCTTATAGCCGGCACTGGTTCACTGGAAATGCCAGCTTTTAAGGCATCCAGGGTCTGGAAGTGAGGCTCGAGAGAAGGCTCCGCCCCCTAGCCATGTGGACAGGGAGGCAAACCATGACAGTACCCCCTCCTCAAGGGGGGGCAGGCTTCCCAGGATACTTTCGGTGGAAAGCCGCAATTAACCAATCGGCCCGAACGGATCGAGCCGGCACCCATGACCTGTCCTCCGGACCGTAACCCTTCCAATGGATCAGATACTGGAGGGAACAACGAACCCAACGAGAATCGATAATACGCTGGATCTCTTACTCCTCCTCACCGTCCACCAATATCGGAGCCGGAGGGGTCTGAGAATCCACCACCGATGGAACAAATGGCTTAAGCAAGGAGGTATGAAATACGTTAGGAATACGCAAGGTCTGGGGCAGTTGCAACCGAAAGGCCACCGGGTTGATCACTTTGATGATTTCATATGGACCTATAAACTTAGGAACCAACTTAGTAGATGGAACCCTAAGCCTAATATTCCGAGTGGACAGCCACACTTTGTCCCCCACCCGAAAGGGGGGTCCCAGAGAACGATGTTTGTCCGCTTGGCGTTTCTGGGACTGTTTGACCCGTCTCGATGCACCGCTGTACCTCCTTCCACACCTCCCCTAGATGCTGAACGACGGACTCGGCCCCTGGACACCCCGAATCCACTGTAGAGAAGGTCCCAAAGTGAGGGTGAAACCCGTAATTACAGAAGAAGGGAGAAGTTCCCGTAGACTGATGGACTCTGCTATTGAATGCAAACTCCGCAAGGGGCATAAACATACACCAATCCGCCTGTTGAGCAGAAACCAAGCACCGCAGGATTTGCTCAAGGGTCTGATTCATCCTTTCCGTTTGCCCATTGGACTCGGGATGATAGGCGGACGAGAAGGACAACTCAATTTCCAACCGCCTGCACAAGGCCCTCCAAAACCGAGAAATTAATTGTACCCCCCTGTCAGACACAATATTCATGGGCAACCCATGTAACCGAACCACCTGGTCAATAAAGTGGTTGGCAAGGGCCGCAGCATTAGGTAGACCGGAGAGGGGAACAAAATGTGCCTGTTTACTAAAGCGATCCACCACCACCCAGATCACAGTCATACCATTTGAGACAGGGAGGTCCGTAATGAAATCCATGGACAAGTGGGTCCATGGTCTTTCAGGAACAGGTAATGGAACCAGTTCCCCGGCCGGTTGGTTACGACATACCTTAGTATGGGCACATGTAGCACAGGCAGACACAAACCAAGCAACATCTGAGTGAAGAGATGGCCACCTAAATAGTCAAGCAACAGCCCTGCGAGTGGCTGTAATTCCAGGATGGCCGCTGAGTACGGACTCATGGAACTCTTGAAGTACCCGTAACCGGAGGTGCAAAGGGACAAACAGTTTAGTGTCTGGAGCCGAAGATGGCGCTGAGGACTGGGCCTCCCTGACCTCAGCCTCCAACTCGGATGACAAGGCAGCGACCACCACCCCTCGCAGAAGAATGGAGGAAGGAGGCTCTGGAGGTGACACCGGGTCCAAACTACGGGACAGTGCATCTGCCCTCACGTTTTTAGACCCCGGACGAAAAGTAATACAAAAATGGAATCTAGAAAAAAAAAGAGCCCACCTCGCTTGTCGAGGCGTCAATCTCTTGGAGGACTCGATATACGCGAGGTTTTTATGATCGTGATGACAGTAATACGGTGAACAGCACTGTCCAAAAAATACCTCCATTCTTCAAATGCCAATTTTGCTGCCAATAATTCACGGTTACCCACATCATAATTCCTTTCAGCCGGAGTGAATTTCTTGGAGAAGAACGCACATGGTCGCAGATTAGTCAGAGTAGCAGGGCCCTGAGAGAGAATAGCTCCCACCCCCACCTCTGAGGCGTCCACCTCCACAATAAACGGCGCCTCGAGGTCAGGCTGTACCAGGACCGGGGCGGACATGAACCGGTCCTTTAGCTGAAGAAAGGCCTGGACAGCCATTTGCGACCAGTTCTGCAGATCCACCCCTTTCCGTGTAAGGTCAGTCAATGGCTTGGCAATTTGAGAAAACCACTTAATGAACCGTCGATAATAATTTGCGAAACCCAAAAAGCGTTGTAGCGCCTTGATATCCCTGGGTTGCACCCAATCCACGATAGCCTGCACCTTTCCTTGGTCCATTTTAAACCCATCACGAGAAAGGAGTAACCCAAGAAAGGCTATTTCCTGAACAGAGAAAACACATTTTTCAAGTTTAGCAAACAGATGGTTATCACGTAATCTCTGTAATACTGAGCGAACATGCATAATATGTGTATCCTTATTGGCAGAATAAATCAAAATGTAATCGAGATAGATGACCACAAAACGACCAAGAAAATCAGAGAAGATATCATTGATGAAATTTTGAAACACCGCAGGGGCATTTGTTAGACCAAAAGGCATCACCAAATTCTCGAATAACCCCTCTGACGTCAGAAAGGCCGTTTTCCACTCATCCCCTTCTCTAATATGGATAAGATTATAGGCCCCCCTGAGATCTAGTTTAGTAAACCACCAGGCTTCATAGAATTGGTTGTAGAGATCAGGGATGAGTGGAAGCGGATACGTGTTTTTCACAGTAATTTTGTTCAATTCTCGGAAATCGAGACATGGCCTTAATCCTCCGTCCTTCTTCTTTACAAAAAAGAACCCAGCGGCCACAGGGGAAGAAGGACGGATATGCCCTTTACGTATACTCTCAGATATGTGCGATTTCATAGCAGCCCCTTCTGGACCCGAGAGGTGATATAAACGGGTCTTGGGCAATTTGGTATTGGGAAGCAAATCGATGGCACAGTCATATGGGCGATGAGGCGGCAAAACCTCGACCTCTGTTTCCGAGAATACGTCTCCGTAGTCCCTCAGGTATTCCGGAAGACCCTCAGGACTTACGGAGAACACAGGTACAGATTGTAAACATCTTTTATGACAAGCAGGACTCCATTTGACTATGGTACGACACTCCCAATCAATAACGGGATTATGTAACATCAACCATGGATACCCCAACACTAATCCAGCAGGCAGATTGGCCATTACAAAACAAGAAATAGTTTCAGAATGCAGAGACCCGATCACAAGAGTAAATTTTTCAGTAGCAAACCGAATGAGGTTTTGAGGCAGCGGTGTTTTATCAATTGCCAGGAGTTGAATGGGTCCTTCTAACCTCACTGTCCCTAACTCTAATCTTTGGACCAACTCAGAGTCAATGAAGTTCATAGCGGACCCATAGTCAAGAAAGGCAGTAGCAGACCAGACCGACTCCTTGACCCGGAGGTCAATATTCAGAAGTATCTTATTGGAGGAGAGGAAAGGTACCTGATAGTCTGGGCAACCTCCTCGACCGTTACCCAGACTTAGAAGTTTCACTACGACTGTTTAGTGGAGGGGAAAGCTCCTCCTATGGGAGATAAAGCCTATAGAGGCCGGCTATACTGTAATGCTGCCACCAGGGGGAGCCAGAGCTCTTTAGCATAATACACTACACAGAGCAATGAGAACCAGGAAGTGAATTCACAGCGTTCTCATGCATTACCTCAAACCACAGCTGAGAAGCAGAGCTGCAGAGTATGCAAGGAATAGTCAGGCAGGCTGGGTCAAACACCGTACGGGCAGAAGCAGGACCGGAGGAACGAGCAAAAGCGGAGTCAAAGTCAGGCCAAGTTCAGTACCGGAGGAAGCAACCGAGTGGGGAAATAGGAGAGGAGACAGAGGACAGGAGGGACGACCAGGGGATGGAACACAGACAAGGGCACGGGGGCACAGGAACAGATAGATCAGGATATCACTCACAGGACCAGCAATCACAGGCAAAGCAGTGCTAAGCTTATAGCCGACACTGGTTCACTGGAAATGCCAGCTTTTAAGGCATCCAGGGTCTGGAAGTGAGGCTCGAGAGAGAAGGCTCCACCCCCTAGCCATGTGGACGGGGAGGCGAACCATGACACTGCAATTGCCAAATGTGGATTTTTTTCTAATTCCATCTGCATGGATTCAGCAAAATGGCATCCATTCATGCTGTAATCCCTGGGCATCCCAAATTCAGCTTGTAAGTACAGTATATATATATATTTATATATATATATATATTTATATATATATATATATATATATATGTATATATATGTATATACAGTTGAAACCAGAAGTTTACATACACTATCTAAAAAGACACATCTGCATGTTTTTGTCACTATCTGACATACACAATAAACTTTTCCCTTTTCAGGTCAATTGGGAACCAAAATTATTTATATTTGCCAAATACCAGAATAATAAGAGAGAGAGAATGTTTTAAGGCATTTTTATCAGTTTATGCAAAGTCAAAACTTTATATACACTAAAGCCTGCTTTACACGGTACGACCGATTGTGCGATTTCACAATCGATCGTACCCGCCCCCGTCCTTTTTGCGTCACGGGCAAATCGTTGCCCGTGTCGCACAAAGGTAGTAACCCCCGTCACACATACTTACCTCTCGTGCGACCTCGCTGTGGGCGGCGAACGTCCACTTCCTGGAGTGGGAGGGACGTTCGGCGTCACAGCGATGTCACACGGCCGCCGGCCAATAGAAGCGGAGGGGCGGAGATGAGCAGGATGTAAACATCCCGCCCACCTCCTTCCTTCCACATAGAGACGGTGGCGGCCGCGGGAGGCAGGTGAGCTGCTCATCGTTCCCGTGGTGTCACACGGAGCGACGTGTGCTACCACGGAAACGATGGTCAACTAAAGTAACCGATATTATGGAACCTAACGAGCAGTACCCGACTCACGATTTGTGAGCGATACTGCGTCGCTAGGAGGTGTCACACAGGCCGGCATCGCCAGCGATGCCGGATGTGCGTCACAAAAACCGTGACCCCGACGATCTATCGCACGATAGATTGCCTGGTGTAAAGCAGCCTTAAGAGTACTATGCATTTAAACAATAAGGAACAGCCCATATGATGATATCATGTCTTTAGAAGCTTCTGATAGGTTTATTGGCAACATGTGAGTTAATTAGAGACACACCTGTGGATGTATTTTAATGCACACCTGAAACACACTGTTTCATGTGTAGCATCATGGGAAAGTCAAATGAAATCAGCCAAGCCCAGGAAGAGAATTGTGGACTTGCACAACTCTGCGTCATTCTTGGATACAATTTCCAGATACCTGAAGGGGTCTCGTTCATCTGTACAAACACTTATACGCAAGTACAAACAAGATGGAAATGTCCAACCATCATACTGCTCAGGAAGGATATGGGTTCTGTGTACCAGAGATGACTATGCTTTGGTCAGACATGTGCATATCAAGCCAAGAAAAAAAGCAGAAGACCTTGTGAAGATGCTGGTGGAAGTTAGTAAGATTGTGTCATGATTCACAATGAAACAAGTAACGGTACTTTATTAACATGAGCTGAAAAGCCACTCTGCCAGGAAGAAGCCATTACTCCAAAAGAAACAAATGCACATAGGAACAAAGACCTTAATTTTTGGAGACATGTCCTGTGGTTGGATGAAACTAAAATTGGCCATAATGACCATCATTACATTTGGAGGAAGAAGGGAGAAGCTTTAAAGCCTAAGAACACAATCCTAATTGTGAAACACGAGCAGCATCATGTTGTGGGGTTGTTTTACTGCAGGAGGGACAGGTGCACTTCACAAAATAGATGGCATCATGAAGAAAGAAGATTATGTGGCAACACTAAAGCAACATCTCAAGACATCAGGCAGGAACTTACAGCTTGGGTGGAAATGTGTCTTCCAAATGGACAATGACCCAAAGCATGCTGACAAGCTGGTTACAAAGTGGCTTAAGGATAACGAAGTCAATGTTTTGGAGTGGCCATCACAAAACCCTGATCTCAATCCTATTGAAAATTTATGGGCAAAGCTGAAAAGGCCGGTGCAAGCAAGACGACATAGAAACATGGCTCAGTTACACCAGTTCTGTCAGAAGCAATGGGCCCAAATTCCTACCAACTATTGTGAGAAGCTTGTGGAAGGAGATCCAAAACGTTTGACCCAAGTCATCCAGTTTAAGGAAAATGGTACCAAATACTAATGAAATGTATGTAAACCTCTGACTCTGCAGAAACTAATAAAAATGCCTTAAGGCCTAAAACACACTTCCGCAAAAAAAAGTCCGTGTGACACGGTCCGTTTTTCGGGTCCGTGTTCCGTTTTTTTGGGGCGTTTCTCCGGTACGTATGTGCTGTGCTGCATGGAGGTGACCGGAGCTGCAGAAGACACCGCCGCTCCTGTCACCTCCACGCAGCTAATGAAGGCAATAGCGCGATCAGCTGGGCTGTCACTGAGGTTACTCGCGGCCAACGCTGAATACAGCTGATCACGCTATTGCCTTCATTAGCTGCGTGGAGGTGACTGGAGCGGCGGTGTCTGCTGCAGCTCCGGTCACCTCCATGCAGCACAGCTGGAAGCGACGCTGGACCATCCTGGAGTACGCCGGACATTGATGGCTTTTTCGGGCTTATTAAAGTGGTGTTTGTGTTTTTTATTTCTAATAAAGGATTTTTTCGGGTGTGTGTGTTTATTTACTGTAATTTACAGATTAATCATGGAAGGAATCTCGGGGAGACGCCTGACATGATTAATCTAGGACTTATTGGCAGCTTTGGGCTGCCAATAACTCCTTATTTCCTCGATTTGCCAACGCACCAGGGCAAATCGGGAAGAGCCGGGTACAGTCCCAGAACTGTCGCAGCTAATGTATGCGGCAATTCTGGGCGGCTGCTGACTGATATTGTTAGGCTAGGGGGCTCCCCATAACGTGGGGCTCCCCATCCTGAGAATACCAGCCTTCAGCCGTATGGCTTTATCTGGCTGGTATTAAAATGGGGGGGGCCGCACGCAGTTTTTTTAATTATTTATTTATTTTACTGCACAGTATAGACACGCCCACCGGCTGCTGTGATTGGGTGCAGTGAGACAGCTGTCACTCAGCGTGGGGGGCGTGTCTGTCTGCAACCAATCATAGGCGCCGGTGGGTGGGGAAAGCAGGGATACGAGATTGATTAATGAGCGGCCGGCATATTCAAAGTAATTGTTGCCGCGCATTCTGTGCACAGCTGTTCCTCGCCGCGCTGGTGATCGGGGAGCGGTATGAGCCGGGGGAAAAAAAAAACCGAGCGCCAATGTAAGTATGACTGAGAACAGCAGAAAAAAAGGTAAGTATACTGAATTTAATTAAAAAAAAAATAAGATCACTAGTGTAAAAACGCACACGCACGAAACGTGCTGAACACGGACATACTCCGTGTGCGGTACGTGCAGGCACGGACCCATAGACTAAAGCGGGTCCGTGCCTGCGTGCTGCCGGCCAAAAACGGACATGTTGTCCGTGTAGAAAAGCGCACACACGTACTTACCTCACGGACAAACGTTCCGTGCGATTTTACGTGTGTGTGTGCCATCTACCATTGATTAACATGGGTCTCCGTGTGTACGTGTCTCCGGTACGTGCAAATACGTACCGCACACGTACAAATTACACGGATGTGTGTTGCGGGTCTAAGACATTCTCTCTCTCTCTCTCTCTCTTTATTCTGGCATTTGGCAAAAAATAAATAATTTTGGTTCCTAATTCACCTAAACCGGGAAAGCTTTATTCTGATTTCATGTCAGATAGTGAGGAAAAACATGCAGATATGTCTTTTTAGATAGTATATGTTAATTTCTTTTTTCAACTGTATATACATATACATTTCATGTAAATTTTCCCATGAAATTCACTTTGCACATGTGCATACAAGGTCATGACGTTGTGACCTTTCACGCACTTACACAGAATCCTACCGAGCCTAATCAGAACTGAAAGTCCTTGCGAGGTCATAGGATTTCAGAGTAAGTGGCAGGAATCAGAAAATACTATGTGGACCGGATGGGTGACAGTGAGGAGCATTAAAATGTTGTAAAATATTGATGCAACATTTTTACCTTTGTCATGCTAATTTCTATTTGCTATGCCAAAGTGGCTAATGTACATCTGTCTAACTCATTAACATTTAGGTCATACATAATGTAAAAAAATATTTCTGGCGAGGAGTGCAGGGGCATATGCCTGTTTTAAGATGCGCCTGATTCATTTGGTGATATGCACCTTTTAATGATCTAGGTGCATTGAACCCCACCACGCCCTTTCATTAACACCAGTCTTAATGAGTTGAGGCCTGTATGTACAGCGTAATAAACTTAATGGGGAAGTAGCATTCATAGTTTTACTATACAGTGTAATAATACTCTAACAAATAATTTATAGCTTTACTATAGGGCTTGTTAATGAACACAGTTGGAGGAAAACATCATTATTATTCTGTGTGCATTCATCTATAATTATTCAGTAAATCATACTAATAAATAGATTGCTACTATCCAGATAAAACCCTAGAAAAACCTATGCTGCACATCTAAAAGATGTTGGAGTGAACTGGAGTGAACCTCTTACATGACCAGTAAAACCATGTCATTCGTCAAAGTGTGAACTTTTTGTATATACTATATATATATATATACTATATATATACTGAATGTGTGTATGTATATATATATATATATATATATAAAATTTTTATGTTATGGTAAAGAATCAACAAGTGAGACATAATTGTGAAGTTGAACGAAATCTATTGCTTATGTTAAACTTTTTAAAAAAATAAATAACTGAAAAGAGGGGCGTGCAATATTATTTGTCCCCTTTACTTTCAGTGCAGCAAACTCACTCCAGAAGTTGAGGATCTCTGAATGATCTAATGTTGTCCTAAATGACTGATGATGATACATATAAGCCACCTGTGTGTAATCAAGTCTCCGTATAAATGCACATGCTCTGTGATAGTCTCAGTGTTCTGTGTAAAGCGCAGATAGCATCATGAAGACCAAGGAACAAAACAGGCAGGTCCGTGATACTATTGTGGAGAAGTTTAAAGCTGGATTTAGTTACAAAAAGATATCCAAAACTTTAAACATCCCAAGGAGCACTGTGCAAGCGATCATATCGAAATGGAAGGAGTATCATACCACTGCAAATCTACCAAGACCCGGCCGTCCATCCAAATTTTCATCTCAAACAAAGAGAAGACTGATCAGAGATGCAGCCAAGAGGCCCATGTGATCACTCTGGATGAACTGCAGAGATCTACAGCTGAGGTGCAAGAGTCTGTCCATGGGACAACAATAAGTCGTACACTGCACAAATCTGGCCTTTATGAAAGAGTAGCAAGGAGAAAGCTATTTCTCAAAGATTTCCATAAAAATTGTTGTTTATACTTTGCCACAAGCCACCTGGGAGACATACCAAACGTGGAATAAGGTGTTCTGGTCAGATGAAACCAAAATCGAAATATTTGGGCACAATGCCAAATGATTTGTTTGGCGTAAAAGTAACAAAGCTCATCACCCGAACACACCATCCCCACTGTCAGACATGGTGGTGGCAGCATCATGGTTTGGGCCTGCTTTTCTTCAGCAGGGACAGGGAAGATGGCTAAAATTGATGGGAAGATGGACGGAGATTTGTCTTCCAACAAGACAATGATCCCAAACATAAAGCAAAATCTACAATGTAATGTTTCACAAATAAACGTATCCAGGTGTTAGAATGGCCAACTCAAAGTCCAGACCTGAATCCAATCGAGAATCTGTGGAAAGAGCTGAAAACTGCTGTTCATAAACGCTCTCCATCCAATCTCACTCAGCTCGAGCTATGTGCAAAGGAAGATTTGGCAAGAATTTCAGTCTCTCAATGTGCAAAACTGATAGAGACATACCCCAAGCGACTTGCAGCTGTAATCACAGCAAAAGGTGGCGCCACAATGTATTAATTTAAAGGGTCTGAATAATATTGCACGCAACAATTTTCAGTTATTTATTATTTAAAAAAGTTTAAAATAAGCAATAAATTTCGTTCAACTTCACAATTGTGTCCCACTTGTTGTTGATTCTTCACTGTTACATCTCGTGGCTCTCCTGAGGCAAGGACTGAGGCAGTCTCCCATTCCTTGCCTGCCACGAGCACTCCTGCTCAGCAGCGCCGAAGGTCTGCCAGACTGCGCAGTGTGCAGGAGATACCTTCTCAGAGAGGCAGCAGAAGGGTGACACCTAGTGGTTCTCCTGTTACAAGGAGTGAAGTGGTCTCCCATTCCTGGCCTGCCGCAGACTCTCCTGCTCAGCAGCCCCGAAGGTCTGTGAGGCTGCGCAATGTGCAGAGGTTTACTGCTCAGGGAAGCAGTGAGATTCCCGTTATCTCTGCACATTGTGAGACCGAGGATCCCGCCTCTATTTCCCAGAGGCAGGAGGGTGAGCATGTGCAATGCGTGGTGGGTCCTGATTCGCTCACTGACGTCACACGGCTTGATGACAAGGCTGGTGACGTGGTGAATCCTGACTGGCCAGGCTGGGACGTCGTGGACCCTGATTCGGTCAAGTCCGTCATCTCTGCCTCGCGCCCGCCCTCGGGTGGAGCTGCACCTCCTTAAAAGCTCCCCCTGCCATCATGGCGGCGCGCGACCGTCCTTCTATGTTTGGATGTCTGGCAGCGTGCTGCCACGCCACTGCTCAGGCATTACTGTCTCTTGTGGGCTTGGCCCTTGCTGCTCCGGCAGTACCTCGTTTGCAGGCCGTGTTCCTGCCTTGCTGCTCCGGCAGTACCCCCGTCAACAGGCCGTGTTCCTGTCCCAGGTGAGCTCCTCAAGTCTCCATTGGACTCACCTGGTTATTGAAAGCACACGTGCGTGGGCACCTCTGTGCTACCCTCGTGCCATATTCTCGTGACTTCCACTGGCACACGTGTGTGGGCACCTCTGTGCTTCCCCGTGCAACAGGTACACCGAGCCGTGAGATCTGTGCCATACAACCCTCACGGGTTAGGGCAGATCGGTGTACATAGATCGTCTGTGACATTCCAGACGATCGCTAGCAGCAACCCGCTCACTCTTCACCCACCATAGCGGTGGTCCCTTACACCGCACAGTGGACCTTGACCGGCGGAAGCAGTCCATTTCCCATCTTGGCACGCTTCCCCGGGTCCCCCTCGTAACATTACGGTCGCGCCAAAGGTCTGGCTATGGCTGAAGAGCAGCAGCAGTTGCTGCGTTATGTGCAGCAGTTGGAGTCACGATTGGTAGCAGTGGAGCAGTCTTCCTCCGATAAGACTACTCTGACGACAGTCGCCACCCAGGCGGCTACCCAGGCTGTGCTATTGGGCGAAAGGTCTCCTCGCCTTGCGCTTCCAGAGCGCTTTAGCGGCAACAGCTCTGAGTGCCGTGGTTTTATAAACCAGGTTACCACCTACTTAGAGCTGTCCGCGACTCTTTACGCTACCGAGAAGGCGAAGGTAGCCTTCGTCCAGTCCCTGCTCACAGGGAGAGCGCTGAAGTGGTCCACGCCGTTGTGGGAGCGCGGAGATCGTGTGGTGAATAACTTAGCAGCTTATCTTGGGGCCATGAGAATGGTGTTCCTCGGGCCTCAAGTCACCCACGATTCCGCGCTGCGCCTCCTACGACTTCGGCAAGGGTCTGCTTCAGTCGGGGACTTTGCTGTACACTTTAGGACACTGGCCGCAGAGCTGGACTGGCCGGATAAGGTCCTTGTCCCTGTGTTTTGGGAGGGCCTGGCAGGGTTTGTCAAAGACGCACTGGCCACACGTGAGGTGCCTGCCACTTTAGAGTCCTTGATTCAGGTTGCCTCTCGCATAGACATCCGCCAGGCGGAGCGAAGGCTCGAGGTCTCTTCAGCACCCACGTCTTCTCGGCCTAAAAAGCGTCTGACTCCCGTCTTCCATCAGACAGGTCCCCCAGCCAGTCCTGTAGGCGACTCCGTGGAGTCAATGGAGGTGTCCAAGGTGGTCTCCTCTGCCCCAGGTTCTCGGTCTTGTGTCATCTGCTTTTCCTGTGGGCAGAGGGGACACATAGCTACCCGATGTCCCAAACCGTCGGGAAAAGACAGCGTCTAGTTTCTATCAGAGGGGGGACTCTAGACGCTACTTCTCCCTCTAGGTTGACTATCAGTGCCCAGTTGCAGTTCGGCACTACTCTCTTCTCTGCCCTGGCTTGCTTGGACTCAGGCGCTGAAGGCAATTTCATCTCGACCTCCCTGGCAACCCGATACTCAGTTCCCCTGGTTCTGTTGCCCAAGCCACTCAGGGTCCGGGTAGTCGACGGGTCCATACTACTCGATCCTATCACCCAGATCACCATCCCTCTCAGGATGGATGTACCACCGGGACACCATGAGCAGGTGTCCTTCCTGGTGCTTCCAGGGGGGACGGATGAGATCCTACTGGGCCTTCCCTGGTTGAGACAGCATGCTCCTATACTCAACTGGGCAACAGGGGAGATCTCATCCTGGGCAGGATCCTGTAGAGAGTACCTCGTGACTACCGAACCACCCGCTACCATTAGGTCGGTTGGGTCCTCAGGGAATACTGAGGGGCCGGGTTTACCGACACCTTATGAGGCCTACAGGGATGTCTTTTCCAAAAGGGTCGCAGATACTCTTCCTCCCCACCGGCCATATGATTGCCGAATAGACCTGAAGCCAGGCTCCGAGCCCCCCAGGGGCAGAGTGTATCCACTCTCTGCTCCAGAGACGGAGGCTATGTCCAAATATATTCAGGACAGCCTGGCGAAGGGGTTCATTCGCAAGTCTATTTCACCGGCTGGTGCAGGGTTCTTTTTTGTGCAGAAGAAGGAAGGGGATCTGCGCCCCTGTATCGATTACAGGGGATTAAATGCAATCACAATCAAGAACAAATACCCTTTGCCCCTCATTACTGAGCTATTTGATCGATTCCGCGGGGCAAAGCTTCACAAAGCTGGATCTACGCGGGGCGTATAATCTAGTGCGAGTCCGAAAGGGCGATGAGTGGAAGACCGCCTTTAACACCAGGGACGGTCACTACGAGTATCTAGTAATGCCCTTCGGACTCTGCAATTCCCCCGCCGTATTTCAAGACTTTGTGAATGACATTTTCCGGGATTTGTATCTTTCCGTGGTTGCATACCTGGATGACATTCTTATCTTCTCCCCCGATCTTACCACCCATCGGAGGGATGTCATCCGAGTACTTAAGAGGCTCCGCACCCATTCGTTATATGCTAAGCTGGAAAAGTGCGTTTTTGAACAGGAATCCTTGCCGTTCCTGGGGTACATAGTGTCCAGTCAGGGGTTAGCAATGGATCCGGGGAAGTTGGAGACAGTGATGAACTGGCCTGAGCCCCGCTCGCTGAAGGCGATCCAGCGATTCTTGGGGTTTATCAATTATTATCGCCAGTTCATTCCCAACTTCTCGACGGTGGCAGCACCCATCATTGCCCTTACCCGCAAGGGCGCTAATCCCAAAGCATGGACACGGGAAACGGTAGAGGCATTTCACACTCTCAAAACTCACTTCTCCAGAGCTCCCATCCTTCATCGTCCAGACATCTCCAAACCCTTCCTACTGGAGGTAGACGCCTCTTCGGTCGGTGCAGGTGCAGTCCTGTACCAGAAAAACGAACGAGGAAGGAAACATCCGTGTTTCTTTTTCTCCAAGACCTTTTCTCCGGCCGAGAGGAACTACTCCATAGGGGATAGGGAGTTACTGGCGATGAAACTAGCATTCCAGGAATGGCGGCATCTCCTGGAGGGTGCGAAGCATCCATTTGAGGTTTTTTCTGACCACAAAAACCTCACATACCTCCAGACAGCACAACGCCTGAACCCAAGGCAGGCCCGTTGGTCTTTATTCTTCTCCCGGTTCCGCTTTATTATCCGCCACCTGGCCGGTGAGAAGAACGTACGGGCCGATGCCTTGTCACGTTGTATGGTTGTGTTGGAGGAGGACGAGGAGGAGCCTCGTCTTATACTACCCCCGGACAGCTTGAGGATGGTCACTCCCACTTCTTTGGACCAGGTGCCACCTGGCAAAACCCTCGTTCCCCCTGAACTACGGAACGAGGTGCTATCGTGGGCCCATGCCTCCAAGGTTGGGGGTCACTTCGGGGTCAAAAGGACCAGAGACCTGGTGACCAGGCATTATTGGTGGCCGAGACTACCCCAGGACATACAGGAATATGTGGGAGCCTGTATGTCGTGTGCTCGGAATAAGCCGTCCCGGCAGAGACCGGCAGGTCTTCTTCACCCACTGCCAGTGCCGGATCGTCCCTGGGAAGTGGTAGGGATGGACTTCCTGGGAGATCTGCCCAAGTCAGCAGGGCACAGGGTCGTATGGGTCATCACGGACCACTTCTCTAAAATGGTCCACTTGGTGCCTCTCCCACGACTCCCGACGTCACGTGCTCTCGCCACCTTGTTCATTCGGCATGTATTTAGGTTGCATGGCATGCCTGACAAGGTGGTGAGCGACCGGGGTCCCCAGTTCGCGTCTCGCTTCTGGAGAGAGCTCTGTAAGCTCCTGCAGATAGAGCTGAACATCTCCTCCGCATACCATCCCGAGACCAATGGACTAGTGGAGAGGACTAATCAGACCTTGGTAACTTACCTCCGCCATTTTTTATCCGCGCACCACGACAACTGGGCTAACCTCCTTCCTTGGGCCGAATTTGCCATTAACAATTCGGTCCATGAATCCTCTGGCCAGACTCCGTTCCTACTCAATAACGGACAACATCCCAGAATCCCGGTTCCAATGCCCATTACGTCACCCGATACTAGAGTGGAGGATTGGGGGACCAAGGCCCGGGAGATCTGGGATGACACCCAAGAGGCTCTTAAAAGGGCTAAAGACCGGATGGTGACAACGGCTGATGTTCGCCGCCGCCCTGCACCATCCTTCGCCCCTGGTGACCTAGTATGGCTGTCCTCTAAGAATGTTAACCTACGGGTACAGGCAGCCAAATTCGCCCCTAGGTATCTGGGTCCATTTAAAGTACTACAGCAGGTAAACCCGGTGGCATATCGACTCCAGCTCCCTCCACGCTGGGCTATAGCCAACACCTTTCACGTGTCCCTCCTGAAACCCGTACGACTTAATAAATTCTCGGGGTCCCTGCCGGCTCAAACCGACTCCCCGTCCGACGACCCTGAGGTGGCAAAACTTGTGGAGACAAAAGTCATACAGGGCAAGAGGTACTACCTCGTGGAGTGGGCCGGCCGTGGTCCGGAGCATAGATCCTGGGAGTTGGAGGATCATATCCGCGCCCCGGGTTTGATAGCGGCCTTCGAGCACGGACAGGGGGGGGGCCTAGACGGGGGGGTAATGTTACATCTCGTGGCTCTCCTGAGGCAAGGACTGAGGCAGTCTCCCATTCCTTGCCTGCCACGAGCACTCCTGCTCAGCAGCGCCGAAGGTCTGCCAGACTGCGCAGTGTGCAGGAGATACCTTCTCAGAGAGGCAGCAGAAGGGTGACACCTAGTGGTTCTCCTGTTACAAGGAGTGAAGTGGTCTCCCATTCCTGGCCTGCCGCAGACTCTCCTGCTCAGCAGCCCCGAAGGTCTGCGAGGCTGCGCAATGTGCAGAGGTTTACTGCTCAGGGAAGCAGTGAGATTCCCGTTATCTCTGCACATTGTGAGACCGAGGATCCCGCCTCTATTTCCCAGAGGCAGGAGGGTGAGCATGTGCAATGCGTGGTGGGTCCTGATTCGCTCACTGACGTCACACGGCTTGATGACAAGGCTGGTGACGTGGTGAATCCTGACTGGTCAGGCTGGGACGTCGTGGACCCTGATTGGGTCAAGTCCGTCATCTCTGCCTCGCGCCCGCCCTCGGGTGGAGCTGCACCTCCTTAAAAGCTCCCCCTGCCATCATGGCGGCGCGCGACCGTCCTTCTATGTTTGGATGTCTGGCAGCGTGCTGCCACGCCACTGCTCAGGCATTACTGTCTCTTGTGGGCTTGGCCCTTGCTGCTCCGGCAGTACCTCGTTTGCAGGCCGTGTTCCTGCCTTGCTGCTCCGGCAGTACCCCCGTCAACAGGCCGTGTTCCTGTCCCAGGTGAGCTCCTCAAGTCTCCATTGGACTCACCTGGTTATTGAAAGCACACGTGCGTGGGCACCTCTGTGCTACCCTCGTGCCATATTCTCGTGACTTCCACTGGCACACGTGCGTGGGCACCTCTGTGCTTCCCCGTGCAACAGGTACACCGAGCCGTGAGATCTGTGCCATACAACCCTCACGGGTTAGGGCAGATCGGTGTACATAGATCGTCTGTGACATTCCAGACGATCGCTAGCAGCAACCCGCTCACTCTTCACCCACCATAGCGGCGGTCCCTTACACCGCACAGTGGACCTTGACCGGCGGAAGCAGTCCATTTCCCATCTTGGCACGCTTCCCCGGGTCCCCCTCGTAACACTTCACCATAACATTACATATTTTTTATCTTTATGTTTGAAGCCAGAAATGAGGGAAAAGATTCACAAATTCAAGGGGCCAAATACTTTCACAAGGCACTGTACAGTGTGTGTATATGTGATGCCCCAGAGCTATGGGGTACTCTGTCCCGGGCCGTATATATACGAGGATGCTGTTTCACGGTTCTGTAACAGCCGATGTCCGGTTCCATGACCCTGGGGGTCCCTTTTTAAAGGCGATTATATACAGGTGATTAAAGAATTTATATCGTGATGCCACTTGCGGGTTGCGGGTATGGTGATGGAACCGCCGCTGCACAGTCTGTTACCACTGGGGCTGATGGTGATGGCAGCCTGACTGGTAGGCCCTCCACAAGTAGGGCCGGGCCCCAGGGAATGGATGGTGGCATCTGGCGCAGAAAGAAGGGAGACCACACTTTGGGGATGCAGTGCAGCTTTTGTTTACTCACTGAGCTGTTGATGCTGCTGCGCTGAAGACGGCTGGTTCAGATTCCTGGTCCCTTTTGTGCCAGTGTCGGTTCGGTAACTCGGTGGCCTCGTTCCCAGGCTCCCCTCACTGGTTGGTGGAACCCCGTAGCTTGGAGCGTATGGGGGTCCCCTACTGTCTGTCAGCAGTCTCTCATCTGTATGGCGAGCAGTGGGAAGCCTGTAGGATCGGTGTTCTGTTCTGGTATCTGGCTCAATCTTTACTGCAGGTGCCCCTGGATTCTTGGGTTAGTGAGGTCCTTGAAGTTCCCCTCACTGTGCAGGTATTTGTCAGGTTGCCTGAAGCTGTTGCCTGACCTAGGGCCCTGTTCCCCGTCAGTGCTGTGGTTCCAAGGGTACCTGGCTGTACCCTCACTGGCAACCACTCTCCTACGCCACCTAGGTCACTGCTACACAACCCTGTCTGGAGACACATCTGTCTCCTTCAACTGTCACCACCGGACTCCCTCACTGTCTGTCCCCTCCCACCTGGTCATTGTCTAGTGGACTGGCACCGGAAATGGTCTTCCAACAGTCTTGAAGGAGTTCCCAGAGATGCTTAGCAGTTGTTGGCCCTTTTGCCTTCACTCTGCGGTCCACCTCACCCCAAACCATCTCGATTGGGTTCAAGTCTGGTGATTGTGGAGGCCATGACATCTGGAGTAGCACCCCATCACTCTCCTTCTTAGTCAAATAGCCCTTACACAGCCTGGAGGTGTGTTTGGGGTTATTGTCCTGTTGAAAAATAAATGATGGTCCAACTAAACGCAAATCGGATGGAATAGCATGCCGCTGCAAGATGCTATGGTAGCCATGCTGGTTCAGTATGCCTTCAATTTTGAATAAATCCGCAACAGTGTAACCAGCAAAGCACCCCCACATCATCACACCTCCTCCTCCATGCTTCACGTTGGGAACCAGGCATGTAGAGTCCATCCGTTCACCTTTTCTGCGTTGCACAAAGACACGGTGGTTGGATCCAAAGATCTCAAATTTGGACTCATCAGACCAAAGCACAGATTTCCACTGGTCTAATGTCCATTCCTTGTGTTCTTTAGCCCAAACAAGTCTCTTCTGCTTGTTGCCTGTCCTTAGTTGTGGCTTCCTAGAAGCTATTTAACTATGAAGGCCTCCTGCACAAAGTCTCCTCTTAACAGTTGTTCTAGAGATTCGTCTGCTGCTATAACTCTGTGTGGCATTGACCTGGTCTCTAATCTGAGCTGCTGTTAACCTGCGATTTTGAGGCTGGTGACTCGGATAAACTTATCCTCCGCAGCAGAGGTGACTCTTGGTCTTCCTTTCCTGGGCTCAGCCCTCATGTGAGCCAGTTTCTTTGTAGCATTTGATGGTTTTTGCCACTGCACTTGGGGACACTTTCAAAGTTTTCCGAATTTTTCGGACTGACTGACCTTCATTTCTTAAAGTAATGGTGGTTACTTGTTTTTCTTTACTTAGAATTTGCTGTTTTCTTGCCATAATACAAATTCTAACAGTCTATTCAGTAGGACTATCAGCTGTGTATCCACCAGACTTCTGCACAACACTACTGATGGTCCCAACCCCATTTATAAGGCAAGAAATCCCATATATTAAACCAGACAGGGCACACCTGTGAAGTGAAAACCATTTCCGGTGACTACCTCTTGAAGCTCATGAAGAGAATGCCAAGAGTGTGCAAAGCAGTAATCAATGCAAAAGGTGGCTACTTTGAAGAACCTAGAATATAAGACATATTTTCAGTTGTTTCACTTTTTTTTGTTAAGTATTTCATTCCACATGTGTTAATTCATAGTGTTGATGCCTTCAATGTGAATCTACAATTTTCAGAGTTATGAAAATAAAGAAAACTCTTGAATGAGAAGGTGTGTCCAAACTTTTTAGTCTGTACTGTGTATATATATATATATATATATATATATATCTAATTGCCTTATTCTGTCTGTCTGTCTGTCTTGCTCCAAAATTGTGGCCCCGCCCCCCCAGGGATTGGTCGCCGCTGGGCTCGGCCTGGCCCCGCCCCCCACGGATTGGTCGCTCGCCTCGGCCTGGCCCCGCCCTCCGCATGGATTGACCGCTCGCCCCGGCCCTCCGCACGCATTGCCAGACATAACCTTGCGATGCTGGGATCGTGACGGAGCCGGTGAACGCTGGTAACTATTATACACATCGGGTAACTAAGGTCCCTTGGTTACCCAATGTGTATCATAGTTACCAGCGTACACTGGCTCCGTCACGATCCCAGCAGCGCCAGACATAACCTTGCGATGCTGGGATCGTGACGGAGCCGGTGAACGCTGGTAACCATTATACACATCGGGTAACTAAGGTCCCTTGGTTACCCGATGTGTATCATAGTTACCAGCGTACACCGGCTCCGTCACGATCCCAGCAGCACCAGACATAACCTTGCAATGCTCTGATCGTGATGGAGCCGGTGAACGCTGGTAACCATTATACACATCGGGTAACTAAGGTCCCTTAGTTACCCGATGTGTATCATAGTTACCAGCGTACACCGGCTCCCGGTACACATGTGCAGGGAGCCAGCATTATACTCCTCTCCCCCCAGGACTACTCCTCCTATTATAGTCCTCCTATTATACTCCTCTCTGAGTATAATAGGAGAACTATTATAGCATGGGGGATGGAGCACGATGGGGAGTGCGCAGCATGGGGGATGGAGCACGATGGGGTGCGCAGCATGGGGGATGGAGCACGATGGGGGGTGCGCAGCATGGGGAATGGAGCACGATGGGGAGTGCGCAGCATGGAGGATGGAGCACGATGGGGAGTGCACAGCATGGGGGATAGAGCACGATGGGGAGTGCGCAGCATGGGGATGGAGCACGATGGGGGTGCGCAGCATGGGGGATGTAGCACGATGGGGAGTGCGCAGCATGGGGGATGGAGCACGATGGGGAGTGTGCAGCATGGGGGATGGAGCACGATGGGGGGTGCGCAGCATGGGGGATGGAGCACGATGGGGGTTGCGCAGCATGGGGGATGGAGCACGATGGGGGGTGCGCAGCATGGGGGATGGAGCACGATGGGGAGTGCGCAGCATGGAGGATGGAGCACGATGGGGAGTGCGCAGCATTGGGGATGGAGCACGATGGGGGGTGCGCAGCATGGGGGATGGAGCACGATGGGGGGTGCGCAGCATGGGGGATGGAGCACGATGGGGGGTGGGCAGCATGGGGGATGGAGCACGATGGGGGGTGCGCAGCATGAGGGATGGAGCACGATGGGGGGTGCGCAGCATGGGGTATGGAGCACGATGGGGGGTGCGCAGCATGGAAGATGGAGCACGATGGGGGGTGAGCAGCATAGAGGATGGAGCACGATGGGGGGTGCGCAGCATGGGGGATGGAGCACGATGGGGAGTGCGCAGCATGGGGGATGGAGCACGATGGGGAGTGCGCAGCATGGGGATGGAGCACGATTGGGTGCGCAGCATGGGGGATGGAGCACGATGGGGGTGCGCAGCATGGGGGATGGAGCACGATGAGGAGTGCGCAGCATGGGGGATGGAGCACGATGGGGAGTGCGCAGCATGGGGGGTGGAACACGATGGGGGTGCACACCTCCCCCCAAAACACACACACACACCGCCACACGCGCACCGCACAACACACCACACACACACTGGGAACCACAAACACCGCCCTACACAGACACCCACAAACACAGACAACGCCACACACACACAACACCCAACACACAAACACCGCAGCATACACAAATATACGCACATACCGCGCAACACACACACATTGCACAAAACATACCTCCCCCCAAAACACACACACGCACCCCACACCCACACAAACCGCGCAACACACACACACAACGCTACAGACACACAGCGCTCTACAAACAACGCAACACACAAACAACACCGCTCTCACCCCCCGCCACACCCAGACAACACCCAGAACATGTACAGAGCCCTACACAAACACTTGGTAACTACACACAACAACATCTATATATATATATAACAAAAATCATACATTAACTACACAATACGTAAATTCTAGAATACCCGATGCGTAGAGTCGGGCCACCTTCTAGTATATATATATATATATATATATATATATATATATAAAATAATATGAAAAAGTGTTTGCCCTATCCTGAATTCTTATTCTTTTGCATTCTTGTCAAACCTAAATGTTTCGGATCACCAAATAAATTTAAATATAGGATAAAGATAAGACAAGTAAACACAAAATGCAGTTTGAGTGATTGCCCCCCTCCTTAAAAGATAAAGTAAAGGTACCGTCACACTATGCGACGCTCCAGCGATCCCACCAGCAACCTGACCTGGCAGGGATCACTGGAGCGTCGCTACACGGGTTTCTGGTGAGCTGTCAAACAGGCAGATCTCACCAGCAACCAGTGACCAGCCCCCAGCCAGCAGCGACACGTGGAAGCGATGCTGCGCTTGGTAACTAAGGTAAATATTGGGTAACCAACCTGATATTTACTTTGGTTACCAGCGCACACCGCTTAGCGCTGGCTCCCTGCACTCCTAGCCAGAGTACACATCGGGTTAATCACCCGATGTGTAGTCTGGCTATGTATGCAGGGAGCCAGCGCTGACAGCGTGAGAGCGGCGGACACTGGTAACGAAAGTAAATATCGGGTAACCAAGGAAAGGGCTTCTTGGTTACCCGATATTTACATTGGTTACCAGCGTCCGTAGAAGCCGGCTCCCTGCTCAGTGCACATTCAGTTGTTGCTCACACAGCGCCCTGTAGGTTTGGATTTCTTTTTCCCTTAATGATAAATATCTTCATTTATTAACTACTGTATGTTTTGTTTTTACTTGTGTTATCTTTGTCTAATATTTAAATTTGTTTGGTGATCTGGAATATTTAAGTGTGACAAACATGCAAAAGAATAAGATATCAGGAAGGGGGCAAACACTTTCTCACATGACTGTATATATACTTGAGATAAGCATATAAATTAGAGTGGAATTCAAACCTACTGGAATTCGACAAAAAATCTGCATTTGCCAAATTGTTGACTTTTGGTAATTTACCTCCTTACAGATTTGGCCAATTGGCAGCCACTGGCCGCCATTGAACCATGAAGGGCCATCAAGGGGTTAAGCAAAATAAAAATCCTTATACTCACCTTACTGCTCAACTCTCTGACCCCAGAGCATAATAAGGGTCATTAAATTTGTAGAGGATAACTTTTCAGTGAATCGAATAAACACTAAGTAACTCAATTGCACATGGATGGTTTACTTTATAAATCTGATTTGCCTTTTTATTGTAACATAATTTTTACATTTTTATAGGGGAAATGGAGGAGTTGGAAGCCCTCTGGTTAACTGGCATATGCCATAATGAGAAGAACGAGGTGATGAGTAGTCAGCTGGACATTGACAACATGGCTGGAGTCTTTTACATGCTGGGCGCGGCGATGGCTTTGAGTCTCATCACATTCATAATGGAGCACCTCTTCTTTTGGCAGTTCCGTCACTGCTTTATGGGAGTTTGTTCTGGGAAGCCAGGCCTGGTATTTTCTGTCAGCAGGGTAAGTGCAACATATGTCAGGCCTTTTAATGTCCTCGTTCTTAGGTCGATAGATTTTATCTAATTGTACAGGACATGATTTTTCCCAACAATTGTAATCTGATCAAGAATACAACTTCAGTGATTGACTTGGAATTGCTCAGAAATTTCCTACAATTACTACAGTTACCCATAATATGTGACAGTGATGCTGTCTGATAAAATGGCAGGTAGCTCAAAAAATAAACCTTCAGAAAATGTATTTTTGCCTTTCATCGTAGAACTAAATTTAATCTACCACCAGTATTTATATGTATATATATATATATATATATATATATATATATATATACATTTTTTTTATTTTAGTCTACTTATATTTTATCTATATTCCCGCAAATCTTGAAGTCCATCACATTTTTGTCAGCGTCCCTGTATTTTTTTTTTTACAATGTTATCACTGGAGAATGTAGCAAGAGCAGAAAATTATATTTCCAAATACTATCCAACTTTTTACATTGGACTTTCTTTAGCATTTTTATAAAAGTGCTTAGAATTATTTAGTGATTCGAGGCAGAAATTCAACTTTGCTAGAAAATGGAAGTTACCAAAAACCATCTGATGCTTTATTAAAAAAAGATATAAAAGGAATACCAAAGAAATATTACAGCAAGTAAAATAAAAAAACAGGAAATGATGTATAACATAAATGATGAGCAGAATGTGAAATAAAAGGAATCCATTAAACACATTAGAAGCCTCCACACCGCACTATACAAAGGAGCAGGATCATTAAAAGTACGCTTAATGCCCAAATAATGCATTAAAGTGGCTTTATTCTACAAACCACAGAATGGACGTCAGAAACATATTATCCAGATAGACCATTTTATATTTAATAAATTTAATAACAGATACGTTCCATAACTGATAACTATGGACTCTGCTTAATTGTAATAATTAAGTATCTGCAGGTTTTGAGAAGAAACTGTATCACCCTTAATGTAAGTACCGTAATAATAAAGTCAGACTAACGTACAAAATACAAGTATACATAAGCCTAAAAAGCAATGTAGGATAAATGGACCTGTACAGGTAAATATTACCAAATAGTTATAGGCCTGCAAATACTGTATTTGGGGGATTTTAAGATGTACCCAGGTTTGAAACTACCAAAAATAGGGAAAAAAATCTTACTAATTTAAACATCATAAGGCAACACAGGGAATATGACACAGCAGTAGCTATCAATGAGCACTCTTCTATACTATGTATTGATACCTAATGACTCTGTATTACAGTAATGTGCACAAGGACTTAAGGGGGCTTTACACAGTAGCAATATTGCTAGCAATTTCTAGCGATAGCAACCGTGTAAGTACCCGCCCCCGTCGCGCATGCGATTGTTTGTGATCGCTGCCTTAGCGAATATTATCGCTACGCAGCGTCACACATACTTACCTGGTCGGCGACGTCGCTGTGACTGCCAAACAATCCCTCCTTCAAGGGGGAGGGACGTTCGGCATCACAGCGACGTCACTGTAACGTCACTAAGCGGCCGGCCAATCAAAGCAGAGGGGCGAAGATGAGCAGAACGTAACATCTCGCCCACCTCCTTCCTTCCGCATTGGGGCCGGCGGCAGGTAAGGAGACGTTCCTCGCTCCTGCGGTGTCACACATAGCGATGTGTGCTGCCGCATGAGCGATAAACCACAACGCTAAACAACCCTTACCGATTTTTTACTTTGGGACGACCTCTCCATGGTGAACGATTTTCACCATTTTTGAGGTCGCCTAAGGTCGCTGGTAAGTATTACACGCTGCAATATCGTTAATGACGCCGGATGTGCGTCACTAACAACTTGACCCCGGCGACCAAACATTAACGATATCGTAGAGTGTAAAGCCCCCTTTATAGTGGTGGGCATATAAATGGCACTACTAAAGGGTTATTCCCAGAACTGCACTTATTTTCACTAAGCACAGTAAATCCATACTTATTCTTAGTACATAGACTAAGACCAATATAACATTCCTTACTTGTACGTTTGTGTCTTTTTCCATCTCTATCTGCCCCATGTGCATGCAGTTTCATAAAGCAGAATGTGCGTCTTTATTTTTATCAGCTAAAACTACATTTCCCAGCAGCACTGCAGACCCCTGCCTCCATCTCCTTTGTGCTTGGAACTAACCTCACCTCTAAGAATAATCATTAAGCTAATTTAAGTGTCAGACTCACCTTATGCCTAAGTAAACTCTCAGCTCCTGTCCAGTACCCTGCCTGATCAATTTTATCTTTAGCCATCCACATTAGTACAGCTACAGTGGTGTTCAATCATTAGCTGGTTCTAACAAAGCTCAATGTCTGACATTTGTTCACAATAGTAGGCAAACTTTTATTTGTTTCCTGCATCTGACAAATGAGTGATATAAAACTACAAATGCCATTCTATTGATGCATATAGCAGAAGATAATCTCCTGCCATATGCATCAATGGAGCTGCATTTGGATCATACACACCTTCCACTTAGTTACTTGCATGCAGGTACACTGCTGCTTTCTGGTATGAGCTCCGGTACTATAATAAAGGAGGCTGTACTGCCTTCCATGACATCATCTCTCATGGCAGAAGCTCCATTCTAGGCACAGCACAGCTATGCTGACATGATGCCTGCTTATAGAGACTGCACTGTACATGATTTACTAGGGCCCCTGGAACTATAGTATGCTTTCAATGACAAATGGAGATGGGTAGGTGGAGCCTAGGGAGTCATCCTTAGGTGTGTGCTGTGCACAAAATGGGGCAGTTAAAAAAATGAATAATTATATGTGTAAAGTATTATAAGACCACATTGTGATTTTGGGAATAATCCTTTAACCCCTTCACCACCTTGGACATACTGATACATCCAAGGTCGCGTCCCTGCCTTGATGTGGGCTCACTGATCAGCTGACGTGTGCCTCTAACAGCAGCGGGTTTATCTGCCCATGGCTGTTAACCAGTTAAATTCCGCTCTGACAGCAGGATTTAACAGGCCCCAGCGGGAAGCACATCTTTCCCCGCTTCCATTGGCAGCCCCATTGATGTGATCATGGGGCACCGATGGGTTCTCATGACAGCCAGGACCAATGTCAGACTGGTTACCAGAGGAATCTTCAGTAATACCAGTCCTGGCTGTGGTTACCTGCACTGAACTCTGGAGCTCTCACCTGAGCTCCGAAGTGCAGCCTGGACTGAACTCAGGGTTTGCAGGACTGAACCACGAGCGCCGAATGATTCCATGGCGATTGCGGTTCAGTTCATGTCACAGCTGCGGACAGGCCGGGCTGAACCCCGGAGCTCAGGTGACAGCTTCTTGGAAAAAAGAGAAGAAAAAACAAAAAACGGAATATCACTAGGTGGTGAAGGAGTTAAAGGTTAAACAATAAAACAATAGAAAGAACTGCATTGAACTGCGTGAGAAATTTACAAACCACATTGCTATATCTCTAACACTTGCAAGTTGCATCTTTTATACTTTAGTTTTATACTTAAACTGCTCTGCTATTTTTTCTGTTCCCTGAACTGGAAAAATACTTAGTGAGTGTAACGTTGTTGAAAACATTCATTACATTCTGCTCAAAAACATGAAAAATCTTAACACTATTTAATAATATTCAAATGTTATACAAAAAAGTAGTATATGACTAATTGCAAAACAGTTGATTTAAAGGGGTCTAAGAGAATGAGATAAAATTACCTCCCTGATATAATTCAAACTGCAGCCCGCACTAATCATGTGTCAGTATGGGCTTCAGATTCAACATACAGTATACAGCTCCAGTGTTTCAACTCACAAGATGTGTGTCACATACCTCAGTCAGCTACCAGGTCTGATGTGTGAAAAAATATTTTAACCCATGTTCTTCATGAGGAGATCTCTAGCTTCATTCCCCTCATCCGTCAGTCTGACTGCTTTATAGCAGTGCATGGAGGCTACCTGTGCCCAATTAGAAAACAAATAAAATTGATTGAGATTGATTATGGAGCTAACCTCATTGTGCTCATTGAGAAGGAGGTATACTTTTTTCACATATAACAGCCTGACTGAGGTATGTGTGATACAGTGCTCTTTAGTCTATGTGTAATACAGCTCTTTTCAGTCTATACATAAATCTTGGGTGTTGTATATCTTCATTCTGCAATATGCACTGACATGTGATTGGGATATGGGTGCTGTTTGAATTATACCAGGGACACCATTTTATCTCAGTTTTGGAGAACCCCTTCAAGATACAACCAGATGGATAAAGGTAGCTTTTGTGACTAAAATCCTTGTATTGTGGCTAATGCTCTTGCGGATGTGTACTTCCAGTTCAGATTCACTATCACTTTATTTTCATGGTTGTATCTTAAATTAACTGTTAACTGATTAATCTTATTGTTTTTAATAAAACAAAATATTTCTAAATAGTGTTATGGTTCATGGTTATCCTTGGTTTGAATATTGCATATTTTCAATGATAATGGTAATACAGAGTCATTTGAGGCACATATACACTCATGTAGATTATTCACTCGGAAATGGTTAACTGGCATAATATTGGTATGAAATATACAATGTGCTGTAAAATATATTGAGCATGTATTTGGTAATACAGTATATAATAGCGTATTATGAGCAGTAGAATGGAGATAAAGTGATGGAGCCTGTCAGCTCAAGGCAGAGAGATCAGCATAAAATCATTCTAAGAAGGGACTGTGAATTATTTTGTTCCATTTATGTTTCTTTCATGTTATCATTAGGGTTAAATGCAAATGGCAATGCAAAATGCACACCAGCTGCTACCCGCTAGGCCAGTGCTATGGAGATTTCTAATAAAATCTAGTGGCTATTTTCTAGGATTGCACTGGCTGTAGATACAGTGTTACAGCATGAGCCACAGAAGTCAGTTATAACCGCATAATTGATTTCAGCAGCTAAAATCCGTTACCAGACTGTCACATGCATTTAGTTAGTATCAAACCAAGCTGAGCTGGCAAAACTGTTCACAAATTATAGCACTTGGCCGGCGCTCTTGGCATAGGGAATATAGGTAATTCTGCCAGTCTCCTCCCAAGTCTACTGTGGTTGTTAGCTGTTGTCATTCAAAGAAATAGATATAATAATAATAATAATCTTTATTTCTATAGCGCCAACATATTCCGCAGCGCTTTACAATATATATATATATTACATATTATATATATACAGTATATAAAAAAAATGTTGAGTTATTGTTACTGTAAGAATGTATTGTGTTCTGAAAAATTAATCAGTGATCAGCTTTTGGCTTTAGAACCCTAACACCATATTAAAATATACAGATTACTTACTACATTTATCCCACATATACAGTTTGCTTTGTTTCTTTGCAATGTTTTGTAGTATATTGTTCTTTTTCTTGAATATACTGTTATTGTTTATTTTTAGACTATATACTGTATCTGATTCCAACAATTAGATTAGAATATTAGGATAAGTAAAGGATATATCTTATACTGTAATATTCTACCATTAAAAAAATATGATTGTGATATATTCTAAAGCAAGTTTGTTTTTTTTGCATTTTAGGGCATATACAGTTGTATTCATGGAGTTCCTATTGAAGATAGGCAGTCTGCCATGAACTCTCCATCAGCAACAATGAATAACACTCACTCTAATATACTTCGTCTTCTGCGCACTGCCAAAAATATGGCCAATCTTTCCGGAGTGAATGGTTCTCCACAGAGTGCATTAGACTTCATACGACGAGAATCTTCAGTGTATGATATTTCTGAACACCGGAGGAGTTTTACTCACTCCGACTGTAAATCCTTTCAGCCAGAGGAGAATCTTTTCAGTGACTACATCTCTGAAGTGGAAAGGACCTTTGGGAACCTTCAACTCAAAGACAGCAATGTGTACCAAGATCATTTCCATCATCATAGACCACACAGTATAGGAAGTAATAGTTCTATTGATGGGCTGTATGACTGTGATAATGCTCCTTTCACAACACAGCCAAGATCACTGTCAAAGAAACCTTTAGATATAGGCTTACCATCCAAGCACCCAACACCACAAATAGGAGATCTTTATGGAAAATTTTCAATTAAAAGTGATCGATATGGAGCCCATGATGACTTAATTAGATCAGATGTTTCAGACATATCTACACATACGGTCACCTACGGCAATATTGAAGGTAATGCAAAAAGGAGAAAACAATATAAAGATAGTTTAAAGAAGCGTCCAGCATCAGCAAAATCACGTAGAGAATTTGATGAGATAGAGTTAGCTTATCGTAGACGCCCAAGATCTCCTGATCACAAGCGTTACTTTAGAGACAAGGAGGGACTGCGAGATTTTTATCTGGATCAGTTCCGGACAAAGGAGAACAATCCACATTGGGAACATGTAGACCTAACAGATATCTACAAAGAGCGAGGGGAGGATTTTAAACATGAAAGTTCTTGCACTAACAGGCAACATCAGAAACATACTGGTGAGTTTGGGCAGAATGAACGTAAACATGGAACCGGAGGAAATGCTTGGGAGAAAAATATTGGTAATATGGAGTGGGAGGACAGAACTTCAACCAACTTCTGTCGCAATTGCCCTTCAAAGATGCACAACTACACAGGGCAAAATGCTAATCGCCCAGCATGTATTCGTTGTGAGGTGTGCAAGAAAGCAGGAAACCTTTATGACATCAGTGAGGATAATTCTCTACAAGATTTGGATGCCAGACCAATTCCACCTGCCAATTCTAAATATCCTCAAAGTCCATCGAATGGCAAAGCCCAGAAGCGTAACCGAAGTAAACTTCATCGCCAGCATTCTTATGACACTTTTGTAGACCTTCAGAAAGAAGATGTGACCTTAGCACCCCGTAGTGTCAGCTTAAAGGATAAGGAACGCTTCCTGGATGGTAGCCCATATGCCCACATGTTTGAAATGCCCAATGAATCCTCTTTTGCCAGCAAGTCCCATGGCCCAGGCCACAATCCTGGAGGATACATGCTCAGCCGCTCCCTTTACCCTGACCGAGTCACCCAAAACCCATTTATTCCCACATTTGGGGATGACCAATGTCTGCTGCATGGGAGCAAGCCCTACTATTTTAGGCAACCTGCTATTGGTGGCTTGAAGGGAAGGTCGGACTTCCGAGGGACTGGTAAATCACTCACTTCTCTACATGCAGGTCCCCCAGGACGTTTCCAAAAAGACGTTTGTATAGGGAACCAACCCAATGCCTGTGTTGCAAACAATAAGAACCCCAGATCTTTCAACAACTCTACCAATGGCCATGTGTATGAGAAGTTATCCAGCATTGAATCTGATGTCTGAGGGGGAGGTGGGCTGGGACCTAAATTCTCCCCTTCCCAATTACAAAATGTTATTCTCTTACAGTGAAACAGGATAGAGGTGTTCCTGAATGCTGTTGGAGCGGGATAAGATGCAGCCTTTCTATTCCCTCTCATATTTCTTCTCTTTCTGGGGCCATCTAGTATTTCTATTTCATGTGAAGTTCATATATCCCAGCCTGAAGAAGCATCAAGATGACATCAGATGATGTGGGGAAAATGTTTTAATTTACTAAAGACTTGGGCTGAGCGCTGTAAGTGAGGGAGGAGGAATGAATACAGTATGTACAGACATTCTTGAGTTTTCTTCCAAAACCATGAAATGAAGAGCTGGGAGAAGACTAAGTTTCAGGAGGAGGAAGGTTTTTTTGCAAAGAATAAAGAGATGGTGGCACAGGGAAAGTTGTAGAATGACAGAGGGCACTGCTTACATTATAGGAAGCTTCCACAAACCTTCTGGGAATAAGGGTGCACAGTAAGCATCCTTGTTATTGAGCCAATGATATCTGTTATATTTATCGAAAGGGTTACTGGGAACTGCCCATTGTAAGTGATCTTGTATGTTTGTACTGAGGATGTCTGAAGGCACTGCTAGCCAGATGTCTATGATTTATGCATCGTACAGGAAGACATATCCACTTGTCCATCCATATTAAACTCACATTTACTGATTTTGCTGGTAACACATTGCACATCAGATTCAGGTTCCTCCTTTTATCTATCACATACAATATCTTTAGTCACTAATCATTTAGGGTTACAATAGAGAAATATATATTCACCGCTAACTAAACAATTAATATTTCTTTAATAACTTAAAATAAAATTTTTTGCCAATTGCTCAGGAAGACAACGCTATAATATTCAAGGCTGTTGACATAACTGCGCATGAACATTTTAGTCCATAAGCAAAAATTACATTCTAATAGTAAACTCTTACAGAGAATCCAGCAATGTAAACTTAGAATAGTTTTTATAACTTTTTATATTGAGTTGGCTGTGAAAAATTCTAGATTTTTTGGTCCAGCAGTTCATTATTTCAGTACTTTCAGCCATAATGAACATAATTTAACTGACTGTTTTAGGAAATTAGACATAGACATAGAAATAGACATGGTACAACTATACGATACAAATCACATCAGGATCCAAGGGCTTCCTAGCATGGCACTGTCTTTTCAGAAACATACTGTATAGCACCAGTCTGGGCTAAATACTAATAATGTCCTTCATAGTGAAGGAAGAAATGGGGCAGATTAAACTTCTTTCAAATAGTTCCACACAATGCTATTTGTCTTTACAGATTAGTGATCAGATTCTTAGAGACCTATGAGCAGCTCAAAGTGAGGTCGTGAACAATGAATGTTGATGAGGATCTAGTATGACATTGCCATGATGGTTTTTGTCTCAGCTGCCTCTCAATCTGTAGGACAAGGTTCACATTAGTATATTCATCACATTTTGTAATGCAAAGTCACACATTAGAAGCTGATCGGATGGACAATGGAAGATTGTATTGGAAATGGTATGGTTGATGTGATGATTGTGGGCAGTACCCTAGCACAAGAGCTATGACCATAAGGGCATTAATCTTCATTTCTCTTAGATGATACTTGGTTATAGCTAGAGATAATGGGAAGCGTCAACCTAGCCTCCATTTAGTCCTTCCGTCACGTTGAATGTGAGGGGAGAGAAATCAGGGTGCCGCTTCGGTCATCAGAAAACCAGGATGGAATCACACTGTCCATAGTTAATTTCTTTTCTTTTTTTTGTAAATATGTGGTTGAAAATTTTTTCAATAGACTTATAAATGAATTTATAGTGACACAGAGGGAGATGACTGTGTGTCCTTCCCCTGAGACTCCTATTTTTATAGGTTTCAAGGCTCTGTATCCCTGTGCCATTTTCCTGAGCTTCTGGATCATAGTTCTTATTTTCTTTTTTTTTTTTATATAAACTTCATGTGCCAATTTATAGAGCATGGTCCTGGAGGGGTAAGAAGCTCTTTTATGTGCCAATCGCTTTGAGTTGCCCAATGCCAGGCTGAAACTCCATGTGCCAAAATACTGAAGCCACCTTAGAATTGAGACTCTCATCAACGTCTACCCTAACCTAATAGCCTACACATCTATGAAGCCATTCAACCAGAATGTGAAACTGGTATTATATCCATGTTGTTATATGGTGGAGTCGCTGATAGAACATTATTTAACCCCTTCTCTGCCATGTTGTTCCTCAGCTAACTCTTTAGGAGGCGTTGAAATGAAAGGTATCTCTTGAGGTCCAATGAACACTTTGAGGGCATGTGTATCAAGGTTCAGTTTGGTTTGTAGAGTGCCGCAGGGAGTTTTGCACGTGTAAAGGATGATGACTCAGTTCTGTAAAACCGAAAAAGCACGTAAAACCTGACACTGAATGATCTGTTATATATATATATATATATATGTATAGTAGGTAAATTAAGTTGTATATTAAATATACTTGATGACTAAGTGTATGGCAAAATGGAAAACAACCAAAAGATTGGTGAGATGCATTTTAGTAAGCAGTACCTTACATGGTGTAACCTCCTAGCTATTTTCATAAAAGTAATACGAATATTGACATATAAAAGATGCAAGTCATAAATATAATGTATCAGTCTATTGGTACTTAAGGTTTATGAAATTAAGTATTATCTATTGAAAGTTAAAAAGGTTTTCCCTGGAAGATATTGATCACCAAACCAGTGGTGTATCTGACTGATGGAATCCCCACTATTACTAAAACGGGGTCCCTAATTCCCTGCTCCTCTTCTTAATGGTCAAGGTTAAATGGAACTTCATGGTTCCTTATACATGTTGCCACTTCATTCGTTCATTCATTCATTGTCTTTGTGAATGAAGGATACAGACGATTACAGTGCTCAACTACATTCATCATTCCTATATACACATGCTCATGACGTGCCATGCTGCCCCAACTATAGGGGGAAGGAAAAGGGAATCAAGACACCCACTCCAGTGATTGGGGAGATCCCACCAGTCGGACCACCAGTGATTATCGCATATATCTTAGTTCGATGAAAAAATGTCTTTTGTGAGCTTTGGGAGTTTTTTCTTTACAGTTTTCTAGAAATCCGTACAAGTTATTCTAGTTATAAGTATTTCCATACTTTCTGATCCATCCAGATGAATCTTCTATTTCCAAATATATTAAACATGAATTTCTGTAATGTGAGAAACGTAAAGAACTTGAGGTTAGCATGTCACTCCTTAATTCCCCATCAGATCTTATAAAGAGCCATTAGAAATATCCCCAGCTATATAAAAATTCACTAAACTTATGCTGCAGTGCTCCAGTATATTACATAGGCATCATGGTTTATATATACTTACATAAAGATCAAGAGAATGTTATACAAATGCACCACATCAGCTGGCCAAATATGAATGTATAGATAACTCTGATCTGAAAAACATAGTTGCTTTGCTAGAACGTACTGCACAGGGCAAGAGCTCTCGTGTGCAATTTAGCTGCAATTACACATTCATTGCATGTATCTTTATGTAATCATGTATTCAAAGGATAATTGCAAGTGCTATGCTGTAATTGCAGTGTCAGTCTGAGCGCTTACGATGATGTCATGTGTATTGGCTTATAACACATTCAGAGAACTTGGTCATTAATTATGTTACTTCATTCAAGCACAAGACACATTAAAAAGAGGATCCAGACATAGAAGTCAATTCGTGCACTGGGAAATATCACTGAAATAATGTTTCTGATGAAATACACAGACCTGACTAAATAGTCTATGTGCCCTATAGCTGTTTACACAGGCGTGGATATATCACTGGTGCAACTTGTGCAACCGCACAGGGACCGAAGAAGTAACGGGGCTACCTCTACCTCCAAAGCAGGAGAAATAGTGCATTATGAGGACCTATGCGACTGATTGGGGCCCATATATTGTTCTTGCATTGGGCCGTCTTCTGTTTGTATCTGACACTGTGTATACATTCACTACTATTAATTTGCTCTAAACCTTTACATTAATTAGTCACCCAAATCAGAACATGAAAAGTCAGGACATCAGCAGGCATGGCAACTGCTCAGTAAACCGCAATTACCCTTAATTTAATATTTATGATGATCATATATATATATATATATATATATATATATATATATATAGTTGTCATATATAGTGTATCACAAAAGTGAGCACACCTCTTACATTTTTTAAAATAGTTAATTCTGTCTTCTCATGAGAGAACACTTTGATACAACGAACAGTAGTCAGTGTACAGCTTGTATAGCAGTGTAAATTTGGTGCTGTCTAAATAACTCAACACACAGTTACTAATGTCTAAAGTACTGGCAACAAAAATGAATACACCCCTAAGTGAAAATGGCACAAATTGTGCTTAGTTAGCCATTTTCCCTCCTGGTGTCATGTACCTAATTAGTGTTACATGGTCTCAGGTGTGAATGGGGGGCAGGTGTGTTAAGTTTGGTGTTATCGCTTACATACTCTCTCATACTGGTCACTGGAAGTTTAACATGGTACCTCATGGCAAAGAACTCTCTGGGATCAGAAAAAAAAGAATTGTTACATGATGGCCTAGGATATAAGGAGACTTCCAACACCCTGAAACTAAGCTGCAACATGGTGGCAAAGGCCATAGAGTAATTTAACAAGACAGGTTTCACTCAGAACAGGCCTCACCATGGTCTACCACAGAACTGGAGTGGGATTGCTTAACATCATATCCAGAGGTTGTGTTTTCAATATAGACCTATGAATGCTGCCAGTATTGCTGTAGAGGTTACAGAGGTGGGGGTGGGGGAGTCAGCCTGTCAGTGCTTAGACCATATGCCACACACTCCATCAAATTTATCTGCATGGCTGTCATTCCAGAAGGAAGCTTCTTGTAATGATGATGCACAAGAAAGCCTGCAAACAGTTTGCTGAAGGCAAGCAAATTAAGGACATGGGTTACTGGAACCATGACCTCTGGTCTGATAAGACCAAGATACACTTATTTGGTTCAGATGGGTTCAAGCGTGTGGGGCGGCAACCAGGTGACTAGTACAAAGACAAGTGTGTCCTGCCTACAGTCAAGCATGGTGGTGGGAGTGTCATAGTTTGGGGCTGCATGAGTACTGCTGGCTGTGGAAAGCTATTATTCATTGAGGGAACCATGAATGCCAACATGTACTGTATACTGATCCCCTCCCTTTGGAAACTTGGCCGCAGGGCAGTATTCCAACATGATTACAACCCTAAACATACCTCTAAGATCACCACTGATATGCTAAAGAACCTAAGGGTAAAATTGCTGGACTGGCCAAGCATGTCTCCAGACCTAAATCCTATTGAGCATCTGTGGGGCATCCTCAAGCGGAAGGTGAAGGAGCGCAAGGTCTCTAACATCCACCAGCTCTGTGATGTCATCATGGAGGATGGAAGAGGATTCAGGTGCTCCGGTGAAGCTCTAGGGAACTCTATGTCCAAAAGAGTTAAGGCAGTGCTTGAAAATAATGGTGGCCACACAAAATATTGGCACATCGTGCATTTTTACTTAGAGGTGTACTTACTTTTGTTGCCATCTGTTTAAACATTATATATCGGGCACATAAAATTTACATTGGTATACAAGCTGTACACTAACTACTTTACATTGTATCAAAGTGTCATATCGTCAGAGTTGTCATATGGAAAGATTTAATAAAATACAAAAATGTGAGGGGTGTATTAACGTTTGTGATCTACTGTGTGTGTGTGTGTATATATATATATATATATATATATATATATATATATACAGTACCGTCTAAAAGTTTGGACACACCTTCTCATTAAAAGAGTTTTCTTTATTTTCATGACTCTAAAAATTGTAGATTCACATTGAAGACATCAAAACTATGAATTAAAACATGTGGAATGAAATACTTTAAAAAGTGTGAAACAACTGAAAATATGTCTTATATTCTAGGTTCTTCAAAGTAGCCACCTTTTGCTTTGATTACTGCTTTGCACACTCTTGGCATTCACTTGATGAGCTTCAAGAGGTAGTCACCGGAAATGGTTTTCCAACAGTCTTGAAGGAGTTCACAGAAATGCTTAGCACTTGTTGGCCCTTTTGCCTTCACTCTGCGGTCCAGCTCACCCAAAGCCATCTCGATTGGGTTCCGGTCTGGTGACTTTGGAGGCCAGGTCATCTGGCATAGCACTCCATCACTCTCCTTCTTAGTCAAATAGCCCTTACACAGCCTGGAGGTGTGTTTGGGGTCATTGTTCTGTTGAAAAATAAATGATGGTCCAACTAAACACAAACCGGATGGAATAGCATGCTGCTGCAAGATGCTGTGGTAGCCATGCTGGTTCAGTATGCCTTCAATTTTGAATAAATCCCCAACAGTGTCACCAGCAAAGCACCCCCACACCATCAAACCTCCTCCTCCACGCTTCATGATGGGAACCAGGCATGTAGAGTCCATCCGTTCACCTTTTCTACAAGGACACGGTGGTTGATTCCAAAGATCTCAAAATTGGACTCATCAGACCAAAGCACAGATTTCCACTGGTCTAATGTCCATTCCTTGTGTTCTTTAGCCCAAACAAGTCTCTTCTGCTTGTTGCCTGTCCTTAGCAGTGGTTTTCTAGCAGCTAATTTACCATGAAGGTCTGCTGCACAAAGTCTCCTCTTAATAGTTATTCTAGAGATGAGAAGGTGTGTCCAAACCTTTGGTCTGTACTATATATATATATATATATATATATATATATAGTCTTACAAAATATGGGTGCAAAAATTCAAAGCATTGTTACGCTACACTGTTAAAGAGTTGTTTTATATCATGGCTGATGTTGACAATGTTGGCAGCCTTAAAATTGTTCCAAAAAATGAAGTCTTTCTCCCAGAAAATTAGTGCAAGTACACGTTTTATCATACACATGTTTATTTTCTTTGTGAGTATTGGAACAACACAAAAAAAAACTGAGAAAAAAGGCAAATTGAACATAATTTCACTACAATGGGCCAGGCAGAATTGTTGTCACCTTTCCACAATTGTGGGTACACAACATTGTTTCAAGCATAGCGTACTCATTCAAACCCACTTGTGGTAAGTAACAAGTGTGGGCAATATGAACATCACATCTGAAACCAGATAAAAAGGGAGAAGTTGACTTAATCTTTGGATTTTGCATTTGTGTGTGCCCCACTAAGCATGGAGAACAGAAAGAGAAGATAACTGTGTGAGAACCTGGGAACCATGTTGAAAAATATCAACAATCTCAAGTTTATAGGTCCAGCTCTAGAAATCTTGATGTTCCTTTGCCCACGCTGCACAACATAATCAAGAAGATTACAACCCTTGGCACTGTAGTTAATCTTCCTGGAGGCTCAAGGCAAAAAAAAATAAATAAAAGATTTCAACTCATGATAGTATGGATAGTGGAAAAGCAGCCTCAGTCAAGTTCCAAGTAATTCAATTTGTCCCGCAGGCTCAGAGTGCATCAGTGTCAGCACAAACTATCTATCCACATTTGAATGAAATGAAATGCTATGGCAGGAGATCTAGGATGACCCAGACACAGAGACATAAAAAAGCTAGACAGCAGTTTGCCCACATTTTTTTGAGTAAGCAAATATCCTTCTGGGAAAGCATCTTGTGGACAGGTGAGTCTAAAGCCTGCTTTACACACTACAATAAATCTTACGATGTGTCGGCGGGGTCACGTCGTAAGTGACGCACATCCGGCATCGTAAGGTACATTGTAGTGTGTAACAGCTACGTGCGATTGCGAATGAACGGTAAAACGTTCATCGCACGTACGTCGTTCATTCCTCATGAATTGAACGTCAGGTTGTTCATCGTACCCGGGGTAGCACACATCGCAGTCTGTGACACCCCGGGAACGATGAACAGATCTTAACTGCGTCCTGCGGCTCCCGGCCAGCAATGCGGAAGGAAGGAGGTGGGCGAGATGTTTACGTCCTGCTCATCTCCGCCCCTCCGCTTCTATTGGCCGGCTGCCGCGTGACGTCGATGTGAAGCCGAACATCCCTCCCACTCCAGGAAGTGGACGTTCGCCGCCCACATCGAGGTCGTATGGATGGGTAAAAACGTGTGACAGGGGTTAATCGTTTGTGCGGCACATTCAACAAAATTGAACATGCCGCACATACGATGGGGGCAGTTATGATCGCATACGATATCGTATGCAGAATCGTAACATGTAAAGCAGGCTTTAGATAATGCATTTGGTAAAGTAGATCATTTTACTGTTTACCAAAAACAGAATGAGGCCTACAAAGAAAAGAACACAGGACCTACAGCCAAATATGGTGGAGGTTTAAATATGTTTTGGGGTTGTTTTGCCTTGGTCACTTGGTGTCTTTATTGTGTGAATGACATCATGAAATCTGAAGATTACCAAGGGATGTTTTGTTGCAATGTAATACCCAGTGTTAGGAAGCTGGGTTTGCGTCCTAGGTCATGGGTTATCCAGCAGGACAATGACCCCAAACATAATTCAAGAATCCCCCAGAAATAGATGGAGAAAAAGCACTGGAGAGTTCTGATGTGACAACAATGAGTCCGGATCTAAATACCATTGAACACATGTGGAGAGATATTAGTTTTGCTGTTGGGAGAAGGCGCCTTCAAATTTGAGTGACCAGCAAAAGAAGAGTGGTTCAAAATTCCAGTTGAGAGATGTAAGAAACTTGTTGATAGTTATAGGAAGCGATTGATTGCAGTTATTTATTCCAAAGGGTGCGCAACAAAATATTAATTTGAGGATTACAACATTTTTGTCCTGACAATTTTTGAAGTTTTGAGTGAAATTATGTACAATTTATATCCATATTACTAATCATCTTTTATACTAAAGATTATTTAATTTTAAAATAAAAGGAACATGATGACCTATTGTTAAAAACCCATAGTATTGTGCAACCAGTAGTAACAGCCACCAACATGGCCTGCAATGAAAATATAATAAAGTCCTGTAGTCCTTCTTTACATAGCCCAGTATTGACTAAGAAAAGGCTGTGGCTTGAAAAATAAAGCAACATTTTACGGGATTGAAAAAACACTCCACATATTGTCCCCCTGAGCTCCACAAACTCATCACTTTGTTGTTTCCCTTTCTTTAACCCATTTAAGAAATTACCTCTTGGTTGTGCTACAAGCTACTTGGCCTCGGCTAACGTGTCCTTCTGCACATTTGAGTTGTGTCCTAGGTAGTTCTCCAGATAGTTGTCCAAAGGAGACACATCAGGTGAGTTTGCAGTGAAGTTTTCTGAGCTGCAATAGTTTATTGTGATCAATATAGATAATTTTGTCCTAAAAATAACAAACCATTGCAAGGTACTGCTTACTAATACGACATCCAACTCTATCTCAAGAAATGTGAGGTTTACAATTGTATGTTACATTCATTTAGTACAAATAATGTCATTGAAATTAATTTGAAGTCCAATCCCTCCTTGATACATATGCCATTGAGTGGGAAAATTGAACATCCAGTTAATGCATATATTTTGTTTCACATTTGTGTCTAAAATTCCCTAGAGATTTGTAGCCCAGATTAAGTTTGAAGAGGATGAGGTATTTCAGGGATACAGATAATGATACAGTCAGCCTAATATGTAATTTCAAGAGTGTAATTTCTTCTATCCTTTGTGGTTTTCCACTTTTTGGCTGTAGAAACGTTTGCTGTTGATGTATAGGAAACACTTTATTTCTTGAGTAGCTTTTTTTCTTGTGTGGTTGGTTCTATCTGCTCATTTGGTTATTTTTTTTCTTCTTTATTTATTCTTCTTTTTCACAATCTCAGCTTTTTTCTGGCTGAAATTCATTCTCTCTAGATGCTGCTACCATATACCTGATAGACTTCATGATAACCTTTCTGGATTTGCCACCAGATGGACTTGTGCTTGCGAAGAATTTAATTTGTGGAAACGTTTGACCGACTTGTAGTTAGGTCAATATTTAGTGCCAAATACATGATCTACTTCATGTTTAGCCAATGGGTGCACAGGTTCAAACACATAGGAGAAGTATTTCTTGAAGATTTTTAATACTGTTAGTGCAGTCACAGTCATTTCTCAGCATTCAGAAGCCTTGCAATGGTCACTTTTATCAAGGAGCTATCTGGTTTTATGTAAAATAAAGTTACTCATTCATAATCAAAAAAGTTCTGCATCTTTCCCATAAACATTGGCCCTGATTCATCAAGACGTTGTACATGCCAGTCTTGAGGATACACATTGTCCCCGATTTATCAAGACATTGTTCATGCCAGTCTTGAGGAACAAACTGGAGTTAGAGGCACCTGATTCACTACGAGGCACTCACCTCTCACATGAATCAGGCAGGTTCAAAAAGTAGTGTGCACCTTAGCACACGTATTACTCTAGCCAGGGACTGAAGTAAAATTACTGGCGTAAGGTAGATCACAGCTCATTATGAATTAGACATTTCATGGTGTCACCTCCCCTATACCCCTGTAATGCTTCTATTCCACCCCAGCTCCTCCTATTCTGACAGAGTTGGGTGAAACTGTTTTAAAAAATACTTAAAGTCTCAATATTTTTGCACAACTTCAAGTTGCAGAAAAAAAATTGCAATTTATCAAAGTCTTTTGCACCAGATTTATGGCAAAACACACTTTGATGAATCAAGAATTGGGGCCTTTGAATTTTGATTACTTACCATTTTCAAGATCAGAAGCAAAAGTATTTATTTTGTCCTGATACTTTTCTCTAATATTTAAGTTTATACAAAGTGTATTTTTTGGGAGTCCATGCACTCTTATTTTCCCAAAACTGGATATAATTGGAGCAGACTCTCATTAGCTGATCAATTGGATCTAAATAATAATGTCTTCATTCCAGGTCACCAAGTGGAAAACGTAAAACACAAATATTAAAAAGTTGTATAACTTTTCATTGTGTGATGATTGCACTAATTTACATAAAACCTCTTTAATAGAGAAAACAAACAAAGAAGAAGACTCAAATGTAAATGTAATTTGTAGAATACAATTATATGTACACTAAAGAAAGAGTCTTCTGGGAAGGTTTATCAAGAAGAGAAGGAGATAAGAACAAAATCAAAACAACTTATTGGTTAGTCTACCTCTACATTTCAAAAACTTCGAAAACAAACAGTAGGAGCCCATTAGCTCAGACCTTCTAAGATATCAAAAATAAAATGGGGCCAACAATCATGTAAACTCTGGGGTCCTTCAGCTTCATGCTCATAGCTCGTGGCTTAGTGTTAATGCTAATGTAAAGTCCATTAATCTATGATAAGTATTTGAGCAACGCTCAGCAAGAACGTCTACCGATGAGAACTTAGAAGTTTTAAACAGCGGTAGCCTTTTTTTTTTTAGCTTATTGTTTATTCGTGATTAAATGATAGGTCTAAATTTTAGTAAGGAGGTCAAGATGTGGTTGGGAACATAAATGGCAGAAATAGGTCAGTTTGCAATGCTCCTATTAATATATATTATTAAAAATAGAAACTCTAACAGATTCAACCATAAGAACTCTTTAGGGAAGAAAATACTTTCCGAGTTATCACAGCATTATTTTTTATTCTGGGAGTTAACGTATGGTGACATTTAAACTGTAGGGTTCACTAGATTTTGGCCAATAAACTGTTAATAAAATCATGCATTCTATAGTACATGAAATTCAACACTGCATTCATTCACAAGTCCCTCATTGAACTTGACGTCTAAGATATGGCTAAATTAGTTTGACGTACAGAGAGGTAGATATTGCGGATGTTCTTTTCCAAAATTGCTCATATAACACTAGCGCTAAATTTACTTACATGCCGTATGTATTTAATCACATCCATGTAGAAATCATTGTACATATCACCTCCGTCAAAACTGCTATATGGACGTGCCCAAGTAAATAATCATTACCGGTATTGGGGCCCAACATCGATTTAGTATCAGATATTTTCATGTTTCTATTACAAAAGTTAAGCACATTTAGTGCTCTGTTATATGAGTGATGTTAAAACCTGAAATGGGGAGTTCATTATATCCATCGGATGTATACAGAAAGCAGAATGACAGTGACTTAACATTTCCATGCTGGTATTTGGAAATCGGAAAACGTAGTTCATTCACACAGTAATTTTGCATCACAGCTCAGGAGAGAAATGGAAGCAGCTAATTGTGGTGTACAGAAAGCCAGAACTGTGATATCTTTTTTTCCCTGTTGTGTTAAATTTTTTTAAGGTTTTTTTTTCTTTTTTTTTCTCAACTGTGTTCATGAACAAGAAAAAAAAAATTAAAAAAAATGTTTACTATAAATTCCTCCTCTGCTGTTTACAAATAAAAGTTTTAAAGGGACAAAAAAAACTTTAAATGAAAAAAATAACCTATATATATATGTACATATATATATTAATTGAAAGTAATTCACAGGCGTTTTACATTATGAAACAGGGTGTTTTTTTTAAGTCAAATGTTTAAAGAAAAAAAAAATAAGAGGTCAAAATTCTCTCTGACTTTCATGTTGTTTATATGTGTGTAAAATCGAACAAACAAATTTTGAAGGCAATTTTTCACGCCTCTTAACTGCTATAATAAAAAAAAAAAATAAAGGACTCAATGGAATTTTGCCAGAGACTTTGCGACTTATGAGTTATACACTTCTATAAAGAAAAAAAAATGTTTTTTTGTGTTACTTCAATGAAAAATATCTTCATTTTATACATTTACAAAATTGTATGTAAAAAAAAAAAAAAAAAGAAAAAAAAAAAGAACACGATAAAGGTCACAAACTTTACAAATCACTCAGCTATAAGATATATACAGGAACATTCCTGATATGCTCATTACTGTTCTATGAGAAGTTCTACTTACAATTTAACGATGGGAATTTTTAAATAAAACAAAGTATACTGTTAATATGTCGAGGAAGTGAAACATTTTTAGTTTGGTGTTATTTGTTTGCCTATTTGCCTTTACAGAGAGAGAAATGGACATATATGAATCCCAGTGGTAGAACGGTCAAAGGTAATATGAAATAAGAGTTTAAATCCACGCATTTGGTCTTTACTGGGGTTCTATAGTTCGGTCCAGTAGGCACACGGTGTACTGTCATATAATGCCTTACTGAGGGATCATATTCTTCCATTAAAGCAGATCTTGAAACTGGCTTCATAAATACAAAAATGATTGATCGTTTGTGAACCCTTCAGAGTTTAACCTAAAATCACATCAGATTTTCACACGAGTCCTAAAAGCACATAAAGAGAATCAAATCAAAGAATTGAGTCAAAAATATTAAAATTTCTCATCTTTTAAGTGAGGAAAATGATCCATGACGAAACAAGGAAAATGTTAACCTTGACACACAGCGAGTAAAACAGAGCACGTGGAAAGCGATAAAAAAAAATCACATTCCACCCAGACACATGTTACTCTATAGGGTTGCACCCAGCTGCGATTATTTTTTCTCAGTCCTAATCGGACTAAGAAAAGAATTGCAGCATGCTGCAGGTGTAATCCAATCTGTATTCATTCGCACCCATACAAGTCTATGGTTGCAAGTGAAACATCGGAATGCACTCAGATGACACCGGAGTGCAGTGCAAAAACCGCATCAGCTGACAATGGAGGAGATGGGGGATTAGTACCTCCCTCTTCTCTACAGCTGTGATCCGATTGCAGGATCGGATCACAGTATAATGACACTCGGCTCATGCTCGCAGCAGAGCAGGACCAGAGGGTCATTAGCATATCACATGCAATGCTCTTGCATTGGATGCCATACACTCGTGTGTCCCCAGCCTTAGGATTCAACTGGGGAGCAAAAGGCGTGAAAGGGTCTTAAGTGATAATAAGAGGGTCACAGATGACAGTTATGTGCTCACTTGGTATGGTTGTGTGAACCAACAGTATTTAGGTATGTAGCAACAGCTGCTGCAGATACACGTGCAGTGAAGAATTGAACTGGATAATTACTTGGGTTCTGCGCTCATGGAAGGAGTCCAAGACACACAAGTAAAAGAAATGTGGTTTTATTCGACACATTTAAAACCTATCCTGCTTCTTCTTTAGGAAAAAACACAAATCTTTGTGGGGTTTATATGAAGAAGCAGAATTGTTTGAAAACGCGTTGAATAAAACCGCATTTCCTTTACTTGGGTATCTTGGACTCCTTCCACAGTATATTTTATACAGCAGCACATAATGTCATTATCTGAGTCAAATCTTTAGGATTAGCAGATAATTTAAAAGTGAAATTAGACACTCGTGCTTTCAATCAGTGGGATGCCAATCTGGGGTGATAGAGTAACCTCCTATTTAAAGAACAAGGCTTTATTCTGATCTTTACAAAACAGGTTTGTGGAAGTGTATCATTGCAAAACAAAGGACAATTCTAAAAACCTCAAAGTTGTTGATGCTCATCAGGCTGGAAACCATTACAAAACAATTTCTAAAGTATTTGGACTTCACCAATCAGATGGATTGTGTACAAATGGAGGGAATTCAAGACCATTATCATCCTCCCTAAGAGTGGTCAACCACCAAAGATCTCTTCAAGAGAAAAATGTATCATAGTCTGAGGTCACAAAAGAACCCAAGGTAACCTCTAAGCATCTAAAGACCTCTCTCATACTAGCTAATGTTAAAGGAGTATTCCCATCTCCAACATAGTGACAGTTAGTTGCCCATTGTTGTAACTATACTATATTTATAATTGGAGATATTTATTATTATTATTATTATTATTATTATTATTATTATTATTATCATCATCATCACATTTACTACATATTAGGATAGCATCTTGGAGATGGGAATACCCCTTTAATTTTATGAATCCTCCACCAGAAGAACTAGACTTGAACAATACTGGTGTGCATGGCAGTACTGCTAGGAGAAAGCCAATGCACAAAAAAAAACACAAAACAAAACATTTCTGGCAGTTTGCTAAGGATCACCTGAAAACACTAAAAAGCTATTGGATGTGATTGTGTGACACCAAAGTAGAGGTTTAATTCAGAACTGTTATGTTTGCAGAAAAGGTCAATGCTTTGCAGCACTAAAGGGAATCTTTTAGCAGGTTTTTGCTATGTAAGCTGAGGACAGCATGCTGTAAGAGTTAAAAAACAAAAATCAACTGGTTTTCTCTTATCAGTGTGTGTGCAATTGTTTACATAATCTAAAGGGTTTATTACCATGTGATTAGCATTACAGGATTAAAAACTCATATGCAAGGCAGTACAACACCCCCCCCCTCTGTGATTGACACCTCACATTCAATGCACAATCCCTATTGAGAGCCTGGTGTGGGCAGGACTACTCTCAGCCCTGCTGTGTTTCTGAATCTATTATTTTTTATTGTTTCAGAAGGGCTTCAAACCATTAATCTAAGTGAAACACTGTTGGATTCAGGATCTCCTTACCTACATTATGTTGCTGTCATATGATGTGGCAAAATCCTGCTGACAGATTCCCTTTAACATATAAACACAACAGTGGTAGTATTATGGTTTGGGCCAGTTTCTATGGACCTCAGCCAGAAAGAATTGCATTCATTGATGGAATAATGAATTTCTATGATACTACCAAATTCTAAACAAAAATCTCAGGATATCTGTCCATAAGATGAAACTCAGGAGAACATTGATCATGTGGCATGTCAAAGACTCAAACTGCACAAGTTGTTCTACAAAGAATGGTTAAAGAAGTCTAAAATCAAAGTTTTGGAATGGCCAACTCAAAGTTCTGAATTTAGTTCTGTAAAAATCTTGTGGAAGGATATGAAATACACAGTTGATGGGAGAAAATCCACCAGCGATACAGAGATGAAGCTGTTTTGTAGGGATGAATGGGAAAAAATTTAATCCAAACAGATGTCCTGTACTATACATACATGATGCATCAGCACACTTCGATTAATGAACATGAACTCCAATATTTCTGTAAATATTAAAAATATAAACTACTTAGTATCCTTTTATTCTAAGAGCGCAAAATCATTTAGCCACTTCAAGGTGTACCTAAATATGAATGATCTCTATCACTAATGTCCTAACTCTCCATGTGTCAAACCACCCTCATCTCACTGGAGAGTTAAAGAAAACCTAGCATATTATAACCTTGTGTTGGATAAATGGGTTGATAAGGCTGCTGAGCGTCTGGAGGGGGTCATAGCCCTAAATATGTACTACAAAAAAGAAAATAGAGTCCACACAACTTTAGTATTTAATTAATAAACAGATGAACCAATACGCTGGGGCCAATATACAACATACACTCCCTGACAGAAGTTCTGTCGCTTATCCATATTATGTAAATAAAAGCTTATAACCTGACTTTAAATTCATCCATTGGTTTTATAAATTAGTCTTTTGAAAGCTGAAACCCTCCCAAATTTGGTTTAGGTTATGAAAATAAAGTTGCTGCAAAGCTAAAATATTGATCATTAAATGAACACAGAAAGGTCAGATTTTGGCAAGACAAAAGTTTTGTCGCCCACAGAAAGTAAAGTGAAATTCAAAGAAATAATTGACTTGTAATACAAAGAAATGTTGCATACCACTGGTGCATGAAGTTGTGGTGCTATTAGAGCCATATTTAATATTTTGTGTGACATCCATGAGCTTGAAAGACTGCATCCATGCGGTTCAACAATGATTCATACAATTTATTGATGAAGTCATCAGGAATGCAGTCTTACATGTCTCCCAGAGTTCATCTAGATTCTTTGGTTTTGTCTTCCAAGCTTCCTCTTTCATCCTACCCCAAATATGCTCAATGATGTTCATGTCTGGTGACTGGGCTGGCTAGCCCTTGAGCACCTTGATCTTCTTTGCCAGGAGGAACTTTGTTGTAGAGATGGATGTATGAGATGGAGCACCATCCTGCTGCAGAATTTGACCCCTTTTATGATTGGGAATGTAAGCTGTAGCTAATACTTCCTGATATTTTAGGCTATTGATATTGCCTTCCACCTTGCAAATGTTTTGCACACCCCCATACTGAATGTAACCCCAGAACATGATCTTTCCACCACCAAACTTAACTGTTTTCTGGGTGTATTTTGGATCCATATGGGCTCCAGTAGGGCTCCTGCAGTATTTGTGGTGGTTGTGGTGTAATTCAACTGAAGATTCATCAGAGAAATCCACCCTCTGCCACTTCTCCAGCATCCATCTGTTTAGCAGACTGTGGGACTTGAAAAATGCCGCATGGTTTTTAAATTGCCTTTTGTTTAGTGCTGGCTTTTGGGCACTGATTCGACCATGGAGGCCATTTTGAGACAAAATCCTACAAACTGTTCTAGTTGACACAGGGACCTGAGGTGACCAGGCTTGTTGGAGCTCTGCTGCAGTGGAAGAGGGGCTGGCTTTGGATCTTCTAACCAACAAACATTCCTCCTGAGCAGTTCTCTTGCAGGGTCTTCAGGACCTGGGCTTGTCAAAAATATCTCCAGTCTCTTCAAATCTTTTTTTAATTCTTTGTACTTAACACTGAGACACATTAAAGGTGCCAGCCACCTCTGCAGTGGTTCTGGTCTTCAGCCTCTTGATAATCAAGGCTTTGGTCGCAGGGTGGATTTTTGGCATGTTGTCAGAGGTCAAGTTGCAGTTCAACTGAAGGTCTGGGGTGCTGGGTTTCTTTTTATACACACCCACTAATTAACTGATCATTTAGTGAGCACAGGTGAGGATGTAAACTAGGATTGGGTCCATTACATGACAAGGCGACAGAACTTTTGTCTTGCCAAAATCTGACCTTTCTGTATTTATTAAATGATCAATATTTCAGCTTTGCAGCAATTTTATTTTCATAATCTAAACCAAATTTGGGAGGGTTTCAGCTTTCAAAAGAGTAATTTCTAAAACCAATGGATGAATTTAAAGTCAGGTTATAAACTTTTATTTACATAGCATGGATAAGCGACAGAACTGTCAGGGAGTGTATACAGTACGTAAAGTGTTCAGACCCCTTTACATTTTTCACTTTTTTTTCATTGCAGCCATTTGGTAAATTCAAAAAAGTTCATTTTTTTCTCATTAATGTACACTCTAAACCCCATCTTGACAGAAAAAAACAAATGTAGAAATGTTTGCAAATTTATTAAACAAGAAAAACTGAAATATCTAATGGTCATAAGTATTCAGACCCTTTTTATTAAAGTCACATGCTGCCAATTTCCTTGTGATCCTGCTTGAGATGGTTCTACTCCTTCATTTGCGTCCATCTGTGTTTAATTAAACCAAAAGGACTTAATTTGGAAAGGTACACACATGTCTATATAAGACCTCACAGCTCACAGTGCATGTCAGACCAAATGAGAATCATGAGGTCAAAGGAACTGCCCAAGGAGCTTAGAGACAGAACTTTGGCAAGGCACAGATCTGACCAAGGTTACAAAAGAATTTCTGCAGTACTCAAGGTTCCTAAGACCACAGTGGCCTCCATAATCCTTAAATTAAAGATGTTTGGGACCACCCGAACTTTTCCTGGACCTGGTCATTTAAGCAAAAAGAGCAATCGTGGGAGAAGAGCCTTGGTGACAGATTTAACAAATCCCAAGATCACTATGGGTGAGCTCCAGAGATCCCATAGGGAGTTGGATGAAAGTTCCACAAAGTCAACTATCACTGCAACCCTCCACCAGTCGGGCCTTTATGGCAGAGTGGCCCGTCAGAAGCCTCTCCTCAGTGCAAGACATATGAAAGCCCGCAAAGAGTTTGAAAAAAACACATGAAGGACTCCCAGATGATGAGAAATAAGATTCTCTGGTCTGATGAAACAAAGATAGAACTTTTTGGTGATAATTCTAAGCGGTATGTGTGGAGAAAACCAGGCCCTGCCCATCACCTGCCCAATACAATCCCAACAGGAAACATAGTGGTGGTAGCATCATGCTATTGGGGTGTTTTTCATCTGCAGGGACAGGACGACTGATTGTAATTGAAGAAAAGATGAATGCGGCCAAGTACAGAGATATCTTGTAAGAAAACCTCTTCCAGAGTGCTCTGGACGTCACACTTGGCTGAAGGTTCACCTTCCAACAAGACAATGACCCTAAGCACACAGCTAAAATAACAAAGGAGTGGCTTCAGAACAACTCTGTGACCATTCTTGACTGGCCCAGCCAGAGCCCTGACCTAAGCCCAATTTACCATCTCTGGAGAGACCTGAAAATGGCTGTCCACCAACGTTCACCATCCAGCCTGACGGAACTGGAGAAGATCTGCAAGGAAGAATGGCAGAGGATCCCAAAATCCAGGTGTGAAAAACTTGTTGCATCATTCCCAAGAAGACTCATGGCTGTACTAGCTCAAAAGGGTGCTTCTACCCATTACTGAGCAAAGGGTCTGAATACTTATGACCACGTGATATTTCAGTTTTTCTTGTTTAATATATTTGCAAAAAGGTCTACATTTCTGGGGGGTTTTTTCTGTCAAGATGGGCTGCGGAGTATACATTAATGAGAAAACAAGAACTTTTTTGAATTTACCAAATGGCTGCAATGAAACAAACAGTGAAAAATTTAAAGGGAGAAAAAACAAAAAGCCAGCACTAAATGTGCACTTCAGCACTAAAAATTGCAATTTCTTGAGCTACCCCACCACGTCACGGCAAATCTCATTTGGGGCAGTCCTAACAATAAAATATTTTTAGAAAATGTGCCATACGGCCTCACATATGAATAGTAGAACTGCTCTTAGCAGCACTCACCTGGTCTATTTCAATCCCGTACCCATGACTGAGTCATGGCTGTGGGCGGGACAGGTCCAAACCAATGCTGCATGAAGTAAATAGCCTGTGTACAGGGCCTGATGACTGAATGTGAACAGTCACCAACTGCCAAAATCTAGACAGGTGGAATACATCCCACATTGGGGTGCATAGCAAGGTGGGGGTCAGCCACTGACCAATTCAATGAAGAAAAAACAAAAAGCCAGCACTAAATGTGCACTTCAGCACTAAAAATTCCAAACTGTACTTATAGAAATTTTGAGATTTTTGGCAAAAAATTGCAATTTCTTGAGCTACCTCGCCACGTCACGTCAAATCTCATTTGGGGCAGTCCTACACTAAAATATTTTTATAAAATGTGCCATACAGCCTCACATATGAATAGTAGAACTGCTCTTAGCAGCACTCACCTGGTCTATTTCAATCACGTACCCACGACTGAGTCATGGCTGTGGGCGGGACAGGTCCAAGCAAATGCTGCATGAAGTAAATAGCCTGTGGACAGGGCCTGATGACTGAATGTGAACAGTCACCAACTGCCAATCAGGCCCTGTCCACAGGCTATTTACTTCATACAGCATTTGCTTGGACCTGTCCCGCCCACAGCCATGACTCAGTCATGGGTACGGGATTGAAATAGACCAGGTGAGTGCTGCCAAGAGCAGTTCTACTATTCATATGTGAGGCCGCATGGCACATTTTATAAAAATATTTTAGTGTAGGACTGCCCCAAATGAGATTTGCCGTGACGTGGCGGGATAGCTCAAAAATTAAATTTGCCAAAAATCTCAAAATTTTTATAATAAGTACAGTTTGGAATTTTTAGTGCTGAAGTGCACATTTAGTGCTGGCTTTTTGTTTTTTCTTCAAAAATTTAAAGGGGTCTGAATAATTTCCGTACCCACTGTACATACACAATGTCATGGTTGGATGCTTTTGCACTCTTTGTTAAAACATATATATATGTATATTAGCCACATTGCGGATTTGTGCACCTGTACATTAATACTAAAGGTATGTGGCTCCTATATTTTTTTCTTTTTTCTTTGTTGATGTGGAGGACTAATCAACAATTCTTGTACATGCTTACAGTAGGTGCTGTTGTTGCTGCATAGGTGGATCTCACCTGTTACTAGCAACCTTCTCTTACTTTTACCACATGTGATATTAGACCATATTGCTAATTAACAAAGCCTAATATTTTTTACTTATTTGTTTGATTTGGTTTTCTTTATCTAAATTCACTGCTGTGAAAATCTGATGTAGAATTTGAAGGGTTCACAAACTTACAAGCACCACTGTAGGGGTACCAGTATTAGGCCCTTCCTTTCCGCGCTTGGCGCTATCATCACTCTTTAGCACTTATGTCAGGAGAACATGGTGCCCCCATTGTGTTTCTATAAATATTGGATTAATTCCACTCATATTGGGGAAGAGGAGATCTTGTCACCTCTGTTATGTGATTAGAAGATATAGTTCTATATGGATACATAAGAAAACCTCCATACAGGCACATAGGAGTCTGTGGACTCTGAATTATGGATCAGTACATCATGGGTCTATAATGCGGCAATGTGCATAATCCTCTTTTTGTTTCTTATTTCCAGCATAGTGATAAGATATATTATCCAAACATATCATTTTCAAATGATCTATTCTGGTACAATGTGGGACGTATGTCTTCATGGAACATACACTCTATACAGGTTTTATTATATTTGTGTTTACTTTCTCACTATATCGCCATAGCGGTGCCTCTTGTCTGTAATACACATCATTGAGCTCAGTGCTCTATCCTATTTTTAGAGAGCAATGAACCCTCGTGTTACTGGCTGCAGTCTTTCTGTCTGCTCCGTCCTTTCTGTATTTATTCAGAAGGTTTATTTTGACAGGTATTAGGGGAGATTTAAAAACACTGCAGCCGAATCCCAGAGGATCTGTATCCTGCGTAGAAGGAATGGAGCCTAATGAGGTATACTTCATGAAGCAAACATATATGATCATAGCCAAGTAAAATTATTGAACATCTCATTCCAGATGCAACATGCTGTATGCTTGTTTGACCCTCAGTCTTCTTTACAAACCACAAAATTGGCAATTAGCCAGTGGGCCAGCGTAAGGGCAAAGTATAGGCACAAGTAATCATAAACAGCATATGAACACACAACCTATAATAATAGTAATCTGTATTTCTAGAGCAGCAACATATTCCGCAGCACTTTATAATTTGGAGATTCATGTACAAACATTCAAAAGTAACAGTTATTGAAGATACAATAATTCAAGGGAACCTGTCATCAGATTTGGTGACTATGAGCTGCGGCCACCACCAGTGGGCTCTTATATACAACCTTCCAACATACTGTATATAAGAGCCCAGGCCACTGTGTACAATGTAAAAATCTCTTTATAATACTTACCTAAACGGTCGCTGCGGTGGAGTTGGGTCATATGGGTGTCTCTGTTCTCCAGTGCCGGAGTCTCCTCTTTTGGCCATCTTTGTTCTCCTTCTTCTGAAGCCGGGGTGCATGTCACATCCTACGTCATCCACACTCGCTGGCAGGCGCACTTTGATCTGCCCAGAGCAAGGCAGATCAAAGTATTGTAGTGTGCCTGCACGGGAACAGCAAATGTGTATGACATAGAACGCGTCATACACACAGGCTTCATAAGGACAAAAATGGCTGAAAAAGAAGGTGCCGGCACTGGAGAACGGAGACATCCCTATGGCACAACTCCACCGCAGCGATCGTTTTGGTAAGTATTATAAATTCATTTTTACGTTCTGCACAGCGGCTTGGGCTCTTATATACAGCATGCTAGAATGCTAAAATAAGAGCCCACTGGTGGTGGCTGCAACTTATAGGCCCAAAATCTTCTGACAGGTTCCCTTTAAAGCAAAAATAATGACAACCCTGCTCGTAAGAACTTACAATCTACAATGAAGTAGGGAGACAAGATACAGATGCTTATTTGCAACGACAATCCAACCATCCAAAAGAAATAGGGTATAGATAAAATCTGCATGAGCCAGTTACCAGCCAATCTTTGTGATGCTTTGGGTACATGGAGTTTGATGGAGAATTATGTTCTGAGAAACACTGAAGGGGTTACAGTCATATGAAAAAGTTTGGGCACCCCTATTAATGTTAACATTTTTTCTTTATAAGAATTTGGGTTTTTGCAACAGCTATTTCAGTTTCATATATCTAATAACTGATGGATTGAGTAATATTTCTGGATTGAAATGAGGTTTATTGTATTAACAGAAAATGTGCAATCCGCATTAAACAAAATTTGACCGGTGCAAAAGTATGGGCACCCTTATCAATTTCTTGATTTGAACACTCCTAACTACTTTTTACTGACTTACTAAAGCACTAAATTGGTTTTGTAACCTCATTGAGCTTTAAACTTCATAGGTAGGTGTATCCAATTATGAGAAAAGGTATTTAAGGTGGCCACTTGGAAGTTGTTCACCTATTTGAATCTCCTATGAAGAGTGGCATCATGGGCTCCTCAAAACAACTCTCAAATGATCTGAAAACAAAGATTATTCAACATAGTTGTTCAGGGGAAGGATACAAAAAGTTGTCTCAGAGATTTAAACTGTCAGGTTCCACTGTGAGGAACATAGTAAGGAAATGGAAGAACACAGGTACAGTTCTTGTTAAGCCCAGAAGTGTCAGGCCAAGAAAAATATCAGAAAGGCAGAGAAGAAGAATGGTGAGAGCAATCAAGGACAATCCACAGACCACCTCCAAAGACCTGCAGCTTCATCTTGCTGCAGATGGTGTCAATGTGCATCGGTCAACAATACAGCACACGTTGCACAAGGAGAAGCTGTATGGGAGAGTGATGCGAAAGAACCCGTTTCTGCAAGCACGCCACAAACAGAGTCGCCTGGGGTATGCAAAAGCACATTTGGACAAGCCAGTTACATTTTGGAAGAAGGTCCTGTGGACTGATGAAACAAAGATTGAGTTGTTTGGTCATACAAAAAGGCGTTATGCATGGAGGCAAAAAAATTTGGTGGAGGTTCCATCATGCTTTGGGGCTGTGTGGCATTGGCACCGGGAATCTTGTTAAAGTTGAGGGTCGCATGGATTCAACTCAGTATCAGCAGATTCTTGACAATAATGTGCTAGAATCAGTGACGAAGTTGAAGTTATGCAGGGGATGGATATTTCAGCAAGACAATGATCCAAAATACCGCTCCAAATCTACTCAGGCATTCATCCAGAGGAACAATTACAATGTTCTGGAATGGCCATCCCAGTCCCCAGACCTGAATATCATTGAAAATCTGTGGGATGATTTGAAGCGTGCTGTCCATGCTCAGCGACCATCAAACTTAACTGAACTGTAATTGTTTTGTAAACAGGAATGGTCAAATATACCTTCATCCAGGATCCAGTAACTCATTAAAAGCGACTAGAGGCTGTTATTTTTGCAAAAGGAGGATCTACAATATATTAATGTCACTTTTATGTTGAGGTGCCCATACTTTTGCACCGGTCAAATTTTGTTTAAATGCGGATTGCCCATTTTCTGTTAGTACAATAAACCTCATTTCATTCCAGAAATATTACTCAGTCCATCAGTTATTAGATATATGAAACTGAAATAGCTGTTGCAAAAACCCAAATTGTTATAAAGAAAAAAGGTTAACATTAATAGGGGTGCCCAAACTTTTTCATATGATTGTATATATGAATTGACTTCAATTAGGGATAGTGATAGTCCACCCTAAAAGATTTGTTTTTAGGGGTCGTCTGAAGCTATATAAGTTGTGAATCATCCTAGTTTCTTGGGGTATCGCATTCCAGAAGATTGGTGCAGCTCGAGACAAGTCTTGGAGCCGGGAGTGGGATGGGTCAAAACCTACAAGTATTACCAGTATTGACCAAACAAGTATTTTAAATTAATTATTTTTATGCAAGCATATAAAAGACTTAAAGACAAATATTAAAAGGGTGATATTCTCAAATGGAGTTTGACAGAAAGATAAAGCAAAGCACCATAATGGTAAGTATCAGAGACACCACCAAAAAGTAATTATGATAATGATATAGTGTATTTTATAGGACATACATAGATAAGGTAGTGTCCCAGTACAATTGAATTGTGCATAGTGCTAACTATTGGAGACAAACCCTATGTAGCCTACATCTCCAGGTCAAGTATAAATATACTGAATCTGTTAGCTTTATAGATAAATAATATCTGTAGCTATAGTAAGAATCTGAAATGAACATGGTGTATACAGTATATTGCCTTGTGATGCTCTACCCACATTTTGCTGGGGCTTCTCCAGGAGCAATCTCACTTCTTTGCTGATATTCTCCTTTAGTTAGTAGGGCTATATGGTCTTGTGGGTAGTAGCGCTATGTGACTTCAAATTTCTAAATCATTAATACATCTACACTGCACCTTTTCAGAATTCTGCGAGGTTACTGCCGAGACTAGGCAGTCACATGGTATTGTGATTTACATACTTGTGGTCACATGCCAACTAGACATGCTCTGCCTCTATCAATACAAATGAATGCTTTATTCTTAGTTATACAATGTCTTTCAAAGAAAGCTGTCCAGATACTTAACTCCTATAATGGAATAGGGGCTCCTAATAATTCAAATGATGAGCGATTTGATGCAAATCAAAATCATGTCAAATTTTATGAACTGTGCAAGTCCTTGGAAAATTTGAACAATTTACATTTTGGTTTGAGCAAATGAGCAAAATAATGCCTTCACCATTTTACACATAGCAGAAGATTGCATTAGCACAAAATGTGACTTCAGGCTCAACCATGCAGGTTTCCTTGCCACTATCACATCACAAGGTATAGTGTAGCCAATCAGGAGGGATTATGCAGAGGCGTATCTAGGGAGTGCTGGGGGACCATCTGCCCCTGGCACAACTGTCAGGGGGGCACTGTCGGGCTGCCTGAGGTGGCACTGAGAAAGTCTCCGCGGGGCTGCATTTGCCTCGTAGTTGGAGCCAGCCATTTTCTGAGTGCAGCTGTCAAGTTGACAGCCGCTCTCATAGAAACTGAAGTGCACCGGATCACACTGATCAATTGTCCTTGTATCTTTCAGACGCAAGGACAATTGAAGCGGTGTCCACCCGGTCAGAGAGACGGCTGTAGTGCGATCAGGTCAGCTGATCACACTGCTGACCCGGTATTCAGGGCCGCAGCACAGAGGCGGCAGATAACGCTAATGATACGTGCTCCAGTGGAGCTGAAGATACGTAAGAGGAACGGTATGGGTTGAGGGGTGAGGTATCTCTGTACACAGAATAGGGGGAGAGAGGGTGGGGTGGGGAGGGGGTAGTATCTGTAGACACAGTATGGGGGGGACAGAGCGTGGGGAGGGGGCAGTATCTATAAACACACTATGGGGAGAGAGGGTGGAAAGGGGGCAGTATCTAGACACAGTATGGGGAGAGAGAGATGTATCTGTGGACACAGTGTAGTGGGAAGAGAGGATGGGGAAAGGGAAGTATCTTTGAACACAGTATGGTGTGAGAGAGGGTGAGGGGTGATGTATGGGGAAAGAGGGTGAGGGGTGATGTATACAGACATAGTATAGGGAGAGAGGATGAGGTGTGATGTATACAGACAAAGTATAGGGAGAAAGGGTGAGGGGTGATGTATACAGACATAGTATAGGGGGAAAGGGTGAGGGGTGATGTATACAGACTTAAGGCCCAGTCACACTAAACAACTTACCAGCGATCCCAACAACGATCAAACCTGATAGGGATCGCTGGTAAGTTGCTAGGAGGTTGCTGGTGAGATGTCACACTGCGACGCTCCAGCGATCCCACCAGCAACCTGACCTGGCAGGGATCGCTGCAGCGTGGCTACACCAGTTGCTGGTGAACTCACCAGCAACCAGTGTCCCAGCCCCCAGCGCCGCGTGGAAGATGCTGCGCTTGGTAACTAAGGTAAATATCGGGTAACCAACCCGATATTTACCTTTTCTTACCAGCGCACGCAGCTACACGTGCAGAGAGCAGGGAGCAGCGGACTCCTCTTAGCGGTGGCTCCCTGCTCTCCTAGTTACAGCTCACATCGGGTTAATTACCCGATGTGTGCTGCAGCTACATGTGCACAGAGCAGGGAGCAGCGCACACCGCTTAGCGCTGGCTCCCTGCTCTCCTAGTTACAGCACACATCGGGTTAATTACCCGATGTGTACTGCAGCTAAATGTGCACAGAGCAGGGAGCAGCGCACAATGCTTAGCGCTGGCTCCCTGCTCTCCTAGTTACAGCACACATTGGGTTAATTACCCGATGTGTGCTGTAGCTACATGTGCACAGAGCAGGGAGCAGCGCACACCGCTTAGCGCTGGCTCCCTGCTCTCCTAGTTACAGTACACATGGGGTTAATTACCCGATGTGTACTCTGCTACACGTGCAAGAATCAGGAGCCGGCACTGACAGTGAGAGCGGAGGAGGCTGGTAACGAAGGTAAATATCGGGTAACCAAGGACAGGGCTTCTTGGTTACCCGATGTTTACCATGGTTACCAGTGTCCGCAGAAGCCGGCTCCTGCTGCCTGCACATTTAGTTGTTGCTGTCTCGCTGTCACACACAGCGATCTGTGCTTCACAGCGGGACAGCAACAACTAAAAAATGGCCCAGGACATTCAGCAACAACCAACGACCTCACAGCAGGGGCCAGGTTGTTGCTGGATGTCACACTAAGCAACATCACTAGCAACATCGCTGTTACGTCACAAAAGTTGTTCGTTAGCAGCGATGTTGCTAGCGATGTTGCTTAGTGTGACGGGGCCTTCAGTATAGGGAGAGAGGGTGAGGGGTGATGTATACAGACATATTATAGAGAGTGAGGGGAGATGTATGGGGAGAGAGGATGAGGGGTCACGTATACAGACATAGTATGTGAAGTGATTGGAGGAATGTATATGGACATTGTATGGGGAGCAAACAGGGGAAAGAAATTTTGAGGACACAATAAAGAGAGACAAGGTATGATGAGCAAGTGGGCAGGATGGGGAGTGAGGGGGAAAAGTATATGGACACACGGGAAGCAGTGAGGAGACAGTAAGGGATGAGAAAAATGTGAGGGGGCACAGAATAGAGACTGGTTGGTGGAGGGGTTCGGTATGGAGAGGGGGCAGAATGGGCAGACAGTGTGAAGCCATAGCGAGGAGGTGGTGGGATGAGAGGGCACAGTGCAAAGACTGGGCAGTATTGGGTGATACAATGTGAGAGGACAGTGTGAAGAATAGGCTCAGTATGGAAAGGAGAGGGCAGTGTGTGGGGCATATACAATAAGAGGGACAGTGTGTGGGTCATATTTTGGGCAGAAACACAGTGAGGGGCAATTAATTATTCAGTGGCACAGCGTAGGACAGATAGTTTTAAATAGGAGTTTTCTAATCATTCTGCTATTTTTAGGGGCATCGTGTTGGGATGTGCTGCAGAAGAACGGAGAAGATGGAAATCTGCAGAGACGAGAATGTGAAACGTCATCATGGCGTCTGGACAAGATGAAGAAAAGAAAGAAAAGACTCAGAGACAACATCATCTATAAGGTACCTGAATGTAAATGTTTATTTGTAATACTGATTATGTCTCATCATTAGGCTCTGGTCCCACTTGCGCATTGATTCTGATATGAGAGCAATGGGACCCTCACTGATCAGCTGTTGTTGATGCAGGTGGCCGGAAATGCTTATTTCTGAATCTGCTCCATCTTCTGATCGTTTCTGCGGCCGGGTACTGCACATCCGCCTCATTCATTTTAATAGGAGACTGCTGCCACTATCAGAAGAGGGAGCAGATCCAGAACTGAGCACTTCTGGCCACCTGCCACCACCGGCACGACATCTAGGACAGACAATTGGCTGGCGTGCCAGGTGCCGGACCCTGACCAATTGGAAATTGGTGATTTATCCTAAGAAAAGGTCTTCAATGTTAAAGTAGTGGATAATCTCTTTATCACAGTCTTGTGTCGTCTGACAAGTTAAGGGTTACTATGTTTTTATTTATGTTGTTAGAAGCATTAAAGGGGTTGTTCAAGTTTGTGATGAGTCTGCAGTCACTCTGTGTGTCACGCTATGTGACTGCAGACTTCTGAATTCTCACAGTGTGGACACTGCACGCTGTCAGGACTCTCTGGTGCCAGCAGTGAGAGTGGAAGGTTACAAAGCTTCAAGTATGCGATTTACATACATGTGGTCACGTGCTGAACAGACATGTATTCACTGCAGACTTTCATCTCAAACCTGGACAACCCCTTGAATTATAAAATTAAGCAGTGTAGTACACTCAATCCTAACAGCATGTAATATACTCCCTGTCAGAATCCAGCTCTATTCGCTGGTTCCACCAGTCATCACATGGATACTCCACTCATATGTGATTTTTATACTTGCATGTGACAATTCGCTTTTCTTCCTTTGTTTCTCATTGAACATTGAGAGAATCATTAAGAGCATCTCGTTATCACGTAAATATGCAAATCACATATGAGTGACTGGTCATATGACGACCACCCAAACTGCCCGGAGGGGGGAAACGCCAAACTGTATTCTTGCCCCGGGTGCTGGAAAGCCTAGATACACCTCTGGATTATGATAGCCTGTATAAAAGCCAAGGGAGGGAATTAAGCTATTTTTTGATAATTTAGTGAGAGGTTAACAGAGCTGTGTTTACCTTAAGTTTAATTTAAGAAGAGTTTGGTCAGAACTTGAAACGTGTCAAAAAACTATTTGAATTTTTCCAAGAGTGTGAAACTACTCTTATTCTACAGCAATGGGGTCAGTATTATAGGCCTATACTTCCATCAATTAGTATTTTACATACAGAAGAAGACGCTCTTCCTTCTGTCGGCATTAGAGATGAGCCAGCCTCTAGAGGCTCGAGTTTGGTTCGGTTCGCCGAACAGAGGCCGCGTTCGAGTTCGGCTCGACGAACCACTAGAACCCCATTGAAACCAATGGCAGGCAAACACAAACACATAAAAACACATTATAAATGTACACATACAGTTAATAAACATTGCCATTACATTTACAGGTCCCCGCGACGCGTCCTGCACTCTGTCTCCCGCCGCTTTTTCTTCCGATAATCGCTCCGTCCTCCCGGTAACCAGCACTGATGATAGAACCTTCCGTGACGTCAAAAAAGCATGTGACCAGTCACGTGTCTATTATCTCATTGGTCACATGGCTAGACGTCATTGCTTTGTGCATCCCCGTATATCGGAGAGATGCTCTGGGACATGGTCGGCTCCCCGTTCTGCTTCCCCGTTCCGTTATTCACCGGCTGCCACAGCCGGTCAATATCGGAGATCACCATTGCTATAGCAATGCGCCTGTCAGCGGTGACATCACCGCTTACAGCCAGCAGCCTCAGCTCACTCATGGAGTGAAAAGACTGCACGGGGAGCAGCAGCGTCTTCCTCCCATGCAGCGCTGCTGATGTAGCAGAGCTGCATGGGTTGAAGGAGAAAGAAGACAGAAGACCATGGATCGTGGAGGGATAAGAGGGAGTAATAAACATGGAGTCTCTAAGTGTGCCTGTGTATTTATTTATATTAAAGTATTTTTTCTCTGTGTAATGTCTTTTTTTAACCCTTTATTGGAGATTCTTAATGGCCGGGTCAAACTTGCCTGACATTAAGAATCTCTGGCTTAATACTAGCTAGTAAAACAAAGCTAGTATTAACCCATTATTACCCAGTGAGCCACCATCACCAGGGCAGCTGGATGAATTGGTTACAGCGCCAGATGATGGCGCTTCTATGAAAGCGCCATTTTCTTTGGCGGCTGCGGACTGCAATTCGCAGCAGAGGGGCCCAGAAAGCTCAAGCCAACCTGTGCTGCGGATTCCCTATGTTTTTGGTTCCCAGCCGGGTACAAATAGGCAGCTGGGGATTGGGGGCAGCCCGTAGGTGCCTGCTGTACCTGGCTAGCATACAAAAACATGGCGAAGCCCACGTCTTTTTTTTGGTGGGCAAAAAGCTCCTGCATTCAGTCCTGGATGGAGTATGCTGAGCCTTGTAGTTCTGCAGCTGCTATCTGCTCTCCTGCATACACTAGTGAATGGAGCATGCTGAGCCTTGTAGCTCTGCAGCTGCTGTCTGCTCTCCTCCATACAGACAGACAGAAGCTGCAGAACTACAAGGCTCAGCATACTCCATCCAGGACTGTATGCAGGAGTTTTTTGCCCCCCAAAAAAATTACGTGGGCTTCACCATGTTTTTGTATGCTAGCCAGGTACAGCAGGCAGCTACGGGCTGCCCCCAACCCCCAGCTGCCTATCTGTACCAAGTTGGGAGCCAAAAATATAGGAAAGGCTTTTTTATAATTATTTCATGAATTTCATAAAATAATTTTTAAAAAAATGACGTGGGCTTCGCCCAATTTTTGTGTCCAGCCAGGTACAACTAGACAGCTGGGGATTGGAATCCGCAGCTCAGGGTGCCCAAGCTTTCTGGGCACCCCTGCTGCGAATTGCAGTCCGCAGCCGCCCCAGAAAATGGCGCTTTCATAGAAGCGCCATCTTCTGGCGCTGTATAAAAATCTTCCAGTTGCCCTGGTGACGGGTGGCTCGCTGAGTAATAATGGGGTTAGGGCTAGCTGTATATTATCAACTGGCCCTAAGCCTGAAATTCATGGTGTCACACCAATATTAGACATGGCCACCATGAATTTCTAGTACAGATAAAAAAAACACAACACACAGAAAAATATTTTTATTAGAAATAAAACACAACACGAACCCCCCTCCTCAGTAATCCTGGGTCAAGGGTCCTGCGCTGTCCAATCCAGATCCAATATCATCTGATCGCTTTGCTGGAAGGCAAAGTGATCAGGTGATGTGTCAGGTTCAAGGGCCTGAATCACATGACACAGCAACTGATTGTATAAACGGCTTTTATACAATCAGCTGATGCATCAGTGCGAAAAAATAAAAAAACAAACTACACACTTCAGTGCAGACTCCTGTCCGACAGCATCAGCTAATAGTTTAGCCGGCCGGGTGGTAAAAAGCCGGCCTCGCCGCTCGAGTTATAGTGTCAGCTGATGCTGTCAGGTGACCGCATCAGCTGATCATCGCCAGGTCTGAGAGAGAAAGAGAGAGAAGAGAGAGAGAAGAGAGAGAGGAGAGAGAGAAAAAGAGAGAGGGAGAGAGAAAAAGAGAGAGAGAAAAGAGAGAGAGAAGAGAGGAGAGAGCAATACAGCCTCATTCCGTGAACTGCTCCGATTTTAGAGGTGTGTCCCACGGCTCACAGCTGATGTCCGGCTCCTCCCCTCAGTGCATAAATAAATTAAATTATAAATAAATAATAATTATAATGTAGTATGTTTTCTCTGCCCTCTCTGAAACACTTTCTTTCCTCTCCTTGTCCATAGTATGTTTTCTCTGCCCTCCCTGAAACACTTTCTTTCCTCTCCTTGTCTGTATTATGCTTTCTCTGCTCTCCCTGAAACACTTTCTTCCCTCTCCTTGTCTGTAATATATTTTTTATGCCCTCCCTGAAACACTTTCTTCCCTCTCCTTGTCTGTACTATGCTTTCTCAGCCCTCCCTGAAACACTTTCTTCCCTCTCCTTGGGAGACAGAGAGAGAGAAAGAGAGAGAGAGAGAAAGAGAGAATAGAGAGAGAAGAGAGAGAGGAGAGAGCAATGCAGCCTCATTCCGTGAACTGCTCGGATTTTAGAGGTCTGTTCGTGGCTCACAGCTGATGTCCGGCTCCTCCCCTCAGTGCATAATTAAATTAAATTATAATTATAAATATATAATTATAATTTAAAATAAAAAAAAAAAATTAAATTCTTTACCGGGACCAGAAGTCCTGAAGTTATGTTTCTTAGGCGAGCGCTCTATCCACTAGTCTACAGTAATGGCCAAAAGTTTTGAGAATGACACCAAAATTATTTTTTCACATGATCTGTTGCCCTCTGGTTTTTAATTGTGTTTGTCTGATGTTTACATCACATACAGAAATATAATTGCAATCATATTCTGAGTACCAGAAGGTTATATTGGCAGTTAGAATGAGTTAATGCAGCAAGTCAATATTTGCAGTGTTGACCCTTCTTCTTCAGGACCTCTGCAATTCTCCCTGACATGCTCTCAATCAACTTCTGGACCAAATCCTGACTGATAGCTGTCCATTCTTGCATAAGCAATGCTTGCATTTTGCCAGAATTTGTTGGTTTTTGTTTGTCCACCCGTCTCTTGATGATTGCCCACAAGTTCTCAATAGGATTAAGATCTGGGGAGTTTCCAGGCCATGGACCCAAAATCTCTATGTTTTGTTCCATGAGCCATTTAGTGATCACCTTTGCTTTATGGCAAGGTGCTCCATCATGCTGGAAAAGGCATTGTTGGGCGCCAAACTGCTCTTGGACAGTTGGGAGAAGTTGCTCTTAGAGGACATTCTGGTACCATTCTTTATTCATGGCTGTGTTTTTAGGCAAGACTATGAGTGAGCCGATTCCCTTGGCTGAGAAGCAACCCCAGACATGAATCGTTTCAGGATGCTTAAGAGTTGGCATGAGACAAGACTGGTGGTAGCGCTCACCTCTTCTTCTCCTAATAAGCTGTTTTCCAGATGTCCCAAACAATCGAAAAGGGGATTCATCTGAGAAATTGACTTTACCCCAGTCCTCAGCAATCCACTCCCTGTACCTTTTGCAGAATATCAGTCAGTCCCTGATGTTTTTTCTGGAGAGACGTGGCTTCTTTGCTGCCCTCCTTGAAACCAGGCCTTGCTCAAAGAGTCTCCGCCTCACAGTGCGTGCACAAGCACTCACACCAGCCTGCTGCCATTGCTGAGCTAGCTCGGCACTGCTGGTAGTCCGATCCTGCAGCTGACACAGTTTTAAGATACGGTCCTGGCGTTTGCTGGTCCTTCTTGGGCGCCCTGGAGCCTTTTTGGCAACAATGGAAGCTCTCTCCTTGAAGTTCTTGATGATGCGATAGATTGTTGACTGAGGTGCAATCTTTGTAGCTGCGGTACTCTTCCCTGTTAGGCCATTTTTGTGCAGAGCAATGATGGCTGCACGTATTTCTTTAGAGATAACCATGGTTAGTTAACTGAAGAGAAACAATGATACCAAGCACCAGCCTCCTTTTAAAGTGTCCAGTGGTGTCATTGTTACTTAATCATGACTGATTGATCGCCAGCCCTGTCCTCATCAACACCCACACCTGTGTTAATGGAACAATCACTAAAACAATGTTAGCTGCTCCTTTTAAGGCAGGAATGCAATGCTGTTGAAATGTGTTTTGGGGGTTAAAGTTCATTTTCTTAGCCAATATTGACTTTGCAAGTAATTGCTGTTAAGCTGATCACTCTTTATGACATTCTGGAGTATATGCAAATTGCCATTAGAAAAACCTAAGCAGTAGACTTTGTAAAAATTAATATTTGTAGCATTCTCAAAACTGTTGGCCATGACTGTTCTGCCTCTAATGATAAAGATAGGCAGATTTGGTAATCTTGACTTCTGCTTTGCTGGAGTCTCTGCTGGCAGCGCGATTTACTTCATTGCTACGTGGAGCTGATACAGCGCGATCATGTTCTACGGTGCTGCTGCAGCTTCATGTAGCCGCACTGACAGTGTCGTGTGGATTGCGTCGGACCTGGAGGGGTATTTGGGGATTAATAAAGAGGTAAATGAGGTGTTTTTTTGTCTTTTATTCCAAATAAAGGATTTTTCGCTGTGTGTGTTTATTTACTTTCACTTTATAAATAAATAATAATTATAATTTAAAATGAAAAATAAAAAATAAATAAATAAATCTTTATCAGGACCCGGACTAGAACTCCTGAAGTTATGTTTCTTAGGCGAGCGCTCTATCCTCGAGTCTACTGCCTCTAGTGATAACGATAGGCAGATTTGGTCATCTTGACTTCTGCATTGCTGGAGTCTCTGCTGGCAGCGCGATTTACTACATTGCTACGTGGAGCTGATACAGCGCGATCGTGTTCTACGGTGCTGCTACAGCTTCATGTAGCCGAGGTGACAGTGTCGTGTGGATTACTTCGGAACTGGATGTGTATTTGGGGATTAATAAAGAGGTAAATGAGGATGGTTTTTGTCTTTTATTTCAAATAAAGGATTTTTCGCTGTGTGTGTTTATTTACTTTCACTTTCAGGTTGATCATAGAAGGTGTCTCGGGGAGACGCCTGACATGATTAACCACGTTATTACCTCGATTGACACCGCACCAGGGCAATTCGGGATGAGCTGGGTGGAGTCCCAGGTCTGTCGCATCTAATGGATGCAGCATTTCTGGGCGGCTGCTGGGTGATATTGTTAAGCTGGAGGGCTCCCCATACTTTGGCGCTCCCCATTCTGACAATACCAGCCTCCAGCCGTGTGGCTTTATCCTGGCTAGTATCAAATATGGGAGAAACCGCATTTTTTTTTTCTATTATTTATTTATTTATTTTACTGCACGATATAGACCCGCCCGCCGGCGGCTGTGATTGGTTGCAGTGAGACAGCTGTCACTCAGCTTGGGGACGTGTCTGACTGCAACTAATCATGGGCGCTGGTGGGCGGGGAAAGCACGGAATAACTAATTTACTAATGAAGCGGCAGCCATTTTCTAAAGAGGAAAAGACACCACAGATTTGTGACAGACGTGGAGCGAGCTGCCCGTGATCGGTGAGTAGGAAAGGGAGAGGGATTGTGCTGGGGACGCAGGACGCATGCAGATAGCAACATGTGCACATAGCCTTACTGTGAAAAGCAAGTCAACAATAAAAATTACCATCTTACAATCTTGTCTCGATATTTCCCTGGTCATGCAGCAATATCCCATCTTTGCTTCTTTGAGGAATACTACTACCCCCAGGGATGCTGCAGCAGCTGTCTTTGCCTTCTCAGGAGCTGTGGCTGTTCACATCTACTTCAGGTGAGCCTGTTTTGTCTCTCCATGTTATCCACCATTCCTAGATAAGACCGTACTTATGCTACTCTTTTCTTTCCAGTTTATTGCTTTCCCACCACTGATTGGCAGCTTTCTGCCTATTCACAGTGCCAAGAAAACTGCCAATCAGGGTTATAAAGAGCTAAACATTCAGTGAATGGCTATATCTTCAGCTGATAGAAAAGTGATTTTATCCTAAATACATCACACAGCCCAATAAATGACATATCACTGGAATGAGGGTCTCTGCCCCAACATTATGCTGTTCTCATGTTCTCAGTCTCAGATGAGGTACCAAAGTCCTGTTGTCAAATTCCCTTTAAAGCCTTTTTTATTATTCAGATTAGGTAATTTGAAGTTTGAGTGCAGATATATTTCTTACCATTGTATTCAGAGGAGTCCAGGAAGCTTAAAGGGAACCTGTCACCAGATTTGGGGCCTATAAGCTGTGGCCACCACCAGTGGGCTATTATATACCTCATTCTAACATGCTGTATATATGAGCTAAGGCCGCTGTGTAGAACGTAAAAATCACTTAATAATAGTCACCTAAATGGTTGCTGCGATGGATTTGGGTCATATGGACATCTCCATTTTCCGGTGCCGGTGCCTCCTCTTTCGGCCATCTTCGTCCTCCTTCTGAAGCCTATGTGCATGACATGTCCTACGTCATACACACTCGCCGGTCCTGCGCAGGTGCACTACAATACTTTAATCTGTCCTGCTCAGGGCAGATCAAAGTGCGCCTGCGCAGGACCTCAATGCCGGCGAGTGTGGAAGACATAGGACGTGTCATGCACCCTGGCTTCAGAAGAAGGACGACAAACATGGTCAAATCTGGTGACAGGTTGCCTTTAAAGAGCAACTGTGGCTTCAGGATAACTTGCATCATAATATTTCTCCGCCTCTAGCTCCTCTCTCCTCCTTCTCTTTCCATTCCCATAGAATTTTATGAGCAGCAACTGTCATCTTCTTTCTCAAAATATAATTTCACTGAATAATGATTCACCCATGAATTGAGGCTTTGGAAGAAAGAAGCATATCTCTCTAATAAAATATATCACAAAGTTTCTTATTTTCACGTCTACTATTGATTTATAAAAATAAAATAAATAATTGGAGTTTACTCTTTAACCCCTTCACCCTCGAGCCTGTTTTCACCTTCCTGATCAGGCCAGTTTTTTCAAATCTGACCAGTGTCACTTTATGAGGTTATAATTCTACTGATCCCAGTGATTGAGGGATTTTTCGTAACACTTTACACTTCATGTTAGTGGTAAATTTTTGGTGATATGATTTTTGCTTTTATTTATGAAAATATCAAATATTTGACCAAAAAATGGGAACATTTTGCAATTTTCGAACTTTTAATTTTTATGCACTTAGAGAGTTATATCAAACAAAATTGTTAATAAATATTCCCCACATGTCCACATGTCTACTTTACATCAGTGAACGTTTTTGGAAAATATTTGATTTTTATTAGAAAGTTCTAAAGATTTAAAGTTTATCAGTAATTTCTCATTTTTCTAACAAAATTTACAAAACTGTTTTTATTTAGGCACAAGATCACATTTGAAGTGACTTTGAGGGGCCTATATGACAGAAAATACCCAAAAGGGACATAATTTTTAAATCTCACCTCTCACACTGCTCAAAACCATATTCAAGATGTTTATTAACCCTTTAGGTGCTTAACAGGAATTAATGCAATGTGGGAGGAAAAAATAAAAAAAATAATTTTTCCCACAATAATGTTCCTTTAGCCCTAAATTATTCATTTTCACAAAAGTAGCAATAGCAAATGCACCATACAATTTGTTGTGCAATATCTTCTGAGTATGCCAATATTCCATATGTGGTGGAAAAATACTGTTTGGGCTCATGGCAGGGATTGGAAGGGAAGAAACGCTTAGAAACGCAAAATTGTCTGGAATAGAGCAGACGCCATGTTGCGTTTGCAGAGCCCCTGATGTGCCTAAACTGTGGAAAGCGTCCACAAGTGACCACATTTGGGAAACTAAAAGCCTCAAGGAATTAACCTAGAGGTGCTTCACAGAATTTTATAACATTGATCTGTGAAAATAAGAACTTTTTTTCCCAACAAAAATGTTTCTTTTTCTCCAAATTTTGCATTTTCACAAGGGTAGCCGGAGAAAATGTACAATACAATTTGTTGTACAATCAGTAGGCTGATGCCCCATATGTTGTGTAAAACAACTCTTTGTGGGCATGGCAGGGCTCAGAATGTAAGGAGCAATATTAGATATTTGGAGCACAGAATTGGCTGGAATAGATAGCCAATGTCATGTTGAACCCATGATGTGCCTAACCAATGTAAACCAACCACAAGTGACCCCATTATGGAAGCTACACCTCGCCATGAGTTTATCTAGAGATGTCGTAATGAATCCACTAGTGCCTCACAGAATTTTATAACGTTGATTCATGAAAATAAGACATTACATTTTTCCCATAAAAATATAGCATGAGCCTCAAAATTTTAATTTTTACAAAGTTAACAGGAGAAAATGAATTATATAATTTGTTGTGCAATTTCTCTGGACTATGCTGATACCCTAATGTAATTGTAAAGTACTTTTCAGGCTCAGTATTATTATTATTATTATTATTATTATTAATATTTATTTATAGAGCACCATTAATTTCATGGTGCTGTACATGAGAAGGGTTTATTTACAGAATACATATCCAAGTTACAATAGACAGACTGGTACAGAGGGAAGAGGACCCTGCCCTTGCGAGCTTACATTCTGTAGGATTTTGGGGAGGAGACAATAGGTGGGGTATCGATTGGGTGTCGGCTCCGCACGGTGGTGAGGCAGTGGCGGCCCACACAGTGGTGAGGCAGTAGCTGTGGTGGTGGTGAAGCAGTGGGGTCATTGAAGATTATAGGCATTCCTGAACAGATGAGTTGTCAAGTTCCGTTTGAAGCTTGCAAGTGTAGCAGATAATCTGACATGTTGAGGCAGCAAATTCCAGAGGACAGGGGATGCTCGGGGGAAGTCTTGGAGGTGGTTGCATGAGGGGCGAATGAGAGAGGAGGAGAGAAGGAGATCTTGGGAGGACCAGAGATTACGTTTTGGAGTGTAGCGGGAGATTAGTTCAGAGATATATGGAGGAGACAGATTATGGATGGCTTTGTAGGTCAGTGTTAGTAGTTTGAATTAGATATGGTGGAAGATTGGGAGCCAATGAAGGGATTAGCAGAAGGCAGAAGCGGGGTGGTATTGAGGAGAGAGGTGGATCAGTCGGGCAGCAGAATTAAGGATGGACTGGAGAGGGGCAAGATGGTTAGTAGGGAGGCCACAGAGGAGGATGTTGCAGTAATCCAGGAGGGAAATCGAGGAAGGTATGGATTCTGGAAATGTTTTTGAGTTGAAGACGGCAGGAGGTAGTGAGGGATTGTATGTGTGGTGTGAAGGACAAGGCAGAGTCGAGGTTCACTCCAAGGCACCGAACTTTTGATACTGGGGAGAGCATGATGTTATTTATTGTAATAGGTAGATCAGGTAGAGAGTGTAGGTGAGATGGAGGAAATATGATTAGTTCAGTTTTGGCCACATTGAGCTTTAGGAATTGAGAGGAGAAGAAGGAGGATATGGCCGATTGAAACTCTGGGATTCTGGACAGCAGAGATGTGACATCTGGGCCAGAGAGGTAGGTCTGAGTGTCATCGGCATATAGGTGGTACTGGAAGCCATGGGACTTTATGATTTGTCCCAGGCCGAATGTATATATGGTAAAAAGTAACGGTCCCAGGACTGAGCCTTGAAGGATTCCAACAGATAGAGGGCGGGATGAAGAGGTTGTGTTTAAGTGGGGGACACTAAAAGTGCGATTGGAAAGGTATGAAGAGATCCAAGAGAGGGCAAGATCTCTGACACCAAGAGAAGAGAGGATCTATAATTTGAAGGGAGTGGTTGACAGTGTCAAAGGCTGAGGACAGGTCTAGAAGTAGGAGTATAGAGAAGTGATTGTTAGCTTTGGCAGTAAGTTATTTGTGATTTTAGTCAGGGCAGTTTCAGTAGAATGATGTGGACGGAAGCCGGACTGCAGATTGTCAAAGAGAGAGTTAGATGAGAGGTGGGAGGAAAGTTCAGCAAGAACGTGCTGTTCGAGGAGTTTTGAGGCAAACGGTACTAGTGATATGGGCCGATAGCTAGTAGCAGAGGTTGGATCGAGGAAAGGTTTCTTTAGGATGGATGTGACTGTTGCGTGTTTAAAGGCAGAAGGGAAAGTTCCAGAGGTTAAAGATAGGTTAAAAAGATGGGTTAAGGCTGGAGTAAGGACAGGGGTGAGGTTGGGGAGGAGGTGGGATGGGATGGCGTCAAGTGCGCAGGTGGTGAGTAGAGTTGAGCGCGGTTCGCGGTTCGTGGTTCTCCAGTTCTAGGCTCGAGTGATTTTTGGGCTGTTCGAGATCAAACTAGAACTCGAGCTTTTTGCTAAAAGCTCGATAGTTCTAGATACGTTCGAGAACGGTTCTAGCAGCAAAAAGCAGGGCTTTTTACAGCTACAGTGTGCAGGAGCCATCGCTGGCAGCCTGCCACAAGCTGGTAACCAAGATAAACATCGGGTATCCAACCAAAGCGCCTTGGTTAGTAACCCGATGTTTATCTTAGTTACGTGCAGGAAGCCCACACTTCCCGCTCAGCTCACTCCGCCCCCTCCTGCCCGCGGCATGTACACATACATATACACACACACACACACTCTCACTCACGCACACCCCCCCCCTCCCAGCTACAGTGTGCAGGAGCCATCGCTGGCAGCCTGCCACAAGCTGGTAACCAAGATAAACATCGGGTATCCAAGCAAAGCGCTTTGGTTAGTAACCCGATGTTTATCTTAGTTACGTGCAGGAAGCCCACACTTCCCGCTCAGCTCGCTCCGCCCCCTCCTGCCCGCGGCATGTATACATACATATACACACACGCACACACACCCCCCCCCCGCTCGGCTTACCTGCGGTGATGAAGTCCCGCCATCCCGACCTCAGCGCTGTCACTGTCCTCCATGGCCGCCGCTTCTATCGCTTCCGACCCGAGACTGACACTGGCGGTGACGTCACGGACCTCTCGCGATACTTGCTGTGAAGGCGCCGGTCATTGACCTCAGTGACAGGGGCTGTCAGTGTGCTGGAGATCAGCGCAGGTAATGTACCTCGCTGACAGCAGCACTTGTCATCCCCTGCAGTGACCTGGGCTGACCCATTGATGTTAGCTCAGGTCACTGCATTGCTCTCCCAGCCAATGGGGAACATCCTGCTCTTCATTGACTGGGACAGTGTGGATCGTCATGGCAACCCCTTGGATTACACCAGACCTGGATTTGTTTTTCTTTCTAATAAATTGGTTAAAGAGGGAATGTTTTGGGGAGTGTTTTTTCAAATAAAAATGTGTTTGTCGTCTATTTTTTTTTATTACTGACTGGGTTGGTGATGTCGGGTATCTGATAGACGCCTGACCTCACCAACCCCAGGGCTTGATGCCAGGTGACATTACACATCTGGTATTAACCCCATATATTACCTCGTTTGCCACCGCACCAGGGCGCGGGATGAGCTGGGGCGAAGCACCAAGATTGGCGCATCTAATAGATGCGCCACTTCTGGGGCGGCTGCGGCCTGCTATTTTTAGGCTTGGGAGAGTCCAATAACCATGGACCTCCCTAGTCTGAGAATATCAGGCCCCAGCTGTCTGCTTTACCTTGGCTGGTGATCCAATTTTGGGGGACCCCTACGTGTTTTTTTTTTTTTAAATTATTTATTTAATTTAAAATAACAGCGTGGGGTGCCCTCAGTTTTGGATTACCAGCCAAGGTGAGGTTGCCAGCTGTGGTCTGCAGGCTGCAGCCGTCTGCTTTACCCTAGCTGGCTACAAAACTAGGGGGAACCCTACGTCATTTTTTTTTTCATTTTTTTGGCTAAATACAAAGCTAAGCACCCCTTAGTGCCACATGAAAGGCACCAAAGGGTGCTCCACTTTTTCTCCACTTTTTCTCCACTTTTTCTCCACTTATTCTCCACTTTTTCTCCACTTTTTCTCCATTTATTCTCCACTTTTTCTCCACTTTTTCTCCACTTTTTCTCCACTTTTTCTCCACTTTTTCTCCACTTATTCTCCACTTTTTCTCCATTTATTCTCCACTTTTTCTCCACTTTTTCTCCATTTATTCTCCACTTTTTCTCCACTTTTTCTCCATTTTTTTCTCCACTTTCTCTCCACTTTTTCTCCACTTTTTCTCCACTTTTTCTCCTCTTAATCTCCACTTTTTCTCCTCTTATGCTCCACTTTTTCTCCACTTTTTCTCCACTTTTTCTCCACTTTTTTCTCCACTTTTACTCCTCTTATGCTCCACTTTTTCTCCACTTTTTCTCCACTTTTTCTCCTCTTATGCTCCACTTTTTCTCCACTTTTTCTCCACTTTTTTCTCCTCTTATGCTCCACTTTTTCTCCACTTTTTCTCCACTTTTCTCCACTTTTTCTCCTCTTATGCTCCACTTTTTCTCCACTTTTTCTCCACTTTTTCTCCTCTTATGCTCCACTTTTTCTCCACTTTTTTCTCCACTTTTTCTCCTCTTATGCTCCACTTTTTCTCCACTTTTTCTCCACTTTTTCTCCTCTTATGCTCCACTTTTTCTCCACTTTTTCTCCACTTTTTCTCCACTTTTTTCTCCACTTTTTCTCCACTTTTTCTCCTCTTATGCTCCACTTTTTCTCCACTTTTTTCTCCACTTTTTTCTCCACTTTTTCTCCACTTTTTCTCCTCTTATGCTCCACTTTTTCTCCTCTTATGCTCCACTTTTTCTCCACTTTTTCTCCTCTTAATCTCCACTTTTTCTCCTCTTATGCTCCACTTTTTCTCCACTTTTTCTCCACTTTTTTCTCCACTTTTTCTCCACTTTTTCTCCTCTTATGCTCCACTTTTTCTCCACTTTTTCTCCACTTTTTCTCCACTTTTACTCCACTTTTTCTCCACTTTTTCTCCACTTTTTCTCCTCTTATGCTCCACTTTTTCTCCACTTTTTCTCCTCTTAATCTCCACTTTTTCTCCTCTTATGCTCCACTTTTTCTCCACTTTTTTCTCCACTTTTTCTCCTCTTATGCTCCACTTTTTCTCCACTTTTTCTCCTTTTATGCTCCACTTTTTCTCCACTTTTTTCTCCACTTTTTTCTCCACTTTTTCTCCACTTTTTCTCCTCTTATGCTCCACTTTTTCTCCTCTTATGCTCCACTTTTTCTCCTCTTAATCTCCACTTTTTCTCCTCTTATGCTCCACTTTTTCTCCACTTTTTTCTCCACTTTTTCTCCACTTTTTCTCCTCTTATGCTCCACTTTTTCTCCTCTTATGCTCCACTTTTTCTCCTCTTAATCTCCACTTTTTCTCCTTTTATGCTCCACTTTTTCTCCACTTTTTCTCCACTTTTTTCTCCACTTTTTCTCCACTTTTTCTCCTCTTATGCTCCACTTTTTCTCCACTTTTTCTCCACTTTTTCTCCACTTTTTCTCCACTTTTTCTCCTCTTATGCTCCACTTTTTCTCCACTTTTTCTCCACTTTTTCTCCACTTTTTTCTCCACTTTTTTCTCTACTTTTTCTCCACTTTTTCTCCTCTTATGCTCCACTTTTTCTCCACTTTTTCTCCACTTTTTCTCCACTTTTTCTCCTCTTATGCTCCACTTTTTCTCCACTTTTTCTCCACTTTTTCTCCACTTTTTCTCCTCTTATGCTCCACTTTTTCTCCTCTTAATCTCCACTTTTTCTCCTCTTATGCTCCACTTTTTCTCCACTTTTTCTCCACTTTTTTCTCCACTTTTTCTCCTCTTATGCTCCACTTTTTCTCCTCTTATGCTCCACTTTTTCTCCTCTTAATCTCCACTTTTTCTCCTCTTATGCTCCACTTTTTCTCCACTTTTTCTCCACTTTTTTCTCCACTTTTTCTCCACTTTTTCTCCTCTTATGCTCCACTTTTTCTCCACTTTTTCTCCACTTTTTCTCCACTTTTTCTCCACTTTTTCTCCTCTTATGCTCCACTTTTTCTCCACTTTTTCTCCACTTTTTCTCCACTTTTTCTCCTCTTATGCTCCACTTTTTCTCCACTTTTTTCTCCACTTTTTTCTCCACTTTTTCTCCACTTTTTCTCCTCTTATGCTCCACTTTTTCTCCACTTTTTCTCCACTTTTTTCTCCACTTTTTTCTCCACTTTTTTCTCCACTTTTTCTCCACTTTTTCTCCTCTTATGCTCCACTTTTTCTCCACTTTTTTCTCCACTTTTTTCTCCACTTTTTCTCCACTTTTTCTCCTCTTATGCTCCACTTTTTCTCCTCTTATGCTCCACTTTTTCTCCACTTTTTCTCCTCTTAATCTCCACTTTTTCTCCTCTTATGCTCCACTTTTTCTCCACTTTTTCTCCACTTTTACTCCACTTTTTCTCCACTTTTTCTCCACTTTTTCTCCTCTTATGCTCCACTTTTTCTCCACTTTTTCTCCTCTTAATCTCCACTTTTTCTCCTCTTATGCTCCACTTTTTCTCCACTTTTTTCTCCACTTTTTCTCCACTTTTTCTCCTCTTATGCTCCACTTTTTCTCCACTTTTTCTCCACTTTTTCTCCTCTTATGCTCCACTTTTTCTCCACTTTTTCTCCACTTTTTCTCCTCTTATGCTCCACTTTTTCTCCACTTTTTTCTCCACTTTTTCTCCACTTTTTCTCCTCTTATGCTCCACTTTTTCTCCACTTTTTCTCCACTTTTTCTCCTCTTATGCTCCACTTTTTCTCCACTTTTTCTCCACTTTTTCTCCGTTCTTTTTCTATGGTCGGTCTACCCATTAGCTCTGCCATGCATACTGTAGCTCTACACCTACTGCACATGTTACTTTATGATTGACATCTCTTTCGTACCAGAGCTGTCTAAGCCTACTCTGACCCCATATTTGTCATTACTATATTGTCCTTGTACTGTATTATGACATTTGTATCATGTGTTTCATTTCTTGCTGTGTTGCAATTTTTTTGCTGCATCCCAATTGTACCTCTACATTGTTCGAGTTTATGTTATTGTTCTCTCACTCTTATGTGATACTGATTATTGTCATTTTTCATGATTACATGCAGATAAGTCCAATCTGACGAAGGCTCAGGCCGAAACGTCATTTGTAACTTGTTTTGGACAAAAACATATATGCTTATGAAAAAAAAAAATTCTTAATACGGACCAATAAAGAGTGATTTTGCATTACTATCCATTGTGACTTACTGACTTAGTCTGGGAGATATAGAGTGCCGAGGTTACTCACTAATTTTATCTATTATTACCTCTGAGCACCTATATACCAGTGAGCAGAGCTTCCTCTACAGTAGTTCTCCTGATTAGGCATGCCCTTACCTCATGAGCAGGGCATTGCAGCTTTGGTAGCAACCATTACGACATGGACTCTGCTGCTGTGGACCCGGGGAGAGTGAGTGCAGATTCATTGCACCCACACTCCTCACATGAAGGGTCCGCACTCCTAGAAAATGGGGGATACGTTCCCTGAGTGTCTCCCCCCCATATTCTAGACGGTCCAGAGTCGTCGTGGGACCCCTTTATTTTTTTTCTTACAATAAATTGGTGAAAGAGGAAATGTTTTGGGGACTGTTTTTTCAAATAAATTTCTTTTGTCGATTTTTTGTTTTTGTTAGTACTGACAGTTTATGATGTTGGGTATCTAATAGACGCCATGACATCACAAACTGCTGGGCTTGATCTCAGGTGACTTTACAGCTAGTATCAACCCGATTTATTACCCCGTTTGCCACTGCACCAGGGCACGGGATGAGCTGGGGTGAAGCGCCAGGATTGGCGCATCTAGTGGATGCGCCACGTCTGGGGTGCCTGCGGCCTGCTATTTTTAGGCTGTGAAGGCCCAATAACTATGGACCTTCCCACCCTGAGGATACCAGACCACAGCTGTCCGCTTTACCTTGGCTGGTGATCCAATTTGGGGGGGACCCTACTTTTATTGTGTAATTATTAATATTTATAAAATAATTATAAAAAAGAGCCTGAGGGGACCTCCACATTGGATCCCCAACCACGGTAAAGCTGCCAGCTGTGGTTTTCAGGCTACAGCCGTCTGCTTTACCCTAGCTGGCTATCAAAAATGGGGGGACCCAACGTAATTTTTTTTTTTTAACTATTTTTTAAATAGAAAAAATTAATGGGCTTCCCTGTATTTTGATTGACAACCAAGGTAACGGCAGGCAGATGGGGGTGGCAACCCATAGCTGTCTGCTTTATCTGCGCTGAGAATCAAAAATACCGCGGAGCGCTACGTCATTTTTTTAAAGATTTATTTTTACAGCACTGTGATGTCCAGCAATCAAAATACAGGGAAGCCCATTTTATTTTTAGTTATTTAAATAAATAATTAAAAAAAATATATATGGGCTCCCGCTGCATTTTTTGTATTGCTAGCTAAGGGTAATCCAAGCAGCTACTGGCTGCTAACCCCCACTGCTTGGTGTTACCTTCACTGGCAATGGAAAATCCAGGGAAGCATTTTTTATTTTTTTTGCCAAAAAACTACAAAAAAAGGACGTGAGCTTCGCCATATTTTTGTATGCTAGCCAGGTATAGCAGGCAGGTGCTGGAAGAGTTGGATACAGCGCCAGAAGATGGCGCTTCTATGAAAATGCCATTTTCTGAGGTGGCTGCAGACTGCAATTCGCAGCAGTGGGGCCCAGAAAGCTCAGGCCAACCGGTGGTGCGGATTCCAATCCCCAGCTGCCTAGTTGTACCTGGCTGGACACAAAAATGGGGCAAAGCCTACGTCATTTGTTTTCTAATTATTTCATGAAATTCATGAAATAATAAAAAAAGGGCTTCCCTTTATTTTTGGTTCCCAGCCGGGTACAAATAGGCAACTGGGGGTTGGGGGCAGCCGTACCTGCCTGCTGTACCTGGCTAGCATACAAAAATATGGCGAAGCCCACATAATTTTTTCAGGGGGCAAAAAACTTCTGCATACAGTCCTGGATGGAGTATGCTGAGCCTTGTAGTTCTGCAGCTGCTGTCTGTCTGTATGGAGAAGAGCAGACAGCAGCTGCAGAACTACAAGGCTCAGCATACTCCATCCAGGACTATATGCAGAAGTTTTTTGCCCACCAAAAAAATGACGTGGGCTTTGCCATATTTTTGTATGCTAGCCAGGTACAGCTGGCAGCCACGGGCTGCCTCCAACCCCCAGTTGCCTATTTGTACCCGGCTGGGAACCAAAAATATAGGGAAGCCCGTTTTTTTTAATTATTTCACTTATTTCATGAAATAATTAAAAAACAAATGACGTGGGCTTCGCCCTATTTTTGTGTCCAGCCGGGTACAACTAGGCAGCTGGGGATTGGAATCCGCAGCACAGGTTAGCCCGAGGTTTGTGGGCGCCTCTGCTGCAGATTTCAGTCCGCAGCCGTCCCAGAAAATGGCGCTCTCATAGAAGCGCCATCATCTGGCGCTGTATCCAACTCTTCCAACAGCCCTGGAGCCGGGTGGCTTGTTGGGTAATCATGAGTTAATACTGGCTTTGTTTTACCAGCCAGTATTAAGCCAGAGATTCTTAATGTCAGGCACGTTTGACCCGGCCATTAAGAATCTCCAATAAAGGGTTAAAAAAAAGACACCACACAGAGAAAAAATACTTTAATAGAAATAAATACACAGACACATTAGAGACTCCATCTTTATTACCCCCTGTCAGCCCTCCACGATCCTGCTCTTCTGTCTTCTTTCTTTCTAGTGTAGTAGTAGTGACGATTGTAGTGAGGAAGGATGAGATTCACCAGCTCATCACTTGGGGCTGGGGAACCTCCATCCTCACTACAATGCTCACTACAATCGCGAAGCAGCGTGCAGCCTTCACTCCGTGAGTGATCAGTGCTGGCTGCTAGCGGTAACGCTGACAGATGCGTTACCATAGCAACGGTGCTCTCGGAGCCGCGGTTAGCGGTGACGTCACCGCTAACTGCGTTGCTATGGCAACGGTGATCTCCGTTAATGACCGGCTGTGTCAGCCGGTCCCTAACGGAACGGGGAGTCGACCGTGTGCTAGAGCATGTCGCCGGTACACGGCGATACACATATGTGCACCGTGTACCGGAGAGATGCACTCGCAGGTCCTACATGACGTGTCATAGTCATGTGACCAGTCTGTAGCCAATGAGATAATAGCCATGTGACTGGTCACATGGCTATTTTGACGTCACGATAGGTCCTGCTTCTCTGCTGGCAGTGCAGGTCACCGGGAGGATTCAGCGATCATCGGATGGAATAGCGGCAGGAGACAGAGTGCAGAAGGGATCGCGAGGACCGGTAAGTGTTATGGCAATGTTTATTAACTGTTTGTGTACATTTATAATGCATTTTTATGTGTTTGTGATTGCCTCCCATTATAGCCTATACGTTCGAGTTCGGTTCGTCGAACGTTCGACGAGCCGAACTCGAACGGGACCTCCGTTCGGCGAACCACCTCGAGCCGAACCGCGACCGGTTCGCTCATCTCTAGTGGTGAGGTGCACTTTCGAGAGAAGACGTGTGAGCTCTCCTTCGGTGATGGTGGTGAGGAAGTTTATGGGGGAGGGCCAGTGGTCTGTTATATGAGGGAGTTGTGGTGGTTGAGCAGAAAAGACTTGCCTGGTTTGGTCAATCTTTTCTTTGAAATATGTGGCAAAGTCTTCTGAAGAGATGAGTGAGGTTGGAGGGGGCAGTGGTGGGCGAAGGAGGGAGTTGAAAGTATTGAATAACTGTTTGGGGTTGTGTGTTAAGGAGGATATGATGGCTCTGAAGTAATCCTGTTTAGCAGCGGTGAGGGCCGAACTTAATGTGTGAATTGCATTTTTGAATGTGGTGAAATCTTCCTGGGAGTGCGACTTCTTCCACCGCTGCTCAGCAGCCCTAGACACTTGCTGAAGCTTTTTAGTGAGGCTGTTGTGCCAGGGTTGTCTATTGATTCATCTCGCTCTGCCGTGCATGAGAGGGGCGACTGAATCAATAGTCAATGTGAGAGTGGTGTTATATGAAATGGTGGCACTGTCTGTGTCACAGAAAGAAGATATGGAGGTTAGAGGTAGGATAGAGTCAGAGAGGGTGTGCATGTTAAGATGTGCAAGGTTTCTGCGGGGGTGTGCTAGGTGCTGGACAGGAGGGGCAGGTGAAGAAGACAGGGCTGTAAAGGTTAGTAGGTGGTGGTCAGATAGGGGGAGAGGGGAGGTTGTGAGGTCAGATAGAGAGCAGAGGCGGGTGAAGATAAGGTCTAGTGTGTGTCCATCTTTATTTATAGGTGGCAGAGGTGGACCACTAAGTTAGACCAAAAGACGAAGCAAGGGACAGGAGTTTGGAGGCTGCCGACTGGCGGGTGTCAATAGGGATGTTGAAGTCACCTATGATGATAGTGGCAATGTCAGCAGAGAGAAAGTGTAGGAGTCAAGCAGAGAATTGGTCGATGAAGGCAGTAGTAGGGCCCGGAGGTCTGTATATGATGGCCACATGGAGGTTGGAGGGAGAATAGATTTGGAGAGAGTGCACTTCAAAGGAAGGCAGGACAAGGGAGGGTAGAGGTGGGATTGAATTAAAGCTGCAGTTGTTAGAAAGAAGGAGACCCACTCTTCCACCCTGCCTATTGCCAGGGCAAGGAGTGTGGGTGAAGTGAAGGCCACCGTAGCACAGCGCAGCTGGGGAGGCATTGTCGGAGGGTGTTAGTCATGTTTCGGTGAGGCCCAGAAAGGATAGATTGCTAGAGGTAAAGAGATTGTGAATGACATGCAGTTTATTACAGACAGAACGAGCCTTCCACAGCGCTCCAGAGATAGGGAGCGGTTGAGTGGGTGAGAGGGGAATGGATTTTATATTGGAGAGGTTGTAGTAGTTTGTAGTAGGTGGGGAGTGATAAGTGGGTGATAAAGAGGTGTGTGCCATCTGTGGGTGGCCAGGATTCGGAGATATGTCACCACAGTGAGGAGAAGTAGAGAAAGGGAGAGCAGGTGGGAGAAGGAGAGTGTCTCAGAAGGTAAGGTGCGCCATGTTATAGTCCAGATTTTGCTTTAATGGTTCCATGTCACATTGACAGAACCCCTGAGGTACCAGAAAAGCAGAACCCCCCATAACTAACCCCATTTTAAAAACTACATCAATCAATGAATTCAACCAGCATTGCAGTGATTATATTGACACCACGTGTCACAAAACTTTATACAATTGGGTAGTGAACAAAAAATAATTACAGTTTTACCACAAAAATGTTGTTTTAGCTCCAGATTTTAAATTTTCCTTCATGGAAATGGGTAAAGATGGCACCAAAAATTGTCACTCGATTTCTGTTCGGGTCTATACTCTACATGTGGAGTACTGCTTAGCCATACTGTTTGGTGGGAGCACTTTTTGACCCTTGGAGCTCAGATTTTCTTAAAGTAGTTTTTAGACTCCATATACAGAGACCCTAAGTGCCAGAAGAGCACAATCCCCCCTCCCATGTGACCTCATTTTAGAAAACACACACCTCTAAATTTATCCACAGGTGTAGTGTTGAATTTGACTCCATGGGTGTTTTCCAAAAACAAGCAGCAATGATTCTTGCTGAGTGAAAATTGTAAATCTTACATTGTAGTGCCCTGTACATTGCAGAGTTCATCCAGCTCGTGCTTCTGGACACACGCACCATGTGGACCACATTGATCCTGTGCTCTACTCTGAGCACTTACATCGGAGTTTACATCTAAGGCTGGAGTCACACTTGCGATTAACTCGCACAAGTGCAATGCGAGAAAATCTCGCATTGCACTCGGACCAATGTTAATCAATGAGGCAGCTCCGATCTGCTATTTTTTTGTCAGTCCAAATCAGACTGAGAAAAATATTACAGCATGCTGCGTTTTGGTGAGTTTCTCGCGCGAGTCTCTTCAATGCAAGTCTATGGGTGTGTGGAAAAAAACGGATGGCACACGGACCATCCTAGTGACATCCGTTTTTCTCAATACATTTCAAGCATGTAGTAGAGAACACTGTAAATGCTCCTGTACATAACAGTACATGAGTAGCAGCTGCTGAGGAAAAAAACTGATTGCACACTGACAGCATACTGACAGCACACTGATGAAATGTGAGAAGAAATCGTCCCACTTTCTAGCACGAGAATCGGACCAATTTTACACTCGCAAGTGTGATTCCAGCCTAAATCTCCCAATAACATGATTCAGATGAAACCCCTGAGGAATGAATTCACTATAATGAGGCAGCAGAGTTATTCTGGACACCGTCTGGACTCTGTTCAGTGGTGCCCATTATTTCAGAAGTGCACAAAACTGTGTCCAACTGTGTTTTTATAACCACTTAAAAATACAGACACCATCGAATCATAGGCTAGAGAAAATCCACAATGTCTCCATCTGCCTCATTATAGTGAATCTTCCATCAGGGGTCCTGTCTGAATCACAAATTTCAGAGATTTACATGTAAACCCCGTAGCAAGCACTCAGCGTAGAGTGGAGGATAAATGTAAGCCGAGCCTTACTAAAATCTTTGTTAGATTGATCAGGACTCGCTGTGTCCTGGAGGCAGCGGGTCCTGACCTGCGGGGCTGCACGTCTCCTCTGCAGGAGAACGCAGCTGCCTGTGCCCACGATCAGGGTTCAGTGCACTGCGGTCTCCTGCTGTGTTCTCCCTACAAAGGACGCATGCAACTACAGAAAACAATTGATATGCTGCAGTCTGGAAAGACGCTCCGCAGGTCAGTGTTTTCTGCAGAAAAAGCAAGCACAGTGGGCACGGGATTTCTAGAAATCCCTGCACTGTGCTTGTACTGTACAATGCAGCGTTTTAGACACGGCAAAAACACGCTACATCCAAAATGCTGCAAACACTGATCGTGGGCACGCAGCCCTAAACAATGTGATCAGCAGTGCTGAAAAGGATTGGATGTGGGCGTGACAGATTGCAAAAGGGGTGTGGTTAGGGGCGTGTCCTAAAAATGCCGTGGCACGCATAGCGCTCCCCAGACTTTGTCCCTCTTTCTCATCTTTAAATGTTGGGAGGCATGCATATACAGTATATATATATATATATATATATATATATATATATAAATATATATATATATATATATATTATAAACTTTGCAACTACATATAATATCAGCCATCCTAAGATCATAGAGATTCTTGTCAAACATTGATCCCCCAAAGACTTAAGACTAAAGCGGGCTTTACATGCTACGACATATCTAACAAGATGTCGGCGGGGTCATGTCATAAGTGACGCACATCCGGCATCGTTAGTGATATCATAGCATGTGCAGCTATGAACGAGCAGAAATACTCACCTTCTTGTTCATCATTGACACGTCGCTCATTTTCTAAAAATCAACGTCCTGTTGTTCAATGTTCCCGAGGCAGCACACAGCGCTCCGTGTGACACCCCAGGAACGATGAACACAGCTTACCTGCATCCCGCGGCTCCCGCCGGCAATGCTGGAGGAAGGAGGTGGGCGGGATGTTTACGTCCCGCTCATCTCCGCCAGTCCGCTTCTATTGGCCGGCCGCTGTGTGATGTCGCTGTGACACCGAACGTCCTTCCCCCTTCAGGAAGTGGATGTTCGCCGCCCACAGCGAGGTCGTTTGGAAGGTAAGTACGTGTGACGGGGGGTTACAGCATTGTGCGACACGGGCAAGAAATTGCCTGTGCCGCACAAACGATGGGGGCGGGTGCGATCGCACAATAAATTGTAACGTGTAAAGCAGGCTTTACACATCGCAAACGCAAAACCTTTAAAAAATATGATCACACCAAGTAAATTAAGATTCAACTCTAGGAAGAATAAAACTTTTTCTTTGTTTTCAAACTTGAAGTGTAATTATAGTGTAGATGTACTCGAAGAAATTGAAAATGTTATTCTAATATAAGAAACTGCACATTTTTACTAGCACACAAGAAGGTGAGACATTCCAGATACAAACTTTTACTGTAACCTAAAGTTACAACACACAAACAGTAATTAAAAAGAATAACTTCATGAGAAGTTACAGAGGCGCAATTAAAAAAAAAATGGTCTTTTAGTATACGAAGTGCGGTAATTAATAAGTATAGGTTCTGAGAGGACAAAGGTATGTGCGCCAAAAGTAAAGATAAACCAAAATCAACCATTTTCTGAAGGTATCGTGGGATATCTAGTACAAGTCATTAAAGGGTTATTCCCATCTCCAAAATCCTATCCCAAAATGTAGTAGGTGTTATAATAAAGATAGCAAATACCTCCAATTAGAAATATAGTACAGTTCTCTTGATTTAGCCATGTCTCTTACCTCATGTACAGGGCATTAGAGCTTAGGTATCCATCGTTATGTCCACTCATATAGTGACAGTTAGTTGCTTGTGGTTCTAACTATGGATACCTAAGCTACAATGCCCTGCACATAAGGTAAGAGACATGGCTATATCAGGAGAACTATACTATGTGTCTAATTGGATGTATTTGCTAATATTATTATTATGACTAGTGATGGTCGGGATTGGGGAGACTCGCCCGATTGTTTTGTAAAGATCGGGATCGAGATAACATGATCTTACGTCCCATCACCGATCTTGGACTTTACAGTTATTATGAGATGGGGAAGGGGGGAGGCTGTAAAATAAAGAATATAGTTAATAATAAACATTGTCATTATATTTACAGGTCAGTCAGCCCACATGCAGGGATTGTCTGCCACACACTGTAAAGCCACAGCTGGTGAATAGCGGTGCTAGGAATTAATTTAAAAAAATAATTAAAAAAAAAATGTGTGTGCTTCCACCGTATTTTGATCGCCAGTCAGGTAAAGCCAGGCAACTGGGGGCTACGATTCTCCGCAGCTGCCCCTGGAAATGACGCATTTTTTCTTAGCGCAATTTCCATGCGCGTTACCCGGCTCATGCAGTGGCCCTGGTGCCGGGTGGCACGCTGGGTAATAACGGGGTTAATACCAACTTTGTATTCTCAGATGGTACTAAGCCCGAAATTCATGGTGTCACAACAAATTAGACATGACCAATGAATTTCTACTAAACAGTAAAAAAAGAACAACACAGAGAACAAAAAAGTTTATTAGAAACAAAACAAAAAAACATTTAGAGACTCCATCTTTATTATAAAAACAATCCTTTGTCCGACGTAATCCACAATGTCAACTCTGCTTCATCACTGTGCACAGGCAGTCTATACAAAGTGAGAAACAGAGAGAGCCATGCCAGCTCTGCTACATCACTCTGTACAGACAGCGTCTATACAGAGCGATAAGCATGCTGACATTGAGGTATGACTCGTGCAGTCTTGCATTGCATCACCCCACACCTGACGTTCTCAGGACAGGAGCACATGAGCTGCATGGACAAACATGCAGCCGACCCGCCGCTGTCTGGAGATTGTGCGCTGTGATGCGATGCAACACTCGCACAGTGACAATGAAAGTTCAGTTACTAGGATCTTGATGACGCCATAGTCATGTGACCAGTCTGTAGCCAATGAGGCAATACAACATTCACATGTGACTGGTCACATGGCTATAACGTCATGGACGGTCCTTTAGGTAGTGGTGCTTACCGGGGGCACAGCAATGATCGGACAGACGCGGAAGCAGAAGCCGCCAGGAGACAGAGTCTGCAGGTCACGTCGCGGGACCTGTAAATATGATCATAATGTTTTTTAATAATGTGCTTTTTTTCCAGCCCCTGGACCTGATCTGCACCCAATCTGTAACACGAGCTTCCCAGGAAATCTCATGATCGGGATCGTGTACACGATCACTATGTGATCAGTATGATCCCCGATCTTTAGAAATTGGGATCGCCCATCACTAATTATGACGCTTACTACATATTGCTTTAGGATCTTGGAGATGGCAATATCCCTTTAACTACAGATTATTAAATTCCTGCAAGTTGTAAATTATGGCTTCCATGGATTAAACTTCTTTTTCCAGTATGTCACACATATGCGCAATTAGAGACCTATTTAAATCGCATACCAAGACAACACCTTGATAGTTGTAAGTCAAAAGGAAATAGCAAAAAAAAACCGAAAACACAAAAAGCATTCATCAGGTAAACAAATACAACAATGGAAAATTTAAATTAATAGTAAAGTGCTTATAATAAAGGGAATCGGTCAGCAGGTTTTTGTTTCCTAACTGAGTGCAACATGATGTAGGCAAAGAGACCCTGAATCCAGCAATGTATAATTTAGGTTACTGGATGAAACAATTTTGACAGTTGTGAGTTTTCAGCTTTAGCAATGTAGCAGAGCTGAGAAAGCTGCCCCACCCATACCAGGCTCTCTGTATAGAATGGGTATAGACAGGTACCTGCTAATCACAGCAGCACAATGTAGTCCAAGCAATGATAAGGTGCTGGTGCTAGAACAATCATTGCAAGTAAACAATATACCTTGATAAGAGACCTAGTTCTGAAATCTGTGTTTTAACCTCTTTAGCATGCTGTCTTTAGATTACATAGCAAAAACCTGTTGATAGATTTCCTTCAAAGGGTTGTGGAGGAGTGGCCCAAACTCTAGTGTTACCATGAATAATGGAATGAGCTGTTGCCGATTTCCTTTCCTAGTAGGATAGCTGCCACGGTGTACTGGGAATGAAGATATACACAGACAAGTTTGACCTCTATCTGCTTCTTAAACAATAATGGTGCTCATATCCAGTGATGAGAATCTGTCAATGACAGTGATAAATTAGTTTTCTTGAACAAGTCTCTTAATACAACGTCTTTCAGGGATTTTTGGCCCCTTTTTCAGGTTGGAGAGATAATGTTTTAAAACAAGAACAAGAGTAGACAATATTTCAGTACATGATTTGATCACAATAAGAATAAGCTTGTGGAATTGCCCAATGGGCGGCTAAATATATAACTGGTTACTCACTGAGAAACTAAAGCGTTAAATGACAAACATAAATACAAGTGACAAAAAAGGGAAGAATGAAATTAGATCTTAAAAATGTTTGTTAAGCAATCAGTGGTTGGGGTTGTTAGTATCTCAGTGTGTCACTTAGTAGCCTACGAACCTACGAATGGGCAATGTGACTATATGATGTTATTAGGAGCTGTAGCGCCTGTGTCATGAGTTGCTGAGTGATGAGTGATTTTCTGGCCATACTTATGGTAAAGAATTGCAATGCACTGTGCTCTCCAAAAGTATTGGCACCCCTGCAATTCTGTCAGATAATACTCAGTTTCTTCTAGAAAATGATTGCAATCACAAATTCTTTGGTATTATTATCTTCATCTATTTTGCTTGCAATGAAAAAACACAAAAGAGAATGAAACAAAAATCAAATCATTGATCATTTCACACAAAACTCCAAAAATGGGCCAGACAAAAGTATTGGCACCCTTAGCCTAATACTTGGTTGCACAACCTTTAGCCAAAATAACTGCGAACAACCGCTTCCGGTAACCATCAATGAGTTTCTTACAATGCTCTGCTTGAATTTTAGACCATTCTTCTTTGGCAAACTGCTCCAGGTCCCTGAGATTTGAAGGATGCCTTCTCCAAACTGCCATTTTCAGATCTCTCCACAGGTGTTCTATGGGATTCAGGTCTGGACTCATTGCTGGCCACTTTAGTAGTCTCCAGTGCTTTCTATCAAACCATTTTCTAGTGCTTTTTGAAGTGTGTTTTGGGTCATTGTCCTGCTGGAAGACCCATGACCTCTGAGGGAGACCCAGCTTTCTCAGACTGGGCCCTACATTATGCTGCAAAATTTGTTGGTATTCTTCAGACTTCATAATGCCATGCACACGGTCAAGCAGTCCAGTGCCAGAGGCAGCAAAGCAATCACAAAACATCAGGGAACCTCCACCATGTTTGACTGTAGGGACCATGTTCTTTTCTTTGAATGCCTCTTTTTTTTCCTGTAAACTATATGTTGATGGCTTTTCCCAAAAAGCTTTACTTTTGTCTCATCTGACCAGAGAACATTCTTCCAAAACATTTTAGGCTTTCTCAGGTAAGTTTTGGCAAACTGCAGCATGGCTTTTTTATGTCGCGGGGTAAGAAGTGGGGTCTTCCTGGGTATCCTACCATACAGTCCCTTTTAATTCAGAAGCCGACGGATAGTACGGGTTGACACTGTCGTACCCTCGGACTGCAGGGCAGCTTGAACTTCTTTGGATGTTAGTCGAGGTTCTTTATCCACCATCCGCACAATCTTGCGTTGAAATCTCTCGTCAAATTTTTCTTTTCCTTCCAAATCTAGGGAGGTTAGCCACAGTGCCATGGACTTTAAACTTCTTGATGACACTGTGCACCGTAGATGCATGAACTTTCAGGTCTTTGGAGATGGACTTGTAGCCTTGAGATTGCTCATGCTTCCTCACAATTTGGATTCTCAAGTCCTCAGACAGTTCTTTGGTCTTCTTTCTTTTTTCCATGCTCAATGTGGTACACACAAGGACACAGGACAGAGGTTGAGTCAACTTTAATCCATGTCAACTGGCTGCAAGTGTGATTTAGTTATTGCCAACACCTGTTAGGTGCCACAGGTAAGTTACAGGTGCTGTTAATTACACAAATTAGAGAAGCATCACATGATTTTTCAAACAGTGCCAATACTTTTGTCCACCCCCTTTTTTATGTTTGGTGTGGAATTATATCCAATTTGGCTTTATGACAATTTTTTTTTTCCATTGAAGACAAATTAAATGAAGATAATAATACCAAAGAATTTGGGAATGCAATCATTTTCAAGAAGAAACTGAGCATTATCTGACAGAATAGCAGGGGTGCCAATACTTTTGGCCAGCTCTGTATATAATGTGCAGGGGAGCAGGGATTGCCCATTGAATTCAAAACTAAATTTGGTAAAAAAAAAAATAACAATGAGGAAGAAATTGTAACCTAAGAGGTGTTGGGATAAAAAGTTAAGTGACTTTGAGCCTTTGAATTCTTAGCACATCTCCTAGTGACGCGGAAAACACATGCATCAGGAGACTACTCATCTGGAGACCACATCAGCGGTGGTTAGTAAGAATATGCTTTGTGAAGCTAGGAATCCAAAAAAAATATCAGTCTTCAAGTAATCAAAGAATTGTGAGCAGAATTAGGTGAGTAATCTACTAAGGAGAAAATGGGTAGAAGTAAATGCCATCTCAATATTGAATAACTGAAAAGATTGAACCGCGGTTTAGAGCATAAAAAATATAACATATCGATTAGTGATGAGCAAAAATTCTCAGCACTATTCGATACTCACACAAATATTAAGGTGTTTGTGATATCCGTTACTCGTCGAGTATTTTGGTATTCACCTCGTGAGTTCCAAGACCCCTCCCAGCTTGTTTGGCCACTGAGTTTCTGCCACTATATATGCTGGGATTGCCTTCCAATCATAGTAATGCCATGACCATCTTTGCTTCTGGCATTACTGTGATTGGGTGGTGTAATGAAAAAAAATGACTTACGAGTTTCCCCACAGCTGTCACACTGCTTCCGGGTGCACTTATTACATTTCATACATATTCACTGCTTCCCCCACCACCCTCTATGCCGACGTCTATGATTGGCTGCAGTCAGACTGCTGACGTACCGGCGTCTTTGATTCGCTGCCCCCATAGTAGTTGTCATGGTCCCCTAATAGAGGGTAAAAATAAATAAATTAAAAAAGTTGCAGGGTCCCCTGTTTATACAGTACAGACCAAACGTTTGGACACACATCCTCATTCAAAGAGATTTCTTTATTTTCATGACTCTAAAAATTGTAGATTCACATTGAAGGCATCAAAACTATGAATTAAAACATGTGGAATGAAATACTTAAAAAAGTGTGAAACAACTGAAAATATGTCTTTTATTCTAGGTTCTTCAAAGTAGCCACCTTTTGCTTTCATTACTACTTTGCACACTCTTGGCATTCTCTTGATGAGATTCAAGAGGTAGTCACCGGAAATGGTTTGCCTTCACTCTGCGGTCCAGCTCACCCCAAACCATCTCAATTGGGTTCAGGTCTGGTGACTGTGGAGACCAGGTCATGTGGTGTAGCACCCCATCACTCTCCTTCTTAGTCAAATAGCCCTTACACAGCTTGGGGGTGTGTTTGGGGTCATTGTCCTGTTGAAAAATAAATTATGGTCCAACTAAACGCAAACCGTATGGAATAGCATGCTGCTGCAAGATGTTGTGGTAGGCATGCTGGTTCAGTATGCCTTCAATTTTGAATAAATCCCCAACAGTGTCACCAGCAAAGCACCCCCACACCATCACACCTCCTCCTCCATGCTTCACGGTGGGAACCAGGGATGTAGAGTCCATCCGTTCACCTTTTCTACAAAGACACGGTGGTTGGATCCAAAGTTCTCAAATTTGGACTCATCAGACCAAAGCACAGATTTACACTGGTCTAATGTCCATTCATTGTGTTCTTTAGCCCAAACAAGTCTTTTCTGCTTGTTGTCTGTCCTTAGCAGTAGTTTCCTAGCAGCTATTTTACCATGAAGGTCTGCTGCACAAAGTCTCCTCTTAACAGTTGTTCTAGAGATGAGAAGGTGTGTCCAAACATTTGGTCTGTACTGTAGATACCCAGCACAGAACAAGCAGATGGCTACAGGCTGCAGCCCTCACGTGTCTGCAATATCTTAGCTCTGTATCAAAATAAGAGGGGCCACATGCAGATTTTTTTTAAATTATTTAAATAAATAATTTTAAAAAGCATGCGGTCTCCCCCAATTTTGATACCAAACCAAAAGAAAGCTGACAGCTGGTGGCTGGTTTTCTCAGACTGGGAAGGCCAATGGTTATTGGACCTCCCAGTCTAAAAATAGCAAAGAGAAGCTCGCAGCCATTGTTGCATCCAGCACTTTGTTTATAAAAAAATATTTGCCGGTGCGCATCTCTGAGGTGAGGAGCGGGGTGGGGGGGATGCTGTCAGGTGCCGGCGGCCGAGATTGATGAGCGGGTGGGGGATCTGTCAGCCGGCAGCCGAGATTGAGGAGTGGGGAGGGGGTGCTCTAGTGCTGTCGGGCGGCCGGGAGATCCTGTGCACGGTTTACCTGTTGACCTGTTGAGGCACTGTGCGGCAGAAAACGTCAGTCCCCATACAGCTCTGCCCCCCGGCCGCATTGCCCCTGAATATAGTGCCACCTAAGCAAACTGCTCAAGTTGTCCAATGGTTGGTTTGGCCCTGTTTCTCATTATTCACTATGTAAACTGTAATTCAGATTTCAAAATAAAAATAAAAATTTACTAATACTGTTTAATCGTTTTTTTTGACTTGCAAAATATGGTTTTCGACTTACCTAGGCTGTATTCTATAAGAAACGCCAAAATTCAACCAAATTCATCAGGATCATTAACACTAGCTGATGCAGGTTCAATAGTTGAAGAACTGGTGGCCACGTTCTGCTCTATCATCTCTCCATGTCTGTTCGGGGTCTTTTACGCACCGAAGCTGCACCAACCGAGAAATAGTGCATTATTTTATCCATCTAAAACAAGTTTGACGAAATAAAACTCAATGAACCCTGCTCCCTCCATTTGCCATCCCCATGTTCCCTCCATCCTCCATCCCCCTGCTCCTTCCATTCGCCATCCCCCTGTTCCCTCCATCCTCCTGCTCCCTCCATTCTCCATCCCCCTGGTCTCTCCATCCTCCTTTCCCCTGCTCCTTCCATCCTCCATCCCCCTGATCTCTCCATCCTCAATCCCCCTCGTCTCCCAATTCTCGATACCCCTGATCTCACTCTATCCCCCCTGCATCCTTCTTCCCCTTGCACAGCCTGCCACCCTCTGCACCCCTCTCTCACATACCCCACACTTCTCCATCTTCTCCAGCTTCTTTCCCGCTGGGCAAAACTCCATGGCTCCGCCCACCCGAGTGACATGTACGTGACATCATCGCAGGTCCTGCAGCTCCAGTAGCTGCTCTTCTTGTGCCTCCGCTCAACACATGGCTAATTTGTATAGTTTACAAATTAGCCATGTGGACACAGCCAGAGGTGCTGGCCCTCAGCGCTCTTCAGATTTTCCGGCACGTACCGCCAGAAAAAAAACACTGGTTGCATCCATTAGAGAAAAAAATCCTTTATAAAAAAAACCCAAAACAAAACACCCTCTTTCTCCAATTTATTAACCCCTTAAGGACGAAGCCAGTTTTGTACTCAATGTCCAGGCCATTTTTTGTAATTTTTACCAGTGTCACTTTATAAGGTTATAACTCTGGAACGCTTCAATAGATCCCGGTGATTCTGAGACTGTTTTTTCATGACATATTGGGCTTCATGTTAGAGGTAAATTTAGGATGATTTTTTTTATTTTATTTGTGAAAAAATCTGAAATTTGACAAAAAAATTTAAAATTTTGCAATTTTCAAACTTTTAATTTTTATACCCATAAACCAGAAATTTCTGTCACACAAAATAGTTAATAAATAACATTTCCCACATGTCTACTTTAAATCAGCGCAATTTTTGAAACAAAATTTTTTGGGGTTAGGAAGTTAGAAGGGTTCAAAGTTCATTAGCAATTTCCCATTTTTTCAAAAAAATTTTCAAAACCATTTTTTTGGTAACCACATCACATTTGAAGTGACTTTGAGAGGCCTAGGTGACAGAAAATACCGAAAAGTGACACGATTCTAAAATCTGCACCCCTCAAGGTACTCAATGTCACATCAAAGAAGTTTATTAACCCTTCAGGTGCTTCACAGGAACTAAAGTAATGTCAAATGAAAAAAAATAAAAATTAACATTTTACCTAAAAATGTTGCTTTAGCACTATTTTTTTTTACTTTTTCAAGAGGTAACACCAAAAATTTGACCTCAAACTTTGTTACCCACTTTCTTATGAACGCGCCGATTCCCCACATGTGGTCAGAAACCTTTGTTCGGGTAAATGGGAGGGCTTGGAACGAAAGGAGCAATATTTGAATTTTGGAAAGCAAATTTGGCTGAAACAGATTGCGGGCACCATGTTGCATTTACAGATCCCCTAAGGTTCCTAAACAGCAGAAACCCCCCTCAAGTGACCCCATTTTGGAAACTGGACCCCTTAAGGCTTCTATCTAGGGCTATAGTGAGCATTTTGGACCCACAGGTACTTCACAGATTTTGATAACGTTACGTTGTCATATTGAAAATTGACATTTGTTTTCTCAAAAATGTGGCTTTAGCATCAATTTTATCACTTTTTCAAAAGGTAATTCCAAAAATTTGACCCAAATGTTTATTTCCCACTTTTTTTTTAGCGCGGTGATATCTCACATGTGGTCTGAAACCTTTGTTTGGACAAATGGGAGGGCTTGGAACGAAAGGAGCAATTTTTGAATTTTGGAAAGGAAATTTGGCTGAAAAAGATTGCGAGCACCATGTCGCATTTGGATTTCCTCTAAGGTACGTAAGCAGCATAAAACCACCACAAGTGACCCAATATTGGAAACTAGGCCTCTCAAGGAATTTATCTAGATGTTTGGTGAGCACCCTGAACCCCCAGGTGCTTCAAAGAAGTTTATAACGTTGAGCCATGAAAATAAAAAAATAAAATTTTACCACAAAATTGTTACTTCAACCAGGTAGCTTTTTTTCACAAGGGTAACAGGGAAAAATTCACCATGACATTTATTGTGCAAATTCTCCTGAGTTTGGTGATATCTTATATGTGGTGGAAATCAACTGTTTGGGCACACGGCAGGGCTCGGAAGGGAAGGAGTGCCATTTGACTGCAAAATTGTCTGGAATCAAAGCGGACGCCATGTTGCATTAGGAGAGCCCCTGAGGTGCCTAAACATTGGAGGTCCTCCACAAGTGACCCCATTCTGGAAACAAGATACCTTAAGGCTTTTATCTAGGTGTATATTGAGCATTTTGAATCCACGAATACTTCACAAAATTTGATAAGTTTAGGTTGCCATATTGAAAATGTTCATTTTTTTTCACAAAAATGTTGGTTTAGCATCATATTTCTCACTTTTTCAAGAGGCAACAACAAAATGTGGACTTCACAGGTTGTTATCCAATTTCTTGTGAGCGCAGGGATACCCCACATGTGGCCAAAAATTTCTGTTTGGATAAATGGGAGGGCTTGGAATGGAAGGAGCACCATTTAAATTTTGGAAAAGTTGAAATAAATTGCGCGCACTATGTCACATTAGCAGGGCATCTTGGGTACCTATACATCAGAAATCCCCCACAAGTGACCCCATTTTGGAAACTGGACCCCTCAAGGATTTTATTCAGGAGTAGAGCAAGCATTTTGAATCCACAGGTACTTCACAAAAATGTTGCTGTAGCAACAATATTCTCACTGTTAGGCTATGTGGCCATGATCCAGCAACACGGCGTCTAGTACACAGTGTCAGCCTTCCTGCAGAGATAGGAGTGTTGTCCACTGGAGAACGCAGCTGCCCATGCACACGATTTGGGTTCAGGCTGCTGTGGACTTTAGCTCTATTCTACCTGCAGAGAACACTCTTGTCTCCGCAGCATAAATTGACATGCTGAGGCTCGGGAAGGTGCACCACAGGTCAGTTTATGCTGCAGAGAAAAGAAGCACAGTGGGCATGGGATTTCTAAAAATCCTTCCACTGTGCTTCTACTGCACAACGCAGCATTATGAACGCAGGGAAAACACTCTGCGCCCAAAATGCTGCAAACCCTGATTGTGGGCACATAGCCTAAAATGCTACAATGGATGAATGAATAGATGTCAAACACATATAACATCCTACCCTCTGCATATTCTAAACTGGCACCCTTTAGTGCCTTTCATGTGGCACTAAAGGGTGCCTAGCCTGGTATTTAGCCCAAAAAAAAAAAATTAAAATAAATGACGTGGGGTCCCCCCTATTTTTGATAGCCAGCTAGGGTAAAGCAGACAGCTGTAGCCTGCAAACCACAGCTGACAGCTTCATCTTGTCTGGTGATCAATTTGGAGGGCTCCCCAAGCTGGTTTTTTTTAAATTATTTATAAATAAATAATTAAAAAAACAAACGTGGGGTCCCCCCAAATTAGATCACCAGCCAAGGTGAAGCTGACAGCTGGGGTCTGGTATTCTCAGGGTGAGAAGAGCCATGGTTATTGGACTTTTACCAGCCTAAAAATAGCAGGCCACAGCCGCCCCAGAAGTGGCGCATCTATTAGATGCGCCAATCCTGGCGCTTCACCTCAACTCATCCCGTTGCCCTGATGCGGTGGCAAACGGGGTAATAAATGGGATTGATACCAGATGTGTAATGTCACCTGGCATCAAGCCCAGCAATTAGTGATGTCACGGTGTCTATCTGATACCAGACATAACTAATTGACAGTAATAAAAAAAAAATTGACAAAAAAAAAATGTATTTGAAAAAACACTCCCCAAAACATTCCCTCTTTCACCAATTTATTGAAAAGAAAAAAAATTGGGTCCCCCATAAGCCATTTTGGAAGTCCCACGACGATTCTGGACCTTCTAGAATATGGGGGGCACGTTCAGGGAATGTATCCCCTATTTGCTAGGAGTGCAGACCCTCCATTTGAGGAGAGTGGGTACAATGACATTGCACCCACTCTCCCCGGGTCACAGCTGCAGAGTCCGTGCAGCCAGCGTTTCTGAAAGCAAAGCAGGAAGCTGAGCTGACAGCCGCTCTGCGCATTTGACCAGCGTGCACTGTGAAGGAGGAGGGGGCCGCGGGGGATCAGAGCTGCGACAGGTACGGGGAACACCGGGGGGGAATAGGGGGTGACCTGGCAGGACCCTGGGAGCAGTTTTCTGTCGCATATGTCATGGCACATGCGACAGAAACCAGAGGAAAATGGTAAATGCGGGAGGTGCGCTGCTGTGTGCGCGGCCATGTTGGATTTTCGGGAGGGGGTTGGGGGGGGCCTTTTGGCGACACCGGGGGACCGGGGAGGAGATTTATCTCCCATCTGGTACGTTTGATCATGCCAGATGGGAGATAAATAATTTTTTGCCAGCGCTGTAATTTACTGTACTGTGATCATCGGTATACGGTGTAACCGGTGATCATGTGAGCGGGGAATGCATGAATCATGATCTCCAGGGTCTCAGCTACCCCCGCTGAAATCCCAGAGATTTTCTGGCTCTGGGGGGCGCTATACCCTTTTTTCCGACCGCCGTAAAAAAGCGGCGAATCGGAAGAAGTACCCTTATTTACCGCCGTTAAAAGGCATATCGGCAGTCGTTAAGGGGTTAAGGTTGATCAGAGTGATGATGCTTAGAGTTAAAACTATATTACATAGGTTCATAAACAGATATTAGAAGAACATCCAAAGTCTGCTAAAGAAATGTAGATGTTTGATGGTTGGGTAGAACCAGAAGGAGGGAGGAATATATATATGAAAATGAACACTCTAAAAAACAATATAGCATGTATTTTTATAGAGCTATTGTTGAGAATTAAACGAACATGAAAAGGTAACACAAGTTAAGACAAATTGTAATAAATAATAAAAATTTCATTAATTTAACCCTAAAGGGGAAATGAAATTTAGTTTATAAATCCAGAACATTTGTCATTTGTGCAATACCTCAAAATAATCATATCTGTTTTCTGGAATGTATTCAATTAGTATAATCATAAGCATTGAGAAATCACATTCATGTACTTGTAGGACCGAAAACATGTCCAATCTCTCCAAACTCTGGGAAACACTGACAAGCGGGACTTGGCTGGCAGCAGTGATGTCACTCATTTCTCCGGAGGTCATAGCCTGGCTCTCACTGACAGTGCCGGCCAGGGAGAGAGGGGGGTATGGGGCAGCCTTGCACTCCCAGACCCCCGGCCGGCACTGTCACTGTTAAAGCGCGGGTTGTGCCCTGCACCACACCAGCCCTTTAAAACTGACAGTAACAGCCGAGTAGGGGAATGCAGAGACCAGAGTGCGGTACTCAAGTAACCGGAGGTCATACCATGAGAACCCAGGTATGACCTCAAGTGAACTGAATGGCGTCACTGCTGCCAGCCGGATCACGCTTATCAGTGTTTCCTGGAGCATGGAGAGATCGGACATGTTTTTGGTCTCTCCAGGCTCAGATGTAGCAGAGCTAAATCATCGTGGGACCTCATGTGTATTACGTTGGACCTGCAGGGAAGTTTTTGGGGTTAATAAAGGGGTGAAAAAGAGTCTTTCTTTGTATTTTATTTCAAAGAAAGGATTTTTTGGGTGTTTCTGTGATTCCTTTTCACTTAGAGATTAGTGATAGGGGTGTCTCATAGATGCCTGCCATTACCAATCTAGGGCTTAGTGTCAGCTGTGAGCTGAGATTAACCCCTTATTATTCCGATTGCCACCACACCAGGGCAATCAGGACGAGCCAGGTAAACTGCTGAGGCTGCTGCATCTAATCGATGCGACAGTCCTGGGTGACTACAGGCTGATATTTTTAGGCTGGGGGTTCCCATTAACATGAGTCTCACCAGCCTGAAGATACCAGCTAGCCTACCTGTCCGTCTTTATCTAAGCTGGTTATCAAAATGGGGGGGGCGGACCACACACCGTTTGTTTATTTATTTTTACTGTATGCTATAGGCCTGCAGACCGGGTCTCTGATTAGAAGCGTCAGACAGGCTGTCACACAGCAGGGGAAGCAGTGAATATGTATGAGACTAATGAGTGGCCCCGGGAGCAGTGTGACAGCCGTGCCTGTGATCGGTGAGTATGAACCACTTGCTGTTACGGGGGGACCGGCAGATTAGGACCAGGGGTATATATCCCAATCGCCAGTCGGGGCCCACCGTGCTCCAGATGGTAATGGAGCTGCTGGCACCCTGTGGGTTAGGCGGAGACTATAGAGCTGGATGGCGTTGACCGAGAAGACCGCTGCGACAGCGCCCTGTCGGCCACGTGTGTAAGACACGTCGGGCCGAACGGTCCTCCGATTAGCATTTCTGGCCACCACTCAACTGGCCACGTGTGTAAAGGACACGTCAGACCAGGTAGTCACACCAGTAGCATTTGACTGGGAAGCCGAGGAGGATAATAGGGTTCACACACCCAATCCAGGAACACCCTGTTAACTTCACAGGGGTTCTGGGGTGCGCTGTCCGTGCGCGTAGAGGGCACAACCAGACAGGTGGCGCAGCAGGTACACTGTCCGTGTGCGTAGAGGGCACTCTCGGACAGGTGACGCAACAGGTATTCTGTCCGTGTGTGTAGGAGGCACAACTGAACAGGTGACGCAGCAGCCGCAGCCCAGTTAACGCTACTGGACTGCTCTAGCACAACAGGAACAGTAGCAAGGAAGCACGGCGCCTGACCCTCATGTGCTGAGCCACGAATCTTGGCGTGACAGGCACCGTTCGCCTAGCCCTACCTACCGCTTCCAACAAGGCTTATGCCACCAAGAACTCTAAATGAAGACTGCACACCTCCATGTTGTCTCCAGCCCCTTTTATAACCTGGGTCCGCCCCAAACCCAGGGTGGAACCACCAAGGTCCAATAGTAGAGTGCCATGTCATTAGTGACATCACATGCGACCTATCCGGAACCGCCACGTCATTGATGACCTCATGGCAGCCACGCCCCAAACACTTCACCAGTCATCGTCTGACGACCAATGGTGAGGTGCCAGGTCATACGGGTGGGCCTCTGCAAGCCAGTCCGAAGTTGCCACGTCATCAGAACACTTGACACCCTCTGCCCTACCAGGGCCTGCCACCTCACGGACATGCTCAGTGAGGTCCTTACCAGACCTAGTCTCTGATGCACTAAGTGCCTGAGCATGCTCAGTAGCCTGAGCAACAGGCTCAGAAAGCAGACTATCAGTTTGAGCATGCTCAGTAGGCACATCCCAGAACTTAGACACAGCACGAAGTCCAAGTACCTGTGCAAAGAGGCTGTTATTGTTAATTGTGGGAGCATGCTCAGTAGCCGGAACTGAGGACGTAGTCTCAGACATAACACAATCAGGCTGAGCATGCTCACTAGGCAAAACACCAGGCTTAGACTCTGGCTGGGGTAAATCAGCGCACGCATGCGCACTAGCCGCCTCTCCACACTTAGACGTGGTGGAAGGAGCAGCCAACTGGACGACCCGAGGCACGGCCAAGAACGGCAGCCGGCACCTGGGCGCAACAGGAACCGCAGCAGGCTGCTTACGGCTATGGCGCCGCCGGTTCGTAACAGTACCCCCCCTCTAGCGGCCCTCCCACTCGAATGGTCTATAGTTGCCACCGATACCACTGAGTGACGGGCGGACGATGGAGACATGCAGTGGGAGCTACAAGACTCGTTCCACCGCGTATTCACCCCAGACGACCAGTCGATATGTGGGGAATGCTGCTTCAACCAAGGAATATCCAGAAGAATATCATCTGCACCCTTAGGGAGAACCAGAAATGAAATGGTCTCCCTATGCCCAGATGACATGGCACGGGTAATGGGCACTGTCCGCTGGTGAATTACCTTGGGCAACAAGGACCCATCCACCACACGGACTCTCACTGGCCTTGGCATTTGCACCAGTGGGATGGCATGCCGCCGGGCAAAAGAGGAGGAGATGAAACTATCCCTAGCACCTGTGTCCACACTTGCCCTTGTAGACCATGTTGACCCCTTAAAGGAAATGGACGCGGGAAACGTCACCCTAATGGATGATGCAGAGTCCAGTCTACCTCTAGCTATGGTCACCAATCGCGGTCGCTTACCCTGACACTTTGGGCAACGGTTGGCATAATGACCATACTGCCCACAAGCAAAACAGGAAATGCCCTTGCGACTCGATGACCTAGCAACACCAACCCTAGCGATGCCCATAGGAACAGAGACGTCCTCTAAGGGAGGTGTAGTAGGAGAGACCACTACAGTGGCTGAACGACCCTCTGACCTGCGCTCCAGCTGACGTTCGGAGGTCCGCAGGTCAATGCGGGTAGCCAGAGTCATGAGGCCCTCAAGGGTAGTTGGTACCTCACGCGAAGCTAATGCATCCTTCACGTGCGAGGCTAATCCCCTCCAGAACAGTGGAATGAGAGTCCTCTCTGACCACCCCAGTTCTGCAGCAAGTGTCCTGAAACTCACAGCATATTGACTTGAGGAGGTACGCCCCTGCTCCAAAGTCAGTAGCTGTAGGGCCGAGTCATGAGTGACCTGAGGCCCCAGGAACACTTGTCGCAAGGACTCCAAAAACTCCTTAGAGTCCTGTACTACGGGGTCATTCCTCTCCCACAATGGTGTAGCCCACTCCAGTGCTCTATCAGAGAGCAAGGAGATGATAAACCCCACCTTCGACCTCTCTGTAGGAAACCATGCAGCCAACAGCTCTAGATGGACTGAGCACTGGTTCACGAATCCCCTACATGCCTTGCAGTTCCCCGTAAACTTTTTGGGCAGCGAGAGGTGAGGGAGGGTTGGAGTAGGCTTGGAGACGGACACCATTGCAGCCGCTTGAGCCACCACATCATCCATATCAGCAGCAAGAGCAGACTTCTCCAGAGACCTCACTCTGGCATCAAGCTGCAGCATGAACTGACGTAGCTGCTCCATCTCCGCCATGCCAGCTAGACCCTGGCGCAGTCTTACTGTTATGGGGGGACCGGCAGATTAGGACCAGGGGTATATATCCCAATCGCCAGTCGGGGCCCACCGTGCTCCAGATGGTAATGGAGCTGCTGGCACCCTGTGGGTTAGGCGGAGACTATAGAGCTCGATGGCTCTGAGATAACTCAAGGAACCGGTCACGTGCAAAGGGACACGTCAGACTGGACGACAACCCAGTTAGCGCTTTGGTGGAGCGGACGCTACTCCGACCACGTGTGTAACAACACGTCAGGCCGGATGGTAACCAGTTAGCGTTGACCGAGAAGACCGCTGCGACAGCGCCCTGTCGGCCACGTGTGTAAGACACGTCAGGCCGAACGGTCCTCCGATTAGCATTTCTGGCCAACCACTCGACTGGCCATGTGTGTAAAGGACACGTCAGACCAGGTAGTCACACCAGTAGCATTTGACTGGGAAGCCGAGGAGGATAATAGGGTTCACACACCCAATCCAAATCCAGGAACACCCTGTTAACTTCACAGGGGTTCTGGGGTGCGTTGTCCGTGCGCGTAGAGGGCACAACCAGACAGGTGGCGCAGCAGGTACACTGTCCGTGTGCGTAGAGGGCACTCTCGGACAGGTGACGCAACAGGTATTCTGTCTGTGTGCGTAGGAGGCACAACTGAACAGGTGACGCAGCAGCCGCAGCCCAGTTAACGCCACTGGACTGCTCTAGCACAACAGGAACGGTAGCAAGGAAGCACGGCGCCTGACCCTCATGTGCTGAGCCACGAATCTTGGCGTGACAGGCACCGTTTGCCTAGCCCTACCTACCGCTTCCAACAAGGCTTATGCCACCAAGAACTCTAAATGAAGACTGCACACCTCCATGTTGTCTCCAGCCCCTTTTATAACCTGGGTCCGCCCCAAACCCAGGGTGGAACCACCAAGGTCCAATAGTAGAGTGCCATGTCATTCGTGACGTCACATGCGACCTATCCGGAACCGCCACGTCATTGATGACCTCATGGCAGCCACGCCCCAAACACTTCACCAGTCATCGTCTGACGACCAATGGTGAGGTGCCAGATCATAGGGGCGGGCCTCTTCGAGCCAGTCCGGAGTTGCCACGTCATCAGGACACCTGACACCCTCTGCCCTATCAGGGCCTGCGACCTCACGGACATGCTCAGTGAGGTCCTTACCAGACCTAGCCTCTGATGCACTCAGTAGCCTGAGCAACAGGCTCAGAAAGCAGACTATCAGTTTGAGCATGCTCAGTAGGCACATCCCAGAACTTAGACATAGCACGAAGTCCAAGTACCTGTGCAAAGAGGCTGTTAGGGTTAATTGTGGGAGCATGCTCAGTAGCCGGAACTGAGGACTTAGTCTCAGACATAACACAATCAGGCTGAGCATGCTCACTAGGCAAAACACCAGGCTTAGACTCTGGCTGGGGTAAATCAGCGCACGCATGCGCACTAGCCGCCTCTCCACACTTAGACGTGGTGGAAGGAGCAGCCAACTGGACGACCCGAGGCACGGCCAAGAACGGCAGCCGGCACCTAGGCGCAACAGGAACCGCAGCAGGCTGCTTACGGCTATGGCGGCGCCGGTTCGTAACACTTGCTACTACTCATCACTTTGCGCCGGATTCTGGTCTCCATAGATCATATGGGGATCAGCATACTGCCAGACACCAGGGATTAATCCACTGCCGACCCCGAGTTGGTGGGGGATTGATCTGCAAATTCTCCCATCACTAGTGAGAAACGCAGGTACAGAACACAAGAAGAGAGAAGATGCTGCAGTTTATTTGTCAGAAGTTTGTGATAAAAAAATGCAGACAAAAAATAGCAATGTGCGCACAGCAAATCTGAATTCTCATAGACTTTGCTGGGAAGTCAAAAGTGAGATCTTTTTCATAAGAAAACCGCATTAAAAAACGCGGCAAAAATGCGACAAAAAACACAGCGTACACATATAGCTTTTCTCAGTCTAGGTTTCATGCAAGATCATGCGGGGTAAGGGGATGTGCGCATGTGTGCGTATTGCATGCAGTTACGCTGCGTTCTGCAGCGCAGCGTAACTGCATGCGTCCTGCGTCCCCTGCACAATCTATGGAGATTATACAGGAGCTGTGCGCACGTGGCCTATTAGAACGCAGCGATTCGGCTGCTGCCCGAATCGCTGCGTTCTAAGAAGTGACATGTCACTTCTTTCGTGCGGTTTGCATGCTGTCTATAGGGAGAGGCAGCATGCAGAGCGCACGTTCTCTGCCGGCACCATGCGCTTCAGAACGGAGCTTTTCAGCTGCGCTCTGAAGCGTACCTTTTAGGTGCAGTGCAGAGCGCACACGTGCGCACATAGCCTCAGGATGATTCTGAGAAAGGTCAGGGATCAGCCCAGAACTATACAGGAGGACCTGGTATTTTCCCCACTGTATGAATATATTCCTTTTGCTGCAACCAGGTGCTTTGTTTAACGGTTTCAGATCTGAGCAGACTAGGTTTAATTGTTTAACCCATCGTGGGGGCTTTTCCACCACACACCTGTGTTCATGTCTGTCCAGAATTTTTGCCAGTACTTTATTTCCCTAAATAATCAGAATGTATTGTTGACTATTATTGCAAATTTGCTGAATTTAAAACTGTAATTAGTTGGAAACACAATAGAGGCCAATTTTCCTTGTTTAACAACTGCCAAATAGTTTTTATTTTATTCTGTAAGAGTTTATCTCTTTTTCTAACTATACCTCATGCTCTGCAGAGTGATTGTAGAGCGCTGCTGTCGCGGGCGGGGAGGAGGGTGTCAGCACACTACGCTCACCCCTTCTGCTCGGGTCCGGCGGCTGCTGCTCAGTGGTGGCTCGAGCGGTGGGCCGGATCCCGGGGGTTTCTCGAGCGGCACTCCTCGCCCGTGAGTGAAAGGGGGTTGTTGGGGTTGGGAATTGTTTATTGTCCGTGACACCACCCACGGTTGTGGTGATTTCACCACCGCTGCTCAATATGGGGATCCCGGGGATGGTGATGCGGAGCAGCCAGGTGTTGTGTTGCCCCTCCGTGGGTAGGGGTTGGTGATCCCGGGGCCCAGTGATGGTTTGGGAGGTGCAGGGCCTGGTGGGCGCAGGGTCGCGGGGGCAGCGCTGTGCCTTGCGGCACTGTGGTACTCACTCAGCCTGAGACGTTGACACAGTTTTTACGGTAAACCAAACGGCTGGTAAGACGGTCCCACGGACGGCTGCACTTGCTCTCCCGGTAGGTGACGGTGATGTCCCTTTTCCTAGCACCTTTGTGTACTTGTTGGTTGCGATGGGTCCCCACCGGTAACCCGCTCCCCGGCTTCAAGCTGGACCGGAGGAGCTCTACTCTTTGCCCGCAGGCGCTGGCCCTAAGAAACTGGTGCCTTGGCGGTGGCGGTGTCTCTTTTACACTGGCTGGGCTGTTGCCTTCAATCGGGACTTGGTTGTTGGGGGATCTACGTCCCCTTCACTGACGGATTCGGCAAATTATGGCGACTCCAAGCCTTGCCGGGGTCCGAGAGGCCCCTGCCCTGGTGCTGACTGTCCTTCGGAACACTGCTCCAGACCGCGGGGCACACAGCCTACGGGGTCCTTCCAGGAACTTCCAAACGGTCCCCCTCCAGACAGTCACCGCCGTTGCTGACCTTGCTGACCTGTCCTGCACACAGCTGGACTACTTCAGGCTTTTACACGCTCTTTCTGTTCTGTCACCACTCTTGCTTTCCTCCTTTTCTACTTTTCTTCCTTCACTTTCACTTAGCTGTTTACTTTAGCCTTGTCTGGGCTACTCCTCCACTCCTTCCACTTCCTCCTCCCTGACTAGACTCTGTTGTTTACTCAAGCTCGTCCCTGAGCTGACTGCCTGCTTCCTCCTGCCTCCAGAACTGTGAACTCCTCTGTGGGTGGAGCCAACCGCCTGGCCCACCCCCTGGTGTGAATCATCAGTCTCTGGAGGAAGGCAACAAGGATTTTTGGTTAGCTTAGATGTTCCTACCTGGGATGTAGGGTGTGGTGGTGTGTGACCTGTGTCCCCTGGCTTGCCCAGGGCGACACATTCCCCCTTAGCAAAATGCAGACCGTCCGCGGGCTGCCGTCCAACACCGGTTTTATTTTTCTGAAAAAGATAGCATAATAATAATATAACATATCTACATTTTTAATAACTCATCCCTTAACGAGAGGCACATTTCTTAAACGTTGCATAACGGTTCACGGTTACGGTTTCCGCTCTCTCCCACCCAAGCAACCTGGCCCTGATGCTGCCCCTAAAGCCCCTTGACCCACAGTCCAGCACACGGTACCCGAGCGGGATCTGTCCTTCCCTCCAGAGGGTAGCCACCGGTTCCTTTGGTGGCTGGGCCCCAGCCTGCTCTGCTCAGGGCCCTCCCTCCAACCTGCCTCTCCGGAGGCGGCATTGCGGAAAATGGTAACGGTAAACAACATATTTACAAGCCACTAACGTTTGTGGTTGCCCTGCAAGTTCACGGGCTTGTCCTTGAGCAGTTCCTCATGCAAAACTTTTAAACGGTCCCCACTGGGACAACGGTGCCGGCTCCAGCCGGTTGCAAATCACGGTAAATCAGGTGAAACTTCGGTAATCATCTGTTTCTTATCATTCTTTCAAAACTTTTCAAACAACAAACAAAGTGGTGGTCCCAACGGGGACGGTGCTACGGGCATCCGCTGCCCTACTCCGGACTTTCAGGCTCCAGACCTCCTTCCAAGGGAGGGGGCGCGGCGCTTGCTCGGGCCCCTGGGCTGCCCCTCAATTTAGCGTCCAGCGCAAACCACCCCCGCTCCCCACAGTGCCGGGTGTATTGCACGATATCGCCCGGCATCAGGTTGCGGCCGGGATGCTCTTCAGGCAGGTGGGCATTCACATCCTGCCGGGCTACAAATACCTCGGCCTCCAGGCCCGGCTCGTAAATGAACCCGTAGCCCCGGCGGACATCAAACCGCCTCACCTGCCCCTCGTACAACGGACCCCGGACACGGAACGTTGCTTGCCGGAGGTTCTCTTTCTCCCAGATCGCTCTGGCCACCAGTTCGGCCTTCTTCCGCCCCCTCTCGGCGATCTCCAGGCCCAGCGGTACCGGCTCCCTATCCCAATACGGCGCTGCCGCCAGCGCCGGCGCACGGGTCAGGCCCCGCGGGACATCCTGGACGTTGCCCACTGTCAGGAATCTGGGCGGCATGTCCCGCGGTGTCTTGGCCTTGGGCGCTGCCTTGCAACAACAACCCGGCGCTACCTCAGCCGAGGTGTGGGGGATGGGCATAGGGGCTTTCCGCTGCTGGGCCTTCGGCTCGGAGCGGGTCATCGGCTCCGGCTCGGGGGGGTTTTTAGGGGATGCCTCCGGTTCCACTTTCGGCGTCTTCCACGGTAACACCTCCGGTGTGCCGCGGGCTCCGGCTACAGGTCGGCCCGCTTGGGCGGGGACGCTGGGTACTGCTACCGGTTGCGGTGGTAGCAGGCCTAGTGGCGGCGTCACGGCCTCCGGGAGGGGTGGCGAGGGAGGTAGCGGGGGGAGAGGGCTTGGACCGGGCCCCACAGCCGCGATGACCGGCCCTTCAAGGGCATCGGGACGTGGGTCACTCACCCTCCCTTTCTCCGCCTCCTCCTCGCGTCTCCGCACGGTGGCTATAACGTCCGCCATGTCGGCCTCCCACTCCTCCATGAGGAGCTGCATCCTGACCTGCAGCCTTTGGTAGAGCTGCGCGGTTTGGATCTCCACCCACGCCGCGGTTCCAGGCGCGGGGGCTACGGTGTCGCGGGACGGCATCCACATGATGGCTTCTCTTTCCAGGAACGGTATGTTTGCAGAGTCCTGGCGTCCCTGCTTTTATAGCTGCAGCTACATGCGTCCAGCCGCCATCGCGTCCCCCTTAGCTCTTTTCGGCCCCTCCTCTCTCGGGGCGGGGTTTTGGCCTTCGCGCCTCTACTACTCGAGAAGATGCTCGAGCGGGAACTTTTCGCGCCAAAGATGGCGGCTTCTGAAATTTTTCTGCCGGATACCTCCGGCGGTAACAAGGCGCACCTCTACCAGACGGCAGAGCGGTAAGATCCTGTTCGTGACGCCAAGTTGTCGCGGGCGGGGAGGAGGGTGTCAGCACACTACGCTCACCCCTTCTGCTCGGGTCCGGCGGCTGCTGCTCAGTGGTGGCTCGAGCGGTGGGCCGGATCCCGGGGGTTTCTCGAGCGGCACTCCTCGCCCGTGAGTGAAAGGGGGTTGTTGGGGTTGGGAATTGTTTATTGTCCGTGACGCCACCCACGGTTGTGGTGATTTCACCACCGCTGCTCAATATGGGGATCCCGGGGATGGTGATGCGGAGCAGCCAGGTGTTGTGTTGCCCCTCCGTGGGTAGGGGTTGGTGATCCCGGGGCCCGGTGATGGTTTGGGAGGTGCAGGGCCTGGTGGGCGCAGGGTCGCGGGGGCAGCGCTGTGCCTTGCGGCACTGTGGTACTCACTCAGCCTGAGTCGTTGACACAGTTTTTACGGTAAACCAAACGGCTGGTAAGACGGTCCCACGGACTGCTGCACTTGCTCTCCCGGTAGGTGACGGTGATGTCCCTTTTCCTAGCACCTTTGTGTACTTGTTGGTTGCGATGGGTCCCCACCGGTAACCCGCTCCCCGGCTTCAAGCTGGACCGGAGGAGCTCTACTCTTTGCCCACAGGCGCTGGCCCTAAGAAACTGGTGCCTTGGCGGTGGCGGTGTCTCTTTTACACTGGCTGGGCTGTTGCCTTCAATCGGGACTTGGTTGTTGGGGGATCTACATCCCCTTCACTGACGGATTCGGCAAATTATGGCGACTCCAAGCCTTGCCGGGGTCCGAGAGGCCCCTGCCCTGGCGCTGACTGTCCTTTGGAACACTGCTCCAGACCGCCGGGCACACAGCCTACGGGGTCCTTCCAGGAACTTCCAAACGGTCCCCCTCCAGACAGTCACCGCCGTTGCTGACCTTGCTGACCTGTCCTGCACACAGCTGGACTACTTCAGGCTTTTACACGCTCTTTCTGTTCTGTCACCACTCTTGCTTTCCTCCTTTTCTACTTTTCTTCCTTCACTTTCACTTAGCTGTTTACTTTAGCCTTGCCTGGGCTACTCCTCCACTCCTTCCACTTCCTCCTCCCTGACTAGACTCTGTTGTTTACTCAAGCTCGTCCCTGAGCTGACTGCCTGCTTCCTCCCGCCTCCAGAACTGTGAACTCCTCGGTGGGCGGAGCCAACCGCCTGGCCCACCCCCTGGTGTGAATCATCAGTCTCTGGAGTAAAGCAACAAGGATTTTTGGTTAGCTTAGATGTTCCTACCTGGGATGTAGGGTGTGGTGGTGTGTGACCTGTGTCCCCTGGCTTGCCCAGGGCGACACACTGCCACACCCCAGGCCCTTGGGATACTCGGTTCTGGGTGGTGGATAATGGGGATCACTGTCACAGGAGGCCGTGCCCGGTTCCGTGACCTGGGGGGCGCTCGGTAAAAGGGTTATTTTGTATGTCCCTCGTGACGCCACTGGCGGGTTGCAGTAATAAGATGTCCCTCCGCTGCTGTGGTTTTAGGGACAGATGGTATAGCAGCAAATGTGTTCGCGCCCTCCGCCAGTAGGGGCTTAAGTCCCATGTAGGTGTGCTGCGCCTTGTGGTGCTCCAGTAATATACACGACACAGTTCTTGCAGATTAACTGGTATTTACTCACTGGATGTTGCAAGTCCAGTTTGGTATGGCTGGTCAACCGACTTTTCTTTGATCCGGTGCTGACTTGAGACCTAGTTGAGCCCTCTGTACACATGCAGATCTGATGGTCCCCTTGCCTGAAGCTGTTGGTGAGCTGCGGCGCTCCGCTACTTTGTCTTTCCGGGCCCAGTATGACAGGCCTCGCGTCCCTTGTGGGGTAGGCTACCTCTCGGTGCCCTCTCCTAGGTCCAATATATGAGGCTGTGTCCCTGAGCCTATGGGTGGTGTGGTACCCTGGAAGTCACAACACACGGCTGGATCAGCAGATCGCCTAGAGCTGTCATCTACTTTGGGGTCCAGTACCCCGTCGTGCGTAGTACCTGGTATATTCTTTCTACCCTCAGGCTACTACCTCCTAGTTGCCCTTTGGGGTCTCCTCACAATCCTCAGACCCCTCTCACTCACTGACTCCTTTCAACTGTCACTCCTTCAACTGTCGTATATCCTCTCCTACTCTGCCTAGCAACCCCTGTTGCTTTCCAAAAACCACGCCCCTTCCCCAGGCTAACAGCTAAGGGATTGGTTCTCACATCTGCCCACTGTTAACCTTCTACATGCTGCGCCCAGTTCTCAGGGAATGTGCCCCTACCTGTGTGTGAGGTGTGGGTTGTCAGCAGAGGGCGTTACAGAAAGACTTAGGATCCTGCAGACCACTGGGGTAGCATACCCCAGGGTGCTGCATGACCACCTAGGATAACCTCCTGATATCCAAAGTTCTGTTATATTATTGGCCTGTAGGTTCAAGGTCTCAGTCGTGGATTAATTTCTTTTTGTTCTGATCATCTCACCCACCAGAACACTTTTAAAAGTGTCAGTAGGGTAACATGAAGATGCATGTTAGGTGGAATTTCCAGCACTCCCCTTAGGTAAAGTGCAAAAGGAAATATCTCCAGAAAACATTTCACAACTCAAAGTTAAGTCCAAAAAATTAGTCTGGTTATATTCAATATGGGTGACAAATGTTAGGCCTATGGGATTTGAATTGATGAAAATTAAAAAAGTTTGTGTGGCGCCCTGGGCAAGCCAGGACGTCACAAGCACTACACCAACACACCCCACACTCCCGGTCAGGCACACCTAAGTCAGACAAAAACCCTTGTTGCCTCCCTCCAGGGGCTGATGTCCACACCAGGGGGTGGGCCAGGCGGTTGGTCCCGCCCACCGAGGAGTACACAGTCCTGGAGGCGGGAAAAGAGAGCAGATAGTTAACAGATAGAGTTTTGGAAGTGAAAGTGGAAGGTGGGAAGTAGCAGTTGAGTAGCCTGAAGTTGGTCCGGGTGTGTGGCCCGGACTGATCAGCAAGGTTGGCAGACGGTGGTAACCGTCTGCAGGAGAGGCCTATTGGAGCTAGCCGTAAGGACCGTGGACGGGCGGTGGCCCGGCGGTACCGGACCGGTACGCAGAGAGAAGCCAGCACCATCCGGCAGGGGCTTACGGACCCCGACAAGGCTAGGAGTCGCCGTGAATTTGTCAAATCCGTTAGCGAAGGGAACCTCCTGGGTTTCCCAGCAGCCAAGTCCCGACAGAAGGCAACCGTCCAACCAAGAGAGGGAAACACAGTCACCGCCAAGGCTAAAGTTCCCAGGGCCAAAGCCTGCGGGCAAAAGGGGCTCCTTCAGCACCCATCCAAGCTGGGGAGCGGGTTACCGGTGGGAACCCATTGGAACCGTACACACTACACAGGTGCAGGGAAAGGCAGTCACCATCAACCTGCCGGGAGGAGAAACACCGCAGCCGTCTGTGGGACCCGTCCATCCAGCCGTTTGTTTTACCGGAGACTCTGTGTACATCATTGGCTGAGTGAGTACCACTGTGCCGTGCGGCACAGCACTGCCCCCCGCGACCCTGCACCTCGTCAGGCCCCGTAACCCGCCTGCAATCCATCCCTACCCCATCACCGGGCCCCGGGACAACAATCCCCCTACCCACGGAGGGGAGAACTAACATCCAGGCTGCTCCCTGTCATCGCTCCCGGGATCCCCGTCCAGAGCAGCGGTGGTGTCACCAATCTCACCACAACCGTGGGTGGCGTCACGGACAATATCAAATCCCCACAATCAATCCCCACCCTTTTCACTCATGGGCGAGGAACGCCGCTCGAGTCCCCGGGATCCGGCCCACCGCTCGAGCCACCACCGAGCAGCAGCCGCAGCAGCAGCGGCCGGACCCGAGCAGTGGGAGAGCGCAGCGCCCCCTCCTCCGCCCGCGACATTTGTATAGTTGTCACATTGACGTCAGAAATGAACAACAGGTCATCAACGTAATCCCCATTTTTACCAAATATAAAACATTTTTTCACAATAGGCCATATAAAGTAAATATTGGCCAAAGATGGGGAAGATTTCACCCACAGTGTAGTGCTTTGAATCTGTAAAAAATAATTGTCCTCAAAAAGGAAAAAATTATGTTTAAGCAGAAAAAAAATGCAGAATAGACAAATTGCTTAAAGACCATGCCATAAGTGATCTACGTTTGAAGGACAGAAAAATAGGGGCCTGTGGAGAGAAAGCGCAATAGGGTCTTACCCCGGTAGACTAGGGGCGATATCAGGGCAATCCTACTCACCAAGTGGGGTTGTGGCAGTCACAACACCTGTAACAGCATGTAATTGGATCACGGCAGCAGTACCCCAGGCGGTAGATAACAGAGAGAGGTAGTAGAACGGGGCTTTCAAACACCGCGCCAATGATCACTGATGATATCTTGGATTAATGTAAACTTTTATTTTTCCACAGTTCTACGCGTTTTGGGAGGCTCAGCTCCCTTCCTCAGGACTGATAGGCATAAGATACATCAAATCAGAGATTTGAGCCTCCCGAAACGCGTAAACCTGTGGAGAAATAAAAGTTTACATTAATCCAAGATATCATCAGTGATCATTGGCGCGGTGTTTGAAAGCCCCGTTCTACTACCTCTCTCTTTTATCTACGTTTGAAGGAAGCATTCAAGGGCTTTCATGGTAATTTTATGTTTTATGATAGTGTAAAACAACACCACATCGTCTGTAAGCCATTTAAAAGATGATTGCCATTTTATATCATGTTATGTCCTGAGCACAGAGATGGTATCATGAATATATCCAGGAATATAAGTGTTTAGAGGAGGCTGTCAACCTAGGAGCAAATATATTCATTCAACGAGCCAATGCCAGCAACAATAGATCTAAAGTCTGGAGGGAAACCAGCCTTGTGTATTTTGGGCAAAGAATGACAAATTGCAGTGATAGAATGAGTGTTGTGAATAAAATCTGCTTGTTTGCAATTGAAGATTCCTAGGCTGACACCCTCCTCCATGAAAATGGACAATTCAATGCTAAATTTTGATGATAGATTAGATTAGCTGGATGGATTATAGAGATATCAGAGAGCATAGTCATGTCATGATCCAGAAAAACTACTGCACCTCCTTTGTCAGCTGTCTGAAAATTAGATCAGGGAACTCCACCAATTGTTTCTATGCAATATTTTATTTAGCTGTTAAATTACTATGTGGTTTATCCAGATCCCTACTCTCAGACAGGGTGATCAAGAGAGAGTAGGGAGCTGGATAGATGCTCCTTCTGTGATTGTGTTGGTGCTCCAGTAATATGATCATGGGCTGCTGATAGGATTTAGTAGTAAAAAGTGGTGTAATATAAATAAAAAATGGTATACAAATTTGGTACCACAATAATCTAAATGTTCTGCAAAATAAAGTTATCATGTCATTTACACTATTTGGTGAATGCTTTTAAAAAACAATTGAGGCAAAAACACAAAATTTCATACATTACATTATATGGAGCTGTTATGCACTTACGTATTCCAACATAGATAAAGGAGAAAGAAAGCCTATCCCACTGCAGCTTCACTCCCACCCTACTGGTTCCTGCAAATACTAGAATATCCCTAATTGAGCTACTAAAATACTGCAACTAGACATGTCTGCCTGAAAGGCCGTCAAGTTGCCTCTAAGGGGTATTTCACACACAGCGAGATCGCTACTGAGATCGCTGCTGAGTCGCGGTTTTTGTGACCTCATTAGCGATCTCGCTGTGTGTGACACTGAGCAGCGATCTGGCCCCTGCTGTGAGATCGCTGCTCGTTACACACAGCCCTGGTTAGTTTTTTTATTGTTGCTCTCCCGCTGATAAGCACACATCGCTGTGTGTGACAGCAAGAGAGCAACAATCCTGAATGTGCAGGGAGCAGGAGCCGGCGTCTGACAGCCTGCGGTAAGCTGTAACCAAGGTGAACATCGGGTAACCAAGGTGGTTACCCGATATTTACCTTCGTTACCAGCCTCTGCAGCTCTCACGCTGCCAGTGCCGGCTCCTGCTCCCTGCACACGCTAAGCTAAGCGGTGTGCGCTGGTAACTAAGGTAAACATCGGGTAACCATACCCGATGTTTACCTTAGTTACCAGTGTCCGCAGCTTCCAGACGCCGGCTCCGTGCAAGCGCAGCGTCGCTTGCACGTCGCTGCTGGCTGGGGGCTGGTCACTGGTTGCTGGTGAGATCTGCCTGTTTGACAGCTCACCAGCGACCATATAGCGACGCAGCAGCGATCCTGACTAGGTCAGATCGCTGGTGGGATCGCTGCTGCGTCGCTAAAGTGTGACGGTACCCTAAGGAAACAGAGGTTGCTACACACTACAAACCAAGATAGGGAAAAGTGTACAGAGATAGAAAGGGATCCAATTTGCATAGATTCATCAGTGTCAACTGAAAAGAATAAAAAAGAGAGGGCGCTCCTGTGTGGGACCTTACTACACAAATTGGTGTGTGGTGTGAGGTGCACACTCACCTGATGGTGTTGTACAGCAGGTACAACACTGATGATGGTACTGGAGAGGGATTGCAGGTTTTGCCGCTCCTTGTCAGCGGGGATCCTGTCCTCCTGACTCCGCAGGACTCTGCTTACACGATCGAGATTCCACGTGCCGTGTGCAGCCGCCGGACCGGCGTCTACTAGCAGCTCCTCCTCCGGGTCGGACGGTCCCGTGATCAGGATTGCGGTGGTTCACCAGCCCCCGGTGTTAATTGGATGGTACGAACCTTTTTCTGGCTGCAGCGGCACCGTGAGGTCCCAAAGGGAGATAGAGATACAAGGGAAAATAGAAAAATTCACGGTATCGCCGTGCTGCACAGAGGTAGTAGTAGGATTATTGTGGTGAATTATTTATTAGAAATGCATGCCACTACGCGTTTCGGGGGTACATCCTCCCCCTTCCTCAGGTAGCAATCAAAGACAGACAATTTGGGTTTTATATACACAACCGGAAAAGAAAAGTGAAAAAAAACACATACTTTCCCCAATCAGGTTGGATCCCCAGCGGGATAGAATCTTTAAAACAATTAATTAATTAAGAGGATGCCCCTGTGCAGGGTATTCACCTCAAACATTAAGATAAAAAACAGTTATATGTACTAATTCATAAAATGTTAAAAACCTTCATAAAATTACTCTAAAATTATTGGTAGATACAAAATATCCTACCCACGTGTAGAAAATTAAATACACAATTACCATATTAGCACTATTGATTGGAATTGATGTAAAAAATATAGATTATATAGAATATATAAAATATGCATATTGCAAAAACCCCATTCACTTCCCATGGTGATTTTCTTATATAGAGGATCCTTTTGGATACTTCGTGGAGTTGAGTAATAAAAGATGGATGAACCGATATATAAAATATCCTATTGTGTGATTAATCATCTTGAAAAGGACTTTGATTCCCATGGACTGGAATTACTTGGCTGAATGTAATACATCGGGTTTAGTAGAGGGGATCAATTTTTGTAGAGATTAATTTTTGGAGAGGATTAATTTTCAAGAAAAAAGGGGGGGAAAGAAAAAATGGGATGGGAGTCTCCTTTGTAGTATACACGTATATATACACACAACCATGTACATACACATACACGTGTGCTCATATGTGCACATAGATTATTGCATACCAATACAAAGTGAAAAAGGATCCATCTGAATAAATTCAGGTGGTTGGCTCATCAATTATGGAATGAGTAAATTAATAGACACCTATCAATTAAGTTGGTTGGTAGAAACAATGGATAAATGAAACAAATTGCGATCAAAAAAAATATATATATAAAAAAAATATATGTAATCAAAAAACTATACATTACAAAAATGATATAATTGTAAAAAATGTTATGATGGTCACAGATTCCTGTCCATCAATGTACGACGGACAGGAAATCAGTGAACCCAAATGGTAGAATTAATAATAAATTATAAATATTACAATAAAAATATAAAATCAATACATTGATTTTAGTAATTTTTTATATATATGTATACAATAGAATAATAGCCATGAGTTCCTATCCTTCAATTTATGGTTATGGATAAAATTATTAATGATTCGCTGATTTTAATGATATTACTCCGTACTGGTATTCAACTTCATCCCATTTGGCCCTATTTAACTCGCTCCATGAGTAATATCATTAAAATCAGCGAATCATTAATAATTTTATCCATAACCATAAATTGAAGGATAGGAACTCATGGCTATTATTCTATTGTATACATATATATAAAAAATCACAAAAATCAATGTATTGATTTTATATTTTTATTGTAATATTTATAATTTATTATTAATTCTACCATTTGGGTTCACTGATTTCCTGTCCGTCGTACATTGATGGACAGGAATCTGTGACCATCATAACATTTTTTACAATTATATCATTTTTGTAATGTATAGTTTTTTGATTACATATATTTTTTTATATATTTTTTTTTTATTGCAATTTGTTTCATTTATCCATTGTTTCTACCAACCAACTTAATTGATAGGTGTCTATTAATTTACTCGTTCCATAATTGATGAGCCAACCACCTGAATTTATTCAGATGGATCCTTTTTCACTCTGTATTGGTATGCAATAATCTATGTGCACATATGAGCACACGTGTATGTGTATGTACATGGTTGTGTGTATATATACGTGTATATTACAAAGGAGACTCCCATCCCATTTTTTCTTTCCCCCCCTTTTTTCTTGAAAATTAATCCTCTCCAAAAATTAATCTCTACAAAAATTGATCCCCTCCACTAACCCCGATGTATTACATTCAGCCAAGCAATTCCAGTCCATGGGAATCAAAGTCCTTTTCAAGATGTTTAATCACACAATAGGATATTTTATATATCGGTTCATCCATCTTTTATTACTCAACTCCACGAAGTATCCAAAAGGATCCTCTATATAAGAAAATCACCATGGGAAGTGAATGGGGTTTTTGCAATATGCATATTTTATATATTCTATATAATTTATATTTTTTACATCAATTCCAATCAATAGTGCTAATATGGTAATTGTGTATTTAATTTTCTACACGTGGGTAGGATATTTTGTATCTACCAATAATTTTAGAGTAATTTTATGAAGGTTTTTAACATTTTATGAATTAGTACATATAACTGTTTTTTATCTTAATGTTTGAGGTGAATACCGCGCACAGGGGCATCCTCTTAATTAATTAATTGTTTTAACGATTCTATCCCTGATTGGGGAAAATATGTGTTTTTTTTCTCTTTTCTTTTCCGGTTGTGTATATAAAACCCAAATTGTCTGTCTTTGATTGCTACCTGAGGAAGGGGCAGGATGTACCCCCGAAACGCGTAGTGGCATGCATTTCTAATAAATAATTCACCACAATAATCCTACTACTACCTCTGTGCGATACGGTGATACCGTCAATTTTTCTATTTTCCCTTGTATCAGTGTCAACTGGTAACAAGAAAGCTATCACTGAGGCACCTTTAAATGTGTAAAAAAACAAAAAGCCAGCACTAAATGTGCACTTCAGCACTAAACATTCCAAACTGTACTTATTATAAAAATTTTGAGATTTTTGGCAAAAAATTGCAATTTCTTGAGCTGCCTCGCCACGTCACGGCAAATCTCATTTGAGGCAGTCCTACACTAAAATATTTTTATAAAATGTGCCATACGGCCTCACATATGAATAGATAATAAAAAAATATTTTAGTGTAGGACTGCCTCAAATGAGATTTGCCGTGACGTGGCGAGGCAGCTCAAGAAATTGCAATTTTTTGCCAAAAATCTCAAAATTTTTATAATAAGTACAGTTTGGAATGTTTAGTGCTGAAGTGCACATTTAGTGCTGGCTTTTTGTTTTTTCTTCATTGAATTGGTCGGTGGTTGACCTCCACATTGCTATGCACCCCAATTTGGGATGTATTCCATCTGTCTAGATTTTGGCGGTTGGTGACTGTTCACATTAAGTCATCAGGCTTTGTCCACAGGCTATTTACTTCATGCAGCATTTGCTTGGACCTGTCCCGCCCACAGCCATGACTCAGTCATGGGTACGGGATTGAAATAGACCAGGTGAGTGCTGCTAAGAGCAGTTCTACTATTCATATGTGAGGCCGTATGGCACATTTTATAAAAATATTTTAGTGTAGGACTGCCTCAAATGAGATTTGCCGTGACGTGGCGAAGCAGCTCAAGAAATTGCAATTTTTTGCAAAAAATCTAAAAATTTTTATAATAAGTACAGTTTGGAATGTTTAGTGCTGAAGTGCACATTTAGTGCTGGCTTTTTGTTTTTTCTACCTTTAAATGTGTGTCTGAGGTGTCTATCCAAATAAACAGGCTGTAATATTGCTTCCTCTTGGGACCATGGGTACGAACTGTAAGCCATCATGTCCCTACTCTTACCTAAAAGTCCCTGGAAGAACTGACTCCAAAGAGAGGAGTCATTCTACAAGGTCTCTACTGCCCAACATCTAAAGTGTAAGCAGTGGTCCTCAACTTTACCTATATGAGGTAAAAAGAATTGAGAACTTACTTGTTTCAGCATTGAAGCAGTCCATTGGGTTCCACTGCGCCATTAAGACTAGCAAGTTGTGGATGATACATGATGTCCACAACTTCCAAGGACAATGTTTGAAATTGTGCAGCTAAAGCTTTCATGGAATCCATGATGACTCTTCAGCACACACTAATGGGGTGGGCTGGCAATAAGGTTATACACATCCTTATTCCAGCATGGATAAAGGGAGAAGAAAGTACATCCAACTGCAGCAACACCCGCATCCCACTAGTTCTTGTACAGAGCAGTATCCCTAGCTGCTCAACACCCTAATGATTCCTGAACAAAGTAGAATATCCCTATCTGCACAACTAAAATATCACAACTTGGACCTGTCTACCTTAAAGGCTGTTGAGTTTTTTCTTGTTCCTTCTGAGGAACCAAATGTGCTCCACACTACAAGCCAATAAATGGAAATCATGCAGAGACAGATGGGGCCCAAGGTGAGTATACATAAAATAGCTAGCTACACAAGTGGACAAAGGAGAAGTAATAAATGCAAGCAAGAGAAACCTCCT